>NC_089208.1:10811376-12020126 GCF_963930695.1 Labrus bergylta
TTTTTTAAAAGGAAATCAAACCAAATAAATGCATTGTCTTTTTACGTACATCAGCTAAAATCCAATCAAACAGATATACTTTATTTTTGTTTTATTTGGGTCTTGAAGTCATTTTCTGAGGAAGAAAGTTGGAGACAGAGGTGAAGCGACACATTTCTTCATACAATTTACAAATGAACTCGTGGCCTGCAATTACGTTACCTTGTACGTCATCAACCGTTTTTTTCAAAGTTACATTGTAACTCCTAATTAGATTAAAGTTCACCAACCTGAGCTGCCTGTTACTAACACAAAACTTCAACGTGTGCACTACTACTGAACCCTCACGCGTGAAGAAAGCATGTTTTCCCGTTATTTCTTTGTATATGATGACATTTGATCTGACACTATTGGTAAGTTTTACAGTAAGATCCTTATTCTCGCATACAGAAGTAAAACAGTAGCAATCGCAGCATTAATGCGTCTTAAATAAACGGAGGACAAATGTACACGCTTGATGGGACCCGTTATCTCTGAACTTCTCTCGTCTGAGTATTTCTGTTTATTTCTCAAAGCCAACCTTTAGCAGACCTCTACAAACGCACACACGCTGGACTCAAACATTATTATAGCTCTCACTAATGTCACAGCCTTTGTCTATTCACTTAATTGTAGCATAGTGTTCCTGATGGAATTGCTCTGTGACCTTTCGTATTTTTTATTTTTTCAGCCCTTATATTTGCTAAGTGATGGTATTCTGGCTGATTAGTGCACCCTCCGTCCCCCCGGACACACACACACACACACACACACACACACACACACACACACACACACACACACTATAACAAATCACAATGTATTCACTCCCAGAACCCCCTCTCCCATTGTTCTGCTTTATAACACTGGGAAAGGAGCATCAGTCAAGTATATTAGCTGGATCCTATTACTGTCACCAGATTGCCTCTCTGAGCCATCTTAAAGAGCCCCCAGACAAAACTTCCTGTCATGTTAATCCAAGCTTTAATAAATAGAGGGATGTGTTACCATATTCAAATGGGGGCTCCCGTATTTGTGCTGACAAAGAGAGACGGGCTATCACAGAATGACAGATGAAAGTGTTTTGCATGAAAAGGAGGAGGGAAAAAAAAAAAAGTTTTTATCTGTGCTCATTCTCTCCCATTCTGTGGAGAAATGTCAAATTATTGAATTGGCCTTTGAAAAAAAAGCTTAAGCCTAATCTAAGTAAAACAGTGCAGGTATTAGCGATGGTGGCTATTGTCAGTGAAATGAATGCTATTCAAGTTGAACTAGCATCTCATTTCATCCCTCGTGTTCACCTTTTGATATCAAAGAATACAATACAAACCTTTTCCCCTGAGAGAGATTTATGTTTCTTAAACCTATGAACATTAGAGCATGCTGTTATTAAGATGAGTCTTTTATTAAATCGAATTTTCTAGATGCTTTTTCAAAGGTGTTGCTAGCTGAAGTTAAAGCTCAGAAATTCAGTGAAGCAGGAGCCCTTTGTATCCATGTGTATCCTCATCGGCAACAAAGAGAGCTAAAAACAGGCAGCCACATTCAAGGCCATCTCTTAGAGTCTCGTGTGGAAAAGAGCAAAGACAGAGGCCGACATGCTCTCTTTCAGTCTTGGTTAATATCTAGCATAGTCCTTCCCTGGCTGTGAAGAAATAACCCATGTCTGTATATTTTACCAGGCAGTGCGGGGGCTTCCCATTTCATTAAAGGCTGATTGAATCTGAACATGTTTGTTCGTTCCCGCCGCCATGTGACTGAAATGATCCGTGTTTGCTGAGGCAGCATGGGCTTCCCCGCTTCTTAGGTTCACTCAGAATTATTATCAGGTGTCTCTGAAGAAATACTGAATATGATGAAGCAACCTTTTTCAGCGGTGTCCCCAAAATATGTTACGGGTAAGCGGAATTACGGTTTTAGGAACCTTTGTTACAAGTAGAATGACTGTGTGGTTGAGCTCTATTGAAACAATGTAGTAAATTTACTGAGCTACTCTTTAAATTAAAGCTCCTCAGAGCAGTGGTTCCCAGCCTTTTTTTCAATGGAGTCCCCCTACTTGTATCTAATAAAAGCTGGGACCCCCAAGGACCCAATTGAGGGAAAAAAAAGAGACGTGGCTGACAAAAATGAACACAAGTTTCAATTGTTTTTGTTGATAACATACTAAAATAATACGTCTACACAAACTTATTCATACAAAAATACGTTTGGATAAACTATCCAGTAACTTTTATCATGATTTTAGTCATTATGTGTTAATCAAACTTTGACAACCTCAGAGCACACAAAGCCTTGCATCCTCCTGAGATCTTAGAAAGGTTGCCGTGACCTCAGGTTGGGAACTGATGCCTTAGAGGAACTTTGGTTTGAGTTTGTTTCTGGGGCCCCCTGTGGACAAAGCATTATATCTTATCTCTTTGCTTTTTTTTGTCCTTTTCATGTGTAATAAGTGTCTGTTATTTACAATCATTTAGATTGTTTCCTTGGTGAAATGGTGAAAACTGTTGTCAATCAATCAATCGATTTTTTGTAGCACAAAACACAACAAATGGTATATCTTCTTGACACTGACGGCCTAGACCGTTCTCTTTGTCATATATTTCCTGAAGAGATCCAGCATAGCCCCCACCACACCTAGCACTGTGCTGACAATTAAATAAAGACTACAACACACGAAGATTGATGTATAAACAAGCTTTAATTGTTCTGTGAATCAAATCTTTGAATCACTGAGGCATATAGCTGACTGTTTTTTGACAAGTGTAAAAAACTGAAAAGCTTTTAAATTCCCCAAACAAGAGAACGCTGGTAGCAGCAATTAACCAGGCATGTGATGCTATGTACTGACAGCTTTATATTTGGTCTGCTGTTTGTTTGAGTATTGTATTGATATATATCTGAAGGGTCCTTGCAAAAAGTTTAATCATTTGTAGCTTAATCATATTGAGGTCGACAGACCCCTCTTTCTGAGAAAATGAGCAGACTAGAAGACAAACAGTAAAAGATGACAGGTAATGGTTGGTTATTTGAATTGTAAAAAATATATATATACAATATTGACTTCAAATAAAACCATCTACATTTAAAATTGCGTGTGGACATTGTAAAACATGAATGACCTAAATTGGCAACATGTCTCTAAAAAAGAAGCTGCTTGCCTAACCCTATACCTTTTTCCAGTGCACTTTTTTTTTGTCCTCTGCTGCCTCCCCACATTTTCACTCCATTTGCTCATTTAAACAAACCTCCTCCTGGACTTCCCTCTGAGTCCCTGAATCATGTTTTCACACAGCCTCCCCAAACATTTCATAGTACCCTCTGACCTTTTTCTGTCCTCTAGTCAATGCTGCTTGCAGCTATATTTACACTAACAAGGAGGAGGGAAGAAGGGGCGGATGATGTAGAGCCTGTTTCTTGTGCGTATGTGTTTGTGTGTGTGTGTGTGTGTGTGTGTGTACCAGAAGAGAAATCTGATTGGCTTTCCAGGAGGAAGAACATCATTTTAAATAAGTCCTCAATGTTAAACTGTTTGCTCTAGGGCTTAGGGATTGCTCACCTCTCCAAATACTATTTTAGCTTGAAAGCGCAATATTTCCAAGCCTGAGCTCTCACATGGGAAAAAAGGAGTGAGGGAGGGCTCTGGTGCAGCAGTTTTCATGGAGGTGGCTTGCAGGCATACTCCATCCTGACAGAATGAGGAGGCACTCTGCACGAGTGTGGCGGAGAGGAAAGGGGGCCTATTAATAAAATGACTCCATAATGGGTAGTTCCCTGCAGCTTGGCAAAGGAAGACAGGCGGATTGATGGACGAGGCCTACTTCCTCGAGCAGACTGAGCTCAACTGTGTGGACATGGTACTGTGGGGTGAAATGTAAAGCCAGATTCCCACAACATACTGAACTCCTTTTCATACAGGAAGGAAGAAGCCTATAAACCATTTCCTGTTTCGTGTGATTAAAGGACTGTGGTTGAAAGTAAAACAAGAAAAACCTCACTTCGTACTTTACTAAGCCTAGTCAACAACTTTCTTGAGAGGCCATAAAAGCTAAAGGAAAGGTTTATAGATTATACCAGACCCATTCAATTGGTGCCCTGTGGGCCAAACAAGACCCAGGTCAATCAGTTAAGAAAACCATAATAAAGATATCAACTATTGATCTATCTCAAAATGTAATGAAGAGATTTTCTTCTTGGAAAAATGTAAAATAGCACCACAATTTTCCTTGTTTAAAGGTGTAATCTTAGCCTGAACAGGGCTGCCAATCAATAGCCCTGTTCAGGCTGCCAGTTCCAATGATATTTATGTCTCTGTGACGTTTCGCCTTCACTATGAAGGTCACAGGCAGCGTAATGGGGGGACAGAGTGATCTCCCCTCTGTTCTGCCATTGGAGGTAGTAACAGAGGCAGGGAAGAACAGTGAAGTGTGTGTATGTGTGTCCATGTCTGAGTGTGTGTTTATGTGGAGCTCCTGTGATTTCTCTACACTGACTTTCAGACACCAATATTATGCAGCAGTGGAATCAATATGAATGTACAAAGAGGCAGAGCTTCCTATGGCGCTGCTGCGGAATAGCATTCTTAAAAGAGCTTATGTTTGTGTTTTTTGTAGCGCCAAATCACAACAATAGGTATGTCTTGACAATAACATTAACAGTGCATCTACACTGTTCTTCTTGTCATGTTTCTTTTTTTTTTTTTTTTTTAGAGAGACCCAACATTAATCCATCATCCAATCACTCCAATCACTTGGCAACAGTAGAGAGGACATACTTCTGTTTAACGGGCAGAAACCTCGAGCAGAATCAGACTCATTGGTCAACAGCAATGTGGCAGACAGGCTAATGGCAAAAAAAAACATCAATCATTGCTGCCATAAGAGGTGTTCATTTGCAGACTGCTTGAGTGACCATAAAGAGCCAGCTTCTTTTTCTTCAGCAGTATATTGTTTATTATGAGATCATCATTTTATTAATAAGCTATTGAGCCCAATTCTCTATTTGTCACAAAAAGTCTTAAGTCAGGCTGTTCAAACGGGGGAATTAGGCGAGTTAAACTAGTAAAAACCTGCTTCTCCTCTGACCTACAAAAGCTCCGTGTTAACTCATTATATTCCTTTCTTAACAGGACCGATGCAGAAAATGGAAATTTCTGATAAAACCTACACCTTTTCTTCATATGGCCCTTCCAAAGACTTTATTGAATTGACCTGGTGAATGTTGTGTAGCTCAAACAGCTCATTTGTAGGATGGACTCAGACAGATTCTAATCGTACTGTCTTCTTAGCCCAAAGTAAGAAAAATAAGTAAGGCAGCGACGTGCTAAATGACAGTGTTTTGTGTACTGAATAATTGGCCTTACGTTATGGTACAGCAGACATCATACTCCAGAGATGAGGGTTGTTCACAAGAAAAGGATGAATAAATATGATCATTTCTTACAGTTTTTTATTCCAGGCAGGGCTTAAGATATGCTTATAAAATATTGTTTTGCCATAACAGTGATACGCTCTGCTCTAACGATACAGTCCCCTCCTGAAGGCATCACTCCATCATCCTTTCATTACATTCCTTTGTAACAGTACATTGATTAGAGTGGCCTCAGCACGGCTGCCTCTTTAATTGTGTATTTGCTGATCTGAAAGCTGCACATAGCGCTGTGGTCGGATCTGAACCAACCATTTCAACGACGCTCCCAGGCATTCTCTGACACACAAAGTTCATCGTTAGAATATACAACAGCATGTATCACCATGGCGACCTCCTTGGATGCTGAGCGGGGGACCTCATAAATATGTAATCCTGACAGATTTGAGGAATTGTCTTCCTCAAGTGTTCCTCTCAAGCCATTTTGTTAATGTCAACATGAAGGAAAGTCACTGGAATAAGTGTTGACATTCAGCCCATGGTGTGTATCATTAATAATTACATACACAAGAATTCCTGTCAGATGAGAGCTGGAAAATACTTGAATCTCATTTTTCCTGTCACTCTAATTTTCCCGTAATTAGGTATTAGAGATCATTTCGAACTCTATAACACAGTGGGCTTCATTCATTCAGTCTAATCACATACAATGAATGCCATCCCTCAAATGTGTGATTGTCCATTAGTCATTAAAATGTAGCGTTGCTGGAGCGCCCCTATTTCCTCTCTCCACACTATACTGTTTATTATCAACACAAAGACATTGCATTATTTTTCTTTTCAATCAGAATGCTAATTGACTGAAGAAAAATAATACTCTCA
The DNA here is from genome assembly GCF_963930695.1 of Labrus bergylta. Classification (NCBI taxonomy): domain Eukaryota; kingdom Metazoa; phylum Chordata; class Actinopteri; order Labriformes; family Labridae; genus Labrus; species Labrus bergylta. Next base: position 10,817,641 of record NC_089208.1, read on the forward strand.
AACTAGTCGTAAATAAAGTCCTGGAAGAAGAAAAAAAGACATTTCATTTGAAAAGAAAAGAAATTGGACTGACTTGGCAAACACCAGATAAGTGTATCTTCACCCTACAATGCTATGCATTTTCTATATGTTTCTGTGTGTGTGTGTGTGTGTGTGTGTGTGTGTGTGTGTGTGTGTGTGTGTGTGTGTGTGTGTGTGTGTGGAGAGTTTGCACTCCAGCCGTGCAGTTTTATCACCTCTGCTGAGAGTTGCCACTCATCCATTTTCATAAGGAATTTTCCTTTTTGGGTATAAGAGAGAGAGAGGTTTCGTAGCAGGTTAGGCCTTTGAAAAAAAAAAAAATATCGCTTGTCTGTCTTGTCCCATGTTTAAGAACAGTGTCCCTATTGCCCCTGTGTGTAATTGCGAGGGCTTATGGGGAGCGAAAATTTTGCCCTCTGCTCCTCGTTAAACCTCCACTTGTAAAAGCACTCGAGCGTGGATGCAGCACATTGCGGCTCAACGTTCCCAGACAATGATATAGATTTCCTCTACAAAAGAACAATCGAAAGGGTTGTCACAAATTTGTCCATTGTCACTGGGTCGCTATCATTTCTCTGCTAATTGCCATCATTATAATAGAATATTAGATGCTCTGCACTGCAAAGGGAGTGTTGATGAAGGGGAAGTGCCAGCTGGCTTTTTTTTCCTTGACCTGTATCTGTCGTAATGGTAGCGATTATGATTCTGTGATACTTCATTGATCCCTAAAGATCTTTTTTTCCCCCCCTTACTTCTGTTACCCCTCCAAAGAGAGGCCGTTGTCGAGGTTCAGCTTTAGACTACTGCTCCTGAAGGAGGCAGGAATCAGTCTCTTCCTCAGAGACTCTTAAGGAAAACTGATGCTTGCAAAGAAGGAGGCTCAAACTGGGTCCTCCAGTCAGAAAGTGGCCCCTACATTCAGAATGTGAGTTCACTGTGGACCCTTTAGTGTAGAGTATGTCTGGATGAAAGTGGGTCAAAGGGGCTCACCTGAATTCACTGGGACTTTTAAGATTTTGTTGGTAGCAGTCGAAAAATACCAAAGCTACAGTATGTTGGATCCCTTTTTTTTATTAATACTATACCTTTTAAAATGGAGAGCTGTTCTGGAAAGTCTTTCTTCTTTTTGTAAATTGGTTGATCTACATATCTGGCAAGTTTCCCCACATCGCGGCTTCTGGCTCAATCCCAGCCAATTTACATCTGCGTGGTTATTGCTTTGATATATCATGTTGAAGTGACATTTTAAAGGAGGAAACGCTAATGAGTCTGGACAGTGCAATAAACCTAATGCTAATCAACATAAGAAGTTCTTCAATTTAGCCACATTAAATTGTCCAACCTAGAGAAGTGTGTTGTTAAAGGTTTGTGATCATTGGGAGCATGTTCGTTGGACCAGTTATGGGGGAGAATTTTAAATAATTTCCTCGATCAATTATTTGCCAGATAAATAACTTTTACAAATTTAAACGTACCATGATTGAACCAAAGTGCATGTTTAATAACAGATGTTTTAGACTACTGCCAACGCTAAATCCTAATTTCCAGTAATAAGGCAAACTGAAAAAAGTCAAGTAAAATGTGTTCCTCCATCTTTATTTTGTTGCTTAAACTAATAACCACAACGTGTTTAATATAGTATTGACTTCTGGTTAAGCTTCACTGACATAAATAAGATGAGTTACCATGGTGATGTTGATGGAAAGTATTGCTTGTTGCCAACATTAGCAATAACAGTGCTAATATTGGCGAACCGAGCTGTTTCTTTTGAAGCTAATAGTTTGGAATTAGTATAAGCCTTGGGAGAGTTAAGTGGACCAAACCATGCCAATCCACTCAGTGGGATGTTTAAGGTTTAACTTTGCATTGCTGGAGTTATGCAACACTTGGGTACTCAGTGTCAGGTATTTATATGAGGATTTAGTTAAAGCTGAATTAGCCACATATTGGCACAAGTAGTTGTAAGCTTTTCAAAATGATCCTCTTTTTGAGCATCACCTGGTGAACCCCACAGAGAGCACAGACTGTTCCACGGTGTTTGCAGAGTGAGAGAACAAATCCCAGTGATCGTTGGCCTCGAAACTGACACAGACATTGTCTGATAACTACACAATACACAAAGTGCAATTCTTTCCACTTAGAAAACAGCGACGGTCAACAGAAAATATAATGGATTAAGGCAAGAAGGAAACCTCTATGCACCCAATGCCACCAGCACAACACAAAAAACAGAACTCAGAGCTTCAACAAAAGGACAGGGACAGTCAGTCCCAGGTCACTTTCTGTGGTTCAGGTCTCTCCTTTGGCATCAGATATGATCTATATCAGTGTCAACCCCAAATTGGTGGAAAGCTTCTCTGGTAGCCTTCAGCCGTGAGCAGAATGTAAATGTGCATTTGACACTTCTAAATCGCTGTCATAATTCATTTCCAGAGCTCTTAAATCTCTGCCTGTCACCTGGCACCTCTGCTGTTTTCCTGTCCAAAAACAGAGCACATTAGCCTTTATTGATGCCTTTGTCCTTTGATACATAATTCATCATTCAGCAACATTTTTTTCTGAATTATCCTGTATTTTTCTGTGGTTGTTCAAACATATGGAGAAATACAGACTGAGAGCACTTAGTGTGGATCTAAATTTGAAGTTTTATGACAGGATCTAGTAAAGGCTTTATCTATCAGGGTGTTAGACCAGAGTCAAAAGGAGCTGCTCCTTTACTTTGCTCTGAAGTTTGTTTTACACGCAGTTTTACTCTTGAATCTACATTACCTGTTAACCTCAAACGTTCTCTAGTATTCTTCAAATGTTCACTCTTAATGTACAATAGGTATCACATTACTTTAAGAACAAGTACTTTGGGGGTCTAGACCCTGAGGGTGATGCTGCCATGAATGTAAAGGCTTAAGCTGTAGGCGTCTAATCTACTGTAAACCACTTAGTCCACTGCTTTACATGTAGTTATTAGGGATGTAATGGTAGCTCCGGAGAAAGTTGGAATCAGTTCACACAAAGGACAAATTGGTAGGATGAAAAATTAAACGTGATTCCCTTTTATCAAAGTACATTTTTGTCAGTTCAAGAACCTAAGTCCATGCTGTAGACCCTCAAGAGATTCATTCATTGCTAGAGGACAACAGTATTTATTTATCAAACCACCTGTAGCAGCAACCAGCCACATCTAATTTGCCAACTCTTAGAGCAGTATTTATATGACTGGCCTGACACGTAAGACACAATACTTAAATCAAGAGCCAAAGCCTTCTCTTGGGTAAGATTTATAAGCACTAATCAATACTCTTACTGTCAGGTTGACACAGTAAACTGCAATAAATGAAGACCATCTGGTGTAATTGTTGGTTAAATTGCACTCATTTCACTCAATGTCTTTCATGATGTTAATGATCACCCACTTACACAGCATTCATGAGCATTACCCGTACTGACAGGATGAGAAAGTAGATAAATAATAACAAGTTCCTAAAATGTGTCATCTTTTAATGATACGTAAGGACAGCACTTTAAGGTCGGCACTAAACCTATGATTGTTAAAAGTTATCATGAAACAATATGAAACTACACAAAACGATACGATACAGTATGATAGACTATGACACAATGTGACAGGTTGCCATGTCATGCAAGCAGATGCAATGTGATTGAGTCTGATATAATTTCATACTCCTGAATACACTTTATTGTCCCTTTAGGTAAATTTATCTTGGACTCTAATACTGCAAATATTCATCTTACCTTCACAGAAGTATTAATGATTATAAAATGATAATTTACAACTTCATTTAAACAAAGGAGCACATATGAGTAACAACATCAAACAACATGTACATTACCCTTATTGCAAAATGAATGGGATCCAAGCAAAAATTTGCACTTGTATTTAATCACTACCTCCTGAACTGTGAACTAAAGTAGAATTGTAGGTAAGCAAACATTTTACATTCCTCGTACACTCCTGTCAGCCCCCTTTTTTTTGTTTCAAGTAGAAGGTTATTTGGTTCAAATGTGTTTGCTGCTTTAGTTAAAGAGCTGCCCAGACTTACTGTCTCCCAGCAGCCTCCTTTTTTTTTTAAGTGGTCATGGACTGTTCCAGTGCATACACGCCAGTGAAATAGACTTTTGCTCTTTTCTTCATTGTCACAAAAGGCCAGGCACTTCACTGAAGTTCCCATTCCCCTTTTTACATAGTGATAAGACAGCCATTATCCTTTGAACCTTTCTTTTCAGTAAGCCAGGAGAAAAGGAAGAGTGAAAGAGGAGGAGGAGGAGGAGGACAGAGAAAGATTTCTTCCCTGAGGTGAGCCCGGCCTCACCTCTGTGTGGCGGGCTTTTTTGTGAGCAGTGAAGAGGTCCTTAACCTTCTATCAGATGGAGGCACACAGTTGTGTTCTGCTTGAATAACTACATTGAAAAGCCCTGAAGCACGGGAGATGGTTCTATAGACTCTGCAAGTGGCAGAGAGAGAGAGAGAGACTGAGAGAGAGCTAGATAGTGAGAGAGAGAAGGGGGGAGTGTATTGTATGACCTGCTGGAGTGTGACTCTCACATCATGTGCACATTCTTTGTTAAAGTGCCCATCAGTGCTTCACTGTGAATCTGTGTTCTTTGTTGTATGGGTCTCGCTGACAGGATGGTCCTCCTCTAATAATGTCACAACAACACGGTTCACACATTCATATAATACACTTCCTTTAATAGAGCTCACTTCATTTTACACAGTACCAGCCTCTCTGCTCTCAGGCTGTAAATGGCTTTACAGCAGCAACAATATCAATATCACAGCACACATATTTGAATGTCATGTTGCATGAAGGGCTCGGCCTGGTTGATGGCTCAGGACACTGGGTCCGCTGTTAGAGTTCCACCCAGTCAGATTTTATGTGGAATTCATTTGTTTAACTAGACAGCAACAACAAACGTTGTAGTAATTAAAGCAACATACTTAAACTAATTCGAACTGAATCAGAAGAAGAAGAAGAAGTTGATGTTGGCTCGGCATGAAATAATTTTCCGTGGACTTCTTTCTTGCTGTAGTCACATCACCATCCGGATTTTATCCAGATTTAGTAGACAAATTATCCTAATGTAGGGGCATCACAGGTTGTAGCCCTTAGAACCCCTCTTGTTAGGTGTGTTAATTAAACTGCTTTATTTAGTTGTTGTTTTTTTTACCTGAAATAATTCTTAAGTCTGACGGTGTTGGAGAGGTAGAAACATCCAAGGATACATTTTCTCTTGAAACCTTAAACAATGAAGACTGAAGGAGTCCTTACCTGAAACGCTAACCGGTCAACAGCCACATTATAAAGCAGTAAACTGGTCTACTGAGGCTTCCCTGCTTGTAGATTGTTCTGGGTTAGGGTTAGACCATCTGGAGTAATTGCTGTTTAAATTGAACTTATTACTGCGATCCCTTACTTCAATCTCGCGAGACTTTCACATTGGCCTTTTCCCTTTCCCTTTCCATTATAGTAATGTTTCATTGTTAATATTTTATCACAGCAGCATTGCTCTCCTATCTGAGCAGACACACAGAGCTCTGTTGTAGAGTTCTCTTCATCTCCTTTAATTGTATTGTTGTTTTCAGTGTGTGCCTCTTGGAGGGGATTTATTATTTGAAGTGTTATCAGGATTATGTAAAGCCCATCAAGTAAGATGTACGGATCAGCTGAGCTGTGCTAGTAAAAACACATATTTCATATTTTTTCCCCACCTAAGAGTCAAAGTGAGACGCCTGTGGGCCTGGTTTTGTCATAAAGACTACAGTTCATAATAATAATAATCATATCAGAACACTTGTTTACACAGTAGGTCTACTGTTGAGAATCTAGTTTAAGTAACAAACACTTGGATATGATATTCTCTTTTACCAGTTCCATTAAGTAAAAAAAAAAAAAGCCTCTGGATTTCATATTCAATTTGATTCACAGCTTATGAATCAGGAAACAGATTGTCATGTAAAAGGAGATTCACACCCCTAGTTTGTTTTGATTCCTTCTGTTTTATCTCAGCACAGACTCTCAGAGAATACGCTGTACTAATCAATATCTGTCATAATAGTTGTCTTTTAAGAGGGCCAATATTCTCAGATGGCCCTTTGGTTTTTTGTTTCTACTGATGCATGAAAAAGCTGATCTTTCTGCTGTTTCAATAGCTGATATTAAATGATGTGGTCAAATGCCATACATTTCACACTCCAATGTAAATTAAAGCCAAGCTTGTTTAATTAAAAGCTTACCATAGATGGTAAACATGTCGCTCTGCAGTGGCGCTTTTTCACTCTCACATGTGTGGACATGACAAACTCATTCTGAGGGATATGTTTTCCCTCATATTGGATTCCAGAAGTCTTTAATTATCTGGCCAGGGACTTCATGTTATAATAGAGTTGCTGTGCTTACCAGAAGTTTCTCTGTGTTTTTTAGTTCAATTGAATCACAGCTACAAATTCTAGCCATCCCACTTCCTTTCACTTTAATGTGATTTTCATTAGATCGCCTGGCATGATGAATCACTGGTGAGGTTACCTGACTTTATATTTCTCTTCATAAAACTGTCGCTTCAGGTGATATTGCTCGTTGGCACACGTTTGTTTGTGCATTACTTTTATATGTTTTCCCAGCACACTATCGTCAGATAGCATTTATTTTTTTTCAGAAGTGGAGCAAATGTCATTATTTGTACTGCTTCTTTTCTGTGATATGTCTACAGAGGAAACAGTTTGGGGATATTACTGACTTTGTTCGTGGTTGTACAAAAGATGTAGCACCACAGATGTTACAAATGTATTCATAAAATATACATTTATACAACAGATTTCTAATTATAAAGCTCAAATAGTCTGAAATTTCTGTCTTTTCTTTTTTTCAATTTATTTTGGGGCTGTTTATGACTTTATTGTAGAGATAGGACAGTGGATAGAGAGGGGAAGCAGGGACAGAGAGAGTTGGGAATGACATGTGGGACCCGGGCTGCCCGCTTCAGGGACTACGGCCTCCGTATATGGGGCACGCGCCCTGAACACTCAACAACCAGCGCTACAGTCTGCAATTTCTTGGAATAACCTAAAAGGTTGTGTTGGTCAATACGCTATTAAGACTGATGAAAGAATTGAAATTGTGTCACAAAATCAGTGAGTTTTCTGACACATGGTTTAACATCCAAAGTGTTTATGGGACAAATGTAGGAATGCTTAGCTTGAGAGGCTTGAGAGGTTTTCAAACACGAGAGGGGAGTGATGCTGGACTGAATATCAGCCCTGCTGTGATTCAGTACGTGGCCTCAGGCTTAGTGCAGAAGATAATCACAGCATCGCTGATATCCGGTAAAACATCTCGACCTGGAGTGTCACATTGCTTTTTTGAACAGTTCTAGAACCAGCATATAGAAAAACAGACTGTAATGTTTTGCTCCGCCATCGTCAAGCAACCAAAACATTTTCTTGTTATACATGATGCATACTAGTATCCAGGTTTATCATTACTGCGTCTTATTTGTTCGCCTGCGATGTTAATCTTTTTACAACTCAAACTAAGACAGTAATGAAATCGGAGAAAAATTAGACCACTGTGGCTTATTGCGGGCTTCGCACTATGAAATGCTAACCATCGCATTGAAGACACGGTGTATCTACCAACAAAAATTGGGAAACTCAAAAAACTTGATCAAAACCTGGGATACTCAAGTCCATGTTAAGACACTCACTGTGTCTCAAAGCACTCAAAGTCCCAGTGACGCTGTACTCTACTTCAGCACTTATGGAATGTCTCTTGTCCAATCAGAATACTCTGTCAGAAATAACTGTTGAATAAAGATATGAATGCCATCTTTATAGGTTATTTAAACTCAAATAATTATCTCCAGCTAAATTTGGCAATTTGGAAGTATTTTGGGGAGGTGCAAATAAAGTGCCTGGTAGCCGCATGTGGCCTGTGAGCAGTACAGTGAGTAACCGGGCCGCACAAGCTGTGCCAACGTCTTGTGTGCCAATTGTGTGGCAAGAGGGTGGCATGAACAGTGTGCCAGAACTAGTCTGCCTGGCTGCCAGGCTCTTCTCTTTATCCAATCAGACGGTTCAGCTCGAGTGAGACCCCTATTCTTGTCTCTTCCCCATCTCCCCCCCGCTTTGTCACCCTCCCCTGAAAGAAAAAAAAAAAAACATTCACAGACGGATGCTTGTGTGCACATCTTTTCCCCCTGAACAGCATCAAGCCTCCTCGGTACACTGTAACACTTACCTAGAGACCATAACCAGGGAGGGGACGGTGCAGTATGTTCTCTATTTGCTGCTGTCTTCCCCCCCTTCTTTCTTTTTTTCTCCCCAGACAAAATCCCGGGGTAAATGAGCATGCCTCAGCCTGTTTTTTTTTTAAAGCATTTCTTCAGAGTTATCGAAAGCAGCGTGTGCCTAGAGATCCCAGGTTTCAGAGATGTGCGAGGATTTTTTTTTTTTTTGTTGTTGTTGTTGTTGTCTGCCTGTGTGTGGCTTTATTGGACATGATGAGGGATGATATTATGGTGGATGCTGCTGCCGCTGTGGCTGCGAGATGAGGAAGCATCCCATTTGTCTCACACTCGCTTAGTGTAATGTGTCTATCTGTCACCCTCCCCAAGATCGGACGAAGGTGTTCATCAAAATAAACATATTGTCTGCACGGTTCTTCATTTCTTTCACTGCTTGTCATTGCAGTTAATTTTCCAGCCCACTTTTTCTTTTTTTTTTTTTACTCTTTTACATCTTTGCAGGATGAAAATCACTTGAATTCCTGTATCATCCCAAAAATTACGAGCTACAGACAAAAAAAATAAATTCTAACCTGACACTAATCCTGCGACCGCACACTGATTATGAAGGAGAGAGGTGCTTGGAAAGGAATAAGTGCGGGAATATATATTCTAAGAGTAATTACAACGGGCAGAATGAGATGTGATTCAATGGGGGGAAAGAGGATGACGTGAGCTACTTGCTGAAGAGATTAAGCTAATGTCGCTGCTTTTCTTCTTGTGTCTTCCAGGTTGATGATGCCATGCTTATGTTTGATAAGACGACTAACAGACATAGAGGTAAGTGCACCGCTGCGTCTCCTCTCTTTCCTCACATTTTGTTTCTTTCTGAAAGGTGAGAAAATAGTCATTTTATGTCCTTTTCCCCATGAGATAACACAGAACAGTTCCAATCTTTGGTGATATTAGGTGTGCCGTCTGTTCAACAATGGGAGCGTGTCAAAGTAATCAATAAGCTGGTACGGTGTTTAGAATGTTTGAGACTCGGATGATGATGTGTGTGTGTGTGTGTGTGTGTGTGTGTGTGTGTGTGTGTGTTGATGCGGGTGTGGGTGCTACAGAGGGGTGCTTAAAGGGTGTAAAGATTGCGAGATGGTGGGTGCTGTGCAGTCAGATAACAGCATCAGATAAGGCCCAGGAGAAGCACTGACTTTATCGCTATCTCTCATCAGGCTCCTTATCTTTTCGATGAGGGGGACGTTTCTCTCTCAAGCAGAGGACTTTCCAAAGACAGGTTTTCCTCCCCTGCACCACAATGCCGTCCGTGTGTTGTGTATTTTTTTTTTTTAAAGACAAGGTTTAACCAGAAGCACATATATGCTTGTCACTCACCCCGGAGCCCTTCACGTCGGCTGTTATTGGCTATGAATCGTCACGTATGTGCGTTAGTGCAACTTTCAGGAGACAGACTGTCCCTGGCTGCGTGCGTGTGCGTATCACTGTGAGGAGTCGACAGGCACTGACAGGTATTTCCACAAGAAATAGGAGCAGATACTTCTCTGTTTGTCAGCTCACTTGTAGGCAGAGCTGGCGGCGCAGCATCTCCCTGAACTGGTCTGAGCGCTGTTTTGCCATATTGATTGAAACATTTGTTTGCAGTGAGCGAATCTCAACCTGTATAAATCTTTAAGTGCAGTTGGCTTGGATTTGTTTTCTGCAAAAACGTCTCTTTCTTCTTCTACTGTATCTCTTTGAGTGTGTGTGTGTGTGTGTGTGTGCGCGCAAGAGTGTGTGTGCAGAGGAAACTCTTTGAGTCGGGTAAACAGTTTCTAAGTGTGGAACATGTGAACTGTAGTGGAAGTGATCTCTGGCTTTGAGGGGATTTTGATCTGTAGTGACAGAACCCAGTGTGAGGTCTGCTTTGAGACGAAGGATTCTTTTCTCTCCCTTTCTCTTTCTCTCTCTCTCTCTCATTCTCTTCTTTTTCACTGCTCTCTCCCTCTCTCTCTCTCTCCTGTCTGATGCCCTGCCAGCCCTATGCGAAAGACGATGGGCGCCACGCTCGGGCAGTGTGTTCGGCGTTTGCCTTTAGGCAGCAAAATGCCCTTCAAATGAAGACAATGATGGAGAAACAGCCTCCTTGGCAAATTTTCCTGATGACAGCCAACGTATTTATATAGACTGTGACGCCAAAGAAGGGGACAGGTGCACTTCCTCCTGATTTGCTATTTCCTCTATCTTGCATTTTGATATTTAGTTAGGACTAAGCGGTAGATATTTACAGCTTTCATCTTAAAAACACAACAGCTCTTCCGGATGAATCGCATGCAATATTACAGACCCATATGAAAATGTGAATAATTCATCAGCGCCATTGGTGTGATTGTGTAATATTAATGGCTCAGCTGCCCCGTGACCACATAGAAAAGGGCATTGATTACATTATCGGTGAAACCAGTGCCTGGGCCTGCAGGATCCAGTGATGGGCATCTGGCAGCCAGCAGTCCAAATCAATTTCCCACCTGTGTTCATTTTTATCTTACAGATTGATTCATGAAAAAATAATCCGCGATTTCTCTGCAGCCGTGCAAAGGGTAAAAATAACACATTCTTTATTTAACAATCCGAGTATTACACAATGCAATGTTAGCCACTGTGGCTACTCTGTAATTGCAACTGCTGGATATAACAGTTCTCTCACTGCTTTAATGCTTTGTAGAGCTGTGCAGGAAGGAGCACATTTCTAACAACTAATGCCATTTCTCCTCTTTGTTCTTGTTAATCTTGAATGCTGTCATGCCTCCAACACAGACACACTCTACCACACAAGTGCAATGTCTAGTGCCTTAAAACCACATTTTAAATCTGCACCGACCCAAACCCTAAAGCATCACAGCAGCCGACTCTTTCACAAACTAAAGGCCTAAGACGCTACTTCCTACCGAGGCAAACAAGCAAAAAATGAGGCAAATGTCCCTGAAGGATGCGTGTTTATATTTACTGGAGTCTGTTTGAGGGAAAAAAATAAAAAATACATAAACTTCTACAAGCATATTAAATACACAGACAGAGAGAGAGATTCCATAACTATGGTATATTTCGCAGTTGTATACAAAGCTAAATGATTCCTTTAGAATAGAAGGCGCAGTGTCATTCACAGCAGTTAAAGGTGATCTGTTGTTGTACTTTCTGTAGCACATAATGCCTTCACATCAGCTCATTTGAATGTTATCTTTCTGCCTCTATATTTCTTTTTTTTTTTTATGCAGAGTCTGTATTGTAACTCACTATATTGTATGGTATTGACGTTGGAAGAGTATATTGTGTATTAGCTGCATGATGGGAGCTTGATTGTGAGTGTGTTTTCTTTGGGGCTGTGGTGAATTGGATAGAGGACAAACGTCACACTCCGCTAGTAGCAGCATTGTCCTTCAGACGGTCCCTACGAGGCGGTCAAACGAAAAGCAAGAGGAGACATTCTCTACCCTTCTCATCTTTTCTGTACTTTTTTTTTTAACTCTCTATCTCTCCCAGTCATTCAGTCGCACTCTTTCTTCCCTTTTCTTCTCCCACAGTCCCACTATTTCTGTCCACACGCCATCTCCGCACATAGCCTGTCTTTCTGTTTCTGTCGTCTTTCTCTTCCTGTCTCTCCTGTTAGAGGACACTGGCTGTAAGCAAAGCCCCTCACAAAGGCGCACGCTGCACACCATCTCCCTGGCATTTAAAGGAGTAGAATACGGCCAATTGTGTTGGAAATTGAACTCTCTAAAGCCTCCCTTCCCTCTGCAGCACCTCATTGTGGGTGAGTTCAGTGTCTTTGGTGAGCAGCTTGGGCTGTCCAGAGGTTGATGCCAGAGGGCGCTCATTGTTCCACGCTCTACTGCAGTGCACCCCACCACCACCATCCAGCCCCCCCTTCAACCTTCCCTTCTTCTCCTGACACTCGTTTTGTGGCAGAAAAGGGGAAATAAGGAAAAATGTATCATTCAGCACATTTTCATTTCCTTGTATTTCTGGAGGATTTATTTAGCAGTGCATACACGTTCTCATAACAAAATAATCAAATACGGCAGCTTGGTATCTGGCCCAATGCTTCAAAAAGTGAAGATCAAGGTAACACTAGCTTTAATTTGAAACATGCAAGGCTCTTAGGCCAAGTCAATATGCAGCGTCTAGTTTGAAATTCAAAACAAAGTAGTCAGAGTAAGTGATAATAACAAAGTAACACCTGGTTAGATTACATAAAAAAAGCTTACTGACAAACTTTCACACTATTAGGCATAAAGATATGCAACAACCATTAGCAGGAATGGGGGAACATTATTAATGAAACACATTCTAGGACTACGATTTATCTGCAAAATTAGTTTCACTATGAACGGATGATTATTTTAGTCGATTTGATCTTGAAATTTTGTGATAATTACAATTTCCCAATTTCAAACTGCTTCAGACATCATCACGACTTAGATAGAAATGACAAGAACAAGCAAAACCTTTCACTCGACTAAAAAACAACTAATTATGAATCTTAAAAAACTGTTTGTTTCTCATTGCAGCTTTAGTTTTTGTTAAAGCACTGCTTTTTTTGATTAATTAAAAACATCATGGTTTGGTTCTTAATATGTACAACAATACATAAACTAGATGATGTAACTGAGGTTCATATGTGACCAGAACTTATAAAGAATTAAACTTTTTAAAGACGTCATTATTTGTTCTGCATGGTAATCAAACCCCGGGCTCTTCAGTGAGACGCTGGTTTTTGTTTGGCTCATCCATCACCACCAAACTGCCATCCCAGACAAACTATACAGAATATAATGTGAGCCCATCGCCAAGTTAAAAACAACAAGCCAGAGGAGACTGTCCAAAATTTCACCCTTAAAGGTTACCTACAACTTTTATGTGGTAAGCGTTATGCAACTGAACAGGCTACAGTTTCTGACCAATTGGGAGTGAGCCTGGGCTGGCGGTGCAGGACATCCAGATTACAGTGTGTTTGTGCTCCAAAACTCAGCCTGTGTTTTGGGACAAGGGCATGAGCACAGTAGTCACGGTCTACACATGCCAGTCGTCATCGTTCCCAGCAGCCTCGACATGACTTCACATGCCGCCCCTGGATGACAGTGCGAGCTGTACTGGTGGGAAATAAAAGCTTTTGGAATAGCCCTGAGTCAAAATCATTCTTGTCATCCTTTGCCTACTCCCTGTCCCGCAGGCTGACGTTTTATCTATGATCTAAGATGTGATTCCACTGTCAAACACAATTGGTAGTGCCAAAGAGAATGCTGCTGAGGTGGGAAAAAATGGCGTCTCTTAGAGGAGGGGATGAAAGAGTGGAAACTGTTGTTATATCCGCCAAAGTATTGTTTTTTTTATGTGTGTGTTTGTTAAAGGTGCAGTAGATGGCTACATTTTTTGTTCTTACTTTCATATGCACCTTTTAAAATGTTCCACATCATAATCGGACCTCCCTCTCCACTACATTACCCTTCTCTTCATCAACACATCCTTCCGTAGCATAATTCCAAGCACATAATTCAAACAGGACCTTTTCAAAGTAAAATAAAAAGTGACGCTATAGACTCCCCCTGATTTGATTATTCACAAGCAGCTTCTCCACATGAATCCCCAAAAGATAAGTAAATACAATGCAAATTACTGCATTGCAATCCCAATGCTAAATTACACTCTTACAATTAGAAGTAGCTGATTAATTGGGTCAAAACTGCGTGCCAGAGTGATTGTGTGATTCATGCTCTGCAAAAAAAACAAAAAAAATTCTGTAAAAAGTCAGTCAGCACTCGCAAAGTTTTCAGCAAGTTTTGAGTTGATTACTGCAAGTTAAAACATACTGAAGGAGGTACCTATATGTTTCAAGTGATACATGAGTTCTCTCTCACCTTTTTTAATTACACCATTAAGGAACATGATGAAATCCCAGTGTAATTCCATTCCTATTGTTTTACAACAGTTTGTAACCAGACAGCACCCATTAGTGTAGCTTTATAATGGCTGCGTGACTGATTGTAAGCCAAATTCCTTCTTTATTTGAATGATGCAAGTAATAGTAATGTGCAACAGTGTTGGGGACCTGGATAAAGAAAAGGAGGCTGGATTGTTTCAGTCACAAGGCAGCTTTGTGTGAGCGAGGCACATATTAGAAGCCACGTTCCTAGAGAAGAAGAAGGGGGGGGGATTCTTGTTTTTTTTTTTTTAAGTGAGGACGGGGCCCAGCCTGATGCTGTGTGAATTTGTGTATAGCTTTTTTTTTTTTTTTTCTGTGGGCTTAAAGGGCTGGTTTTCTTCTTGGCAGACAAACAGAAGGCTGCATTGTGTGTGTCAGTAATCTCTTTACCTGGATTGGCAGCAAAGCTAGCAAGTGCAGCTCCCAGTGTGGAATTGGCACTGAGGAGTCAATGTCACACTGAGCGAGCTGCCTCCCAAACAACCAAAAAACTGGTTGTGTGTCTGCGGGACTGTGTTTGTGGATGACAGCATGCAGTTGTTGGTCCTCCTTTCTTTTTTCCAACTTGTGTGTCTTTGTTCCTTAAATAGGTGAATTTAACAGCACACAATAGCCAAGCTTATGAATATGCGACGCAGTCCAACTTTCTAACACTATCATCTTATTATTTAAAGGATGTTTTTGGTGTGTGTGTGTGTGTGCGCAATTTCAAAACTATCCTTTACACAGCAAAAGTCTCTCCGCCGGGATACACAAGCTCCTACTGTAACAAAGGCTTGAGTGGTATTAGGTGTCATTATACACCAACTATTTGACATAAATTGGCCTCTGCCGCCTCACTGGGTGAGTAGAAAAAAATAATTGGCCTCATTACCTTTCATCTCACTGGCATATTACATTCATTATTTTATATAAAGAGAGCCACTATGAGTCCTGTAACCTGGGAAGCAGCGCAGCGCCTCCACAGGTTAACTGTTGCTCCCCGAAAGAAAAACACCCGCTATTTGACGTCACCACAATGCCTCATCAGCCACTGGTGCTGGGGATTGAACATGGCCGACTGGGCAGAGGATGTCTGTCTGCAAAGTGATTGCTGGCTCATTGACTGAGTAGGAGGGGTGGGGGGTGGGGGGGGGGGGGGGGAGGAGGTGTAGAAAAAGGAAATGCGTACAGTTAGAAGAGAAACGGGGGAAGAGGATGGAAAGAATGGCAGACTGAGTAGATGAAAAAGTAGAATGAAGGCATGGTGAGGGAGAGAAAAGGAGGGAAATAAAGAAAAACGAGAGTGCCTCAGCGGGAAGCCTCCCCCTGCTGGCTCCTCAGGCTGGAAACTGCTGCCGATGGCTTCAAAAGAGCGCCAGGCAGTCTAGGCCTCCGCTTCTAGCAATTAGAGATCACTCCAGCGGATGCCTCCTGGCCAGCCTGCAAATCCCTCAAAAATACCCTCTGATTACTACTGTAGGACACAGGCTGTTTACCAAATGGATCTAGCACTGCTGAGAGCGATGTTTGATAATGCCTTTCTTTTGTTCAGGCAAGACAGAGAGGGAGCGGGGTCATTTGGGTATTTTTATTTTTTTTTTTTAAAGTAAGAGATGGCGCGACTTCAGAGATGAATTCCCAGCGAGAAAAGAGAAGTTAACCATTTCTTTAATTTTTCAGCCAAATAGCCCGCGCTGTGTTTACAAGAGAACAAAACCTATTTGGACAGAGCTCAAATACTGTATCTTTCTCGCAGCGCTTTTTACAAGACCAAGCTCTTCTTTGATGGTTAATATCCTTCACTGCCGATCCCTTTTTAAACAACCCAATCCCTGCAGGTTCCTCAGGAGTTGTAGTGTTTACAGATCTCAGCTCCTCTGCGCTCTGTGACTGGTGTATAGCAGCACTGATGCAGAGTAAAACAATCAGCCGCCGTGCTTGACTTAACTGATTGACACAACGCTCGCATCAAGTGGAATCAGATTTTTCTGCACTTTTTCGTCCCTGTGCATTGCTTCAGCCCTCCAACAAGTAGCTGACGTATCCCTCGCTGTATTCTCTCACCTTGACAGACCTGATATTAGCGATTAGCGTGAATGTCATTTAAATGGCAGAGCTAATCATACACTCCAGGTCTACCTGCACCTGAGGGCCCCCTCGCCTTGGCCTAATCACGATGACAAAGGAAATGATGTGTTTAGCCACTCTTAATAACTGCTTGTGCTCATCAGATCCACCGTGAGCTAGCTATGCCTCACTGGGGATGCATGGCATACGGCATGGAGTCAGATCTTTGGCCCTGCTTCTTCTTCTTCTTCAGGGTGTATGTTGTGGTCTCCGTAATGACATTACTCCTCCAAATGTACATACGTGCTTCTTTTCTGTAATGAGACGTTGTAGACAGTTAAGTGATCAAATGTCACCTGCCTGTTGCTAACATCTGCCAGTACAGTAGAAGAACTTTTTTTTTTTTTTTTTTTTTTGGGGGGGTGGTGGTAGGGGGATCTTTAGTCCAGATGGGTTTGGATTTGAATTAGCCTCTGCTGTGCCGGCCCTGCATGACCATTGCAAGGAGGGGAAAGGAGGGATGAAGGCAGGGGATTGTGGGAGAAAGCCTGGGGTTTTAATCTCTTCCCAATGTTTATCTCACCACCAGGAGAAAAGCCACGTGCCATTAAAATCTTCAACTTCTCCCACTGCTTGTCTGCACAAGGCGCACTATCGAAGATGTTTGAAGGACAAAATGGAGGGTACAAAAACATTAGCAAAAAAAAAGCCATGCATGGTATAATTGGTTCTTGTATGTTCAGTTAATATAAATTGATCTGTTCCATGTTTAGCACTTCAAATTCGCCGTACATAGTCTCCTTAAATCGTAGCGAAGAACTTATTTGAACAAAAAAATAAGTAAACATCTCTGGCCCCAGCTGCCACAGGGAATCAGTCTCTTCAGGAAATGAAAATGCCAGCTTGGAATTGTCATCATATTGAGAGTTAGCTGCCCTCTGACCTTGTAATACCCCCACAGCCTCTCTATTTGTGACCCGCTGGATGCTCTTAGAAAGTGAAACCATCGGGGAGGATCTACTGCTCACATCATCATTCTCAGAACACCTAATAGTGGATTTACCAAGGTTAAACCTCCTGCGAGATTGCAGCCACCGTGACCTGGAATACAGAGTTAACTTCCTCACAAGCACACACACAAAATGTAAGACATGCATCGCCTGTGTAAGACACACATCGGCACTCACATATAGGTGTTCTGAAATTGCATTCTGCAAGGATAATCTCCGCTTTAATCTGGATAATATATAGCTATTAAAGTGCTTAAGAGTCGAGATATTTAAAAAAAGGAAAAAGAGGGGGAGCAGCTAATGCGTTTTGTATCTTACGTGCACAAGGCTGCTCCAGAGAGAGGCAAGGGAAGTGGAAGCTTCCCTCTGCATTGTCCCCTGTATTTACAGCCTGATTGGTGCCCACCCAGGCATCTTACAGCTGAGCGCAGCACATGAGGGAATTAGGTAAGTGTCTGCTGTGCAGCGTTAGTAAAATATGTCACTTCTTGTCTTTGTAGGAGTTTTAAAACATGCTGATCACATGGACTTGCTGTTGATAGTATTCACGCCCACGGATGCACCACAGAGACATCTGGGCCTCTGTTGTCCTCTTTTGTGTAAGATATTTCCATGAGAGATTTCTGAAAAGTGATTTCTAATTGTATTAAAGTTCAGTTAGGTTTCTTTTTTATCCAACTGAAAATTCATACACTTTAATGAAAAGGGCTGCTTACAGTTTATGGATACAGTTCCACTTTTTAAAACAATAAGAGCACTATTCAGGTTGAAAGACGGAAATATGATCAGTCATTTTACATTTCAGTAGCCATTATTGAAGGAAATTCTTTGATTTTTATCGCTTAGAGGCATAGAAGATTAACTTACATTTCAAAGATTGCATTCAAAACCAGTAACCGGGGTTTCAGAAGTTTTCTTTTTCTTTTTCAGGAAAAAAAAACCTTCAATATGACCTCAGTGTAAGCTATATCATGTTCCAATAAAAGAACACAACATAAACTTGTTATCAACTGCTTTGAAGTTGCTATTCTTTTTTTCTTTTTTGTATCCCTCTTCAGTATAATCGTGGTCAGAATACAGCGACCCTAACGGCTGAAAATCACAATCAGCCACATCTGAGCCACAGCAATCAGTCCTCACAGAAAGATTGCAGCTGAATTAGATTACATCACCTCCAGTCCAGCCATCTAATCTTAGATAAAAGGGAGACCGAACAATCTCTGCTTTCTTTCTTATGCTTCTTTCTTTGTGCTTTGAGGGTCAACCTGAGTGTGGTATGTCGCTCTTGAGTGTTTCACCAACATGCCAGTCATCCCCATATTTTAAAGCTGATCTCCATCCCCCCAGATTTGATTTTTATTTGACCAACATTTCCCCTGCTGTCCCTCCTGATTGCCCCCCCACAGTCCTGCAGGTTTACCACTTAAACAGTTGTAGGAGCTCCTTTTCAAGTGGAAGAGCTTTTTATACAGAAGCCGCCAAAAACAATCAGAGCACTGCAGGGAACATCCTGGCACTGACTGGTATTTTCCAGACAAGATAGACTTATTTTTCTTAAGTGTGCACCTGTAAACGGCAGCAAAAACAGCTATTCAGGTTGCCATTATGAACAATAAAGCACAACAGCTCTGAGGGGCTGCATGGCGATTGTCCCAATATTACCCAGAAGCCTTTAGGCTGCCTCGTGTATTTGTAAGAAATAGGAACTTGACATGTAACGGAAACTGACACACAAACACTCTTAAATTCTGTGTTGATTTTTGTTGAACGGATTCAAAATGAAAAATGCATTTCAATATCGTGACAAGCAACAAGAAGTGTTTGTGTGCGGCTAACATGCAGCTCCTGAGATGACCTGCGATGGTCAGTTTGTGTGTAAATGTGTGTGAGTGAGTGAGCCTCCGCGGTGTAATAAGGGTTGCCTACCCAAGCGTGTGAGTCACGGTGGAGATGCCTGGCTCATTAGGTACCATGGCAGGATAATGTATGAGCAGTTCTCGTGAAGAGAGAGTGAGCAAGAGAGAAAGATTGAAGCAGCCATTGTTCTTTCTCTTCTCTCTCTTCTGTCTCTCCCTCTTGCCTCCTCCTCCTCCTCTTCTTCTTACTCTGCTGCCAGTTTCTTCTTTGTGTGTGCGCGCCTGGGGATATTTAGGCTCCCTGGTCACATTATTCCCTGTGTTTTGATGCAGAGCTGCCACTCCATGGGTTTATACCATTTTATTCATAAATGAATTTATTTATTGGTTTATTAAATTTAATTCATGGCGTCTTGCATGATGCTTGTTTTGCGGCTCTGTTGCTCGATTGACAGGTTGCCAGTCATGGTAAGATTCCATATCCCATCGGCGTCATGCAGCAGCACGTTGCTAATTGAGTTGAATGCGTAGCTCGTCTCTCCTCAGTGGATCCATCTGTCGCCGTCTTGTCATCAGTTTGTTCGCACTTGACAGGTTCCAAGTCGCTCTTTGTGTGTTTAACTGTGCACTCCTGTGTAGGTGTGCGGAGTATTTTATTTATGCAAGGGGAGCGTGTGTGTGTGTGTGTGTGTGTGTGTGTGTGTGTGTGTGTGTGTGTGTGTGTGTGTGTGTGTGTGTGTGTGTGTGTGTGTGTGTGTGTGTGTGTGTGTGTGTGTGTGTGTGTGTGTGTGTGTGTGTGTGTGTGTGTGTGTGTTCAGTACAATGCCATTTAGGATGGGTGGCTGCCTAGGGGCTTGTTCTCTGTATTAGGTTCTGCCCCGCTGTGAAGTCCCACAGAGAACAAGCCCTCAGCCAGCCACCTTCTTTATATGACGCTGTCTACTACACACATGTTGATACCCTTTAAGTCTCTGGAAATTTGGCTTGAAAAATGAAGATGCAAATTTGATACTAAAATTAAGATTCCCAAAAAGCGTCCAAATCTCAATCAACAGAATTGTTTATACCTTGATAATAAAAAAAGCTTATCTTGCTGTTTATACATTTTTTAACAATAATGGAGATTTGGCTGATGTTGGCTCCTTGGCTCTTATTTTGATTGACATCCTTCTAACGCTGCATACAACACTTGCGATTGTGATATTCAGCACTAAAAGTATATTTGACTGATATGAGTCCAAAGCAGAGGGCCTGTTATCTGAATATTACCCACTTAGATCAGTCGAAGACTGCTGAGTTAAAAAATGCTTTTCTAAAGATAACGTAGCTAGAAGTGAGCATACACTCTTAAGATGCCCCTATTTGTCGTAGAGGTTACAATGCTTAATGTTAACTGTGTAGCATTAGCTAGTGCCTTATTATTACATAACTCATCTCCCTCCAGCTTGGTGTTGCAAATACTACTCCTGCTGCCAACAAAAGAGACATATGTAGTCAACAGCAGCAGACGTCAATATTCACCTGCTGGCTAAGTTAATGCTCGCTGTAAATAGACGAATAGCTGGCGTGATACATTTTTTATGGCTGGATTCATTGCATAATGTTTTTCGAATTCATCCAAGATTGGCCAAGGCAAATTCAAACTCACTATCTAAGAAGCTTTCTGAAACTGCATTTTAAGAGACACACACACACACACCAAAACGGAGCGGTTTCTACAGGGTCACAAACCTCCTCTGGTGCTTGATTCAGGTTATATTTTGACCAAAGCACAGCACAGATGTTTCATTTAGATCACAGGGGGACTGTTTGAAAAGGTGAAAAAGGGCTATAATATGTCCTCTTTAAAGAAATATGCAAACCCCTTTTTTCAGGGGATACGTACAATCCAACCCAAAATGATCTGCTATAAAACTGAATTTGTGAAACGACTCGGGTCAAGGATAACATCTGACATCACAAGACTCATTCTTTTAGCTGTTGATCTTCCCTTGCAGTACCACCTCGGCTGTAAGAGAGGTTACACAGCAGCACATCAATAGTTCATAACGTTACACAGGGATGCATGTGGGCTGATGATATGACTAATAAGTCTGGAGATTTTTTTTTTTTTTGTTTTGGTTTTGCCTCTGTGGAATTGGAGGTGTAATTGAAAATACATGTAGGGTTAATATATGTTGAGTACGTTTGTGTGTTCGTGTAGGAACCACATGGTCGGTTGTAGATGTGCGCTTCAGTCCCGGTCTATATTTGGCTGATGCTGAGAGAGAGTGAACTTAAAAAGACGATGTGTCTGTGTGATGTGTTCCCTCCATCAGTAGATAGATGATGTCTACGGTGTGTTTTCCCCCACCGCACCTTCATCACTGTCTTTCATCGGCGCTGCCAGCCTCTTTCTGCTCCCGCTTCACTCTGTTCTCTCAAAGTTCTGCGCGTGTGAAAAAAAGACAGACATAAAAGAGAACACAGGGGTGTACGAGGGGGGGGGGAAGATGTGCGTCTGCATGTACATTGATGGCACTTCACACAGCAGCGTGTGTCCTGGCTTTGATTCAGTATGAGTGTGCTGTAAGACTAGAGCGAATAAAGACGAATAAAGAAGAATAAAGACGCTGCGCTGCTTGAAAGGGGAGGTTCACTGCGCTCCTCTGTCAGCATGCTTTGGGAGGGGATTCTGTCTCGAGAAGAGCCGTGGTAAGACCCCAAGTGTTCCTCCATACCTCTAGAAGGCAGCTTCTCTTTTTGCTCGCATGTGAGCGTTCGTGTCTCTCTGTTTTCTTTTTTTTTTTTTTTTTTGTACTTGGAGCACGTGGGAACCAAATCTTTGCACTCTATAAATAAGCTGCTGCCTTATCATCAGTCCCACCTTCCACGCTCATGTGAACTTTTATCACAACAGATACTTGAATGTTGCCTCTGCATAGTCACACATGCGTACAACCACGTGTTTGCACCCGTCTTTCCAAACTGCCAGTTAAAGAGCAGTTGCATCAAAAGGCGGCTGTCTCTCATCTCACGTTATCTCCGTCATCTTTTTCCTCGCTTCTCTGTCACTTCACACATTTTTTTTTTTCCCCTCTCATACACTCACTCCCTTGTGCTTCTCCCTCTTTGTTTCCTACCCAATCTCATCCTCACCTTTGCCTCTCACTGCGCTGCCTGCCAGGGAGATTCTTTTTTTGTTTGTTTGTTTGTTTGTTTTACTTCCATCTCCCCTTTCTAGAGGGTTCTTTTTTTTTTCTTTTTTTTTTTTAAATGCCTCCTCAAAGGATCCATATCACAGGTTTCTTCTCTGTCCACGCACCTGAAACCCCCCAGTCCCTCTCTCCACCACCACCTCCTCCTCCACCCCCACCCAATCCATCAGACAGCCAGCAGCCAGCCTCACCGACTCCCTGCCTCATTTCTCATAAATTAGTCGTACCTCTCACACACTTTCTCTTTTTGTTTCGTGCGCTTACTCATTCCATTCTCCGCATGCCCTCTCCTGCCTTCCATCTCTCTCTGGTCCTCACATTTCATTTTTCTTCCTACAAATGCCACACAGCAGTCCCTTAAGAAATGTCATTTCTGTCTTCTCCTTTTGTTCTGTAATTTCTCCATGTCCCTCCTTCTCTCCGGGGAATCTATTTATCGTCGACTGTTCCTCTGTCCCCAGCTCTCTGATCTCTCAGTCTCCGTCTTCCTCTCTACGTCTGTCTCTCTGTCTCTGTCTCTGACATTCCCCTGTTCCATTTTTCTGCTTCTCCCTTTTTTCTTTTCTGCCTTACACACAGTTCATTCAGTGCAAGTTTGAAATGTCATATTGGCATGAATGTTAGGTCATTTATTTTTGCAATATCATACCATTAATACTGATACCAAGAGAGAGCACTTTGTCCTTTAAGGGAAACAAGCTGTCATCAGACTGTTTCTCATGTAGATTTCAGTGCTCGTGTGCATTTCTTTGCTATTGTCAGAAAGTCATTTTGCCCATTTTTTTTTATTCCCCAACCTCCTTCAGGTGATGAAAGTTTATGACACAAAATGGCACAAAGAATTATTAACATGTGACAAATTCACAAGGTTGCTGTTTTGTTTCTGTAATCATAAAGCTTTATTCTACTGCAAGAAAGAAAGGTTCAACATAAACCAATTAGGATGAAATATCTGACCTACAAAAAGGTCAAATCTGTTGAAGTCCAATTACAGGACCGTGTCACACAACACGCATGTGCGTCTTTTATGATACATTCCTGATAAAATGTGACATACTGAAGTGTCGTGTCAATAAAGGAAGTTTTGCAGCGTTTTAGTTTTGTTGTCTGAGATTGCAAATATGGTGATAAGGGGTATTTGTAGGTTTGTTTTTGGAGTCGTATTACCTGCATGATGTCATTCAGTGACACTGTCTGCCTTCTGTTCTATATTTGTCTGATCATGGGGATCCTGTTTAGTCCTAGCAGAGGATCAACCAATGCTGGGGGAGGGAAAATGGGTCACAAACTGGAAGACACTGATGTTTTTGAACACCTGAGGTGAATATAAAAGCTTTCATAATTGGGCCATATATTCAGTCGTCATTGTGTTACCTCATCTGGCTATAGATAATGCTAAAGGATCTCTATTATGTGTGAAAAGCAAATGGCAACCTGGGGTGTTGAAAGTAAACCATAGCACTGTAAGTTCTTCATTGGTAAAAACTGTAAAGGGGTGAGGGCTAAAAGTTCCACCTATATTTGCATTCTTTGCGAATTTGGTAAATGACTGACAGGTGGGTGAGTTGTCGCTGTTTGCCAGGATGCTTAAGGATGCCTCAGCTCTACCTCTTTGCCTGTTGCTAGGTTGATTGCTAATAAGATTGAGATTGTATGTCCAACATGCTGACTTCTGACCTCTGACATTTGATCATAACATCTCTTCAGAAACCAATGGGTGACAAGACTGAGAGTTGATTGATCTATGGTGAAAAGTTGTAGCTGCTCAATCTATTTAAATCTATTTCTTAGTTGTTTGGATCCTGATGGTTTAAATTGCACAGAAGCATCTATGCTCACTTTACATACTGCCGCCAGCATGCACAGAAAAAAAAAACTTATAACCCTGAACAATTGTCAGTTCTGTTCCCCCTCTGGTGTTTTTCACGATAATCCCTGTCACAGAGACACTCAGATCCAGCAAGGATGCTTTGGCGCAAATGGGTAAGATGTATAACTAAAATTCAGTGCTTCAATTTTGATTCTGGTTCTTCTGTGTCGGGAAGAGCATCACACGCTCCCAGGTAGACACAGAACCAATTTACTAGGCCTGTGACAAAAGACGAGGCGGTTATATGAGAACACGCCGGTCTTCCTGCTGATCTTAAACTACGTTTGTCAGATTCCAAATGTGTTCACGTTCAGGTGAACAGGGTTCTTTTACCCGTGATGTTGATTTGCAGCATCTGAATTCTGGTAAAAAAAATTGTGACCAGCAAAGATCTGGTGTTTTGATGCACAATACACCTTTTGGAGTCTCTTGAGAACTGCCTCAATTTGGTCTTTATGTGTTGTTATGTGCTGGGCTCTTGGAAGAAAAAAAACAACATCTCTGACTGTTTCTCAGCCTGTTTTGGTTGAACCAGAAGTGACTCTTCCCTGGTGCATCTCGTCAAAAAAAAAGATTCCACTTGAGGACGGTTCTCTGGCGTGCAGGCATGCAGGCACTTGTGTTCCATCAAAATGCTAATAATATCATCTGCAATATCCAGAGCAATATTATTGTAGTGCTAATTGGTGAAAAAATGGTTGATGGGAGCACCTGCCCACCCCACTACTCAATTATATTTAATTACAATGGCTGAAATAAAAGGGAACAAATTGTTTAATGATCAATGTGTCTTCAGTTTGGGAACGCTTTGCGGCCGTGTGTGTGTTGTGTGCGTGCGTGCGTGCGTGCGTGCGTGCGTGTGCGGCTCATTTGGATGTTGTGGAGGTCGTCTGTGTCTGAGTGGAGCGGGGATAAGTGAACGTGGGCCCCTCAGGAGAGGAACTTCTCTCCCCTTTGGTTTTTCTACACCATGATTTATTCATCACACCACATTTCTGTAGAAGTGGTCTTTGTGAGCGTCTCATGTGCTGATATGTTGCCCCACACCTCCTTGTGGTTTCACACTTTGGGAGGCTTGCTGCGTCATACACGTTAAGGGGGTGACATGGTAAGAAAAAAAAAGTAAAAATGGATTTTGAATGAAGCAGTGCGAAAAAAAAAATATGAATCACAGAAGATCTGTTGGAACAAGAGGGAAGGAAAATCCCTTATTTTTGAAACAATCAATGCCTCCCAAATTGTCAAATGAACTTTTTCTGCTGGAGTGGCTACTGAGAAGTAGGTAATTAATAGCTTTTTGGGGGTGGAGTTCTTTCCTGGTATGTGTCAGTTTTTCTGGCTGCCTTCAAAGTGATAATGCTCCCCGGCTGTTGCCCTCGGGGACTGCTCCATCTTATTAACTTGTCTGGGGAGACAGGGCTGCCTTGCTGCCTGCTTTACTGCCTGCAGGGATGGAGAAAGGACCACTAAGTCTTGAGCTGTCTTCTCCTGCCCCAAACATTTGCCTGCTCGCTGTATTTCTTTGTATTCACTTGTGGATGTTAGTGTGTGAACTCGCATATCAACTGACTCAAGGAGGGAATAGTTAAGCAGTGAAGAGACGGTGATTAAATATAATCAGTAAGTCTTTGTGGGGGATCGTATCTGCAGTCAGAGGCTGCGTTCGACTTCACAAAGTTGGTAATGTGGTAGATCGAGTTAATGAAAAGTAAGCCGTGCAGCAATCTAACTTCTTCTTTCCTGATAACTAATCCAATATCTTAGCTATGCTTTACTGCTATACTATTGATCCAAAACCAGGGCTCTTTCTCCCACATCTGTAAACCTCACTGCAGGGAATCGTGTTAATGTAAGGCTACATGAGGTCAGGGATTTCTCAATGCTGTCATGACTGAATGAATGGTTGTTGGAAACCCAACATTTTGTGATGATATTTTCAAAGAAACAGATTTAATTTACCATTTTCCTTCTTCATCACACTCCTGTTGTGATATTTGAATAGTGTTAAATACTGCTTTGCAAGTTTGAAATGTGAGAATTGTTTATCATTATTTATACACTTCTTTATTGATCTGCAAATAAAGGATAAATGGATACAGAAATAGCTCTACATCAGACTGTTTTTTTTTTTTTTAATATATGGCTGCAACTAAGGAATCCCAATCAGGTCCCATTTTAAAAGGCTAATTTTAACAGCAGAGTAAACATGTTAAGTCTGGTTCAGGGGGAAAAAAATGGTTTTGGTCTCTATTGCTCACTTCAATAACAACTTTTCAATAACTCATCCATTTTGATTATATTAAATAATGACTGACAGGTAGGCGCACTGTTGCTGTTTGACAGGAGGCTTAAGGCCCGCCTCAGCTCCACCTCTTTGCTGATATCTAAATTCACCAAGAGTTATATAGTCAGCATGTCCAAACTGGTGACCACCGTGCTTTATAACGCTGCCTCAGAATGTGATGGGTGATGTCAGTTGGACTACATGCTTGATGAATAGAGTCTTTCAAAAGATTGAACCTTTACTTGAGCTGTTGTCAGACATTCACTGTTTTGGTAATTAATTATGTGTTTTAACTTGTAAATGTGGCCAGATGTGACAATATTTTCCCGGTTTATTGTCTTTTCAGTTGCTTAAGTTATCAATCTGGAAGGGGTTAAATAATAATGATTCGTCTCATTCATGAGGATTGTATGATAAACAACCTGGAATATGACAATGTCACATTAGAAGAGCATTTGAGCTTCCAACGCTGACCATGATGTCAGAGGATAATGGCCATCATGGTCAAAGTGAAAAAAATCCTGTTTGCTCAGTAAGGTCAGCATCAGTGAAGAAACGACCCCTAGTTGCGAGCACAGTTTGACACGTTTCAGAATAACAGAATACATTCAGAATCCTTCACTGATTAAATATGTTTTTTGTAGATTTTACTGATGAATTTGATGCATAGACACGTAGCAGGTAGGCCTTTAGATGTGGACAGAGAGACGTTTTATTTAAAAAAAAAATGGAAGAAAATGCACAGACAAGGATCCTTGTTTCTGAGCAAACAATGCAAACCAATATTTTTGACACGAGCGAGGCGGTCAGATGTATCCATTGCTGCAGTCAGCCTCCAATTGTCCTTGGTGCCTCTGGAGCTTGTCTGACCGGCGGATATTACATGTTGCTAGCTCTCGATCACTCTCTCCCTACACTGCGAGGAGGCTTTCACGCTGCACGTTTTGCTTTTTTTTTGTAAGCTGTTGTCACGGCTGTGCTGTTGTATATACAGGGAATAGGATTGACACGGACAAGCAACGTGACACATGGAGAGAGAAGTGTCCGATACACCTGAGCAAAAGTGTTTGTTCGAGACTGAAAAACACCAGATGTGGAAAGAAAAACACAATAGCTTTTTTTGTCTGGCACACGCTCAAACACATATAGCGCTTCATGCCAATGTAGCTCTTCACCTCCCTGTTTTCACCGTGCTGTTCGTTTCTGGCACGTGGCAGTGTTTCATAGTTCTTTATGTGAGCATCTTTCATAGTGCCACTTCATATAAAACACAAAATCATCTGGTGCTCAGGTTAAAGTAGCATTCTCATGAGCAGGAGGAAGACAAATGGCAGGTGTCTGCGGCGCAGCATGTTAATGTTTGCACATAAAGCCTGCCTGGAATGACACACTGAATGAAAAGAGAAATGTCGCAGAAGATTTCATTTAAAGTCGTGAAATATCAAATCAAACCTCCTGACTGCTGTTTGCTTAACGTTAAGCTGACTTTGTATTTGCTCTAAAAAAATCAATCTCAAAAAGATTTAGCAAATGTAGACAAATTAGCCGGCATAAATTAGCCCGAGCATATTCATTAAGGCCTATCTCTCTGCGGACTACAGCATGCACTGCAGTGTCTTTATCGTTTAACTGCTTTCATAAATATAATCATGGGTTTGATTTTGAAGTCTCTCATTGCCTCTCATCTATTTCAGTCTACACCAGCGCGCTAACTTGTGCACACAGAAGTATGAAGCGATGATAATAAGAGATTTTTCAGTTGATTTTAGGAAGCTTAACCTCACATCGAGCCCTCCTCAGCTCATCTTTCAAATACCGTATTCTTACCCTGCTCGCGTTCAGCTCCTGTGTTATTGTCCTGTCTTTCATGCATCGATAGATGGATTATTATACATCCCTGTTTGTAATTGGGGGGCAGGTTAGACAAGGGGATAATTAAAATAGTGTGTGTTGCTACTCCATCTACTTTCTGTTACTGTCTTGATGCGTGTGTCTCAGTGTGTTTTCTGTGCCCTCCTTTGTCCTCCAAGTTAATGTTGTTGATGTGGCACTTACCGAGGACAATCAGATCTGCTGACAAACACACACACACACACACACACACACACACACACACAAACACTCCCACATCTGCACTTATGGAAGAAGTTATTTATCTTGCAGAGAGGATTCAGCGGCAGTCTACACTTTATATATTTTGAATAATAATGTTATTTAGGCTTAGGTTTACTGTTTCTTTAACATAACTGAAGTGAAGAAGCTAAGCTACACAGATTTGTCAACTGACAGAGAACAAATAAAAAAATTGATTAATCGTTATGTACTGAACAAAATGGCCCAATAAATGCTGGTTCAAACCCCTAAATTATATGTTTTTTGCTGCCTTTCCTTGTTTTTGTTGATGGTAATGTAACATTTTTGGTTGTTTTGGCTTCTGTTTCTACTTAAACTCCTAGAAAACATTTTTACAGAATGTGTGTCTTAGATAAATAAACTAATCAAAAATAAACACAATTTCCTTCCCCCATGCATCCTTCTTGCCATTTTACGACTCTGCTTCTGAGTTTAGTTTCTTAGAATCCATACATAAAAGGATTATTCTCTCCTTGGAAAAGTGCGCAGCAGCATTAGAGATAATGTTGGAGCTCAGACAAAGGACAATATTGTGTGGGCTGACAGGTTGGGTTCCCAGCTGGCACAGGCTGACCATGCTAGGATCGTAGTATCGCCTCGGGCAGCAGGAAAATTGGAATGACTGTGGCAAAGTCATGGATACAGCAAACCAAGGCGTGAGCGGGGAGCCATGTGTTTGTTTCCGTGAGTCTGGAGGCCAGTCCTCATTATAGTGGCTGGTAAAATATTACAGTTCAGCTGACACTGTCTAAGTGAATTGTCCAGGGCAGTTTTGACAGCCAGTGGAAGGCAGGCCGAGATTATGATGGATGATGACAACAGGGCTGCTGCAGGAGGAGCATTGATGTGTTTTCTTGCTCATGCAAGAACTAATGTGTACACCTAATGTGAGAGGGTTTTTTGGTGATGGAGATGTGGATATGCCTGATAGGTACGCGAAAATGTCGTTCAAAATGATGCCGCAATTTTTCATACCTACAGAATTCATTCAGCATCCTGTTTTTTGTTTGTTTTGTTTTTTCAATGAGAAGGAGAACTGCGCTGGTATTGTTTACCATTCCCTCCACTTTTGTATTCTTGTGTCATTCATACTCAGGTTGGAGAGAGCTTATACAACCCACACTACTAACATCCATTACTTGCTTTATATCAATACAGTTTTAATGTTTCAACACGATTACTCCCACTTGTAAGTCATCAATGAAATAGTTTATTATTGAAGGTTTGATTGCAGGTTAAAGGCAGCAGTTTTGCCTTTTCCAATTTCAAGAAGGCTGTGTGACATAATCAAAGCCTACCGTATGTCAAAGCACAACAATGAATTTAAAACGGTAGCTTGTTGTTCTGTGTGAAAACTGAACAGCTGCACCTAACCACTTGCTGTCAAAAGGTTTTTAGAGGTCAGAATAAAGTGAATCCATTGAAAAACAACTTTCACTGTGTACACGTGTACTCTGTTAATATCTCATACCGCATTCAAATCGCCTACATTTGCATCCTTCTCCAATAAAAGCCCACTGTACTGTACCAAGAATGGTTGAAGATAAAGATGCTTGTTATGCTAAGAGAGAGAGAGAAAAGGAGAGAACGAGGCTTTCATCAGATAGCTATGCCTACCTTTTAAGGGTGAGTTATGGACACCAGCATTAGGGTTCTAAAGGACTGGATGTAAATCCTCTCCACTTGATACCTGTGTGTGTGCTTAAGAGCCAGATACGGCATCAGGTTCGGATTTAGCCCTGTGCCCTAGAAATTTAGCTCATATACAACCTTTTTTTTTTTTCTCCAAAGAATAATGTAAGAGGAAGATATCATATAAACTGAATCCCGTTATTTCTTTTAGTAATAGAATAAATAATGTTAAACAGCCTAATTCACATGTCACAAATCATTACAATTATTTTACTTTCTCCAAACAGGGGATACAATTTGATATGAAATTATTTCCTCGGTATTGAGAAGTTCTATGGTAATGGCTTTTTTTTTCACTCAAAAAACATCTGCAGTGGTTGAGGCATTAGTGTTTTTTTTTTTTAAATTAAAGATCCTATGAGGTACATTTGTGACGATTGTGACCTTAGTCCTATGATCAAACCTGTACCTTTAAGGTAAAAAAAATCCTCTGAAGGACAGTAGAATCTGCCACCACAATCTTTACTTAAAATTAAAGGTGCAGTGTAGACCTGGTAGTGAAATTTGAAGAAGTTAAACAATTATATGGTAAATCTTCTGAAGTAAATACACAAACTTTATTCAAAGGAGAAAATGGGTCCATGGAACACTGTTTGGAGATAAAACAGTTCCAGGAGAGTTACGGTTTCACTGTTGAGGACCTCCCACCATAACTTCTCGCGTAGCATTTTTTTTCAAACAGTGTTCCAGGGAACCAAATTTTTTGTGTATATTATGAACATGTACCACAGAATCTGTAAATGTATCCAACTTTCACATTTCTCTACCAAAACTCCATAGTGCACCTTCAACCAAAGCGTTTAAATTGCGTGATTGAAATCAAAAGTCTTTCCTTTTTATTAAAGCTATGGTGAGGAACTAATAGTTTGAGTGACAAAAGTTTCAGGCAATAAAAATAAAATCAGAAAGAAATAATGAATCGTGTCAATGATACTCCTGGTTTGCTTTTGTAGCTCATGTAGGGGCTTCAGTATTAACGTCAGTGTGTTTCATAACCCACTAAAAACTCCTCACGGGGTATTTAAAGAAAGTACTTCTGTTGCTCTAACTTAACTGTAGCCCTGACACTGATTCCCATACCAAGATTTGTTGTTGGATATAACCAAGTACCCCTCTGATATTAGAGCATTAAAAAATCCAAATAATTGCGGTTCACAAACTACTCTTTGCTAGCACCGCACTGTTGTTGTTCATTGAGTCATGGAGGCAGGGACTAATACTCAATACTCCATGTTCGACAATATTATAGGAATATAGTGATGATGGTATCAGCAATACAATAAGTCTACTTTTTACACCTGCCTGCCTCCTTGTGAATCCAGTGTGGGTACAGAAGTGTTGTTTCATTCACTCTAAAAACAATTTCTAGGTACGTAAACATAGCAGCTATAAGTTGTCACCACAGAGTTAAAAGGGTTTAAGTTTCTTAATATACAAACTTAAAATCAGAGAGTTCTGGATACCAGGCGAATGAATAGATGACTGGATCTTTCAGAGCATTCATGAACTAATTTTTTGCCCTTTTCTGTTAACTTGTGTCCACTCTTTTGATCTATCTGCCCCCGAAAACTCTTGTTCACAATAAGGCAGGATCACAGTACAAGATCATTTGAACAAATAGGCCCAAACAATGCTGGATTGTCTTTCCTCCGCCCTTCTCCGAAGCAGATGGGACAAGGAGGACACTTCATCCCCAGGTTCATCGGTCCTTTGGCTTCTTCTGGCGTGGCCAATCCATCTCCCAGTAGTCACCCAAGCGTCTGGGTTCCTGCCCATCCTCCTTCCCTCTTGTCCTCTCTCACCACACTCACTCATTCACTCATTCCCTCCCTCTCTCACCCACTCTCTTCTTCTTCCCAGTTTGGCCACAAGGGAGGTGTGTGGCACTGAAGCAAGCATTATTGATAGAGCATCTGTTTAGACATGGTGCAGGATCTGAGGCATGTGGGCGAGCAGCTGGGGGTTCGAGCAGGGGAGACATTATGTCATATTACATATCTTGATATGTCTCGTTCACTTGTGTGCATGCCCATTTCACAGGCACACACTCCCACGGACGCTCACCAACACAAACACATGCCGCCACCATCCCCGAAACGGTTATTGTCGTCTCCATCTTACTTGAAAATGTGAGTGAGCCATGCTGCTTCCTCACAAGGAGGGTTTTAATCATTTATGGACTGTGTGCAAGAAGTTCTCTAATGTTTCGACTGTGCACCAGCAGTTACAAAAGTCAGCTTTAGAGGCAATTTCAGACCTGGGAGCCCGAGGCGAATATTCTGGCGTCAAGGCTTTATTGGGGCAGCCAGACAGACAGAGTAGCCCTATCCAGATAATCACCACACATCTCTTCTAGATGGCCAAACTTGTCAAAGCTCACACAGAACACTGCCAATAGATTTTCATCCCTGGCAGATGATGAAACAGAGGATTTTATGGTATTTTACTCTACACAAAGCGTGTACTTTTATGGTTTCACATTGTGGATCTCTGGGAAAATGAAGCAGTCTATTTTTATCAGTTATGGACCTTCTTTTTTCTCTCTTGCATCAGTAAGAGATATATTTTGGTAATACCACATGTAAGCCTAATAACAGCATATTATTGACTAAGGAACCATTTCCATATAACCAAACAATAAAATTAATATATGTTAACATTCCTGACATTTGTTTGCACTTGAGAATGCAACTAAGCCTGGTTCAAATGGACCAGGCTTCTTCTCTGTGCTGTTGTTTGCTTGTTGTCAAGCTTTGTTTGATATAAATTGTCTGTAATACAAGACATATTATACAACATGGCTTAGAGATTAACCTTCAGCATTATTTTGTATAAGTGCCTATAACTGTTGAAAATGTTTGTTTTACTTCTAATATCAGCTCTACATATTCTTAACCACCCGCCTGTCGGTGACATCCCTTCTCACATATGGTGAGTAGGTTGGTGTCGAATGGAAGTGGCTTCGATGCATACCCTCAATATATCTTTATCACAGCCAACATTTTCAAATGTCATCGGTGTAATTAAAGCAAGTCTGAGCAAAACAATCTGATGTTATGTCGTTATGTGTAATGAATAATATCTGCAGGGATGTACACTCTCAGGGAATGTTGCTTTTCCTAAAGCTCTTATAAGGTTATAAGACCCACTTGATGCACATTGTAACCAGTTTGCAAGCTTCCAACAGCAACAAAGCAAGCTAGGCGTCGGGCTTGCAGGCTGCTGTTTCACGAAGCTCTCGCCAACAGTATTTGCTGTAGTCCGTCTTCTTGCTCGGCCAGTCTCTCTTTTTCACTTCTTAGCTTCATCCGTCACCGTCCTTCTCTTAGCCTCAGCCATTGTATCAAACAGAACAGAGATGGGCTAACTCGCTGCTTCGTCGCTGAAGACGGTTGTTTGAACTAGTGCCGTAAAGCTAGCGAGATGAAATACTATTTTAAAAGTTATGTTGTTGCTTTAATAACATTAATGATGGATGGATGCAGTCCAGTAAGATGTTCGACATTGAGAGTCTTGGTTTAATACATGCTGCGTCATGCTTTGATGGTGTACAGCACATATATGGTTAATATGTCATCTTACAGCAACACACACGTTTAGGTTTTTTAGCAGTTGTCTGAAAGTAGTTTTTTTGCCTCCCATAATTCCTTGCACTGTTCCACATATCCTCATCCTCATCACAGGTCTAATGAGCCACAGTACTAATTGAAAACACCTGTTGGAGTTTACAGCATCTTCAAAGTCCGTACACACATTAGATACACCTGCACAGGTGTTCTTCATTATCTGGACTGATTGGGCATTTGCTCTCCGTGGGGCATGTTTAAGTACAGAAGGATTGTGAGGCCCTTTCCGAATAGCCACAGTTCAGTAGGCAGTATGTACTTTTCAGTGTACTGAACTTTTGTGGTCATTCAGTATGCATTTTGTGGGTCCACCTCAGTATACTGAACATTTCAGTATGGATACTAACTTCCGGGTTTTATGCAGTATGGATCGGATGCGTGCTTTCAGGAAATTAATTGTATTTTACCACCCACAATGCTGTGCGAAATTAAACGTAAATCGTCACGTCACGTCACTTCTCCAAATCAAAACAAACGAGCGTGGATTCATTTAATCAGTTTTTAATCTGGAGTTAAAGTCCCGACTGAAATCACTACTTTTAACTAACAACAGAAAATAAAACAAATGTCTGCATTATTATAAAACCTTTCCCCCTCTATTTAAATAATGATTTCACTATTTAAATGCGTCTTTATTGGTTTATTTTATATTCTGTATATTACTGTCTTTCATTTGTACTTTTCTTTATGTACTGTATGTTATTTAGTTATTTAATCTGTCTTTTACTTGATTTACATTGTGATATTGTTTTTTTTTTTACCTGACTGTATATGCGCATTACTCCTCTTGAATAAAGCTAAACAAACAAAAAAAAAACGGGTGGATGCGGCCGGTTCGGGTAACGTAAATGAGGTCACTTCCATACTGAATGAATCAAACGAAGTAGGAACAAATATCTGCCTACTGTGCGTGCATACTGAATAGTAGGTACTAAACAGTATACAACACGGATGGTAGGTACTGTCTACTGCCTACTAACAGATTGAGTAGGTACTTGGCAATTCGGATGCAGCCTGTGACTTCATCAGAGTAAGCATAGCTCAACACATGCAGTGATATGACAAGTTATAAGTGATAGCAATTTAAAAGCTCAAACGAAGATAGAGCTATACTATGTCACTCTACTGTATTAATTTAAGACAGATTTTTTTTCAGATACAAAAATATTTCCATTATAAACAAGCTCTTTGAGATTGGAAACCTTTTCGTCCTGTTACCTCTGTGATAAAATTATTTAAGCAATTCTCCTACTTTTTTCCGTTTTTTCTTTTAAACCGCATCCAAGAGCCATTTCGTTCATCTTGTTTTTCAAGAGAACAGCTTCCCGGCTTCAATATGTAAATGTGCACACCTGATCTCTGCCACTCAAAGCAGAGATCAGGTGTGCACAATCATTTCATCAAATTGAAAAGCCGTCATTTTAAGTAAAGTGACTTGAATGAAAAGCTGCAGGTGCAAGTCCACATGTGGAGTTAGGTAATCTTAGCTCTTTCCCTGCCGCTTGCTGTCTCTATGCACAAATTTTCTTTTGAAAGATTTCAGTTTACGTTTGTTATTTAAAAAAGCTAAATATATGTTAGTACAGGGATTTATGTATAAATGCAGATTCAAATAAACTACCCTGTGTCTGTACTGTCTGGGGTCATTTTCATTTATCATGTGTTCCTCTTTCTTAATTATATCAGAAATGAGGATACTAGAAATAAGTTTGATTATCTTGCAAAAATTATTTAAGTTATTTTCTGTACAACAGCAATATGTCATGATGGCTGATTGAAATAGTGTTCCTTTAATGACTGATTAGCATCTGCTGCTGCTCCTGATTTGAATTCAACTCGTTTTCCAATTGAAAAGAAAGCGTCTCAAAATCCACTACACAATGTATTTTTGTGGGCAGAGAGGAACTAATGAATTTATTCAACATTTTATTCAAGGTGGAACGTGGCAATAAAACTAAGAGTTAGAAAACAGTGACTTGCCTTCCTTTAATTATGTATCATAAATGGTCAAACAGTGGCTGATTTAGCTCAACTGCACGGAGGAAAGGCTATTATTAAAGGAGACAGGCCTTTATTTGTAATTTCCCCCCATTTATAAATGTGTCTGTGTGTGTGTGTGTGTGTGTGTGTGTGTGTGTGTGTGTGTGTGTGTGTGTTTCAGAAAATATGAAACCCTCCCTGTTCTGCTCTCTTTGCTGTGTTGAGTCACAGCAGCTAATGCTTGCTGTTAATGCAAACTTAACTTATAAGCCTTTTTTAGAAGACTGTTACTGTGAAGAAGCTGAGGAACTTCCATATAGCTGACCATGGCACAGCTGAGATGTTTTAATAACGGAAATGTTAAAAAAAACATGACAGAATGCTAAAAATCTGATGTGACAGTCATAAGCAGAGACAGGAACTCACCAAATACAAATACTCAGACACTGGGAATGAGCAGTT
This sequence comes from Labrus bergylta, assembly GCF_963930695.1. NCBI lineage: Eukaryota > Metazoa > Chordata > Actinopteri > Labriformes > Labridae > Labrus > Labrus bergylta. Next base: position 10,854,033 of record NC_089208.1, read on the forward strand.
TGCTTTTTGTTGAATGTCTACTCTACTTTCTAACACTTGCTGATAAACCGCTTTACTTTTACACAAACTCCTCTTTCATGAGACTTACTTATGCTTTGATGAATTTTCTAAGCAAATGTTTGTTTAGTTTTACTTTGCAACATATCATCAACACTGTTTTGAACTTTAAGGCTCCTGTGAGGAACTTTGGGTTCATGTCAATGTCGGCGCCCCCTGTGGACAAAGTGGTACCTCTTATTTATTAGCTTATCTCGTCCTGTACAAGTGTAAGCAACATTCTTGAGGTATTCCTGTCTGAAGATGACAGCTATAAGGTCAAAGTGGTAAACACAACCACAGAGAAGAGGTGTCAAGTGACTGTTAGGTTTAGGACTTACAGGTAGAACTTGTTGGAACATGGATTCAAAATTAACCAAACAAAGTTGTTGGATATATCAAATTCAAGTTAAAGAGAGCTCGATGTAATAATCTCCAAAATATGTTACAGTTCACTTAGCTTTCCCCAGAAGTTGTTGTTTTTTTAATGTACTGGTAGTACATTTAAGAAACCTTCTACTTTATCTTCAGTAAATAACTCAGTGCCTCCACTTTTATCAGAACTTTATTTTCAATTATGTTTTGGGCTTTTTGTATTTATTTGATTGGACAGCTGGAGATAGGCAGGAAATATGGGGAGAGAGAGAGTGATGGGATGTCATGCACCAAATAGCATCAGGACTGGGAGTTGAACCTGCTAACTCTGGGTTGAGGTCTGTAGCCTCTGTCCATGGGGCCCTGGTCTACCAACTGAGCTAAAGCAGTGCCCCATTAATCTATTTCAAACAAGTATCTGTACTCTTCTTGTCTTTCTTTGCCAACATTTGCCTTTAGTACAGGTAGTTTTGTTCTGTGTCTCTGTTGATACAGACTTAACCCCCGGCTAACATAAGAACCAGTTATATTACCAGCGTAGTTAGAGGTAATTATCTCATGCCCTTCAGTATATTTGCACAACATTAGTTGATTATATCACACACTGATTGGCATTTTCTTTTCCCAGCTTTTTTAAAATCTCTCTAGAATGTGTGTGCCTGGCAGATGGATATGATAGCTGTCCATTCGGTCCTGACAGCCCGGTTTGCACGCAGTCCTGACAGCAGACACTCTTAGCGGTCAGCTCCAGTTTACAGCCAGGGACAGAAATGTCTTCCATGCCATTTGTTGTGTCTGACCTTTAAGATGATGAAGCGCAGGGAGGTTGACCCCTGGCAGGGTTTGTTCAAAGAGCGGCCTCTTGGTAACGGGGGGTCCAGAGCCTGGCATCATGCTGGGGGATTGATCAGCCCCTTACTCAAAGGCCAAACACAGAGCGCCCAGCCAGAGGAGAAGGCCATGCAGGACGTGGAGCCTTCCTCTGCTTTGAAGCCCTCTCCAATACCTCAGCTGTTTCCCTGCATGAATAAACATGTCAAACTTCTATCTGCTAAAGCTGCTCTTCTGTCCATTCCTTCTGTATGAGCTAAGAGTTGCACTGCTGCAGAAAGAGACACAGGAGCAGAGGTCACAAAATGTATTTTTTGGGGGGTTTTTTTGTTGCCTTTTCGCTCTCTCCCCTTCTCCCTCTTCTGTTTTGTTTACCCTGCTCCCTCTCTCCCTGCCTCTCGCGTGAATACTTCCTTTGCTGTAGCCTTGTTGCACAGGATTAAATCCACTCATTTAGAGCTCGCATTGCTTCCACAGATGTCAGCTTTGAGATTGAAATGAGCTCCCCTTCTGCAAAGAGGCTGAGTTAAAAGGAAATTTCAGAGAGACGGGAAGAGAGAAACTAAACAGAAATGCAAAGTCTTTTCAGATCTTTAAGTGGAGCCTGAGTGTGGCTTAACGTGTGTGCTGGACCGAGAGCTTAAGTGAGTTTGGAAATGCCTTTCATGATCATGCACCCGACCTACCTATAGTTGAATACATTCAGTGGTAAAATACATTGTGCTTTGTGCAATTACCATTTGATTGCATATTTTAATTAGTCTATTATACCTTTGTGAAATGCAAAAACATGTGAAGTCTTTGTCAACCCACATGTTTGTTAAAAAAATAATAATTGGGGATCAATTAGAGAGAAAATGGCCATTGAATTCCTAGTTATATAGAAGAGTGGAGTATCCTGTTATCATATATGTCTTGATATGTGTGGACTTTCATGAAGAAATCATATACAAAAAAAACAGAGCAGGCAGATGTGTGTATCTGTATTCTGTTATTAGCATCCAATTTGATTGACAAAGAGCAGAAGAGCAGGACTGTAAGATACATATTGGAAAAGCCAAAGTTAGTCTGTGACAGCAGTAAGTGGAGTTGCATATGTCAAACAGATGTAAATGTGGATTCAATGTAAAAGTAACAAAGCATAGTGATGGCTGTTCTCCGTTAGCGTTTGCAGACTTACAATGTAAAAATGGCTATTGACTTATTTAAAGTGTTTAAACCTCATGCGGCTGACTCTCGTGGATGAGCAGTCCAGCTTATCATGTAGAGCAGGGTTCTCCAACAGGTAGCTCGGGAGCAGGTTTTCAGTAGCTCGCCTATAGGTTGACCGACTGTGTTAAGAAAAAAAAAATCTGATGACAGTAAATGGACCTCTTCCAACTATTCATGTATTTGTCCCAAAAAAAACAAGTGTGAAGTAGTAATGTTTTATTGGACATTGATGTGAATTTTCAGCAACATAGCTTACTATGTGGCACAATAAGAAGTGTAAAATATTCATGTTATTTTCTTGGATCTTGATGTGAATTTTAAGATTATTGCAATTTCACACATGTACAAACAGTAGCTTAATTCAGCTGACGTGTGCTGTGTAAATAAATGCAAGCGATTTGATGCAAGTAGCTCTTGGCCACTTCCATTTTTTCAAAATAGCTCTCAGATGAAGAAAGGTTGGCGACCCCTGATGTAGAGCTTCTCCACAGCCTCCCCGAGCTTTTAAAGACACCGGATCATTTTTGTCTCCTTTTAGAATGGCCTTTGCATTTGTACGTATATGAGGTCATGACTTTTATCTGCGATCGATCAGGTGTTCATTCTAAAAATAAAAGCTAACTTGAAAGATAGACACAAATCAATGATCTTAAGAACATAAATAAGCAATGGTCACGGCAGCCTGTTGAGATCTCTCGTCTATGCAAATCACTAACCAATAGGCATTAATGAAAGAATATACTGAAGATATAAGGATGTTGGGCTGTGTTCAGTTTATTGTTTGATTATATAAACCCTATTATAGTGCAAGTAAGCAATTAAACCAAGCCTGGATGTTATGAACAGATTCCGTCTGTAATCACTGCTACACTTTGAGCACTACACCACTCTAATTCTGTGCCAGAGAGAGAGAGAGAGAGAGAGAGAGAGGGAGAGAGGGAGAAAGATGTTTGATCACAGAGGGGCGCTCATGAAGCTGCAGAGCCTGCCTTGATTACAAGGGTCAATAGGATCCCGATGACATCATCGTGCATTGCTTGAGTCCATGATGTCATGATTTTAGCCCTTTGTGCGCACTTTGTGAGTGGGAAGTCTTTCTAAGAGAACAGTACTCTTCTTCGCCGTTCTCCATAGCAGCATCTGTAAAGTAAACACAAGTGGCAGTTCCGCCTCTAAGCATTTGGCTCACTCAATGAAAGCAATCTTTGCTAAATGGTAATGGGCCTCGGCAAAGTGGCATCATCAGTGTTCTTCATTTCAGATGAACTGCTACTGTGTCACGCCTTTAAATATACCCTCCGCTTAAATATTAATAACAATCTGGCCATGCAAGGCAATGAGAGGCCCTAATTCACTTAAATCAATTTTACTTTGCAGCCCCTTTGCACATAACTCAGTGCTTTAAAGCCTTGTTGTTTGCAGAGGATTATTTTGATTAAAGGCTTTTAGGCACTGAGTGAATTCCCCTGAAGAAGCTCTGCCGGGAGGTTTTGGCACCCACGACATCCTGCCAGGTTTTCTTTTCTTACCAAACGACTGCAGAAACTTCAGAAACTGTCTCTCCGTTTTTCATTTTTGCCTGCTACTTATTATTCCCCCCTTTTTTTCAGATTCTCCACTTATACAGGGATAAGAAATTCTTATTCAGTTTAATGAAATTGATATCTATATCAATAGGTCAGACAACACAAAAAGGTGCATAGCTGTTTCATTCATTCCAACTCCCACGTTTTTCCACACCTCAAAAGAAATTCATCAGACTGACTCAAAGGCTTTTGGAAAGGCTCCCGCCCTCACCTTCCTCCTCCTCCTCCTCATCCTCCTCCACCTCCTCGTCCCTGCATTTGTTGTCACTGTATGTGATAGAGATTGAGACATCCATTAAGCTCAGACTATTGCTCGCCACTAAAGAGTCTGTCATCTTTGAATGAGGAATCCTCTCGCGGTCCAAACCTTTTGGATCTCATTACGCCCATACTCCGTTTGTGCTAAAGACAATTCAGTGTGAGCATTTATTTCCAGGTTTGTCTTTTTGCACTGTTTTTTTTTTTTCAGCACTCATATTCTATCCACTTGTCTTGCCAGCTTGATTCCTCACCCTCAGCAGTGTTTACCTAACCCTGCTTGTATTTGTCTCTGGCCTGTTTATCAGCAACTGCTTCCACTGTGTGCATCCAGCATGTTAGACGTGCCGCTGTCTTAGTCCACGCAGATACAATATGTCCTCAGGCAAGTACAGTGGCACCGTGAAGAGATGGAGGGATAACGGTGGCTAAGGCAGAGGAGTCTTGTCACCCTCACAGCAGTTGTGTCTTTGTATGTGTGTGGTGGAAGGTGGGTGTTTGTGTTATGGATATTAGCCAACAGAATTGGATTGTGGAAAAAAAAAAGACAGCCTTAATTTTTCCCATCACCTTATCATGGCTAGAGGTCCCTTCATCGATTAGGTTAGGGTCACACCAAATTCTTTTCTCTGATAACATTGTCAAACTACATTTCTGTTAGACCACGTTTGGAAATTAATCTAAGATGAGAGGATGATATTTCTCACTTGGTCAGAGAACAAAAAAAATATTACTGAGCATCTAGTGCAAGCATGTAAAGAACAAGCAGCAACCTCAGGCGCTGAACATAAAGCCAATGCAGTGCAAAAAAAAAAAACTCTTTATATTTAGGATTAGAGTTTTGCATAATTTAGCATAATTGTGGAAGTGGTTGATTGATTGACAGGTGGCTCATTGTCGCTGTTTGTGGGGAAACCTGCCTCAGCATCTCCTCTTTGTCTGTGAAGCAGTTTACTCAAAGCTAGGTAGGAACCCCATGATTGGACTTCATAGCACTTTTTAAGAATCCAACGGGAGCCTGAGACTACTTCTATGTTTCATACAGTCTATTGTAGAGAAAACTTTTCTTATTTTTTTGTACAAGTACATGTTTATTTTCCCTGGTGCTACCGTTGTTTGTGTTTTCTAGCTGATTTTGTTCTGTTTTGGTCAATCATATTTTGGATCATTTGAATAAAACCACCATGAACAAACTGCATGCAAATGAAAATTACAGGTGCTCCAAAACAGTTGTTTTAGGACTGTCTATTTTTAAAGTTTTATCGTAATCAGTGTTTCAGTAGAATCAGCAACCTCTGTACTTAGCTTGAAAGCCACTCCATGATCATGTTGATTTAATGCTGAGGTTGGATCCACTGGGCGGAGCATACCCAATCAGCATCCACAAAGTGAGTCCAAAAAGAAGGATTGGTGAGACACTAAAAAAAATAAAGAGAGGAAGAAAGTTACAGAGAGAACAAGGGAGATAGAGCGAGCTTCTTTTTTTGTCCTTTTCCTAAATGGACTGAGCTGACTGGGAAGAAGCCCAAGTGTTCTCACAACCTAATTGCCACAGACTGCAACAACAAAAAAGTCACTGTTTTTGTCCTGGTGGAGTGTCAGTGCTGAGCTTTATGTTAAAAAAAAAGTGTTCAGTTCAACGCCTCTTACAAACACAGGAGCGAAGTGTGAGGCCATTGTTTCATCCAAGTGTGTTTAGTTGGTAAATGTGCTCTTCACTGTCTACAAAAGGGCTATGAGGTAGCTAGCTAAAGCGAAATATAAATATGGATACATTGTGAATTTGGCAAACTTCTTAGAGATACTTCTCTTCTAATACATTTTAAACAACAGAGGCAATCACAGCGGTTCATGATGAGGTTGCCAAGATGTCTTAACTCCACATGCAGAGATAATGTTGTGTTACAACACGTACATATTTGTGAGGAAGTCAAAAAATGTTTTCGTTAGTCCTCTCTCCGATAATGCACCAAGATACAGTCAATCAGATAATTGTTTTCTTATAGTCACGTTTTCAACCAATTGCCAGCCTTTTATTTGAATAGATTTATGAACTGATTAATGGATTCCATATAAATAAATGAATTTGATTTAGAGGCTAGGTTTGTCTCCCTGAGCCAATCCATGAGGATGAATGGGTGAACTGTGTCTCTTTTATGAGTTTAGCTACAATGTATTGCATCTGGCCAAACCACAACATTTAAAGCAGCTTACTTAAAAAAAACATTGATCATAATTTGATCCTCTTCAACAGGCCCTTTGTTGGGATAATACACTGTTGATACTTCAGTACACTCCGCTTCTAGTTTCAAATAAACAATTTTTCCTGAATAGGAATTGAATTGCATTTAATCTGCAAAACATACTGCTCTGTCCTATTGATACATTTATAGAAAGGCTCATCATTTTATTGATGGAAGAAATATTTATATGCAAAAAATCTTGCTCTTTAGTATTAAAGTAAAAGGAGAACAATAATTAGGAAGAAATAGTTTAAGGAGAAGGTCATATGATCAAAAGATTTCTCTGTATTTCTCATACGTATTTCACTCCTTTATTAAGTGCTCTCTTTAGCTCTTTATAGCTTACTGCTTTCAGCCTGCTGTCTGTGTGCAGGTGAATAAAGGGGTAGTTAGTCACCTTCTCTGTGGATAATTGCTTCCATTCTGTTGTTTCTCGAGCAGCCTTGTGATCATATCGCCGGGGATAAATTCACACTTATGGGGATATTGTTTGGCACTAATGAGGGTCTCTTTTTAGTTTGAGAGTGTTTGAAATTACACTGAAGAGGTGGAGAGAGGTGCCTTTATTTCACAGGTTCACACCCTGTGCTGCTTTCAAGGTGGCTATTACCACTGACCACACTCTGCTCTAGACAGGTATTGACAATCCAGATTTGTATCAATCCACATGTGTTAGGTGCTAATTACATAACACTGTTAGAAAAGTATTGCTCTGGGGCGCTGGTACCTTAGTGGTTAGTGCACAGAGGCTACAGTCCTCCAAACAACCGGTCTGGGTGCGGAACAGAACTGTGGCTCCTTCCCTGCATTTCATTCCCAACTCTCTCTCTCCCTCATTTCTGACTCTATCCACTGTCCTATATCTAAAAATAAATAAATAAATGAAGGCTTGAAGAAAAGTATCGCTCTAGCATCATGATACAATTTAGAGTAGCCATATGTATGTAATGCAAATGCTGTTAATGTATGTGTTCTTGTTTATGTGTGTTTGCACGGCGACAGGGTGTCCCTTTAAGTAGGACAGTAGAAATTGATGGCCAACTCTGAAAGCTGACCTACATAGAGGCACAGACAAACTAGTTCCCTCAGCTTGCATGCTGAGCCCAATTGCTCTGCAGAAAATGCAGAGGAAGCAGGCATATTGTAATATATGGATGTAGCTGTAGTCTTTAGCAAAAGCATACAGAAGATTCATCCTTACAACACTCTATTATGGTCTCAAATTAGGAGGAAAGATGGGGAAAAAATGGCCAATGTGCAGCATGTGGCACTGCACGCTAGTTAAGTTTGCTTCCATTTAGTGGAGGAAAGGAAAGTTCTTTTTCTACTACCTGATTTAAGTGTTGGAGGTCTTTAATCACAATAAATTAAGAAATGTAATTGATTGCCTGGATATTCCAAATCAAAAAAATGTCCAAATAAGTGCTCGTGAACCGATAAGAACAAACTCACTGGGGCGTCGTAAAATAGAAAAAGGCCAAGCGTGAAGAAAACAACATCACATTGAAATCTAATTACATCAATTTACAGTCACACTGTTTCCAGCTAATTGTTCTCTGGCCTGATGCTTTATTTCATTGCTTTATTTCATTGTGTTGTGAAAAAGCTCCTTTGACATTTCTCAGCGATAGGTAATGAGATGTCCTTTAAAATGTTGTCTAACTTAATAAGTTCCAGCGTTTTTAATCCTCAGAGCTTCTGATCACTCAAAGTTAAACTCAAATCATTTGTATTTTGAGCCAATTATTTTACCACCTGATGTTTTCATACAACCACCTACACTAAAGTGATCACCTTTATGTTGTGGTCAAATCGAGGATTGAAAAATCCCAAATGGATTAGCATTGAAGTAGTGTTATCTGCTTAAAGTGTGTAATTCTTTTAGAGATATAATTCTTTTATCCATCATTACCCAAACAACCAAGCCTTTGATGGAAATGGAAAATATTCTGCTCCACATACCATCTCCCCATGCACTCCCCATGATGAATAGTCGGTTTTACAAGTACAGTAGCTGAAGGGTTCTCTGGCTATAACACTACATTACTGTGTTGACACTCTGCTATGGCGAAGGCTGATGGCTCATTTGATTAATATTAAGGCTAACAGCTTCAGTAGATGAGTCAGACACTAAACAGTGTTCATTAACATTATTCAATATGGCCTGAAGCTGTGCTTTGTATTCTTACTCACCTAGAAATGATGGCACACATAACAAGTTCTCTGTAGCATGGGGTGTCTTCTTTGAAATGCATCTTCTCAGTGATCAGCAACTTCTTTATTAACTATGATACTTTTTTTTGTGAAGAACTTTTTATTGAGTATACTGAACATGTATACAAACACATATTCTTAAAGTAATGAAACACAGAGCTCACCAACATGGTGTTTAACATAATCACAGTATCAACTATCATTTAAGTCACACAACTTAACTTTGAGCATGTGCGAGTAGTTTGCAGATTTATGTCACCTTCTGCATAAACAATTCATATATACCCTTGTTTGTGTAAACACACAAGTACAGTCCACATAAACATAATGCCAACACCTCGTTTACCTCCCAGGGTGAGTGGCCATAAACCCCCACCCCACCAAACAACTACTTGAGTGCTGCCGACCCTGTACAAGCGACATAGACCTGAGGATGAAGATAAAAACAATAATATTGGACCTAGTGGTAAATAAGACTTTAATATTGAGAAACAAGAATCTGTCTTCAGCTGAAATTCCTAGAATTTTCATGTTTGTAATGTGAAGAAACGTTCCTTTACCAAACAATGCAATCCTTCCATTACTTACCTGCGTTCCTTGGCTGTCTCACATTACAGTTTTTTGTCTGAAATATAAACTCATTAGTCACGGAACAGTATATGCGAGTACCTTTTTGTGAAACAAATCCTTAAAAAACAGTGCGTCAAAGGAGGAGAGATGCAAAAAAGCACAGACTGTAATTACGATGAGCTCTAACAACATCCCAAATCTAATTTTCTGAGAGTTGTCTTGTCTGAAACACCACCTGTAGCTCATTGTACAACACACTTCAGGGATTGATTTTACAATCCAAGTAATCATATTTAGTTGTTCCTCTCTGTGTCTCTCTTTCTATTTATCACTGTACCTGTATCTTAACCAATAAATGAACAAAGACTTTATTTTACTGTTCATTTGAGGAAATCAAAGGGAAGAATTTACAGCAGGTAGAAGAGCTTATAAGTCAATCATTACAGTGGTATGATATAAATATATATATAAATATATGAGATGTAAATACATTTTTACATCATTTTTTAATATCTTGTAATCGCATTAGAAGTTCAATCTTCATGTATACCAAACAACACGAGCACCCTTTTAATAATAGATGAAATAAAGACAAACTTTAGACCTATAACGCCCTTCAGTGGCTATCACAGAATTTCAAACTTTATTTCGAGTTCATAAGGTTTATTGTAAGATGGAAGAGGGTGTTTACAAGACGAGTGTTTTACAAATACATTCTTGATGAGATTCAGTGTTTTCATCTGTTCTTAAATAATGAAAGCCTATGTGAAAAATAAGCCATTTCTAGTTCAAGTCTCTCATTTCTCATTCTCTTTGCTCAGCTATACGTGCCCCTGTGCTGTTGGAGAGTTCACTGTGTTAACTGTATTAAACAGGAGATTAAGGCCCGCGGCTCTGGCTCTCTAGTAATAGCAGACGGAAATACTGATCAAAGGCCTCTAACTGTGCCGTGGTCGTTTGGACTGCCCCTGTCTGCTCTCCTGCATTACAAGAAAATGATGCTCTGAGGCCGGGGCACAACAATGTATAGGCAGTGCAGACAGAGCAGGAGATTTCTGTAGGCCTGCTTCTTGTTGGACAGGTGAGGGTTTGATCATGCATTTATGTGATGGGATATACAATTCAATTTGAGCAGCAGTTGTAGCTGCAGGTGAGCTGCACTTTTTTCCTAGTGGCTTATTGTACATTTTCTGTATGTGTGTGTGTGTGTGTTTGTGTATGCACATATGCATTTATACTGCACTGTGCCAGTGGTTGTATATGTTTCCATGGCTCATTGTGGGATGTGGGCTGGGGAGGGGGGCTTCCATTTCCCTCATGCTGTGTCCCAGAGGTCACAGCTGACACCTTCTCCAGGTTGTGACATTTCCCGGCTCCCAGCAGCAGGCTCCTCTCATTAGACGCACTTTTATTCAGTACTATTATACAGCCTTGTTGTTGAAGCATTAAGCTACCTTCACATGATGAGAAGTCACCTCACCATGAGATAGGATGCAGAGCATTACACCACTTGCAGAGTACAGCACTGTGATGAGTCACTATGTTGCTATAACAACAACAACAGTGTCAGTCGTTTAGTAGTTTGAGCAAAACTTGTTTAAGTTTTATACAAATAAGTTCTTGGCAGTTCACTTTTTGGCAGTTGAAATATTAGGCACTTGCATCACTTGACAGGAAATTTTCAAGTAATGCAACACACCAAGGGGTGGCCCTGCAGCCCAGTTTGTTGGCATCACTTTCCCCGTATTAAAACAATTTAATTGCACCTCCAGCCAAGATCTACATATCTTCACTTTGTAATATTTCAGCAGCTACAGCAACTCATAAATGTAGATTTATTTTCCTAAACTAGCATCACAGTTATCAATGTTAATGTGCAGATACATGTAGTTACTGAATTGCTTAGTAGTTTCACCCCACTGTCGTAAGTAAAGAAAATCTCTTCACACACACTTTAAAAAGAAACATCATTATTTTTCAAAAGATTTCCCATTCTTGGATTATGTGAACATTTAGAAAGGACCCTTGGTAATGAGCACTAGGTCTTTTATTCTGTTATTTTATCACAGATAATGCAAACAGTATGTCCCTTACATTCCCCCATACTTAAATGCTTAGGAGGAGTTTTGGGTTTAGTTCTAAGTTTCCATCAACTTGTACTTAACTTCTTATTCATTCTAAAACTCCTCCTACACCTGCACTTCTTATAGCGTATGATTCCTGATAAATAAAAGGAACATTTAGACCAATAAAAGCTTTTTTTCCTTTTTCATTAAAGCGCATAACTTTTGAAAATATCTCTGTGGCGCATATTGAAGTCTTGTCAGGCATCAAAAGGAAAAATGTAAGAGAAGCAATTAAGCACACTTTACATCGGTGGTTAACACATTAGAAAATCCTATGAAGTTTCCAACCACTCTTAATTTAAAGCTTGCGACACCACTTTTCAAGTCAAAGTCAACTTTGCTGCATCAATTTGCAAGTTCTTACGTTATCTGTTTCTGGCAGGATCAGCCTTTTTTTTTCCCCAGCTTGGGGTGGGGGTGCTTGGGTAAGTCGGGTGAAAAGCACTGAAGCAACAGAAGCAGAGAAAGCTGAAATAAGTGTGAAATAAAGAGCGAGTATGATGAAGCTGGTAAAAGGCCGTGAAAGCAGGCTCCCTGCCGATTCTGTGGAGCGATGAGATGAGGCTGAGCGCCCGGCTTCTCGCTAATAAGTGTGAGCGAGTGCAGCCAAGAGGCCTCGGCCAGTAGCCACACAACACCTATTATCAGCCTTTACCGCCCAGACTTCCATGTGTTTCCATTTACAAGCTATTGTTTAAGCTGTGGGAAGGTTCCTGAGTGTGTGAGCGCATTGACACCTCTCTCCTTCTGTCTGTCACTGCTGACAGTCTTTAATAGTCTGGTGGAGGTCAGCCTCCCGCCATGTGTGGATTGTTGGAAGAAGAAAAGAGAAGAGCTGGGATGAATGCGGACAATCTGGCTCTTGCTGACATCCGGCAAAAGGAGGACGGGGGAGAGAAATGCTTGTGTTTGGTGCTATTTTGTGGCCTGTAATTGTCTGTAAAGGCTGTAAAATAGGATAGTAGAGCTAAAGGGAAGACACTGCAATGGGGGGCCAGAGGTTCAGACAGTCCGAGAAGTTGTGTGCTCAGCCGAGGAAACAGGAAAATAGGGGTATTTTTTTGTGTACGGGACACATTCCAGTAGTAGTTTACACCACACAAAATGTATTTTTGTCCATTTAAACAGATCCAGTCATGGGTGGAGGAGCCCTGCTGGTGGTATGTGTGGCGCTGCTGTGGCTTGGCCCTGACCCCGGGTGGATATAATGGTGCAGCAGAAAATGTCCTGTCAGTTGATGGAGGAGCTGCCTGTAGCAGCAGGAAGGAGTGTGGCGACAGGGCCACATGTGTGTTAACCTCTTCCCTTGTCACTTTTTTTTCTGCCTTTTTCTCCCCTTCTGCCCACCCCCTTCTCCTTTCATCTCCACCTTTTTCTTTTCTGCCTCTCTGCCCTCCTTCTCCCACCGATACTTCACTCCGTCTACCTGCACTCCTCCATGACAAATTACTCCTGGCGGTTGATTTGTTGGTTGTCAAAAGAGCTCCTCGCACTAGCATGAAGGTGGGGTGTGCTGGAGGAGAGGGTGAAACAGCTCTACCTGTCATCATCATTAGTTCCCCCCCCCCCCACCCTTCACACACACACACACACACACATATACACGTGTCACCACAGCTCGATGTTAAGATGTCTCAGTGGAAATTGATATTCTGTCTCATAAGATCTCATCAGATCAGATGTTTGTGTTTAATCAGCTCACAGATTCGGTTGCCATCCCTTCTTTTGACAAATCTGAGTGGATCAAGGGTAACGCTTTTTTTTTTCGTTTTTTATAGAGAAAGAGCAGAAAAAAATGCAAGAAGGAGATGAGAGACAAAACTATAAATGCTAGTTATTGTGGCTTTTTTGTGGTTGGGTTTATAGATAGCAGCTGCTCCCCTTCACAAAGATGTCTTATTCTTTCTGGATGATTTAATGAATTGATGCGAAAAGCATCAATGGTGGAGTCGGTCTTCTCTCAGCCAGAAGGTTGGGGGCTCAATCCACAGATCCTGCACATTTCTGATGTGTCTTTGGGCTTGACACTTAACCCCAAGTAGCTCTTGCTGCTTTGCCAGCAGCGTATGAATGTGTATGAATGGGATTCATTCTGATGATCACTTTACATAACAACCTCTGCCATCAGTGTGTGAATGTGAAGGTGTGACCTGTGTTGTAAAAAATGCTTTTAGTAGTCAGGGGACTAGAAAAGCACTATACAAGCTCAAGTCCATTTTTACCATTCTCAATGGGTGCTTGATATAAAATAAAAGGTGAAGTGCATTGATGTGTAATGAACAGAAATGTACATTTTTGATAAATGACACAATTGGTTCACAAGGGAATCAACTAATTTAGAGAATTAAGTAATCATTTAATAATAATTAATCATATTGGTTAACAAATCCTTGGAAACTTCTGAAGCCACAAAGCAGTCCAGTTCAGTGTTTGCCCAAAATGGCCAAACTCAGCCAGAGGAATTATGGGAAAACTGCCATAGAATTTGGAGCTTCAATGGTTATGCAATAAAAGTTAACATAAGGGGTATCTATTTGCAACTTTTATAAAAGATAAATATATTCATTAGTTTCCTCTCCAACACTGACAAAATAAAATAGATGTTTGTTTTTTATAAATCACTGTGAACTGAATTTATTAATTCACTTTAGGTTGAATTGAAGACATTTGAATTCATCATGTTGCACTCTTTGTAGGTTTTTAATATTATTCTGAGCCAAAGACCAGCTCATTCATAGGAAACAAAATGAATCCTTGCTTGCATGTTTGGTTTGTAAAACATTGTTTGCAGTGCATGATATTGTTTGAGTATGTGATGTCACTAGTCTCAAAAAGAGCCGTCCCTCCCTTCAGTCATTGACCTTGAGATTTCTCCATTGAAAGAAAAGAACGACTGTGAGCTTTTACTTGAATACCTGGATTTGTCTAAACTTGTTTGAAAATGATCGTATTCACTGTTATTTATCTTCTAAACAAGTTCTATTTGAAAATGTGTTTGATATTCAGTGTTTCTCCTGTGTCATCTGACATTAGCTATAATAAACTGATGCTGTCTGCAGTGTGGGTGTGTGTGAGTGTGAGTGTGTGTGTGTGTGTGTGTGTGTGTGTGTGTGTGTGTGTGTGTGTGTGTGTGTGTGTGTGTGTTAGTCAGATGGCGAGATGTCTGCAGTGACAGCTGTTTAAACTCAATCTGAGGTGATTGTGCTCCATCCTCGGGTGTCTGCCATTTTGAAAAGAAACTCATCTCCTTTCAGTCCCACTTGCTGCTTTTATTCACTAACTGTTTCTCTTTTGTGCCGTTTCCTCTTTTGGCAAAAGTAATAGAATATCAGTTTTCCCTTTCAAGCACAGCCATACAGAAGCTCGATTGCTTTGTGCATCATCATGAAAACACAGAGGAGAGCATTGCAATCCACTTGTGTTCAAAAGTCTGCAACCATCTTGTCTCTGTGTCTTTGTGTTTAAAAGAGGGGTTAAGCTTTTATCCTATAAATATGGCATGAAAATCCCACTGTCAACGATGCATTCACTCTAAGGCCTGCATTAACATAAAAACGAGAGCTTGTTATACAGTGAAATTTCAATAAAAAGAACACAAAATGCTTTTAATGAAATTCAGATGCTCGGGCCCTGGCTCTCTGAATCTCATTAAATGAGCTTTGTGCTGTTTTTCCATCTTCTCTTTGTAGAAGAGGTCCTCGAGTGCCCTTAATAATGTGGCAGATTTCATCATATTCCTGATTTAAAGAGGACAATGTCTGTCTTGTTCACTTGTTCTTTTCCATGCCCGAGCCAATCTCCACAGATGTACTCGCATAGTTTCTGGATGTGGCTCCTTGATAATGTGCCATCTTTTTGGTGCACAGTCTTTGAGTTTTGTTAAGACTCTCCACTAACTCATTCTCTCTCCCTCTCCCCCCCCCTCTCCCCTTCTCTGTTTCTCCTTGCATAGGATTTGGTTTCATAACTTTTGAGAGTGAAGACATCGTAGAGAAAGTCTGTGAAATTCATTTTCATGAAATCAATAACAAAATGGTAAGTCCACTCATTTTTTTTTCAATTCCAGGAGGGCGTTGAAGGATTAATATTTGATTTCTTCTTTCCCCCTCGTATTAATAGCAGAGGAGGTGTGTGTATGTGTGTCATGTTCATATGCACAGACTAACACACACTCTCTCTCACACACACACACACACACACACACACTCACTCCCCGGGTTTCTGGGTCTCAGGGATGGGAAAGCAGTGGTGTGTACTGACCACAAAGCGTGAAATTGTGTGCCTGAGTTCTGCCTGTCAGGCTGAGGGACGGGAGAGTGGAGCCTGTCCCTCTCTTTCTGAATCCCCCAACACACACACATGCACATGTACGCACACTCACATACACAAACAAACACACACACACAGGTGGAGATGTCCAGGGAAGCTACTGGCAGAGGCAGAGTTCATTAGTCAGGGATTAACACCTTCCTCAGAGTCCCAGTGAAGCTTGTTTTATTTACACCAGTAAGACGGTCATCTCAGAGCACCCTGCAGAGTTCACAGGTGCTTTTCTGAGTCATTACGTCACTTTTGGTAATTGACAGGAACCAACTTAAGTGTAGCGAGTGTAACTTTAGGTGCCTCCTTTACCCAGTTCCACCCTGCAGGCCTCTAGAGAGATCCTGCATCATTTGAGCGCTTCTGTGGGCTGAGATCGACTGCAGGGAATACTTGTCTTACGGCCGTTCAGTCTTTCTCTCGCTGTGTGTCTTCACTCCCTCCCCCGCCTTCCCCCCCCCCAACTGAATGACTGACTGGCTGGCTCTGAGACTGACAGGACCAGCGTAGTAGAACCGTGTTCACCAGGGAACCGGCCCAGGTCACATATGACCCCGGTATACTTCCCTGCGTGTCGCTGCTCGGCATCACAGTCTGTGCTCGGGACTGCTACCAGAAAGAGAGCCAGAGTGTGACAGAAATAACTGGAAGATGTTCCGTCACGATCACAATGTCCCTGATCCTGTGACATGTTGGCATCGCACTGCGAGAACACACAGAAATCATACATCCACATGAAGCATGAACGCACAGGCCAGTACATAACATTTACTGCCCCTACTATCAAAAACATTTACTACCTTATTAGCTTACATTTATCATGTTCCAAAAACAATTAACAAATCATTTGTTTAGCAAAAAAAAAATGTGTTGTGATATCTTGTATCCATATTAATGTTATTTCTCTGTCCCTCTTAAGCTTTTACCTTTCAGAAAAAGAGCCTCATGTAAGTCCAACTCAGTTCTAATGAAGTAATAATGGGATTGCAAACAGGAATGCTAATTAGGAATTTGCTTAATAAATTGTCGACCATGTTATTGTTTAACGATGTAGCAATTTCCCTCTACTTTTCTTTTCTTTAAGCTCTTTACATTGACTCAGAGCATAACATAAAGGCTGCGATTTCAGCAAATCGTCGCTATTAACTGAAAGAGTCAGGCAGAGTGTAGAGAAGTCTTTCCTTCGTTGAGATGCTTTTGCTTGTCTTGTCACTGGAAAACAGAATATAAGCAAAAATGTCAACTTCACCTTTGTTACCCCCAATAATAGATTTGTCCTGCAGCAAGGGAAACATTTATGAAACAAAGAGAAATAGGCGCAGGTTCAGAAATAAAATAAAATGCATACACACAGAAATATGTCAGGTGACAACAGGTAAACTAGAGTGCAGAATACTGACATTAAAAACTTTAATATTCTTCACATTTTTCATTAGGCAATAAGAAGCTAATCAACCAAAGGATCGTCATGGGAGTTGATTTTATTCGTTTTTTTGGCATGAGAGATAAAAATACTGTTTTGGAGCTAGTCTTTGATAGTCTAAATATCGGACCAGATGGCAGGAGCTTGACTTCTCCAGACAAAGAATGAAGAGGACACTGTGAAATGTGTCAGGCCTTGAAGTTGCTGTTTAGTTGGCAAAATGTGTGATAGCAGCTTTGTCCATTGATCTGAATAAAGGTAAGGTTAGAGAGAGAGAAAGAGAGAGAGAGAGAGAGAGAGAGAGGAGAGGCATGCCACAGTGTTTATAAGGTTGTGTTCATTGTTGTAAGTGTCGCCCCGCCTCTTCTCAAAAGCTGACGAGTATTCAACTCTGTGTGATCAGAGCAAAATGCCCAAGAGTAACCACAAACACTCAGCTCCATGACACACTGCTGTCAAGTGGAGCACACATACAAGTCAAGTCAATTTATTTTATCACAAAAGATTTGACTTGATAAATGAATTTATTAAAAATAGTATTGATAGATATTTAAATCTATTTTGGGTAAAAAAAGTTGTAAAAGATTGTAGAGATTAAATGTTCACATCTCGAAAGGAAGGCCTAAGAGAAGAAATATGTCTTCAACAATGGTTGAAAGATTGCAGACTGGGGGCAGGTCTTCTTTGAAATGGTAAGCTGTTCAAGGTTCAGGTTGGGGCAGCTACCTCAAAGGAGCGATCATCCAGGAGCAGCTGATTGGTTGACCTCAGTGCTCTAGTTTGATTATGAACTTGGAAGACGTTCAGCTAGGTAAGGCAGTGCCTGTCCATTTGGAGATGTAAAAGTCAACAACATGGTTTTAGAATGGATCCTGCAACAGACAGGAAGCCAGAGAACGGAAAGCAACACAGGGGATATGTGGATCCTCTTTGTCTTTCCAGTCAGGAGGCGAGCAGCTGCATTTTGAACTAGCTGCAGGCGTTGGATAGATGACTGGCACATATTCGGCACTCCCATTGCAAATAACTTAAAAGAACACAACACTGGCCTTAGGAAAATAAGGCAAATTAGCAAAAAGAAAAGCAACAACAGAAAAATTATTTTGCACATCTCACAGGTAGGAGTAACTTTTACTTACAGGTCACGCACCCAAAACACGGACAAACTCTTTTTGTTGCAATGATAAAAAATTCTACCTCCAACAACAAATACCAGTTATCAAGTAGAGCTTCTGTACAAAGAGTTCTTTTAATAAATGCACTGAAGAGGGGACTTCTACTGTAGCTCTACTTTCTACAAAGATGGACGAACATTTTGAAGAAATGAATATTAGCCGATTGGTTCTTTTTGTTTCCATCACCATTTAAAATTCAGATTACGAGATTTAAAGAGAAGCGTTTTTTTTAAATAGTTTTTTAAGCATTATGGATCACGTTTATATGTAAGTATTGTTGAATAGCATGTGGTAAAATGCCAAACTTCCCTCTCTGTCTCTTTTGTGAATACATAAATACACTCAAATCTGCTAAATCTGAAGCAGTAAAATGTCTTGTTTTTAGGTATTTATTAGATTAAATATAAAAATCAATAGATATTTAGTAAGCCCTTACTACTTGCAGGCTGTGTAAATTGGCCCCTTTTGACTGGAAAGGCTCAAGTCTTTTTTGCATTTGTGACCACACATAACTGTGACGTAACACACTTTCATACTTCATGTGTGTAACAGGAAAATGCATCAGCTGCAGGGTGACAGTACCTCTTGCCTGTCTGTCGTTACTCTGAAAAGTAAAGGACACGTATGGACATCGATGTGACCCAGCTGGGAGTCCCAGAAACCTTACCAGAAAAGCCGAGGGTTATTTAGTGGTCACAGTGTGAAAGGATGGAGCACGGGCCGGCTTTCTGGGGCTTTTGTCACCTTTGTATGGGTCCCTCTTGGCAACACCTAGTGTATATTAAATGTCCAAGGATGCAGGAAATGTGTGTGTCCCTCAGATCAGGTACAAAGTGCTGACATGTTGGAATGTCTGCAAAGAGAAAATAGCGTGGAGTGTGTTAAGAGCATTTTTCAAAGACACTTCAGGCTTTACCTTAGCCGCACAGAAGAGAGGGCTGGTTATACGCTTTCTGAAGCACCAGCACACAAAATAAAAAATGCCTCCTGTCTTCATCCTTATGAAGTACTATACAGAAATAGACCTCATCCATCCTGCCCGCGAGTGTTATCTAAGATGGCTCTTGAATAATTGATGCGGACAGAAATTCCACCCCACTTGGGAGGGCTGTGGATGTACAGGGCAGCCCACCTTCTCCCTGCCTGTTCTCTCCAGGGCTGTGGCGAGTGTAGGGGGGTCAGTGCCCACTCACATGTGAGTGACTGGACCTCTTAGTGACTTGGTCGATCACCCTGTGTTCTTGTGCCACCGAGGCCTCACGCTCAGGAGCACTCGGTCTCTGTCACTGCGAGTTCGGCCTCATTTATAATTAAAAGCAGGGTGCTGCTTAGCAAGAAGCTCTCAACCTGCCTCACCAGCTGCACTGACTCCTACAGCGACCCCTCCTCTGGAGACGGGAATGACTGTAGTGAATGTAAGAAGTGATAAAAGTGTGGATTGTACAGCTGAAGGATGACATCTGATTGGAGGAACATCCTTTTACTGCAGCAGCACATTATACCCTAAACATTCTGTTTTCCTAGCAGGTTATTAAATGTGTAAAAATCAACAAGCAGGGAAAATGTGTGTAACTGTAAATTGGCATCAGATTGGTTAGAGATGGTTAATCTTGGGTAGCACTGATGCTCGCTTGCATGTGCAATTCTGTAGATGAACGCTGTCCACTTCCCACCCGTGACACCATTCGTCCCCGTCACTGAACCTGTTACTGAACACAAGCCAGCTGCAGATGTGTCTTTATGTAGTGCCCTGCATTAAAGCCATTTCATATCAAGTCAGTACTTCAGGGTTACTCTAGGGTTCATAACATTCACTGCTTTGCTCAAATTTGCATGTTTTTTTGTGTGTACAGAGTTACATTCTTTTCAACCCCAGTATTTGAAACACTAAACATTTTGGAGCCTAGAATAACAAGCAAAAGATAGGTCAACAGGATATCACACCCACTGGTTTCCTCATATATGATTGTTTTATTAAATGGTAGTAAGATAGCACCTTAATGCACCTAAGGAGAGGTTTTGAATTCCATTTTCTAATACAGGACTCTCTCTATCTCTCCCGGTGCTGCCATTATGCACGCGCAGCTAATTCATAATAATACCTATCAAGTACTGGCTCTGATGAGCGAACAGTGTGCCATTAAAATGGACTCACATTGGTTTTAGTCAAGTGCTTCAAGGTAATGTTCTTTAATGTGTCATTTTTAATATTCAACAGTAGCGAATGATCACAACAGGGGGGAGGAATTTTCTGTTAGTTGTCAATTTCTCACTGTGTCTTCCTGACATAACCAACCAATTACAGAGCTGAGGAGAAGAACAGTCTCACTCTGCCAGGCACTGAGGGAGAGAATAATGCAGCAGGGCTCTTCTATGTCAGCCTCTAATATATAGATACAGATGTAGTGTGCGTACTGTATTCATTTAAATATAAGTGGGAAAGAAAAATAGCTTCGCCCATAAATTATTCTACAGCATTTGTTTTTATGTTGATGTTTTTTTTTTTTTACAGCAGTACCATATATTACTTTGTTTTTGTTGAAGGATTTGGATGATTTCTTCAGTCGACTCCCTCACACATCGTCTAAATCTTAAAATAGGCACAGAGAATGGATCATAATAAAGCCGTTTTTAGTTTATCTTTCCCAAAGTTTCATAGTGTTTCTTTTCAGGACTAAGATAAGATAAGGTGAAGAAGGAGAAAATAGTTTATTTCAAAGCTTTTAGATTCAATTCCTATGTAGATTTAAAAAGTTTTAACCAAATAAAAGAAGCGAATGACGGAATTATACCAACAGGATAAGGCAGGTTACCCTAGAATATACATTTTTATTTTTTCATCTTCTTTGTCTTTTGAACACATTTCTTGTGGAGAAAACTTAAATAAACTCAGGAAAGTTTTTTTTCACATAAGACAGGAAAAACAGAAACAAGTAGTTGAAGACAAGACAATGGCATTTGATTTCTTTAACTGTCTAAAGCGTGCAGCGATTCGAGGCGTGTCCGACTACGTTCTGCTAGTTACACGGCGCACAATCTGAGTGCAAACCCAGGCGCAGGGCGCAAAGAGACTGGAAAAAGACTGGATAGGTCGCTTGATTATTTAAACGTGTGCTTTGGGTGTAACACGTTCTCTTTTAGAGCCATGTGTGCTGCAGGCTCGTGGGTCAGTATTCACATGGCGGACGTCTATCTTTATTCTTAAATAGACAGATCTCAAGCCGGTTCATTTCACTTCTGTCATTTTGCACCTGAACACACACAGTCTTTATGAAATATGTTGATGGCGGATTGAAGTTAAATTTAACGGAAGCATTCCTGCAACCTCAGAAACAATAAAAAAAAAAACATGTCAACGACCGCATGAGGCACAAAAGCGTGTCCTCAATTATTTAAATCTCCAGACATGACTACAAGATCGGACAGGATCTATGTTGACTAATGTTTTGTGAGCTCAACATCAAATAAAAGGTAGGCTGGAGACAATGATTTACTGATTTTCTCTGCTGGAATCCTTGACTTTACTCTCTAATGCGTGTGTAATGAACATGTGACAGTCAGTATTATCTGTGGGCTAAATTGTCACTGGCACTAACAGTTATTTTGCAAGATTTATTTTAAATCCAACTCTCTTGTTGCATTAGAGTGTGTGCTTCTGCATGTGTTCCTGTGTGTATTAGACAGAGCATGCACGGAGCAGAACTTGGAAACAAACAGAAACAAAAGCTCCTCGTCTCACCGTCCCTTGTCCCATTAAAAAACTCTTGGCGTTTAAAATGACAACTGCGTCAGGTCACAGGTGTAAAATAGGGAAGTCACCTGCGAAGACACATTGTGCCGACAAACGATAGGGCCCTAAGAGCACTTCTTTCAGCGGACAGCAAAAGATGCTGAAGCGTTAGTAACTAGTATTTGGGGTTTCTAAAAAAAACTACCTGTGTTTACATGTGCCCATAAATCACTGTTACCAAGATTTTTAGCTGGTTATGACAAAAAGTGAAGTAAATACTGATGCCTCCATATGACCTACAAACTGAGTGAAGTCTTTCCTTAGTCCACATTGAATTTTTAATAGGTCAAACATGCTGTAAAAGAAAGTATGAAGGATGTTTTCTGAGAGACTTCAACTTTGAGTGTTTCTCAGATGAAACTGGACACTTCAGACGATCATATGTTTTAGTGGAATGCACTTAGTTTAACATAATTTGATCAATCTACAGACGTTATACATTTATCTGTAATTCAAGTTCTTGATATCAGCAGCTCATAGCCTGTGAGCTCTGTCTATAAGCAGCGGGTTGTCTGTGATCAACTAACCAAGTGTAATTACTTTTAATTAGACCCACCTTCTGAGTCCTCGAGTGCCAGCTGTGCCAGTTCTGCTGTTGTGTCAAACCTGCAAACCAATCAGTTGCGCTGCTGATGAACATTAAAATTTACAGCTCTCAAACTGGGGCCCAGGAGGTTAAATGTGTGTGTTTGGATGTGTGTGTGTGTGTGTGTGTGTGTGTGTGTGTGTCGGTGTTTGGCGTTCATCTGGGTCTTATATTTGATCAAATCAGCCCCTGACACTCTGATATAGCTTTAGAGCCGTATAGTTATCTTTATTTCGAGGAGACGTCTTCAGAGAGAAACCGAAGTCTCTGGGTTGTTAAAAATGTTTTTGAAAATATATTTTCTTTAAAGAATTTTTACAGTGTAAGAATATCAAGAGCATAATAAGGAGGCAGGACCACCCTTCAGAGGAGTTTCAGTCCCTCATGTAGTGCTGCCTTACAAGTTGTGGACTGTAAGTAATTGGATGTTTACCCTATGCTGAAGAAAGGAAAGCTTTGAGGGATGCAGGAGGAGAAAACTCACTATTTGCACTCCGGGATGTTCCATAAAAGCTCAGTGATGTTCAGTTCTGCTGATTGAGGACGTGATGGAAGCCATTTGACGTCAGCCTGATGATCTCTGAGATACTTTTAAATGTGTGTCTCAGTGCGCATTGGGGCAATATCATCTTGAAACATGTCAAGGGATCCATTTGTGACACCACAGGGAGCGCCTGGATCTTAAAATGACTTCACATTCTCAGCCTTTACATAAAAATGCATCATCAGACATGTTGTCTCTTTTGGGATTGCTGGTCATTGAAGGCATCATTTTGTTCCATACAGCGATCATTGAAAGGTCAAAAAGCTCTAGCTTCGGCTTGTGTCCTTCCACAGGCTCATCAAGAAACACATTGCAAATATAATTTCAATAGGGTTGGCATGAAATTCAAAAAAGGTAAAAAATAAAATAAAATAATTACACTTGGGAATTTGTGGATGCTGTTTATCAAGTTTATGTAAATAGACTTCACCCACCAAGGGTATGCGAGTAACGCATTTCTCAACCTAACCAAAGTAACTAGCCTATCAGAAGCAGAGTAGGGCAGAAAACACTGGAACGGTGGGCTCTAGCGATGTCCTGTTAGCGTGTTATGCTAGGCAGCTGTCTAGGTATATTTTCCGTCCATATGATCTGCTGATTTAAGACCAATGAACAAGTGAGTAGTTGATCTCCGTCGCAAATAAATGTCCTCCTTCATGGGGGGGATCTGTGCTGATTTGTAGTAGGACTTATTATGGACAACAGAATATAAAGGCCTCTTTTTCCCCAAACATCCCCAGCTCAGAAGTAGCTCCAATCTACAGAACTGGTCCGTTACTTAAGACACCACTTTTTGATCTGAGAGTAATTCACAAAACTGTTTATCTGTTTTCAGCAAAACAATGGTATTTATTTTAACAAGAAATATCTAAATGCACAGAAAGTTTATCCTTCCAAACAACATGTAAAGCAAGCATGCCATAAAGACATCCCTCTAACTTGTGTATAATTCATTCTATTCTTTAAATAAACCACTTGCTATAAAAAGCCTTTTTGGGAAATGATAACACCACACCACCATGTGTGATATTATGCATTCAGAGCTGTGACATTTCCTAACTGTTCAGTCTGCTTTGTCTGTTGAGCTGGGAGTGGGAGCTGGAGTAAATGAATCACAGTTTCCTTTCAGTCTACTGATGGAATCCATTCACTAGTGGAGCTAATAGTAGCTCTACTCCTCCTCCTCTACACAGACGCACACACACACACACACACACACACACACACACACATACTCACCCACAACACTCGTCCCTGAAGGACAGCCATTGCCAGTCCATCCCACCCACACCTTCTCGTTACACCTACAAGGTTAATTTGTATAGGAGAGGTATTGAAAAGGTCATAACTGGAACATCCCTGCTCTCTGTGTCATAGGTTTGAACATGAAAACAAAAAACAACGACAGTGCTTTGTTTTATTCTTCAGCAGTCGGCTGTGTAACTACACAAGTAGTGCTTGTGAAGTCCTGCAAGTGCATATTTGTGTGCAGATTGTGTGCAGCCTTTGTAATTGGTAGATCATTTTGAAAGAATAATAACGTACTAATAATAACACTTAATTACAAACCAGTAAGTAAGGAGTTCATGATAAAGATTTTTATGATTTTGTATGTCTTTCACATTTGATGACCTCGTTATACCTACATGACATCATTTCTCATTTTTATAAGATTACATTTTACACAAAATGAACTAACTAATCATTTAATGACATCAAAAAACCCCAGTAGTCTTATATTTAATAGTCTAATATTTAAACTCAGGATAGGGGATCAAAAACTGTATAGCTTAGTGTTAGTAGTTGACTGTTTAGATTATTTTTAATGTCATGGGCCAGCAATAGTTAAGGCTAAAAGCCTGTTGTCCTTCTGTTTTCTGACAGTCGGTCCATCTCATTCTTTTGAACAAATCGTAGGATGCGTAAAAGAATGTTTTTACAAAAAAATTGTGGCTGAAATTTGGAAGTTAAAGGTCAAAGGTCAAGTACACTGTAACCTCAAAAAATGTTTGAGGCAATCATTCACAAAGTCATGAACTTGCTATAATAACATTTTACACAAATGTTTGATAGGACAAATGTATGCAGTGGTGACACTTTACATCCAAAGGGTTGAAGGTTGAAAATAAATGTATTTGAATAGCGCTTGTCAAGACAGGAGCACGACGTGCTTTCCAAAAACCAATCAAAAGTGATGATCAAAATGGTAGATTTAAAAAAAATCAGCTGAATGTAAGCATACAGTTAGAAGAAGAAATACTGAAAGGAAAATAAAGTTAAAATATGCACACAGGAGCTCCAATAAAATTAGCCGTCAGCTAAAACGTAAAGTCTGTTAAAATATTTCCTGGGATTGGATTTAAAAGCAGAAACAGTGTCAGCTTAGCAAAGAACATAGTGAAGAAGAATGTGCCAGAGCTAAAGGTGCCATTACAGCAAAAGCTTGATCACACTTTACTGTAACTGCAACCTTAACTCTCCTATGGTCTGCTGGGCAATTACAGTTGATCTAATAGGCCTTCTCGGGCAGTTAGGGCTTGTAAGTTCATATATATATAAAGTATATTCTTGTGCCAGGTCATGTAAGGCATGATGGTCATGATAAATGTTTTCAAATGAATTCTAAAAGAAACAGGGGAGTGTAGCTAACACAGGGGAGATGTGAGACTTGTGATTTGTCTTAATAGAGAAGTCTGACTATGAATTCTGCACAATCTGAAGTTTTGCTGAGGCTTGTGCAGTGAGGTAGGTGAGCAGGGTGATGCACAAGTCCAAGTGACAAAAGCTTCACCCTGACATGACATTGTTCTGGGAAAAAAAGAAATCATGTTATGTCACAATTCAACCCCAAAACCTGGGAACAGGCGGGGAAATGATGGCCATTTTTAATATTTAGTCTGGTCATGAATTGGTGCTACCAGTCTTGGATACTTAATACTGTGGTGATTCTGCTGCAGGGTTATGTGTGAAGCTTTTTGCAGCAACATCCATGTTTCAAGTATGATCCACTCTCATGTTTTCAACTTTGTTCAATCAGAATACAGTTTCATATTGTCCGCATATTGGACATGTGAGATATTTCACTGCCAGTGAACAGAGACACTTATCGACATTACGACAACCAAGGACTACAAAACTTCAGCTTCAATTTGTATTGTCAAGGCAAAAGAACTTAAAATATATCCCTTTAAAGCAAAAATTGGAGCGGTAACTTGACTGGATGGTGAAGTCTCAAATGAAGAATTTAGACCTACTACACTTTCAAAGCACTGGCGAGTATCCACTGGCGACTATAAGTTGACATCTGTCTCCTTATAGCACACAGCGCTTCGGAGTCATTTCCTGGTGTTAGTTTGGATTACGCTTCACTCCTGACAAAGTTGGCTGCAGGTAGTTTGGATGAGAGCCAAAGCCCAGTTTAAAAAAAAAAAAAAAAAACAGATGTAAGTAGCACGCTGGAGTCTGATGGATTGCTCAAACTAACGTGGTGCAGAGTTACGAGTGGCCTTGATTTAGCTGTGAGATAACTTACTGAAAGAGGAAACTTTTTTAACAGTTTAAAGGTGTTACTGTTTGCCTCTTTCTAGACTGACACAAAACTGACGGATATGCTATCGACTGCTGTATGTGAGTGCAGAGCAGTAGGAGAAAATGTGATATTAAAACTGAACGCATGCAGGTTAGGACCATATTCTTTGTAGCAGGAATTCACCTAACACTCAGTGTACTTACAAAAGTTATCTTTGTATGTGTGTTTAGGACTCCTAAATTAACAGCACCCAAACTCCTCCAACTTAACGCTGGATTGCAATACTTTCACAACCCATTTCTGTGTTGCCTTCATAACATCAAGAGTCCCAACAGCCATAATTCAGGAAAGTAATTGGACTCAAATGTGCATATAAATTGAGCTGTTTACTGCAGTTCACACAGCGAAAGGTTCAGACTAAAACCTCCCACAGCCAGAATCCGAATCCCTGCGTTCAGAACTGCTTAACCTTCTCAGTGCCTTATTGTTAGGCTCTGAATTGTCTTGCCGCCCTCTCTGTTCTCCTCTCTTTGACTTAGTTCACTCTTGAAAGCTTCTGCCTACCTCCTTCCCCCCCCCCCCCCACACTCTCGCTCCTGTGCGTTTGAAGCAGGTGAACACCCACACACTCACACCACCGCAGATCCTGGCTCCTGGCTGGTTTTAAATCCGTGACAAGGAGCCCTCTCTCTGAATATCAAAGACCCCCATCTGATAGAGTGTAGGCATGAGTCACACCCAGGTCTTGTCTTTCTCCCAGCAGGCAACCTGAGCGTCCACCTCGCTGGATGCGGCAGGGAAGACACTGATGAGACGCTGTCCTTTCTACGGTGTGAGCAGAAACTTGGCTGGATTTGACACCCAGCAATGTGAAGATGTGACAAGTCCAGCAGTGTACTGAGATTTCTTACAGTCGCGTTTGTTCCAGCCAGTTTCTGTTTCCTCACTGGGGGTCAATCCCTGACGATGAGAGCGCCTGTGCTCTCTTCAGCACAATGTCAAAGCATTGCAGGCGAGCGCGGAGGGCAGAGTGGCTGTGACAGCTACAAAGTGGCTGAGGGAACTGTGTACTTTAGTCTGTCTGCTTCAAATGAAAAGGCTGCTAACAGCTACAAATCACAGCTCTGCAACGCAGCAACTTCTCGTCTGTGATAGAAACATTTTAGATTAGTCTTTCCTCCTTTACATTTCTAGCTTTTTGCTGGTTATACAGACAGTAGAGTTGTTTGGAAAGCTATACCAGTATCCAAAATGCCTCCAAGTCAGTCTTAAATGAGGGATAGGGTAACAGTGATTATGCTGTCATTACACAAATATGATACTGTAATTTATAAGTCCTGAATAAAAACAACTTGTTTTTAATAAGTTCTTTGTTTTGCTCCAAAACGATAGCCTTCATAGCAAGTCGCTCTGTATCACCACCACCATGGAGGTCTTACAAGTGACTTCCTTTTATAGAGCCACAAATAAGAACTGATTTAAGTTACATAGCAAACAATAACAGAGTCACTTTTTTTGAGAATGTGGTGAGAGTCCAAGCTACTCTGTATAAAGCACTGTAACATTAAATATCAGTGTTTCAGGGGTGCCAGTTTGGCCCATTGGAAGAGCAAGCACACCATTTACCAAGGTCATAGTTCTCACTGCGGCTGACCCACGTTTGACTTCAACCCTTAACTCTATTCTGCATTTCATCTCAACGCTCTCCTTTCTATATTCCCTATCCTTCTTCAGCTGTCTTATTACAATGAAGGAAAAATTGCTAAAATATGAGTTCAAAAAAAGGTTTCAGTGCCTGAATGGGCCTGTGAGCCCAGTCGTCACTAACCAGAGCTTATTATGTTTATTGCAGTAATTGTTTTTAGGTTATCATTCCTAATTTTTAACAGAAGCAGATTTTAACACACTAAAACAAACTGAACAGTAAAACAAATCGATGAAAAAAATTAATGAGGCAGGTAAAAAAGAACCCCTTTTTGGGTGAAAAAACTGTTTTCAATACAGAAATGTATGTATATTCTTTTTCAGTTGTTATCGACTGTAAAACTACGAGAAGAACTAAAATAATAGAATAAATGGACCAAATGATAAAGCTAATAAAACCCAATTCCTTCTCTGTCCTAAATTGTTGAGTCAGAAAATTAAAAATAAGACTTAATCATATCACATCCATACACAGTTAGTAGTTTAGTTTCAGTTTGGTACTCTGTATCATCCGACACTGCAAATGAAATATCAGAATCTGTATCTGGACTCTAGGTATACCATACAGTATTTTAAATACAGCAGTATAAAGTTTTTACTAATGTTGGCATCTCCAAATATCACGTCAAGTCTACCTCTGAGCATGTTTGAATGTGAATAGTAATATTCACCTCTGGCCTGTCAAAGTTGCCAGCCTATTCGTATGGATGCCGGGTAGTTCTTTAGTCGAGGTGTACACAGCAGTGGGCACGGTAGCCTGTCTTGTGCAGCAGGCCGGGATGACATGTGAATCTCTGCAGCCGAGAAAGCCCTGCTTAAGTGGAGGCAGTAGGGAGAAGCAAGGCGAGAGCCAGGAGGCAAACAGACAAACAGATGGACAGGCTGATGCCAAGCAGGCAGTGGAGCAAATAGATTGTGCAGCATGGTGAGCAGACTCAGCCTACCAAAGAAACAACCAACAGACACAAGACGGTGCCACCCCTCCGCGGCGATCGCGCCTCTCTATAATTCAACCAGATAGGATAGATGTGTGGTAAATAGGACTCTCATCTTCCTCCTTCTCCTCATCTGCCCCTGTCACATCCCTCATTTGATATGTGTTATGTAGGAGGAGGAGATGTCAGGCTTGCAAGATGGGAAATGAACAAACCTGGATGTGTGAGAGCTGGGAGTGAGAGGGAAGAAATGCAGGAGAGAGATGAGTGCTGCAGGTGGAATTGGACTGTGAGGCACCAGGGAGTTGCCCCCCCCCCCCAAAAAAAAAAAAAAAAAAAACAGAAATACACAATGCCTAACATGGAACCATTACAGAAAAAATAACAGGATACAGCTCATAAACTCTTTTTTTCACTCAATTTAAATCTTAAACACGTTGCTTTGACATGGTTTGAGTTAAATTTAACAAAAGTGACGGAAGAGAGATTTTGTCAAGAGAAATGGATGCCTTTGAGATGATTGTGTCTGGATTAAACAAAGAAGTGCCTTTCACAAAGAGACTGGACATACTGCCACACCTCAGGGCTGAGGTAATGGCATTGCAGAACAGAGCTTCTGCTACCTTGATGTCTCAGGAAAGTCTTGGAAAGAATTAAGCTTGTATTTCCCTGAGGCACTGGGCACATGCTCACTGGAGCAACAACCTTTGCTTTAATGCAGGAGGAGCATGATTGTAAGTTTTCCTTGGAGACTTCCCTCTAAAATGTGAGGTGCTCGGATTGACTCAGGCTTGCCTTTTCTCTATGGAAAACATTTAGCGCCGTGCAATTCAAATAGAAAAGCACCTTAAAGAGCTGAGACAGCCCTGTCAGATCTGTCTGCTTATGTACCTACACAGTCTAATAGTTTGTCTGTTTGTGTGTGTTTTTGTGTGTGAACACGTGCCTGTGTGTGTGTGCGCGTGTGTGTCCGTCAACATAGGTAGAATGTAAGAAGGCCCAGCCCAAGGAGGTGATGTTCCCACCCGGTACACGAGGGCGAGCCAGGGGTCTGCCCTACACCATGGATGCCTTCATGCTGGGGATGGGCATGCTGAGTGAGTACACACACCTACTTCATCCTTAACACATATACCTCAAATACCTCTTTATAGATTAAGAAAAAGAGGAAAAAGGTGAAGAAGAAGAGGTTTATCTCATTTTTGTCCAGAATTTATTTTTCAATAAATGTTCCGAACATTTATTGACGTTTTTGTTTTGTTTGCATATCGTAAAAAATGGAGTCGTGATTATGCGAGATGCAGTTCAATAAAAAAAAAAAACTCTTTGAGATTTTTAGATTGGATTTAACACTTTGAACTCTGTCATAATAATTAATCCCCCGATACATTCATCAGTATTTTTTGTTCATGGAGTCCCTCCCTTTATGTATTTATACACTTTGCAAACTAAGCCGAAAGGTTGTGTGAGACATTGGTATTGATTTGAGGAAAGTAGTCAAATCAATGAAATGATTTAAAATATATTTGAAACAATACAAACATGCAAACACTCACACATTTAGTTGTAAAGCATTTCTTAATATACACACATGAATAACATTTTTATTAACAATTCTGTGCAGTATTCATTTTTGTTATTGAGATTGAGAAGGTTTATTAATAGTGTCATCTGCATTAGAAATACATACATGCATTGTTGTTCATGCAGATTGTGATCCAGTACTTAGAGTGTTTTTCGAACATGTAATAGTTAAAGGTTTTCTTAGATTTTTCAGTGATTCTGTAAATATTATGGGTGTATTTTAGCTTTTCCAGAATAATCCAAACAATGATCTTCACCTGCATGCTGCAGCTCCCCGTGAGGCTGATACATTTAGACGTTCTTTTGAGCTGCACGTAATGTAATTAAATGATGTCATCAGGGAACCTACAACATAATGATGTCAAAGACAGAAGCCTGAATTCTCCTGCTAGGATAGTTTTTAGGTAAAACGTTTTTATACCTTTCACAAGTCTAAATTCCTTTCTTTAAAGAAAAAAAATCTAGATTTTTTTTCTTTAAAGCTCCAAATAAACAAAGGCATTACATTCTTTAGAGGGTGACAAAAGCTGTATCAGGCAAGCGAGCCATTCGGTCATCAGTTTCCACCTTCTAAAAATATCAACTTATGCAAACTCTGGTCTAGATAGCCCCATTAGGTGGGCGCTGCCCCTAATTAGGCTGCTTCAAGGTGTGCCACCAGTGGCCACTGCGGTCTATTTCTGGTGTGAGTCTGGTACATGCGGCCCCCGGGCATATAGGAGCAGACCAGCACATTATCAAGCTAAATGAAGAGGAAAATTGGTGTAATGTCATATTAAGGATTCATCACTGTGCCCCCCTTAATGGGTAATGAAGGGGACACACATGTCAGAGAGAGATCTCATCTACAGGGACCTCAGCTGCTGGCCCACCTCTCTTCATTACCATCCAGCCCGTGCCTGTGGCCCTTTTTATTTAACACTATTGCACCCTCTTCCTCCCGACCTCCCCACCCGACCACTTACCCCCCCCCCCTCTCTCTTTCTATCCATCCATCTTTCTTTCTATCTGTCCATCTGTTTATAAGTCTGTCTGTGTATGTCGTTCACATCTCCTAAGCATATCATTTGGATGTGCGACCCAACTAAATGGATTTGCCCTCACATTAAAGATTTATATTTCCCCTCAAAAGCAAAAGAGACATGCAGATGATTGTATGAGACCTGCGTGTAGCCCCTCCCCCTCACTCTTGTAGCAGGTGCAGGCCGAGCAGGAGTCATGAATTTTTATAGGAGCCAGGTAACATAACATTTAAAGCAGCTTTGAAAGCAGAAAGCAAGTCAAATGTATGGCTTTTTTTATTGGTTTGCATTTTTCTTCATAGACAATGGACCCAAGGCAGTGGATGGATTTCAATAAAGCTGTTAAGATTAATGGTAACCTTGAACTACAGAAAGTAGATTGCCATGTATATGAAATACTTGATAATCCACATGAAATAGTTCATAAATAAAAATAGAATATTTGTGATTTTTTTTTTGTTGATTGTGCAATCAATTAAGATTGTTAATAATATCTTTTGGTTTTTAGGGTTTTTTTTACTTCAAGGATTTGTTTGTTCGTTCATCAAAGAAGAATTTTTAGATTGCACTAAGGACTTTTGAAAATATGATGAGCTTTCCACAAAAATCCCTTACAATTATTAGAGAAGTAATCCACTGATCCTATGAATCAATCAGCAGATTTTAAAACTGAGAATAGTTGTGAGTTGCAGCCCCTGTAACGGATTGAGCTGTGGAACATTGTCTTTTAACGAGGACATTTGAGAAGCCATGAACCAATTACATAGGCTTTCTGTA
Source organism: Labrus bergylta (assembly GCF_963930695.1). Lineage (NCBI taxonomy): Eukaryota > Metazoa > Chordata > Actinopteri > Labriformes > Labridae > Labrus > Labrus bergylta. The sequence continues at coordinate 10,886,873 of NC_089208.1, forward strand.
GATCAGTCTATCCATTTATCTTTATACAAGTGCTTTATCCGTCCACATCTGTCATCCACCTTGCCATGAGACTCATTATCCAGTTGTTTGTGGTAAAAGTGTTAATAAGACTGCCCAAGTGCTTCTGCCGGCTCCGTCTTCGCCCTTCCTTTGCATCTCATCTGTTTGAAGTACTTAACAAGCCCAGTGAACTTTTCAGAACTTATTACAGACTAATGTCTCCACGAAGAGGAAGCCACTCTTCCTCTCCGCTGGGAGATGGCGGGCAGAGAGGCACTGATGTGCTCATGTGAGAATATTAACAGCCAACTTGTTTGGAGACATTCTTATCTAAATGAAATTGGAACAAGGACAGCGAAACATTCCTTTATATAATTTGCATTTGGAAAAAAAAAAAGAAGAAGAAGACCCAAGGCTCATTATTTAAGAAAGTGTAAGCTCCTTTTGTGCCAAATCTCATTAAAGCCATCCCTAGCTCCTTTGTTTACCGCCTCTAATCGAGGCATTTATCTTTATTGTGTTGTGCCTGACGTATGTTTGCTGAAATTAATACACATTTGAGCCCGGGCGAGGTATGGGTGTACCAGATGGATAATTGATTTTAAAGTGAATCAGAACTGTTGAGCCATAAAATAGGTACATTAGCATGCATATTAATAAGGCAAATAAGAACACTAAGAGGCTGTGAACCAGGCCAGACACAATGGCAGGCTTCATTTAGTGAAATATTGGCTAAGACGCTTTCTTTTTCTCTCTTTTCCCTCTCTCCCACTCTTGCAATTTTTGTAGATACATAAACACTTAGAATTTCATGAGATACGATCTTAACTTAACATGTATCTTAATCCACTCTCCCAACATTTTCATATTCTTTTGTAAAGCTTCCTCCTCAGAGTCTTAAGTGCACACATCTGGCAACAAATTCTTCATTTGGTAATGTGAAACCCCTTTGTAATGCACTACATCAGTGTAGGAAAATGCCTTTGACTTTTCAGAAAATATTGAAATGAGGAAGCACGAGGAGCTGTGGTATCTAAGCCTGCAATTTCAGTTTGGCATTTTTATCTGTTTGACAGTAAGACAGCATCAAACACATAATATCCAATACTTTGCGGTCTGGATAGCTTTTTATTGTATCGTATCACAGTTCTTTTCAGGCCAAACAAACACGGCTGGGGTTTTTGTGAAAGTCATCCATCTGTAGCTTCCCGGTGATGACTTCTCATCTGCAGCTGATGAGGATTTTTATTTCTTTTTTTCTTCCTCCGTCCCCTACTTCATCCACACCAGGTTAAGGCTCTGCTTGGCGCCTGTCTGAGTTGCATTTCTTTTTTTGTCTGCGAGAGAGCGAGGGGGAAAGGGTCTGCGAGAGGCATTTTCCCATTGGGTCAGGAATAAATTGAACTTTTTCATGGACAGCAAACACTGATTAGATATTTATGACCAAGGTCAACCTTTCTGATTCCAGCTGGCACAGGCTCTGAGGCATACAGAACAGAGCATCCACACATGCAATCATTCTCTCTCTCACACACACACACACACACACACACACACACCTACATAGCCTACGATCACTCACACACATACTCCCCCCCACACACACAAATATGCATGAATGCAAAATATGTATTGATGCCTTCGTGCTGTGGACACACGAAGACAAGTCTCTGGAGGAAATATATGAATGCCTTGTTAAACATTTGCTGAACGGATGCAGAATATGTGTTTTAAAGGTATTTAGAAAGTTGTATTTGAATACCCGTACAGAGTAGTAAACCTCTGACAGAATGCGTAAGGTGGGAAGCTAAGATGCTATTTAAATGGGTGGTTCAGACTCTTTGTATCTGTCAAATCATTTTCATTTTGCTTCTTCTCTATCAATCAGTTACTGAAAAGACAATAAAGAGTAGCTTGCAGAAGGATAGCTAGCCATATTTCCTGCTAGACAAGACAAAGCTAGCCATTTAGCTGTGGTCAGACAGCTCAAATTAGCAACTAACTACATAATTTAACCTTGAGCTTTGAAATGTCTGAGAGTTACAGTTGCATTTGGCAGTCTGATAAGATACAATGGTAAATAAGGGAATTATCAATAATCAAACATGTAGTTTTACTTTGAAATATGGCCAGATATTCCTCCAAATTCTCACGGTTCATTGGCATTTCAGTTGCCCATTTGTTGACTAGCAGTGGAAAAAAAAATAGGTATCTTACATGAAAAGACGTATAACCTGGAATAAAGTGGTAGGACCATGTGAGAGCATTTGAACTTCCCATCCTGAGCTTGAAGTCACACGTAAAGGGCAGATGAGTGAATATACTGTATAGTGAATCCCCCTTAGTCATTTAAAGTAAAATAAACTAAAAATTATTACAACTATGTCTTGCCTGGAGCCAGCACCCACTTTTTGTGAATAACGAATTGGCTCTTTTGTTGCTGTTTGTAAAGGAATCTGCAGCAAAAATTACAATCCAGACATTCAGACATAACTAAAACTGCAGCCAGTTCATCAGGCTAATACATATCTAAAACGAACTGAGGACACTAAAGCTTGAAAGTGGTTTTGCGAGGTCAGTTTTTTGGTGTAACTTACACACAGTGAAGAGCGAGTTATCAGGGTTGGCTCTGGTGATTCATTCCTGGCCTAAAGGACTTCCTCTCATGAGGTAATTTAGTGCAGACTTGTGGTTGAAGGTGATAATAGCTTGAGGAAAACAGATAACGACTGAGACATATACCATAATTAGAGGGTTAATTATGTTTATATTACCTTTTGATGGCGCTCAGATTTTTTACTGACTCACACGGTCGCTCGCCCACCCACCCGCTCTTCTCAAATGTCTCCCCTCTTCTCTGTTTCCTGCTCCCTCGCACCCTGTTCCTCAATATGTTGCCCACAGCTGCTTCTGTCTGAAAACGGTCCTGCTAATTAACTGCTGGGTCTGTGGTTGTAATAAGAGTCATGACAGCAGATGAACAATGCATCTGCTGCTCTTAAATTTTTCTAATGACACTGGCTCCTCTTTGGGCCTCGATGGTTCTCTTCATCCATCCAGGGACAGAGCTGCTTCTAAACAAGTCTGTGCTCTTACACTAACTTTGACTTTGGTTTACAGATGACAGATTCCTCTTGATTATGCCCTTTTTAGCATCCTTTTAGCAATATCTGTCTATGGACGATTTATGTATGAAACACAAGTTGGAACATTTTGACTCATATACAGATAAAACACATATAAAAAACATATGGACTAAAAAAAAAAATACAAAACATTGAAAATGGGACATACCACCACCAGAATTCTGTTTGCTTCCTAAATTGATCCATAAATCTTTTGATGCTTTTAATTGGTAAACATCTTATAATCAATACTAATGAATTCCATCATCATGGTGGATTCTTTTTACCTCATCAAATTAGTGATTGGGTCTCTAAAAACCCAATAATAAAGCAGACAATTAAAAAAGCAGTTGAAAATGTTATGAGATGAGATGAGATGAGATTCAACTTTATTACACATATACAAGTATAGAGTAACGAAATGAGGTTTGGCATCTCACCAGAAGTGCAAATTAGCAGAAAGTGCAAGAGTCTGTGCTATGTACAGTAATTCTGTGCTATGTACAGTAATTGCAAAATTTACAGATGTAGACAAAAAAAGTGAATTATGAGGTATATCTGGATGGCTGGATTAATGGGATGCAAGGCTGGATTAATGGGATGCAAAGGGCATATCTAAGGGCATACACAAATACAGTTTAAAAAATGGGAGGGGGGTTGGGTTTAAATATGGCAACAATAAAGAACCAGGTAAGATATCTGTGAAAAGGGGATTATAAAACATCATATAAATGTCAGGCTAAAGGTGCAAATGAGGAGAAGTTATCACCTCCCTTTCCATGGCATCTTATTCACAAACGTCACCCAGACATCTTAACAATTATCCGTCATTAACATGTACCGATCATCACAGGCAGCAGCTTCAGGTGTTCATACACAGAGCTATGAGAATGTCTGAGACCTTACTGAATAAGATGGCTGATAACCAATAGCTATTGTTTCAGGAGCGTATCAGTGTTAGGCTTCAAACCATTTTAGGACCACCATTATTAAAACCTTACCATTAAAAAGAAATGACAACTAAATGGAGAGAAAGTCAGTACAACCTTTGCTGAAATGTAATGCAACACACTGTCACTCCATGACGGGTAACTTGCTTAGATTAAAGAGAGATTGTGTGAAGTATTAGCAGCTTTGTCAAACTCACATTTTGAATCACCCGAATTGCCTTCTATGAAAGAATGATCTTCTAAAAAAAAAAACCTGGTCCAATTCTTGTAATTGTTGCCATCATTCTTGACTGGCCAGATTATAAAAACCTCTCAAGCAACAAGAGCAGCGTGTTCGAGATTAGAAGGTTAATGTCAGTGTGACAGCTGACCATTGTGTAAGGGTGGTGCTTGTTGTCAAGTTACAGTGCACAAGCCACCATCAACATTATGAGCGATAAATACATGCTGCCTCTTCAGACTGGAAGCGGGAATATAAATCACTTCTAGCTTATTGTGGTTTCTCTTCAACAAATAAAGCTGGAGTTACACATAAAACACTCGGGAAGTGAAAGATGAAAAATATTATTTTCAACAAATAGTTTATGCTCTTAATGTTTCATATTTTATTTCAAGTGGATCATTGTTGTTTTTAATTGTTTAGAGTTTTGTAACGTTAGAATTTGCCTGAGAAAATGAGGTTACATTTTAAAAGCAGCAATTACAGATTAATTTCTCCTTTAAATTTGATATTTAAGTTGCTATGTCCTTGTGCTTTTTTATGTGGTACTAATCTGTTTCTAATTCAAATGTTTTTCCAGTTCTCTTCTCATTTCTGCTCCATCTCTGTCCCCAAAGGTTACCCTAATATTGTGGCAACGTATGGCCGCGGATACACTGGTTTCGCACCCAGCTACAGCTACCAGTTCCCTGGTGAGTTCAAGACTTTCTTATACTTCTCTTCCGATAGCTGTTTGGAGATTTTAGCTCCTTTGTGTTATGCACTCTCCAGCACATACAAACATACATGCACAAAGAAAAAATAAACAATTACATGCTCACACACAAACACACACATAAACTCATCAATATACAAGTCAGTCACTAGATAATCTGCAGGGTGACACGTATGATACGTGTCTTGATTCCTGAAGCAGCTTTTGAAAGCTGACATATAGTGAAGTAAATTGCTTACTGCTTTTCATCCGACACTTGAACACTACCATGACCAAACGTCTCAAATGAGGGAACTTCTTCCTCTTTACGCAGTCCAATGTATGCAAATTTCTCTTTGGAGAAGCAGAAAAAATAAGCAGCCATTTTTGTCTTGTAGGCAGACTTTAAAGTGTGGTCTTCCTAATGGAAAATGAATGAAGTCCTTTTCTGCATTGAAAGTGTTGACACAGAGCGCCAGGCGCTTTAATGGGAGTCCAAATGACAGGCACGCAGCAGTCTGAAGGTGAGCAGCTGTACCTCTACCTGCTGCAAGAGCACCCATGCCTTCGTGGGCTGCCTCACCTAAACAGGCGTCCCGTCAATTTCATGCTTTATTTAGAGACTTTTCACATACTTTGTTGGCCATGGCAGACATCATTCCTTCCGCTGATAAGACAGAATGGGAAAATATTGGACAGCGGCTCAGATCTCTGTAATATCTTTGTGAAATAGATTCAGGAATGGTAAGACAGGAGGTCCAGCTGTGACCACCTGCAGATCAGACATGTGTGAGATTCATACTTGACCACAACATTATTTGAGAGAAGAAAGGGAATAGCACCTTCTCATCAACGTGGGCGAGCATGAGCAGAATACAAATGCTGGAATAAATCGTTAAATCTAAAAAAGACATTTAGAATTGGGGGAAACGAGCACTTATACATTTTTCATATTCTCTGCCAAGAGAGTGAAGGGGGGAAGCAGTGATCAGTTCTTTTTATTCCATGTAAGTAATTCTAGTCAAACATGGATTTTTAAAATGTTTACTCTTTAGGACAAATTAAGCGGTATCACCTTCCCTGAGGCAGAATGTATGATCCTGTCCATGTTAAACTCAATTTAAAGCATTTGATAAAGCTGTATGATTAAAACAGCCTCCTCTGGGCTCGCTCATCTCTTGACAGGGTAATTGGAAATTTTAATGTATGAATCAAACTCCTCGTCCAAATTAAATAACCTCGGGCCAAATATTGACTAGTGTCCTCGCTTTCTAAGATGTGGGAAGCATCCTCAGTTTAACATCAAATGCTTTCTCTCTCTCTCTCTCTCTCTCACTGTACACAGCTTCACTATAAATAAGTAGAGCTGGGACCAGGCAGGCCGGATCCAAGAGGCGTAAATTGTTGGCAGCATTTCAAGGCGTTTTTTTTTTCTTCTTCTTCTAACTCCCAGTAACCCTCAGGGGTCCACTGTTAACATGAAAACAGTGCTCAGGCAATTGTCCAATTGTCAAGATAAAACAGTGATAAAACATTGATCAGTGATGAAGCACTGAATTAAGAAAGTAAACTCAATAAGCCGAACACAGAAAAAGAGGAGCTACAGTAGACATCCCTACAACACAGACAGAATTCGAGTTTAGAAAACAGAAAGCAACAGAGAAGTGATATGTACGTACAGCCAGACCATCTGTCAGCAGACTCTAAAACAATATCTGACAACTTAGCACGCTGGCCGTGGTGACACTCCCAATTAATTCACACATTGATCACGGAGTGTGTTTGATATCGATCATGCCAAGAATGTTTCTCTGTGTCTGTATTTGTGTGCCGTGAGTTGCTTACAGAATAATTCCATCAATACTGTTTAATGCGATGAGAGATCTTCCTGCTGATTTACTGATGTAAATCACATCTTTCTCGATCCGTCAGAAACTCGTCTGTGCAGTGATCAAATAACAGAACATTTCCCTGAAGGACAAACTCAGACTGTGGTATTTATTTGTGCCTAAATCTGTTGTATATGTATCAGTGTTGGCAGACAAACCAAAGTCCACCGGTGTTTCTCTGTCTCAGTAAGCTGCAGTGAGAGGGATTGTTCTTACACTTTCTTTATAAGTGTGGAGAAGAACACACATGCATGTCACAGCTTTAGGGGCTTTGTGACATATGAGTCATGTGCAGACCACAGGGAGGAAACAAGAAGTTGCTGTTGTTCTAATGCCGCGATAGAGGAAAAACAACAAGGCTGATTTTAATAATGCACACTCTGCAACATAAACAAATCATAAAGAGCGTTTCTGTCTGAGGAACAAAACAAATCATGCTTCCATACACTGAATCAAAACAGAACCATTTATAGTTAGACAGAGAAAAGGCCTCGGGGCTTCTTTAGTTGCAGAACAAACTCGCACGCAGAGTTTGTCGACTTTTTGAGAATTTGGAAATTAGCTGCAGGTTCAACATCATGAGGCCCATGAAATCTCAAACATTTCCTGCTATACATGCAGGATAGAAAATGCTGTTGTTTAACAACTGCACAGTGCTAATCTTTGCTCATATTTAAAGCCTGTTGGTCCCTTGTTTAGGTCTGAGATCATACATTCATATTAATGACAGAAAGAGGATTGACGTGTTTAGTAAAGACACCCCCTCTGATTTTTCTCTCACTTTTCAAAGACCAATCTGTGTTTGTGTTCACTGCTGATCACACTTCTGTCTACTCTCTTTGCTTCAGCGTTATGCTTTAACTAAAGTGCACTGATGCTGCATACTGCATATACAATCAAAGAGATTGTCAGAATTACAAATAGTAAAGAGGTGTAGCAGATTGATTAGCAGCATCCCCAGAACAACAAGTCTATGTTTGGTTTCCTTTCTTTGTAACACTATGTAGATGAGATGATCACTTAAATGTGTCCGATATTGAAGCATCACATTTTCCTCGGCTTTACATTGATTTTCTTGCGACTAGAGTTTGCCTCTGCTCCGACTTGTAACACAAATATATACAATAAGTTGAGCAGTCATCTCTGTCTGATCCCATTGTGTCAGAAAAATGTCAGAAAATGTTCTCAGATTGTTTTTCTTCCACAAGCGGTGGTATTGTCAGTGTCAAATGAAAGCAGAGCGGACTGTAATGTATGCATGCAAATGTGACATGTGAGATGTGAGTGTTGTCATGCTCTGTGAATGTAAACATCTTCACTGTTTAAGATGAACACTGCTGGACTTCTGCACAGCCTGTTTCTGTCTTTAACTTCCAATAACACCACTTCCTCAGACTCCTGTGGTTTTGCTACTGCCATGAAAAGAGTTGTAACTACAGGTACTTTCATTCTCTTAAACAGAGGTGATTTAGCATCATCTTTCATTTTACTTAAATCTGTTCCACACATCCAGGACTTACACAGCTGGAAACAGCACAGGACAAAAATAAAGAAAGAAATTGATGTTCAGAGAACAAATGAATATTTTTCTGAGAGTGATTTAGTCAAACTGAAGGGCTTATTCTCCCACTTTTTGTTAACTTCCTGAATAAGGACACACAGTTGATTTCAGGCTTACCTCATCCTACAGTAACAAGCTACTAACAGGGAATGTTGGTGGTAAATGAGGTCAACTGAAACAGTACTTTTCTGATGGTGTGCTAAACTCACTGACTAAGTTGAGTTCTCTTTTCTTGTGCAGCAGCATCTACCTTGACTTGGCTCCACTGCAATTCTTCGGCTGTAGACAGTTGTTCTAATAAATGGTTGCGCATCCAGTCGGTCAAAACAAAGTTCAGTGTATCCTACCTCACTGATATTTGGCATCCTAATTTTATTGTGGAGACCACAAATCCAACTGGAATAGCTTTTAGTTCTGGACCACTGACTAAGTCAAATGGCATCACTGGTGGCTTGAAATACAAGAGTTTTTGCAGCGAGGCCCCTGAAACAAAAAGTGCTGCTGCAACAACCCCTTTTAACTGTGCACCAAAGAAGGTGAAACTTTTTAAATCGATCCATTCTGAAGGGTAGATTCTCCAGAATTGCAAAGGGAAAAATAAAAATGTACTTTCTCAGATTAACTGAGAATTATGCTGAATCCTCCACGCACTGGAGTTGATCTTCGTGCAGTTTCATGTGCAGAATATTGAAAGGTTACAAGATTAAACACTTTGCTATGTGATACATATTTACGGTAATCTTGGAAACATGACTCACAAAAGAATTGTGTGTTTTTTGAACCGGCTAATTCTGATCAGATGAGTCATAACGACTCCGTCTCATTCATATTGCTAAGCAAATCATATACATAGTAAAAAAAAGCAGGTAATTCACTAATACTGCAGCAAATAGCCACACACAGTTAAAATGCAAAAATGACTGCCTGTTGAGACAAGGTGGTAACGGCCCCACAGTCATGCATTTCACATGCAAATTGTGAAGTGATCAGGAAAACACTTCTGCCTAGGTATGACATAAAAATGAATAATCTATAAATAATTCTATAAATATGACTTTATTACTAATATAACCAGGGTTTAAATTAGTCTGGGGTGGCAGAGTAAAAGTCCAGACAGCTTCTCTCTACATTCAGATGCAAAACAAGAGCAAACCTAATGGGCAAATTTGCACCTGAGGACCATAAGTGATAGATGCTTTGTGAATGAGACCTTGAGACAGAGCAGATAACAAGTGTTCTTTTTGAAGCTGTTCGTGGTCGCAATCCATTCTTAGTAAATCAGGCCGTCAGACTTGTCTGCTCTTTTGAGAAACCCACTTGCAGTGTACTTGTCTGAAGACTAGACACCATGAGATCAAAATAAATATGTATTTTCATTTCTGTTTAACAGCATCTGCTCTGTTACTATTATCAACTGGACACATGATATGCTGTTATAGTGAGGTGACACAATTGGCAGGTGTCCTGTTTAGAATTGTCTGATAAACTCTGAGAGCTGTAGAGTGACGTCAGGCTGGTCCATATCTGTGAACGTGGGCATCAGTATCACTTAGGCTGAGCTGAAGTCGGTAGTTGGCATGTCAGTCATGAAGCTGCAGTTTTATTTTCAGCCGTTGAACCCACACACAGCTGCCTATAAACATCCAGCTGTAGGATCATTGTGGTTCTCAATGAGGGCCTGTTGTGGATTTCACATAAAAACCAATATAACCCGACAGAGTTGTATTCTTCAATAAAAAAAAATAGAACCTTTAATCACTGCTGTCGTCCAACCACACATGAAGTAGTAAATAATGCACTTTGAATTTGATATTCAAAACAAAAGGATGCGTTCTGAGAATGGTCTCCATTAGTCCAAAGAAAACATGAAAGCAAAATAAGAAATGTTTTACACCACTCTGCTCATGCTGGTTGGCAGCTAGGGCGAGTATCAAAGTATGAAAGAACAGCATTAGAGTCTTTGACTGAGATTATCAGACTTCACAGCGAACATTTATCATGCCCCAAAGAGCAAACTAAAAAGTAAAATAATCTTTGATTCAAAAGAGGCACAAAGGACCTCACTTTGAGCCTTCAGACTTTAAAGACTGTACTATTTCTGTTGAGCTTTTCATTGCTTTAAAAAAGGAAAAGAAAATGCTCAGTCAAGTTTCAAACGAGATCTTTGCCTCTTGTTGTGGTTTTTAGGGATGAGGAGTGTTTTCACCCTGTTTGAGCTGACTGACAAATATTTTACTTTAAATCGTCAGTTTGTCTCTTGAAATTTTAGCCAGAGAATCTCGTTCAATTTTTGAACGCCCAGAGAAGCTACACTCTTTCGCTCTCTAGGAATTCATTTCATGTCTGTTTTTTCATTCACTTAGAGCCTGTAATAAGAATGATGCTTACCTGAAAACAACACATCTCACATCTTTAGCACTAAAGAAAATGTATTAAATAGGATTCAATTGTTTCTCTATCTTAACCCAAAGTGCAGCTGTAATCATCTGTAGAAACTGAGAAATCAGGAACTGACAGGGCATAATGAACCTAACTACACACGTTTTTGTTTTTATGCAATGACTAATTAGCATTAGCTAGCTGATGAATCTGTGTTTGTGTTATTCAACCGTCAGTGCCCAGGGGATCATCAGGAGATGTGCTGCATTAAAAGCAAAAGGTTGCTAGTTGAGACGCCGGTTGTGATAAAGGCGCATGTTTTAAGATATATCTTATTTGATCACAGCTGTACAGTACATCAAGCTGTCGTTCTCTTTTAAACACTACCCCGAGGCTTGCATATATTAAAATGGGATTGGCTTTAAAGAAAACAGTTTCAGCGATAAATGCAAAATAACGCTCCCGCTTAATACTCTTCTAGTAGTGCTAGCAAACAAAGAAGAAGAAATACAAAGATGTTTAAGAATGGTAGCTCATTCCATTGTGCGTATGGTGTATGCATGAATAGAAATGATGTCTGTGTGAGGGAAATTCAATTAAAAAAAGAAAATAATGTATGCATATGTGCATTATGCATGGGGAAAGCTGCAAATGTGAACTTGAAAAGCAGGAACACACCCCTCACACATTCAATACAATGGTACTTTCTATTGTTACAGTCTTGTATTAGTCCTTATTAAACTCGCATGAATGCACACACACACACACACACACACACACACACACAGAAGCTGCATTCATACAAAGACTAAGATTCAGCAGCTCGTGCATGATGGAAAAGGAAGCAAAGGTGGAAGGAGTGAACCAGGTGCTCCTCTCTGTCTCCCGTCTTCCTGTGCATCTCGCTACCTCTGCCGCCGTGCCCTCAGTGCCTCCCCTGGCATAAATGACCATTATGGCTCCATTAGGGCTGCTACTAGGAGGTCATTATGCTGCAGTGAAAAAAAAACAGGGAAGAAGATGTTACTGGGGTCCCATCAGGGAAGAGACACAGACTGAGTGAGAGAAAGACATAACACTCAGTCATCCAGCTACTCCAGATGTCATGGCAGACAAACAGCAACTCAGGGCCTAGTGAGTCAGCCTCTTAAGTGGTGAAAGAACGGAGGGAACGGGTGATTAAGGAGGGGAGAGGGCAGCGGTAAGTGTAGCGAGGGTGCAATGAGGACAGAGGGGTGGGTAATTTTGGGTTACAAGTTACTTTAGCGCAAAAGAGATAAACTATCCAAGCTGTTTCTTTTGAAAAAAATGTACACCTTATGTCTCTTTCTCTGGACAAATTTAAGCTATGTCTGTGTTGTGTTTGGTAAAGGGTTTGATCATCAGTTTTCTTGTCTTGTTGCCGAATCCTTTTCTCGTCACACACTTCACCCGTGTCAGATCTGTTTCCCTGACAAACATGATATGTGGGGATAGAACTCCAGTAGTCTCCATCCTTTTGCATCTCCAACTCCTCCAACCAACCGTGCTTGAAACACAACAGCACACTCCATCATGTTAAAGTGACAGAAAATGACATTTCAGAAGCCTAAAATCAGAGTGGAGTGGGTTTCACTTTTCTTGTGGATGTAAACAGGACTCAGCCCAGCAGGTGGTTCTAGTTTTGCCGCCTGTCTGACTCGTGAATATGTGAAACCTGCGGGGTAGCCCTGTTGTCAGCAAGACCATCCTGTTCACACAACATGAGGGTTTGCATTTTGTTTTCATGTATGATTCAAAGAAATGAAAATGGAAACATGTTTCATGCATTAGTTATTTAATTTGTGATGAACACAAACCAGAAACCAGAGAGCAGTACAACAAAGCAAAATCAATGTGTTAGCCGCCTATGGAAGGACTGGAGTCATTTAACCTGGAATATTCTGGTGGATCACATCGTAACTTATGCTGCACAATGAACTTAATTTAAAGAAGCTTGTGTTCAGCGTGTCTGACTGAAATTGGCTGAATTTCCTTGTTTTTCAAAAATCTTTCCTTCAGGTTTTCTGAGGTAATAACTTATAAATGCAAAGTCAGCAAACCATAACATGAAGCCAATTAAACCATCGAACAAAGCTGGACACTAACTTTAGCACAAACTGTATTGAGATACATGATTGATTTATAGTCACAGGACCAATTGCATTTAATTGATAATGCAGGAAATCTGTCCCAACCCTCAGGACGTCCTCCTATCATTTTTGTCTGCGAGTGATGCAACAATCATACAACAAGAAATCGATCATTACATTCTTTGCCAACACTTTTAATGATCGATTTTTATGGATTTTATGGATTGTTTGTTGCAGCCCTACTTTAAAGCTCTGCCCTGCGATGCTCCGTTTTGTACAGTAAGGTCATACGATGTGTCAGACGACCCTTTTTTTTATGGAAAACACACGGAGCCTAAAATAAATGATTTTATGAAAGCTTAATGTTTTACGCTAACATTCCCGGTACAGTATAGATTGTTCCACTACACAACACAGGACACAATGTGACAGAGGATGTATGCTTAAGGTAACACCTATAGGAGGTGTGAGGTGCTCCATGAAACTGTAAATAACAGTGAAAACAAGGTGTTAACCTTTGGAGCCCCCTCTTTTCCCCTAGGAAAAAGTATGCCCACACAGGGAGCAGCTGTCCTCTCTGCAGGTGGCATATAGGGAAAGAGAACTGCTGACCTGTGCAATTGGTATGAAAGTGAGTGCTCCTGGGGGCTGCATGCCCCTATAAACTAGGGCAGAGCCAACCAAGCATGTGATAAATGCGCCGAGAGGTCACACCCGGGCATTGGCCTGAACTCCAGTTAGCCTCCCAGGGTTTAGCAACTGTCTGCTGTTTAGAGATGGAAAGGTGTTGACATGGACTATATATAGAGCTGGGACCTTTTGAAATAAAGGAGGCCTCTGCAAGGTTGGTGGTCAAGGACAATAAGGTACGACCGCTGTGTGTCAGGTTTCATAGGATCAACCTCTGCTGAAGACTAAGCCATCATGAGGCAGAAGGAGAAAATGTTTTCCTGTGATACGATGTTGTCAAAGCAAATTAATTTCTTCATGTCGATGTGGTCCTGAAGCAAGCAAGTCTTCCCTGTAAGAGTTCACCTGAATGTTTAAAGAGAGAGAGAGAGAGAGAGAGAGAGAGAGAGAGATAGAGTGGGAGTGACGTGCACCTAACAGCGTTAGGATCTGGACTCTTGTGATTATAAATGTTTTATCTTTGAATATTTAAATATACATTTATACACTTTCATGGATCTCAAGTCCTTCCTTTTAGGGGGCTTATGAACTCTTTTATTTCTTTTGGGTCCAGAAAATACACCATTGTGTCAATAGACCTTTGTATTCCTGCATTTAAAAGTTTGGAAGCTGCCTGTTCAAACTTGCTGTCCCATGAAACTTTTCTTCTTCTTGCTTATACTTCATTGCTTCCTATGTTTAGGACTCTGCGCGCACTCATTATCACTAGATCTGAACCTCACTTAAGTACTCAACATCTTATATTCCCCATTTCAGGACAATAAGTACCACAATTCTTGGCTCCAGTTCTGCAGCAGGTGGAAAAAATCACTGGCCTGAGGCTGATGAGGAGCTTACCCGTGTCGTGGGTGCATGCAACATTGTCCTCCATGAGACAGATTTTACTGCACCCAAGAGACACACGGGATCAGTAGACCAGGTGCTTATCGAACTGGTGTTACACGGCAGATTGTTCCTCGGATCCTGTGACCATCTCTCTCTTCGAGCTGGGCGAGCTGTGACCCCAGCAAGTGGTCCCACAGGCCACAGTGAGTGCTACAGGGCTGGAAGCAGATGGCCCTCCTGATGCCACACTGACTCACAGATCGGCTTTAATTGCCAAGGCTGATCATTAGCCCGATGGGTCTGTGGAGGCCGGGGCACTCTATGAGTCGCGGGCCTTAAAAATAGGGCCTGACGAGGAGCGTCATGACCTCACACACTCAAACGACCATGCACAACTACATCTCACGCACACACAGAGGGCACAATCAAAGAGTCTTAAGGCTGCTTTTGGAGGTAGTGGGGGGGGGGGATCTCTCTCCTTCTCTGTCTAGACAGCTATGCTGGCTGCACACACACTCTCACAGATTCACACATTAAGACTCTCTGAACTCCCCAGGCCATGATGCTGTAACCAGTGACAGGAGTGACTGTGTGTCTCTGACATTACAGTTTGTGACGCTCTGTCTATTTTTGTGTCTGCGGTAACTGACCTTAAATCAGTTTTATGTGCATGTGCTTATAGCTGTAAAAGTTAAGACAATATAACTCTGTGTTTTTATGACACAGATGCACAGGATGGATTCAACAGGTGCAGCAGAGGTCAGACAACATGTCCCTCAGTACTTTACAGGAGGACTAGTAGTCTTGTGCATTTATTTTTTTCTGTCCAGTGTCAGTCTGTGTTGGACAGTGTGCACGCTCACATGCACGCAAGTTACGTCACATGTTCCTTCTCGGGTGTGTGTGTGTGCACTTGTCTCTGCAAAAACCTGCTTCTGAAGTCTGACACGGGCAATGCTGAAAGGCTGAATACTGGCTATCTCCTGAAAGTGGAAGGGAAGGTTCACCTCATTTGCCCAGGTCTTAACTCACGCCAAGACAGCCGACACATTCTTGACACACACACACACACACACACACACACACACACACACACACACACACACACACACACACACACACACACACACACACACACACGCACACACACTGAAACAGGCAAACAGATCCACAGTTGAGGTTCCTGCGGTGTGGAAGATGAGCTGCTGAAAGAGGAAGAGTGGCAACGCTAAAGCTCATTATGTCTCTGCTGTTGAGCCGCTGGTGTAGAAATGAAACTGGAGCTGCCCTGCCTCGCACATGGCTGCCACCTTTGGACACTGCAGGAGACTAGAGCGAAGGAGCACAGACATGGGAGCAGGCAGAGGAGCACAATATGTGTGTGACTGTGAGACCATGCTCAGTGTCTGCTGCCTGTTGTTTTGATGCCACCCACTGTTCGAGAGCTTCAGGCCTGGCAAGTTGGGTGTCTACCCAAACTGGCCCCCTCCTCTCCTTCCCTCCCTCTATCCCTGCCTCCTGCTGACTGTGCTAACAGCCCTCCAGTTGTGCTCATCCACTGTCTAGTGCATGGATAAATGCATATGTTTAAAAACATGGATGCATATATTCATTATCATAACACACACAGCTCTCTGCATACCGCCCCTCTATGTTTGGAAACATTGCTCTCAGCTCTTGTAATCAAGTGGAAGCCAGTGTTGCAGTGCTATTTTTGGGTCATGCCACATTTTTACCCTACTTGCCCTTGTATCTGGAGCAGTGGTATATTGTGTAACTGCAGCGCATAAAGCTGGCTTAAACATAGTGGAGTCTGTAAGGGCTTTAACTTGGCTGTAAAATCAATCGCATGTCTTGAAATAGTGTTTTTGAAGCTGGGTATTATTTTATTAATACACTGTATTTTATAATGAAACTTAATTAGTAAATACTGCAAAAGCAAGGCCTGAATCGCATATTTAACTTGAGCAGGGATGTGACATTAATGCACTGACTTTCATTTGAGAGAACCCCCCCTTATCATTCAGCTGTCCCCTCGGCTGCCTCCCTCAGAACTGGGAGATGGGCATTAAAATGCATCAAAAATTAAGGCTGTTTACTTGGACGCTAATGAGAGGAGGCTTAAGTAGTCTAGTTTAATTAGTATGATTGGTTCTATGGGGACCGCACAAGCACGACCATAACAACTGATTCATTCGGCGCTCACAGGACCTTTTCATACTCTTTGGGTGTCAGAAGTGATGTCAGAGGAGATTGGACTGCGGAGACATGTTGCCTTTACTGATCCCCAGGTTTGGAAAGGAGCACTGCAGTTAAATGCACTGAAGCAGACCATTACATAAGCACCACTGCAAGGTCAGACATCTGTGTCCTCCCTGTCTGTCTCTCTCTATTAAGTCACTGCCTCGGATATTAGGGTTGTGAACCGAGACGGCACCATTTACAAACCAGTGTCTCTGTTTCTTGCACCAAACGTCTTTTTAACTTTTCTCCAAGGAGATTTCCTCTCCATTCCCCCCCCCCCCCACACACACACACATCTTATTGTTTTCTCTCCAGTGCTCATTCTTTAACACTCATATGAGTGTGTGCGAGTGAG
Source organism: Labrus bergylta (assembly GCF_963930695.1). Taxonomy (NCBI): domain Eukaryota; kingdom Metazoa; phylum Chordata; class Actinopteri; order Labriformes; family Labridae; genus Labrus; species Labrus bergylta. The sequence goes on from NC_089208.1 coordinate 10,903,916, forward strand.
TGACTGCCTGAGAGAGTGATGTCGCTTTTGTGGAAGCAGAATGTGTTTTAGATCACTTCTGCAGCAGAGGAGCCGCTTCCTTTTGACTGGAGTGTATGGGGAAGGAGTATAAAGAAAAGGTCGAAGTGCAGCTACTCTTCAATAAGGAGCCTAGTTTGTCCTCTTTGATGCTATGCCTCCATGCACTTCAGCTACAAAGAAGCGGCGCTCTTGTCACTAAGAACTGAAGTACTGAAGAAACTGAGCTTTCCACCACATCGCAGTCACCCACACTCAGAGGCACACAGCTGGCTGACGTGTGTGTGCAGAGTCTGCAGTTTTAAAGGATGCAGGAATTTTCAAGTAGAGGGTATTTCTATAACAAAATAAAAAAATGGAGTTTTTTATTCTAACTTCATAGGGATTATGCAGGTCTATAGAAGCCTATACAACAAATACCATATACACACTATGTCATCTAACCGGTACGGTAATCTGCAATTCAGTATCCCAGTTTGACTGACATCATATAGTGAGCTTGAGACCACTCTTAAACTAAAGGGCTCTGGGTCAAGCCCCCTTGTCGGCAAGAATTCGCCCTGCTGAAGTGTCCTTGAGTTAACCATTCAGTCCATACCAGCTCTGTGAGATGGGTCTGTACCTCGACCCTGACTCACCTCTGACCTTCCTGAAGAGAAATTCAACTCATTATATCACATATAACTCGGCTTAATTGAAAACTTTGTTCTGATTGGTCAATTACATGCCTACTATTTCAGTACATCAGACACCAGCAATGAAGAGAAGGCAGTTGCGAAAGGTGCAGTTTTGATTCAATCGGATCCCAGAACCACATCTAATCAAATCAAGCTGCAGACAGATTTCTGGTATAATTAACAGCTGCCTGTTGATAACATAAACTGTATATGAAGATGGACGATGCACGTCAACCTCCTCCCATTGTGCAAAGATGAAGCCAAAATGCCCTCCTGAGGGGCGCTGACATATTGTGCATTTGGACCCAGTGTCTGTGCAGTAGAGTAGCTGGAGCTTCGGTTTTGACGTCACGCTGCTTCTAGTAACAAAAACACACATTTGTCTTACAGAAAAAAATGGCAAAGATCCCTCACATTGGCACAGCCTGCAGTAGGACAGATTCTTGAAGCAAATACTCATGGTTGTAAAAAGTTCAATAACTCTTGTGTTAGTGATTCTTACTTTCCCTCTGACTGCTCCCCCTTTACTCTGCTAATCTGGTTCATGAAGGGCCACGGAAGCCGCATTCGACAAGAGAGTTGATAAACTCAAAAACAACAAAGGAAAAACAAAGACCTGGCTGACAGAGAACAATATAAAAACACATGAAGGTAACATTAAATGAAACAGAGTACCGAAACAGTTTTAAAAAGGTTTGTTCATGGGAAATAGATGTCAACAGATTTTGGTTGTTCAGGAGGTAATAACCTCATTAAATGACCCTCTTATACTTCACAATCAGCAAAAATGTTCAGTTTTTAAATGTTCAATTCAATAAATGTTCAATTTATTTTAATTTAACCTTTATTAAACAGGTCATTTAGATTAAAATATCTTGTAAAGACATTTAGCAGCACAGGTAACAACATTTTCCGACAAACAGCTAGCAGATATTATTACAAACATAATATAAGACACATGAATACATTGAAAGACACAAAATAAAATAGTTGTATGTATAGTTGGGTTCATTTTTAGAATCCTGGAGGGTGTAATTGTGGTATGGAGATAGTTCAAACACTAAATATAAGGGACTGTTAGCTAAGCAGAAGGAGTACAATTATTTCTCGATGAATAAAATCAGATTCAAATTCAAATGCAAAAACTAAAGCAAGTTATTAATATCCTTCTCAAGCAGCCATATAATGATCTGAAACAAGACCTGGGGGTTTTTTGACCGACTACTCGCTGTACATTACTGCTGATGATGCTAACACAACAGTAGATTTAGCAGACAGATGAAGTCAGATCATCTTTTTGTGGCATAATAATTCAGAAATCTGTATAATCTTAGTTTCTCTATCCAACCTCTTACTGGAGTAATGGTTACAGTGGATGAGATGATGTGACTTGGTCTGTCAGGCTAATTTTAATACTCGATTATGTCCTGTAAAGGAACAGAGTAGTTCTCCTGCAGTGTGTCGGATCTTTCCTCTCCGTGCTTTTTGAAAGGAAAGGAATTTTACCAAATCTATCTCCTTCCTGGCCTCATCATTTTGTTCAAAGTTATAAGATACCATGTGCAATTACCACCATAAAGCCCGGCTTTGCAGAGCTCGGGGCTCACTCCACTTTTGTAATTGACTTTTTCTCTCCCCAATCAGAAAACCACAAAGTCTTAATGGCACAGGATCAGTGTGCCAAATGGTTTCATTACAAACAGAGACTGTTATCTTTGGCCAAAAAAGAGACCCATGGCTAAGGTTAAGGGACACACACAAACAAAAATGCACACACACACACACACACACACACACACACACACACACACACACACACACACAGACGCACTGACCCCACACCTGTGCACATACAGAAGTGGATTTATGTACGATCATATCAGTGAGCAACAGAAAATTGGCTACGCTTATCATACTGTATACAGGTCAGGGGTCTCGGTGTGAAAGAGTCGATATGTTGGCTGTATTCAGAGCTCTCCCAGCAGTGTTACCGCACAAACATTCAGGGCAAAGCTCTCCAATGACAAACCATAGCCAGCTCCAGATTATAAAGAGATACAGTGTAAAAAATACTTAATGCAGTCACTAATTTGACATTACCTGCTGTAAACCTAACCAACGCATCAACCCTTTCTCCGCTATAGTGTCTCATAATACTGAACACTGAAAGTCACCTGTTAGAGTTGATTTATTACAGTTCAATATAACACTGACACTTCTGGGTTAACCTGACATAGTGCCAATGGGATTTGCCGACCATTTGGGTGCTAGTATTGACACACGCTGGATCAATTTTAACCTGGTATTTTTTTATATGTGGGATATATTAAAATGTAGCAGTAGCATACTGTTAGGCGCTTATTTTAAAAGCTTTAGTTTTTGTGATTCTCTATTGGTAATTTTAGTGAACCTCTCCCTTGTGTAAGATAACATTTTAGAACATGTTTTTTTGTCACAAAGTCATTTGCACAACAAAGACACATTTTCTTTCCTTAACATGTTTGGCACTTCAATTTGACATTTCTTTGTATTACGTGTTGAATAATGCTGTATGCTGTTTGCATTATTCTTTTACAGTGATTTTAAACAATGCATACATATGCTTCCACACAGATAATCACTCTGAATTGTTGAATTCGAGGACATCTCCAGCATTTTAGGTTTTTGCACATCCATAATGTTAAGATAAACTTAAGAATCAGATTCAAAAATGACAAGACAACATTAAGAGAGCAGAGAGAGAGAGAGAGAGCAGATGAGAAAATTTCTCACACCTTCTCAAATAAATGCCTGTTTTTAGATTTAAATGCTATTGAAATCATATATATAATATATATTCTATTATAATATATTAAAAATGTGTAATATTTTTTAATAAATGTATGTCAAATGTGCCAAAAAATACCTGAAATTACTTATTCATCCAGTCATATTTTGCTGTTTGCATGCCAGCATGTTTTTTTGACCATTCCTACTGCACAATCCCCTGCACAGCAGAAGAAGTGTCTCAACAACTGAGTGGCAGAGAGAGTGCAGAGATGTGCCTTAAATTGCAGCAGAGGTATGGGCCAGAGGATCAAAGTATAAGGAGCAAGGTTATGATGAAGTAGGATCTCCCAGTTGGATGCATACTGCATGTAAAGTACTATACAAACTGTAGGAAGGCAGCTGCAGTCTGAAGTGTAGTAAAAAGAAAAGGGCTGTTTGTAACTGAGACAGGGTTCGTCATGTGGTTGGCATTATCCCCTACAGAAACCTGAATGGCCACCCCTTAATACTGATAAGCTATCTGCCCTGGCATAGACGGGATGTTCAATCCAGTTTATTGTGATATGTTGCAAGAGTGTTAGTAACTTTTGAGGCGTTTCAATTAACACATTTTCTTTTGTTGTCTTTCTTTGACTCTCAGAGATGCATACTTTTCTTGAGTACTTAAATTAAAGTACTTAATGATGATATATTTATTGCCATGCAGTAATTTTTTTTCATTAAATTACCTATACAGGTAAGTAAAATATGTGTGATACCTGTATTTTGGTGGTTAAAGTAGATTCTATGAATGAAGATTCACATTAGGGATGTAATATCTCGCCATTCAACTCGATTTCGATATTTGGGGTCACGATTTGATTCAAAAATGTATTTTGATTCAATCCAATTCCCAATACATTACAGACATGTTTCAAAGGGGCTGCTTATTTCAGTATGTACTCCAGTCCTGCTGTGCACTAAGAAGCTGCAAATTGTAATTTTTCTCTTAAAAGCTCAATGCAATGTGTTCAAGATTACAAAGTTTTAATATTTGTAACATTTTTATCAGCTGGTCTGTAAATACACAGAGGAACACCTAAAAAAATCTCTGTGAAATGCAAAGGATGATGGATCTTGATGTTTTTTTTGTCCTTTCAGTACTGCCTGGTGGATTGGTGAAGTGTTGCTATGTGCGTCAGTCAGCAGTTTTTGGCGGTTGTTCCACTCACTTTAACTCCGTTGGAAGTGTATTATGTAAACCTCAAGCATTTGAATTATCCCTGAAGTACTTCACTTTCATTTTTCAGACCCTGCATGTTGATTACATCGGGTCAGACTTCTGCTCTCCATAGAAGATTCCAGTTGGCGCTCTAACGCTTGACTTCATTGAAAACAGGACAGGATGAATTTCTTAATTCACCACAGACAGTACAGGTGGTTAGTTCTACGCTGCTGCATCTATGTAGGCTACCAAAGAAGGGTGAGAGGGTGCATGGAAGAAAATTCCAGCAGCAGGTTTACTGTGCTCAACCTGGCTGTTGATGAAAAAGTACTGATAGGACGTAGGAGTATGCGTTTTGAAAATCAATTTTTGGACATTTTGAATCGATTCAGATTGACAGGAAAGGCTGTTTTTGCCAGCATTCAAACTGGAAACAACATGGCGGCTATTTCGTAATATAAATTCTTTTTACACATAAACAGTGTACTGAAATCTCATTCTGAAAGCATTTGGTGCGAGAAATGTGTAATGTAGTTTCTGAATTTTGACACATTTGGCCTAAATAAAAATTGTATTTGACCTTCGTGGTGTGCGCTCTGCTGTGATTGACAGTTGGCAACATGGTTCACGCCCACAAGCAGCAAGGAGACTAGGCGAGAAGCGAGGTCTTGCGTGGAATATCACGTCTTGTCCTATGCAGTTGGGCTGCACCGTAGCTCAGTGTCCTGGGTGGGCAACTGCTGTCCAAAAAGTCTGGACACACCAGGTGTAAAGAAAATGTGTGTGTGTTATCTTCAAAACCAAATCATTAAGATACTAAGTCAAGTTATCCAAGTGTAATGAGTTGCCTCACGGTTTTGTTGAATGCTGTTTAACTACTTGAGTTACCATTTGGTTTGGCTTCAACTTTTCCTCCTTCTCTTCCCCAGCCGGTCTTCTTCAAACATGACATCATGTGTGACCTTTGTGGCCCGTGCACAGATTCCTAACACAAAAAAGAAACCAGACACACATGACAAAATTAATTCAGATGATTGACAAGCAACCCGGCTCTGTTAATCAAGTTACGCTCACTCTGATTAGACCTTTAATGTGAGTAAGATAACCTGGTTAAGGTGTTTACACGAGAGTTGCAATAATATGCGTATTGCATTAGCCTGGTTATAATTGAATTATTGGTGTGCATGTAAATGCTGTCTCCCTCCCTCTCTCTCTCTCTCTCTCTCTCTCTCTCTCTCTCTCTCTCTCTCTCTCTCTCTGGCTCATTCCCAAACATCTCTGAGTGTGTTGTCTACGAAGGGAAACCTGTGTGTGCACTGTAGGTCTCGCTGATCAGAGGAGGGTTGAAACGTGAGCATGTGTGCGGCAGTTCATATGAAAGCCACCTGGCCGGCTCTCTCTCCCACTCTATGATTTATGCCTTTGATAACAACCCAGAGATGCTTTCAACAACAACAAAGTAGCGCTGAAGGATGACAACAATGGGACACTTGTCAGTCTGGAGATGAAAAGATGTCTTTCTAGGTGGCTGTCTCTTTTGTAACTTTGATATATATGTATTTTCCCTTTGTTTTGTTATTTTGTCTCTTTGTGTTACCCTGTATCTTATCAAAGGTTATTGATGAAGCAAAGTGTGAAGTGGAGTCAGTTTTCTTTCTCTGCATGCCTCTCTCCTCCTGAGGAGGCGGCAGTGTGCTTCACTGCCTCGGCTCTGACTTATCTACATGCTTATTTCCGCTGGCTTGTCCTTCTGACTGTCATATGCTGACAGGAAAAAAAATGACCCCCCTCTGTTTTTATATAATTTTCTCATATTTATTAAAATGCTCAGATCTGCTGGTTTGTATTCAGCCTTTTGTAGAACTACATCTATACATTTTACCTGAGTAAAAATGTAATATTGTTTCCTGAGAAATATTTTGTGTGTTGTATTCCTCAGAGAATTCAGTGAGAACCAATGAGACACTTCTGTCCTGGCCTCGTTTTTTCTCTTTCTCTTTCTCCTTTTTCCTCTTTGTCCTTCTTTGATTTTACTGCTGTCCTTCTCTGCTCATCCATCTCACTCATCTCTTCTCTCTGCTGAGAGACAGAGAGGGAGAGCCCTCTCTCGCTCTCTCTCTCCATCTCTCTCGTTCTACGTCCAAAACTGACAAGCTGAAGGGCTTCTTCACCCTCTCTGTCCCTATCAAAGTCACAGGCGACGTACCGTTAAACCTCTGTTAGCAACTACTCTAACCCAGGCTCTAGTTGTTCTTCTTTGTGTGCTGTAAAGCTAAAATCTTGGTTTAGAAAATCTTAAATGCTTCCTATTCTGAGTTTCTTAGTATGTTTAATACTTAAATTACTCCACTCCATATTTCCACTGAGAATCAATCTAAGTGATGTGCTAGGCTCTATTAGATACTAAAATGTGTGCATAGGCTACTTCATCCATAGGGCCTCTGCAGAGTCTCGGCTGTCCCTCAGCTCCTCCCGTGCATTAGACACTTGACAGTCTTCTTAGAGCAGAAATGAGCGACTGCTCTGTGACTGATGGGGCTCCTCTGTCAATGACGAGGGAGCCACTGCTGGCAGTTTGGGGCCAAAGAACAGTACAGATTACATTAACATCAGTCAAGCTGTTGTCAGACCACTAGGACATAAATAGGACCTTATTGATGCATAATGTAACAACTCTTCATTGTGACGTCGTCTTGAGTAATAGGAAGAGAAAGTGGGAATGGAATGAGGAAAGGTGGTATGCCGAAAAGACCTGCTGACATGTTTTAGAATAGTGTTTCAGGAAAAGATCTGAGATAATCTGAAGGGTGTCAGGGCTCTATTAGCAACAGTTAAGATCATAGTGTGCTACAATTATCCACATCTCCAATATATTTTAGCTCCCAATTCCTATATGACAGCTTGATCTCGGACATATGCTTCAAAAAAATTACCTAGGTGTACAGCTCTAGCATCAATTTGTCTCCTGCAGGGCTCATGCCACATTAGGTGAGCTGGTTAAGATAAATCATTGCAACTAGCTATTATTAAAAACAGTATATGTCTGCAATTTAAAAATAAACCTATGACTTTTCAATTTGCAACAGTTAGGTATGTATTTAGCAAAACAGTCACAGTTTGGAAAAGGAATAGGCACCAAATCTACGCGATCATAAGTTCAGGTAATAAATCATGAATAGTTTCAGTTAAGTTATGATCTATGTTGTGTAACGAATGCACCATGAATTACCTAAATAACATATAGGTAACATAGATAACTTATGGTAACATATATATGTTATTAAAGCCTACCTTACTTAACAGGGAGTCAACTATTTCAAAGAAGTCAAGTGGGAATGAAACCATGGTTTCTAAGATGAATGTCCAGTGTTTGCTTGAACTCTGTATCCATGGCTCTGACCTCCACACCAAGCAAACTTTCATGCTCTATTTATTCCTCATCTGAATTTGAAACCACATCATAAGAATAACCTACAGGACACCATCCAGAAATGATTCTCGAAGTGTTTGGGCACTAAACAAGCTGTTGTATTCGAGGACTTGGGAGTAAGACCATTTTGCCCCTTCCTACTTTCCTGGGTTGAAGGTCGAAACTAGAAGAAGTTTAAATAAAGTACACTCATGAGTCGTTGACAGGGAGTAAAAGTGCAGGCAAAGTGGGGCTCAGCATGTCTTAATGAAGACTGACTAACTATCAGGTGATAGTTTTTGTGTTAAATTGTGCTATGGAAACGGCAAAGCAGCCTTGAAAACACAGCGATATCATCTGCTGTTTTGATGGGGGCCAGAATTGATTTGACCAATCACATCACCTCCTTTTCTCTTCTGTAAAAGCAGCATAATACTCAGCAAAGGGCTTTGACTGCTTGATAATAGAGAAAAACAAAGCTGTTGACCCGGTCAGTGCAGGCAGCCGGGGCAGACAAGAAATCCCAGGAAACCTTGACACAAAAATTGCAAGGTTCCGTTTGATCGCTATGACACTGCCCTGACTGCATCTCTCCTCCTACTTCAGTTCAGTCAAGTTCACACAGACTTACAAAATAGAGGTGCAGGTAGAACTGCACAATTCCACTTTACAGCCGTTATGTGCTGTGCACTGTCGTGAAAATAGAGCTTTATGTGCTCTGCATGCTCGCTGTGCCACTTGAACACACAACTGACGCTGAAATGAGTTGGACACGCTCTTACGTTTGGCAAGGTGCTTAAGCTGGAAGTTTATTTTATGGAGGGAATGACATGGATGCATATTCGAAAATACAATTCAGTGATTGTCGCTTAACATTTCAAGCACACACTATCAAACCTCTAGATTTGGTGGTCTTTGTACCCATTTGGTGGCCATTTTTGGTTACCCAGGTTTATACTTGGCTTGAAACAGCTTTTGTTGTATTGTATATACAGTATGTATATTAATAATTACAAATTTTCACTTTGTAAATACATTGAACAGTCAAGTTCATTTATTCCCTCAAAGTATCTTTGTTTCAACTCTTTATACATTACACCTTACAATAGTTTCAGATTTTGGACAACATACAAAGAAGTTGTCTGAAACTCAATTTCTCTGACCCGACAGAAGGTCAGTTTGAGAACAGAGGACACAGGGTATAGTTTCTGTGTGAACTGTCTTTCATAATGAAGCAGTTCAACAGTCCAAAAATTGACACCAGAAGCTAGAACTAGGAATTCAAAATATTACTACTACTATGATGTTGGTGTTGGGTGATGGCTCACAGTTTGGAATTAAACAAAGTGGCCACAAGGTGCCACCGATTTGTAAAGATTCATGGCAACAAAGTAAGGAACGCTGCAGTTTTTTCAAGTTTTGACTGTTATTACAGGAAACTACTGGATTGAATTAGTTGACAGAATAAAAAGGCAGTTTAAGATTTTTGCAGCAAGTGTGGAGAGGTCATAGTAAAATAATCTCAGACTGGATCATCTGCAGAAATTTGCAACTTTTCCATGCAGTGGTCTATTTTGTTTGTATGTTCATAGGGTTAAAATGAGCGCCTTCATCTCTCTTCAGGTTAAATGTTTCTTCCTCTGTGCATGCTCTCCTGAAGAAGACTACATTTCTCTGTTCCAGGCTTTGAGAGGGGAAAAGCTGAGGACAGTTCCCCTGAGTCCAGACACCAAGGCCCCCGGGCCTCTACAGCTCATAAACAGATGTGTCCTTGTCCCCAGCCAAGTGCAGCCACTCAAGTGGCAAAGCAGGGGCCCAATAATTGTGAAGAATTGAAAGCTAAATATTGGCTTTATCTCCTCAGTAATAAAAGGGCCATGAAATTGATTTAATGCTGCAGCGCTTCTCTTGGGTGGCTTCTTACAGCGTGAGCACAAAACAATGAGCAGCAGCCATCTATTAATTAACCCACCTAATCCTGCAAAGTTAATCTCTCACCACAACTTTGCCCGCAACTAACTTCCAAGCCAGTGGGTCTATTGGGGGTGTCATGACAATGGCAGCGGGGGGAAGATAGATTCAGCACTTAGGAGGGGGGAGAGAGGGGGGGGGGGGGGGGAAGGGGGGAAGAAGGGAGAGGTGCAGCTTGAACACTGTTCTGCACAGCAGTCATGGAGACGCTGTAAGTGGAAATGCAGGGGTGGATGGCCATCATGAGCATAGCATCAGACTTGAATTGTCGGGGTTATTTTGTGAAAAGAGGAAAGAGTAGAGTTTAAGCTGCTGGAATCATTCACATAAATGTGGCAGTGGATTTTTTGAATTCTTTTTTTTTGTATTCTTTTTTTCACCACGCTGCCTAACTCTCCCTTTTTTTTATTCGGAGCTGTTAGATAGTCGGGTGGCAAAGTGGCATTTCTTCCTCTTCTTCACCTGCCACCCAGTCGCTGTGTTATGGCACCTCACTCCCTAACACACGCACACACACTCGTGGTCATATTGTGTCGACAGAGTTGTGAATTACCTCCTTCTCAGCCAGCTGATGAAAAGCTATGTGTTTTTCTCTTTGGCTGCGGCTCATCTGACCCTTCTTCTTACACCCTCCCTCCCTCCCTCCCGTCTGTCTCATCAGTCTTTTTGTACGGTGGAATATCAGTACAAGGCTCACTTGGAAAAATGGGTCACCCGCCAGTGCGCCTCTCACCTCTACAGCATTCAAGAAATAATCCTCTAAGATGTCCCGCACCATTTTTGTAATGTCTGAAGCAAAGTCTCTCCACATTGTGGCCCCAAACATGGAAGAAAAACACACATGAAGACCTCGAGAAAAGCTCAATTTGAGAGAATTTAGATATCTTCTTTTTGCTGGTGAGGAAAGCATTTCCCGTGGAGATAATTTCAGAAGGCTGATTAGGCATTGACGGTGTTGAGCCCAGAGTGAGGAATCTCATCACAGCTAATGACATGCCATTCCTGTGCAGAGAGAGGAGCCTGGGCCCTGGGCATGGACTAGCCTCTGTCAGCCACCTCTAGCTACTGTGTTCATTAAGGCCAACTATGTAATTACAATTCACAGATACAGCGTTGGCTTAATTACAGGCTGATTATTAGGCTGATATTTGTTGGACTAATCAGACCCTAAAGAAGAAGTGGATTTATATTTTTCATGGTCTTATTAGTGTGTCATAAACTGACAATTTGGACTGATTTATGGATGCTTACGAGCTTACAAAATCTCAGCGTTGGAGGACTTAGTCTGAATGTTTACATAAGAAGAAACAAGCACAAGAGACTTGTTCAGTCTTCACATAAGCTAACAGATTGAAGTCTCTTCTGAATGACAAATCATCCAACAGATGTCTCCATCTGATTGTGGGGGATGTTTTTTTTTTTTTTCTTTTTCTACTCCATATCTTCCACCTGAATAGCTCCAACAATAAAAATCTGGTATGCTTTCCGTCCTGCATTACAGTGGCTGATTCTGATTCCATACAAAGTCGCAGTAATTGGGAGCACTCCCGAACAAAATGCAGGGACAGTCCCCAGAGGAGGGACTATTATGCCCATGTCTATGCAGCTCAGATGTGGCTGTAATCTTTCATCCAAAGCATGTGACATAAACATCCCCCAGAGCCGAATCCTTTCTCTATTATAATCAGGGACTTAGTGAATTGGGATAGTCAGTTTACTTACAGTTGTATGGATGAATACAAATATGCACCTTTTCATTCGGACATGCATATGAAATAAAAATGTTTCATTGTAAATGTTCCTCGAAAGTCAATCTCATTTAAGACGTTTATGGTGTTTTTAAAGAGTGAATGTGATTTGATATTCCCCTTCATGAGCATAATGACAAGTATGTTGAAGCTGCACTTATCTCACTTATTGTTGTTTTATCAGCAGGTAGCTCATATTAGGAATATTGATTTTTTTTTTCTGTTTCTGGATCAATGCGGGATTTTAAATTGGCTACAGTAAGAATCTGCTGATAGATCAGAATCAGCTTTATTGGGGCACAGATGGCCTTGTGGTTGTGTTACACAGCTCGGGTTCAAGTCCAACCTGTAGCTTCTTTTCCGCATGTCATTCCCCACTCACTCCCCATTCCCTACCCTATCCATTGTCCTGTCTAAATAAAGGCAAAAAGCCTAGAAAATGAATATTACAAAAAAGAAAAAAATGAATCTGCTTTATTGGCTAGGTATGTGTAGTAAAAAGCAGTGTGAAGAACAATGATTCTCTAAACTGTCATGATTTTTATGGGCCAATTAAAAACCTTTTTTTTTTTTCCCAGGGATAAATATTCTGACAATTTGATGTCATTCCTGTTTCCAGATATTCAGCCAGCCTGAGCTGAGAGCAGCCTCAAATAATAAACAGATGTTAAAATAGCAGACTGACTTGTGATGTGCATTGTTTATAGAAATATTACTCACGATATTATAATCTCTACTATTAATTTTTGTATCTGTTTAAAAAGGGAGCATATCCCAATAGTAGATAGTATGGAATCACAATAAAGTATATAATCACAATACACATCAAATTGTCACCTAAGCATTTTGATGAACTAACATCAGGACTAAAGCATATACCCCAACTCTATTAGAAACACAGGAAAATTGAGTCTGGTAAGAGGATTAATACAATAAATAAATGAATGATGCTGTTATGTTACAGGTAGAACTACTTAGTCATAGTTGTCTTTGTAAATAATATTTCACAGAGTAGAAACTAGACCTGCCTATTTTAGGATATATTAATTGATTGAGGTGACTGGATTAAAAATGACTCAGCTATATACCTCGGTGACTCGGTTCACATTTGATTCAGTCATGATAATAAAATGGTAAAAAGATGGTCTGTCAAACAAAAGAATTGAATGATTTACTGTCCCAGTGAACTTCTGTATCTCTGGGTTACTGTAGCATGTTGTTCATACAGGAGCCCGTGTCACTGACAGCTTTAGCTTTCTCCTGTACAGAAGCTCAGTGCCTGTGCAACATGCTCCTGTAGCCCAGAGACAAACTCTTTCCCATGAGCAGGCAGTGATGTACATGTGTATGTGTGTGCCTGCAGGCTTCCCAGCGACAGCATACGGACCGGTGGCAGCGGCGGCGGTAGCAGCAGCGCGTGGCTCAGGTAGGGGGGCCCGTGGAAGAGGCGGCTACTTGGCGTACCCACAGAGCACAGGGCCAGGTAAACGCTCTGTCCATGTTCTGTGTGGCTGCTGCTCTCTCCAACTTCTCCTGCTCTGCTTCTCCCCATAGACATAGTCCCCTGAGCCCCCCCCCACACACACACACACATATACACACACACACACACACACACACACACACACACACAGTGTGAGCTTAGACTGATGGCACCGCACACATACAGGAGAGATTTTATACAAGATGCTCACACTGTAAAAAATGTTACTTTGATCTTACTCATAAATATTGCAATATTAGACAAGATTTTTTGTTTAACCCATAAATTATTTTGAGTATTTTGAGTTGGTAAATTAGATTTTTACACAGTTGTTTTAAAACTTAAAAAATGTAATAGCATTTTTTTAACATTTTTACCAACTCTTCTATTAGTGTATAATGCATCAAAACCACACTGAACAATTTTTCAGCAATAACCAAATTCAGATTCATACAAACTACATTGAGCTTCGAATACTAAAACGTTAACCTTCAATCAATTATTATTAATAAACTAGTTGTTCTTGCAACTACCTTTCAATTTGATTAATATCATTTGAATTAATATATAACCTCTACAAATTGTGCCTTAACCCATTCAGGCAAAAACAAAATCTTCAAAGCTCCTACATAAAACACTAACTTAGTTTTACATTCACACACTATGTAATGTAATGTCTTTGAGTTTTTTCTCCAAAAATAAAACATAAAAATGGGCTGAAAATACAAGTTTAAACAAGTAATACATTGTATGGTTACCCCATATAACTTACATTTAAATGTTTAACAAATGTAATGGGTATTTGTTCAGTAACTCTAATGTCCCATTTATTTTCTCATTCAAATGACAATTACCCGATGTTGCCAGATTAGCTCAAATATTGCAGTAATCACCGTTTTTGAAATTGTCAACACTCTGGTAGGACACTAATGACAATCGATCCAGAAAGTGAAGCTTTTATTATCAGTCCCTTTTACTATGACTTAAAAATTCCCCCACCAGTAAAAGAACAAATTCACAGCTCCCTTCCCCGAATACTGAAACAGAAAGTATGATTACAGAGAGAAGAAAAAAAGACTCCTTCACAAGTCCTGTCAGCCTAACAGCCATGTTTGATTATCTAAAGCAGGTTTATGTACTTTTGAGTTGGTTTCACTGTTAGTGTTTGAAGTCTCACTGAGAATCTTTGAAGACTTCAAAAGTCTGAAAAGTTTGCAAGAGTGCTTCAGAGTGAGTTTGTCTGTCAGGCAGAGAGTTTGGCATGCAGCAGCCACATTATTAGGACCATTCTGTGCTGAAATTCTCTTTCATAATCATCATCCAGCTTTTTTTGGTCCCTCTGCATGTCTCTGTGCTGATCCCTCACAAGGAGACCACATATATTTGTTAACTATATGTTATACTATGTTATAAATTGATGTATGAATTCAAGCGATGTCAGGTCAATGAAAACAGGCGATGATTCAATCCTTTAGTCTTGCAGGAGTAAAACAGCATAATACATAATATTCCTATAGTTCTAGTATTCTTAATTACATGGGATCAAGACCTTGTCACAGATGGGATGTTAATACAAATATTTTAACCTCTTGTGCAAAATGTATCCCTCTAATAAATAACAACACTATTCAAAAGGTCAATTATGTTTTCCATATAACTCTCAACTCCAATTTCCTCAGACCCCAAACTATCTGCCGCTGAAATAAGAAATAATGCTCTTTAACCAAAAATAAAATAATGCAGGTCTCGGTCCAGGCATTAAACCTAATGGACAAAACAAATGCACTTCACCTGCTAGTGTAAGCTACCAAAATAAAACACACATGTTTGTTTGCACCTGTAACCTGAAGCGTGAGCCAGGGAAAGATGGAGAGGTAGGCTAGGAATGGTGTGCGAATTTCAGGCTGAGTGCTGCAGCAGTCCAGACAATTATCTGGGCATTTACTCCTTACAGAGACGAAAGAGAGATTCTGCGCCCTCTTGGGATAATGTGTTAAAAAAAATTACATTAGTCCCTTTTATTAATAATAAGCTTGTAAATCACACAATGAAGCGTTAGCTTGAGGTCTTAGCTGACCACATCGAAAACTCTAATATTACAAATTCATGGTAATATGGGCTCATACTACACTTAGAGCTAAATGCTAATGTTGCTAACTATTTATGCGCTAACTTAACAATATTAGCGCAATAGCATGCAAAAGTGCTAAAAGTAACACAACTTTTACATTTGATACAGTATTTAAAATTGAAAATTAAGATTGAAATGTCTCTTTAGACTGTGTGACTTCATTTAGACTCAGGTTATAGACGTGCTTTTCCACACTCTTCTAACATAGTATGTGTTCACAAAGTTTAATCTGCTTGTATCTGCAGCTCAGCCTGTGGTGTCACCTCTACACTTGTGCTAAACTTTAAAATACTGCAATTCCTCACAGACTTCATGCATTACTGACCACAGTGAGAATCTGCAAGGCCAGAAAAACAACTTCAAACTGGTTCTGTGTGGTCATCACAGTAACCTTTGATTTCATGGTGCTCTGTGAATTCAACTAATTACAAAGTTTCAGAAATAATAAAAGTGTCGTTACAGGATAGAATGAATTTTTCACATATCAAACACACATTAAGTATAATTCATTAGTTTGACAACATCAGCATATAAAATGAAGAAGTATTAACTGTACCAGTGATGTGCTCTGTACAGTGTTTGAAATTGTAATTTCTTAAGCAGCATAATCTGCATTTTTAGGGTTAATCTGCCAAGTGCACATAGGAATGTTTTGAAACACATCACAGCCCCACGGGATAATAAAAACATGATGCAGGGTACTACACGACACTTATCATCTCCAACAGGTTAGGGCTTCTTCAAGGTATCCATCTCACTTAGATCATTATAAATTGAATAGTCTTATTCTTCAGAATGTAGCCTTACGTACTCACCAAACAGTAAAATGTCCATGGTGTACCCCCGCCTCTCGCCCAATGACAGCTGGGATCGGCTCCAGCCCCCCCGCGACCCCGAACGGGAAAAGCTGTAACGACAACGGATGGATAGAATATCTGCAGTCAAAATAATGAAACACAAATACCAGCCAGTACCTCTATGTTAGCCTGATAGATTGCTAAAGAAACCAACTTACAAAGCACTGAGACCATTAAAACATAATTACAGTTCACATCCTATTCATTCACATAGATGAATATCTGCCAGGAGATTGCCAGGAGATTTGTTCCAAAAAACAAGTCTTTAACATCGCATTGATTGACTTGTTCGCTTCATTTAGGCGTCCTGCTTTTTCCAACCTTACAACTGTAGATGAGTCAATGGCTGTCAATAAACACTCCCTTGACTAAACACACTGCTTCCAGAATTAAGAGAAAGTTGTCTTTCCTAATCAGACCAACTCTCAGAAGCTTGTTGGTGGAAATCTGCAGTGATTCTCCCTCTGATGTAGCTGTTTGGTGCAGTCACTATCAGATATAAAGGCAGTAAAAAAATGACTGTTCAATGTCTTTGCTGTGATACTTTAAGATGAACACACTCCTACATGAACACTCACAGCAACGCTAAAAGAGTCTGTAGTGTATATATAGTATTCAACATTTACACACACAACACATTATACAAACACACTCTCCCTGTTGTCCTCATTTGCACTTAATTCAAATCAACAGAGGGAACACTGGAAGCCAATCAGATGCTCTTTTCGTTCACATCAGGCTGTGTGATTTTGCATGTTCAAAACAAACAATTTGCTCAACAATTGCAATGAACGTCACTAAGAAGCAGGAATGTTGATTTGGGGTTAGCAGCAGCCAGGAAGCAAGAGACGTGATGGCAACCATTATGTACAGTTTAATTCTGACAGCTGCAAATGGAAGGGAAACAACCAAATGACTATGAACAGGAGGTGAGGGGGGGGGGGGGGGGGGGGGGGGGGGGGGGGGGGTTCGAGTGGCAAACAGTGACATTAGAGTGCTGAAACAGCCACGAGGCAATTCTAAAGAAAATATCACTCACTGAAATAGCAGGATCTGTCTGCAAATCAAGACTACTTTCACAATAAAATGTGAAATAAAATCAGGAATATAAATGTGATTTAAATGGTCTCGTAAAATATCGGTAACTGTATCCTGTTTTTATTGTTAACATTTATTATTAACTGTTCTGTACTCTAGAGCCAATGCATCTTCATGATATAACAAGTGCGGTCCTTCATTCTGTGGTTTGTGGCTTTGTAACGGTCTGAGAAATGATTTATGGAATACACAAAGAATACTACACAATAGTCCCTTCGCTCTGCACAGACACAGACATAACAGAGGACACATATTTTTTCAAAGGTTTGACCTTCTCACTGTGTGTAGTTTCTTTGGATTTTTCTGAATTTAGGTCCTATTTTATGATTTAATTTGCAACATGCTCAGCCCAAAATTAACCGAGGATTAGCAATCCTTGTGGGTTAAAGATCTGAAAAGCATTCTTCTTTGAGTGCAGATGCTGGCTTTTGTTGTGGACAAGATTAATGTGTGATGTAAGTGTAGATTCTTTGTGCTTTGACTCCACCTACAGTTCCTATAGAGCACCACATTTTATAGACTTTGACTGCAGGGGAGGTGGGATGTCACCTAAATTGCCACTCCAAATCAAAATAGTTTAATCCACCAGCAACAAAAAACAGCTGCATAAACATGCCTCAATTATCTCCCGAATAAAATAATATCTTAACACTCGAACCAATTTTTTGTTATTTAGATTTGTTTCTTTGACAGATCCCTTTTGGTACAGATTTTCTCTTTGTGCGCGCTGAAAGTCTTGTTTGTCCGCGACACTGAGAATGTGGTAGACATGTTCTCTCCCTGACAGGGGGCACTTTCACCTGACGAGCACAGCTCCACAGACAAAATGACAGCATGCTGACTCCCCTCTCTGACAGACCTCTGCTGATGACAAGGTGTATTTTGGACTTCTCACTGTGTCCTGCCAATTGCAGCCAACTATACCCTACTTGTAGTTGTATACCACAACAAAGAAAGTTACTGAAGATGTAGACATTCAAACTCTGCTATGTTGCTGTCATGCAGAAGACAAGGGCAGTGCAATATGGAGAAAGATATCAAGATAGTTTGGTCTATATTGAGCAATATCCATATTTGTCTCAACATATAATTTCAATAAGCTCTTAGTTTGAGGAGTATTAACATAATAAAGGTAGTCTAATAGATTATTAGTTAGTTTACAAACATATGATACATTTGTTTGTGTATTAAAAAGTATTTAAAAGTTGTATTGATTCTTAAAACTCAGGATTATTGCAACAGGTTTAAACATTGAATGAAGCAGTTTCTTGAAACATGATAGCATGATGTAATTCACATTCAAGCAGAAAATGCACATTAAAGCTCCCATTAGGAGATTTTTAGACAATTATGAAACAGACTGGAATTAATACTGATGCCTCTCTATGACCTACAAAAGCAAACAACAATATCAACAAGAAGACTGGTTATTTTTATAAAATCATTTTTAATGTCTCTTACCGCTGCCACCAGGTAGGTGACAGAAGATCAATCGCACCCTGCCGAAACAGCCTTAGTTTACAATTTCTGCTGTAGAGACTCACCGAGAGCGATGTTTAGCTGTTAAAAGAGAGCAGGAGGAACATTTTTTTTAATAAATCATAATACAATATTTTCACGTGAACAGGACAAAATCAAGAGATAAGACATTTAGCTTTGTCCACAGGGGGTGCCAAAATCCCCACAAAACCCTCAGAGTTTCTTGGCTGCTCCTTCAAAGAATCCCAGTTCCTTGCATTATTTTTTGTTGTGTGTGATTCAAGTCTTATCAATCTATATCAAGTTAACACATCCAGAGGTTATCACAATTACAATCATTAAAACTTGTATCATTAAATACCCTGTTGAGGTCATTATTTCACCCTTGTGGAAAACAAGCTCCTATATTACGACTTGAAAAGTCCCAGATATCAGTTTTAAAACAAAACACTCAGTGGTTCTTACTTCTAGGACAGTGAAGGCATCATGTTTTATTAAGTAAAAGTTTAATTGAAAGTGCAGTGAGTCCAGAAGCTCTTTGAAGAGCCATTCTGCAGTTTTCGATTTTAGGTGTTTTTGCTGCCCTGATCTCTACCAGGAGCATGGTCAACCACAAAAGAGCAAGAACAAGGGCAAGTCTTCTTGATACATGTTTGTGAGGGAGTTTGAGAGACTATGGCTCTAGGCGAGAAGCAGATCAGAGAGTTCTAACACATGTACTGTTTACCCTCAACTAGAGATAGAGGGGTGCTGGCTCATACTGGGATTTATAAACCGGTACCATGGACTTTAACCTGATTTCAACTACTGTAGGGGGCCACTGGAGGATGCAAAGGGCAGTCATGTATTATCTAATTAAGGGGCTGAACATCTGCATAGATAAGCAGGATTGGGGGAAATTTGCTAATTTAGAGATGACTAATCCTTGCACCAACACCTGGGCTGTTTTTTTTTATCCACCTCTGCTGCTGATATGAAGGATGAACCTGCATAAATGAGCCGCAGTTGCCTCTTTTAACTGATATAAACAGGTAGTTAAAACACAAAATGAATGCTAATGTTAGTGTTAGGTTTATGTTGACAATCAATTACGTATACATGCATACATAAAAAATAATAAAGACTTTAATTGAATGTCCTGCTTTTGACAGATTGAAAATGCCAATAGTTTATTCCTTCTGTAAAAGAATGCAAGTTATTGTTCAGTTTTCCTCATTTTAAACTTGACTTCTGTGAAATCTCCTGTGCTATATCATTGTCAAATGAAAAAGGGAAAATGCAGCTGATGCATATGGTTCTGACAGTCCAGGGAACTTCACAGGTCCCAGTCTACTCTGCATGAGTGTTTTCCTGAGTCCCTCTGAGCTTTCTGGAAAGCTCAAATGTCAGTCTCAGATCTTAGCTCTACCTGCAGAGTACACAGAGACCCATTCAGCTGGTTTGAGAGGTCTGGCTACTTGTTATGTACAGTATGTCAGAGTAGACTCAGGTGTTCAGGCTGAAATAGAGTTGGCTTTGGTCAGTGTTGTGCAGAAATTGGACTGATGTGATTTGCAGTTGTGTCTCTGCCAGTTTTATTGGGAATCTTGAAGGTCTTCATTTTTTTAAGAACACTTTTCTTTACTCAGTTAGATGTTAATCTGAAATGTTCTCTTTTACTGATCTTACTTCTTCTCCTACTTGTTTTTATTAAAAAGAGAAACTTGTGTGACAGATATATCTGAATTAAAATCATTATCAGTGTGCTCCCAACAAGCTCTCGTATCTTGAGCTACATCTGGGATCCAGGATTGGCTGCGTGCACTGGTCTCAATCAATCTGGCTCTTCGTGAGCTCAGGTCCATTTGTCCCAGATGCTAATCAGCAGAGCTCAGCTCTCAGGCCAGAGGCGCTTTACATGCATTCAGTGCAAAATAACAAGAGCAGACATGCCAGGCCCATCCTGCTTGGGTTTTTGTTTAAGGCCCAGGGAAAGATGTGACACATCAGGGAGGGCAAAGAGTCCCTTTGCGCCTCCACCACGTAGCCGCAGCTCTCACAGCTGTGGGTAGCAGATGCTCATAGGTTATAGGCACAGGCCTTCAGGGACATCACCACTCTGCCCTCCAGGGGCTGTACACGTAACAGACTCTCTGAAGAAAACTTGCTGAAAGCTTAACAGGAGTAAAGAATTATGTCTGAATCACAATATGTGTTGCATAGTTTCTAGTCACTACAGAAAATTCTGTTCCAATTTCATTGTATGTTTATTTGAAGACTTGTTTTTTAATAAATACAGATTTCAAAGGAAATTGCATAGCTACCTTTTATTCATGATGACATTTCTTTATTTACAGTAGTAAACATGTTCAAATTGAAAATTATATGATGTAAGAGGATTTGGCAGTCTTTTTACTTCCAGTTTGAGTGAACTTTTAGATGTAGCCAGAAGCACTCACAGATTTTTAGTCATAGTGAGTCTTAGATTTCTTAAGAGCGTATAAGCATGACCAGACATCTATGAAAAAACGTGTTCAGCCAAAAGGCCAGGGCTGTCAGCTCTGAGCCTGCTCATGATACGATAATCTCTGCCGACTGTAGATAACCGAGTGCCCTTTCCAAGCCCAAACCAGACCAGATCCCAGACAGGTTAAAATATGCATTAAAGCCAAATGAGTGGGCACTGATTTACTACACTGTTGCTCATTTAGTGTTCACATTTCCTCATCATTTCTGTTGAGTTTGCCCATTACCGGAAAGAGCAGCAAGAAAAGGGAAAAGGAAGCATAAAAATGAAAACTAGAGGCCTCAGTATGGGTGAGTAAACGCAAAAAGAAATCATCTGTTAAAATTAATTAGCCAAGCTCCTCTGAACACAAAATGACAAGACATTAAATATGTATTATTTATGAAATGTCTGTGCTCTGAGAAAAGGGTGTCTAGTGCTGTTAATTACTCAGCCATTCATTCAGAAAAGATTATTTCAAATGGAAAGTGAAAGCAAGGCTAGACAGCAAAAGAGCTGTTAGTTTCTTTCACGCTATTTTTAAATGACATTGGCGAAAATGGAAAACCTAATTATGGTAGCTCTAAAATTCAAAGCTAATTTGAGAAGCAACATGTCAGGTTTATTGACGTTCTCTGTTGAGTGATGTGGTTTGGTGGCCACCAAGGAATCCCAGTGGTGCCGCAAGGGACAGTGAGGAGTGACTGCATTAAACAAAGCTACTAACACCGCTATTTGCAGTGCGGTAACTGCCCAACGCTTAGTATATATAAGGGTATCAAAAAGATTGCAAATAGAAGGTTAGTTGTGATTAGGTGGCTGTCTCTGTATTTAGAGAGCACATAATCAATCTGAGGGTAATTGCAAGTTCCAGAAAAGTTTTTAATTGTGCTGCAGAGGCTACTTTTTTGCTAACAGTTGGGCCATGGAGAGTGCTTTAGAACTAGCGTATTTGTTTTAGCTCATATGTTGTGTTTCTGTGAGCATTAAATTAAGTATAATCACAAACTTTCTGCATAACACTGGCAAACTTATGAAAATATTTTTCACATCCTGTAGTCACAACAGGCTTGGGAGCGTGACGTTATCTTTTATCATCAGCGTGATTACTTTTATCCCAACTTGTGGAGAAAAAAAAAAAAAAGGCAGCAGTGCTTTCAAGGTTTGTGATTCCTCCTTAAAGGCAGTCACCTGGCTAAGTGGGAAAGAGAGGAGGGCATTTATCCACTTAAAGAGCACCACCCCGATGATGTCAGTAACAGATGACTGCGAGACACTCCCCTCTCCATCGCCCCACAGCCAGCTCTGGTCACTGAGGGCAGAGAGGGATAGAGGGTGGGGGTATGGAAGATAATTACCAGTATAAATGAAGCCCCGCTAACGATTCGCACTGCTGGGTCCCCTGATCTAGTCTCCAAGGCAACCTCAGCACGCTCATTTGTTTTGTAGATGAGTAATTACATCCAATTAGTGGCCAGTGGAAAAAAAGGAGTCCAAGAAAGGCCCATTGTTCTGGATAGATTGTGTGAATATTAATAGTGGGGAGGTCTGAGGCGCAGTGATATGATCGTGATACTGATGCAGCTGTGGGCACACTCTGCCCAGTCTCATCCTGCATAACAGATCAGATAGCCACTGATGAAAATATATGGCTTTGAGAGTGTGTTTGGGCCTGAGTGTCTGAGGCAGTGTCCAGCTGCCTCTATCCAGGAAACACGGCCAGGACAGTGATACACGCCGGGCAATGTCAGAAAACTTTGTATCATCTGAAAATGCCATTACCTGACTTAATGTTAGATACTCCAACCCAATCTAAGAAAATCTGTAAACCTTATTGCAGTGGTGGAAATATGTACTGTACACTGTAGGCAGTACATTTTACTTCTGGGTTTTCATCACTCACGAACACACAGAGTGCTGCAGGATAGGTGTTAGTTGATAGATTTAGAGGGTAAATAACTTTAGCTTGTTGGTCTTTGTTGTCAGGGATTGGTATTACACTTTAACAACTATCTTCATGGGCTGACACTATGTGGATCTGGCCCCACACAGGACCATACATTAGCCACTACTGAAAAATGTTTGTTTTTTAAAATATGTCAAGACTGGATGTCTGAACATTTGGTTTTCTATCTTGTTTGAGATGTATACCAGACAGATTCCCCACATTCCCATTGTCAAAATACTGCTTACAAACTGGTTTTAGCTTGTTTTTGAATGAATTAAGTATCATGGCTAAAATTGTAGTTTTAGGTATAGACTATATTCACAAGGCGGCCATTTTCCTGCAGTGTCATGCTCAGGGTGGGAAGCTCAATTGATATCATGTTTTACTGCTTTTTTTCCAGGTTACAAGTCATAAACCTTGAGTAACAGACACATTTTGATCTTTTCACAACTTCCTGATTGATGAGCAATTACAAAGACAATGGATAGTAAAAAAGCAGAGAGACATCTGGCCTCATTCAAGTAAAAAAAAAAAACACATTATACATTGATAAGCCATTTGCTTCTATAGAGGGATAAATATAACCTGGGGAGCTCTGATCTTTGTAATAATTGCGGAGAACATCTCAGTTTTATAATCTCCTGCTAATCAACCATGTCTGTCAACTGAAAAGTTAAAATTCCAGGGCAAATTAGCGACCATATTTCATCACACACAGATGCATTTTCCAGTACAAATGTGCCACATCAAACATTGATGTTAGGGGGTCATTTCCAAATTATCAGAGGTCCCAAGGTAATACTAATCCTGTGCAAATAGACTTTTTCAGATCACACTAACATTAGAATTTAGCCACTTCCTTGGTTGACATACTCAACACGTATTTAGTCTCACAACTTATCTTTAACTTTGCAGCTCTCTCTTCAAACTCCGCTGTTATTTTAAATTACTGTATCATTGGTGAAGAAAATAGTAAAACAATAACATTAGATTCTATTTAACGTTTATACAAGTCAATTGATTGTTTTATGATGGAATCCATCCATCAGTGTTTCTTTCAATTCAATTCAAATAACTTTATCCGTTCGTAACTTCATTCTTAATTTCTTGCTTTCAGTTCATATTGGAATCACACACTAATGGTGTCTTTCTGTCTTCTTCCTATCTTTTTAAAAAAAATTGATAAGCACACTCTTGTCTAGGAAGAGTACAATTGATTGTAATTGTTTATTGATAAAAAACAATCAGATGTTTCAGTGTGAGCATGAAAGTCAAGGGTCCTGTCTAGCATAGAGGCTGTTAAAGTAATCCCATTCGAAGTTTTCCTGTATTGGAAATAACTTTCATTTCAAATTTTTTGATTTGAAAGCTAGCCCATATCAATAATCAGAAAATACTTAATAATTAATAAATAAATGCATTAATCTAAGTCCTTCAAAGATGCTACAAATTCACTTTTATCAAACGTTGAATTTTTGCTGTAACATGATCAATGGTTAATTGTATTGTATTTTATTAAAGTAACGTTACATGTCACTCATAAAGCATGACAAAGTATTATAATGTTGAAAGAATAGCCTGGTTCAGTCTTTACACTGTTCTAATCTGGTGACATATTTAAATAGCTTCTTCTGAATTCCCAATAACAGGGTTTGTCAAATGTTTTCTCCCCATTATAATTATTCCATTGATCGGGTTTTCCTCATTAGCAAGGCCAATCAATTTGGTGTGACATTTGTCTAAGTGAAGAAAATAGAAAGATTGGTTCTTGAGCTTTGTTCAATGTGTCAGGCTTTATGTGACGTACGTAGGAAGCCTGCCGTATTTGGAGCCTATAATTTGATGAGTGGGCAGACAGCCCACAAGTGGTGAGATCAGAGTGCTAAAAAGCACTGGTGGAGAGAAACATGGCTGTGCTTACATTTCATTTGGCAGAAGTGGACTGTCTCCCTCTGAATGGGTAGAGGTGAAGTGGCTTTGAATGGCTGTTCGCCCCAGGACCCAAATAAAAAACAAACACACAGCAGGGGAAACCTAGCATGGCAAAGCCAGTGTCACCAATCTGACTCCCTCCTGAGTAGATTAACTCTGTTATCAAAGAGGTGTGAGAGGAACCCGTTTCTTTTAATTGCACCCTTTATACAAGCAGCTTGTCTCAGATTAAGAGGACAAGCAATAAATGTCAGCCCGATTTATTGCTGAAAGACATTTTCTAAACTGTTGATAATCCGCCATCTGTGTCAAAGAGAGAATCATTGGAAGAGGCCAATCCGAGACGTGCTCTGAGTATTTAGAGCACTTGTGAACGCCTGTCATCAATAAACACCAACATCTCTGTATCTTACTCACATAAAAACCTTATCATCAGTTGCTTTTGGTCAACAACAAAAAAAGAGGCTTTAAATTAATTATTGATTGGTGCACTTTCTGTTTCTTTTGATTTGAATGACAAAAGCTTCCTGCAGGTATGTCAACAAGAAATGGTCTGTTTGAAATGAGAAGTGTATTGAGCTGTGTTTTAATGATTCTTCGGTTTTATCTTGCTCATTAATTATTATTAGTAAACACAAAAGGCAGGTTAATTGTGTAGAAGCCAAGATAGCAAATCTGTTCCCTAATTGTATATTTTTTATTTGTTGCAATGGTTAGGACATACATAGCTTAAAAAGTTCTTGATTTATTTAACTCTAGCCAAGGCATTATATTAACTTAGGATGTTTTCATTGACCATATACTGACTATATTGTCTTCTGATGGAGGGCTCAGAGTGGGAAGCTCCAATTCTCTTTATATGTGTTTCATGTTTTGAGTTGCATTAATGTAGGAAATCAATGTCCTTTCATTGCTTCAACATTTATCAATAACTGTAGAAGAGGTTGAGTTCTACGCCACCTTTAATAGTTATAGGCCTTTACAATATTAGCAGCATGGATAGATGTAACTTTGTAAAATCAATTTCTTACAGATGGACCAGCATGTCCTTAGTTCATTGGCTTGATGCTAACACACGAGGCTAACAGATTTAGCATCATGGTTGCGGTACTTGAGAAACAATCTATTTTACGTAACAGATTAATGTATGTGTATTAAATGTGGGTAAAATCAATCGGATCTTTTGTTAAGAGATGATAAGTTGGAGTCTAAGCATCTCAACGGTTTATAACGCTACTATTGTTGTCACCTGAAACTTGTGCTGTCTTCTTCTTTTGTTGTTTAATGGTAGTTAGCAAACACTTTTCAGAAGGAACTACTGCCACGTCTGGTGGCAGCTCCGCATCCCATCCAGGTGTCAGTAGAAATAATGGGAATAATATTTTAAGTTGGGATAAAAGTTTTACAGAACCTTTGATTGTTCATAAATTAACGACGATTCAAATATTCTTAAATCATGATCCATCCCTACCCATTAACTACATCATGCTAGAGTTAATGTTGGCATTTAACCACTTCCTCAAATTCATTACCATTAACTGTGAATGCAAGCCTCTCTTATTTTATTGCGTTTAGTAGGTCATGTTCACATTCAGCCATTTCATAGCTAACATTAACATTAGCTAACACAGTAATCTAGGTGTGGCTAAGTGTATTTCATATCGTATAGTTCATCGCTGTTAAAATATAAACAGTAAACATTAACCCATTTCCGAACTCATGATTAAAGTAGCTAAAAAATGGCAAAATACACATATTAACCGTTGTTCAGTATTGGTTAATTGGTAATTCAATAAATCATTTACCATGAAATACAATGAAATATGGCAAGATGCCCTCAATAATTTTGTTATTCATTGTTATTTCAGTTTACGGTGATTCAAAAAATGTTACTAAAAGATAATGATTAACTGATTACCTGACATTATACAACTTACAACCCAGAGAAACATCAAAACAATGTTATAAGAGCTACTGAGCTTCCCACCTTAAGCCATTTGTCAGGAAAATAAGGATGCTATGTAAATGAAATGAAATTCAGGGACAGAAAGTCTACATCCATAAGTGTAATGCTGGTATCAGAACACAAGAGTTTTACACAAGGACCACATGTGAGGGGGGCCTTGCCAACATGGCACTAGCTGCTGGGGAGGGAGGGCAGAGAGGGCCAATTCAAGCAGACAAAATGCACGAATGTAACTTTTAATCAGTGAAACACACCAACCAAGCTTTGCTGCACAATCTGGACTTTGATTTTGAAAATGACAAAGTTGATTACCCCAATGATGGAGTCCCCTCCCCTCCCCCTCCCCACCCTATACTGTATCTCCCAGGCCTCCCCGATTACGGGTTTTACTCTGCGCCCAGTGACCAGAGGGGGGGGCCCTGCTCCTTTGCTGACTATGGCTCCCTGGGGCCCCAAGCGGCTCAGATGCTGCACAGTGAGCATGCCACCTCCGCCTGCAACTCCCCCCTCCAGCACCTACACAGCCCGGATCAATTTAAGAACCCAGGTTTGTATATGCGCATCTATCTTATCCAAGTTTTGGAGTTTTTCAGTTTGATTCATGACATTATCCCATGTAGATGATCTAATCTTTTTTTTTATATTCTGATTATTTTCATATTTGCTCTTCTTTTGTCAAAGAAAGAAAAAAAATCCCCCTTCAAGAAACCTTTAAAAAAAAGTCTTGCTGACAAAATAGCATTGCATGTCCTTCTCCTTTTGTCAATTTTCTAATGTAGATTTTTCTGTTTCTTTGTGAAGTTATGTTCCAGCCCTTGCCTGCACATAAAGGGCCAACTCATACAGAATGTAAACCTTCATTTGCATGTGAACATAATAACTATGATATCAGTGAGTGTGCTGGCCTCTTGCACAGCTGAAGTTGATGTGAATTTTTCAGCTGCAAAGGAACGAGTTAAGTGAGGGAGTGAGAGTGATTTTTGTTTGTCAAGCCCTTTAAGTATTTTAAGTGATAGAATGATTGTCCGATTTTTTTTACTTTTTGAAAGTCTAACTGGGATCAGAAGAAATTATGGATACTTTTGTAGACACTTAGAGGACAACATTTTTGCATAATAAAGCCATTACTCTCCAGCAAAATAACATTTTCATCTTTTTCTTATCTTACTTATGTAATCATAGCTTTCAAACGCCAGGGAAGAGACTCCACTGTCAAGTTAAATCTACTGCACATTGACATTTCAATACCTGCATGCAGTGAATAAAAGACATTAGAAAAGTCGACTTTATTTGGGAGCAGGCAGAATAAATTGCTCTTAACTGAATTAGCATTTATGGGATTATTTCTTTTTTATTTTGATAATGAGATATTTCAAATCATGTTTGCACAGACATGACATACCACCAAAGTTCTTCATTTTGTTGTATATAAAGGAGGTCTATTTTAGTGGTGTGCCTCGGTGCATTGTGGGAGACGAGCCAGTGTCAGTGCTGACCTACACACAGCAGTTGGGTTCTCTTTCTCTGGAGACTCACAGGCCCCCTGCTGGGTTTGAAATGTGTTATAGCTTTCAATCTTGTACCTTCACTCTTGTGTCCCCACCTCCACTTCACAATAACAGCAGCCAGACATATTGCAAGCAAAAGGGGCTGTCCTCTCGCCCTTTTGGCCCAACAAAGTAATTGTGTAAGTGTTAGGCCAACTCTCCCCTTGATGGTTTAAAGTGTTGGCCAGCTGCCTCGGGCAGATGTTGGCATTTCCTACAGACTGACTTTAGCACAGTGCATAGCAGAAAACATGGACAGGTTGCATAGGAACAGCTGTGCAGTTGTGAAGAGTTTCTTGTGCTTTTACTTTCTTTCTCACAACACTTATAGAAGTAAGGTAGCACCACATGCATGGTTCAACATACTCTTGACTTCCCATAGATCTGTGAAGCTGTGTAAAGTGTTTTAATTCTTACACATTTGCATAGTACAGTGGAGTTAACTTCTTCTTTATATAACTGCGAATACACTCACCAATTCCCCTATTGACTTTAAGGCCTGGTTATAGCAGGTTCATATTTGAAACATTATAGTGGACAGATGATTAGAAAGGGGTTTCAGTAAGTCAAAACCGTCCTGTGTTTTAGCAGAATTTTTTTCTTAGTTGGGTAAGGAGCAGTTTTATTCTCACCTGACAGGAGTAGTAATCCTGAGTGAGTCAGCAGAGGTTGATTACATCATAACACAATTTATGTGCTTGTTGTCTGTGAAATAGACTTTATATTTGTAGCCAACCTCGACCCTAATGATGTGAAAATCTCATTAGAGTTCTCAGGAACACAATTCTGCTGTTTATTTGAAGGTTTTCTTTAAGTAGATAAGAACAATGAATGATTTTGAAAGTAGGAATAATTGTTTTTTGTGTACATTAGGTGTCTTATGATGATGATTACGAGCATAGATTACCCATGAGTCATTTATCATGTCATAACTGCTCCTTACAAAGTGATGCAGATGGCTCACAGATTCCCAGCCTAAGAGGGGGATTAGGATTATTTCCATCTTCAATTTGATGGCAAATCTCATTGATAAATGCTTTTCTTTTATACTGTCTGTACTGTGGTACTTTACTGGAGTGAGTTAAAATGAAGTAAATACAAGCCAAAGACATTGACAAAAAAAAAGAGCAGCACATAGTGTTCTGTACAGAGTCATGATGTAGACCATCATTACTTCAGGTCTTCCCATTTTCAAGCATCAAGCATTTTTTCTCTCCAGACTTGTTTGTCCTTTGAGAACCAGAAACTGAAGCGTGAGAAACGCTCAGCACTATCAGTCCTTATTAACCAAAATCAAAATGAATAGTGACAGACACTAGTCTGTGTCACAGTTGGCTCTTCTTCTGAAAAAACAATCTGACCCACATTGCACTCGGGCTTGTTTTGCTCCAAAAGCTAAATACTGAACCAGAGCAGCCCCGAACATTTAAATGAAAAACTAAGCTTCACAGGGAGATGTGGGGTGAGACACTCTCTAATAAAAAAAAATCACCAGTCATAGGAAATGAGGATTGCCATTTCAACTGAAAAAAAAAAAATCCTTAATTATATAATAAGGCAGCCTAGTGGGGCTGTGCAGGCGAGATAAGAGCAGAAGCTGCACACTGTTTAACGTCCTCACAGTTAAACAGAGGGTCAACTCTACTAGATGTGTGTTTAGTGAGATGGCTTCATTTTTCTAGAGTGTTATACATGAGTATAGAGCTTGTTTAAGGTGCGTCTCTTAATCCTGACCTGTCTAATAAAGCTCTGGTAGTGTTTTGTATAACATGGTGACATTGATACAGTTTGTACACTGCGTTTATCTGCTTCAAAACATTGGAAATATCCCAGTTATATTCACTATTCTGACACTACAAGGGCCTCCTTGTCCACAAACAATACAGAGCGTTTTCTGTGCTCTGAGTATTTTTCTTTTTAATGCAGTCTTTTTCCCAGTCTTGTCTTTGAATAAGGGTTAGACAGAGGGTTATGTGAAGCTGACAGCAGAGGAGATTGCTGTTAAGAGATCACAGCGTTTTTCTTTCTCCCTGCCTGTTTTTTTCCCCTTGCTTCGCCAGTGTTGTTGGCCTTTAGTAGGCATCTGGATTTTCAAAAGACATTTTATTAGTCTGAGTTGCTCTTACTCACAGGGTAAAGGTGGTAAGTCATGTACAGTATTTCTTTTTTATCCCCCCTTGAGTTCGGACCTGCAGAAGAAGCCGGGTCAAGCTTTTATATTTCCCCCTCATGCCTCTTTTCTCTTGTCTCACATGCCGCCTTTTGTTTTATGCCTGGAGTTACATCAGCAGCCTGGAAAGCTGAGACACACAGCTGAAAGTGTGGAGAATATTTTTAGAGGGTCCTTGCCAGCGTCTATGAATCACTTGGTTATTAAGAAAAGCTTAAAAGTCTGGGTACAATATGATCAAATGAAGTCAAAATACTCCTGTGTTACTCTTGTTGTTTAACAATGTTGTTTTCCAAGTTCTCCTTCACATTATGCATGTTCAACATTTACACTGCAACCTTACTAGTTTAATAGCATGGTGGAAGTCGTTTCTAGCAGTGTGCTTGTTTTGCGTTTGTGCATGAATCTACAAAGTGAATGTCACTCCTATGCATAAGACACAGCATGTAGATTATATTCAGAATATCATACTGGATTCAACACTAATTTTGGCTTTTAAAAACCATGTTCAATCTTTATCATGCACCATCCTGTTCGATGATATCACATGAAATTGAATTTATAGTTGTTAAAGCAGAAAGTATCTGTCCATTGAGACAACCATGTGAATCCAGTCATGTGTTCTTTTATTTAAATTTGCCCCATAGCAAGTAAGAATTGAACGTGAGTGTTCTTTTTTTTTTTCTTTATAAACAGCTCTGCTCTCTTCTGTGTTTGTATGCAGGCACTAACCCTTCAAGGCCCGGAGGTTTCCCTGGTGCTAACAGTCCAGGGCCTGTGGCTGACCTGTACGGACCCAGCAGCCAGGACTCTGCCGTGGGAAACTACATCAGTGCTGCTAGCCCTCAGCCCGGCTCTGGGTTCGGACCCAGCATCACAGTGAGTACTCAGATGCCGACTTTCTTTTATTTGTTGAGCTCAGCTGCCTTTTTTTTTTTTTTCTGTCAGCATAACATCACTAAAATCAGAAACTAAGCCAATCAGGCTGTTTGTGGTTGTGACTTCATGTAAAACAGTTTAATATTTGCATTTTTGTAGCTTAAATAAGCACTTAGCAAATATGCTAAATCCAAAAAAAGCTCAAGCAACCATTCATTACTGACCATTAGCTTGCATTATGTCTCTACTGCTATTGAGTGCAGAGGTCCCATAAGCATGTTGTACATCAGAGTAAACCCTGTCCGAGCCCTCAAAGTTATCTGTGTTAAACACAAACGTGTATTCCCCTCAGCTGTTGCACAAATCACCTCACTTCAGACTCTGTGTCACCTTCCCAGAACAAATTCTCTTTATTTTTAGAAGCCCATCTGTCCCAGAGCTTGAGCTTGCTCTGTCACCAGGACAAAAGCTCCCAAGCAGCTTTTGTCTCTCCCAGTGTCCTTGTCCAGGTGTAGTGGCTCAGCCAGGTGCTGTTGCAGGGTGCAGTGTCCACTTATAGGTGTAACAGTAGACCATGTTTACTGCCTTTAGAAGTGTGTCCTGGCCTGTGTGTGGCTTTAGATGATGTGCCACTACAAAATGTTTGGCAGGCCTCAACCCAGGTGTTACTGCCAATGCAGCCATAGTCTGAGAGGACAGTGGTGCTTTATTATTATTGAGGGATATTACCTACAAGATAGATTATATTTTTATTATGACTGCAATATTTTGAAAGCTCATTTTAAACCCTTTAAAGAAACTTACTAGGGACTTCAACTCAGCTGACTTAATAAGAGATCATACACAGTAAATCAATGTTTAATAAAGAGTTTATGTCACAGTGTAAGGTAGTTTTATATACAGAAAATAACTAACCTCTTTTTACAGATATTCTGTCTTATGTTTATCTTTTTTTCATGAATAAATGGACAAGGATCTCCAAAAGATGCCTCAATCAGCTTTTTGTTTACTGATCTTGTGTTTTTATTTGTCCACCTCGGACCTCTCTGAATAATTAATCTTAAATTATAGAATCTGAATATTGTGTTCCCTAGTGAGGTGAACGAGGGCTGAGCTCTCAGTCTCCCTGCCTCTCCTGTTCGCCATGCATGTTTGCGCTTTTTTTACTGAGTGACGCAGTACAGGTTATGAAAATAACACCTGCTTTCTCAAAGAAGCTAATTAATGCAAGGCTTAACTGACGTAGAATAACAACAAGCCCATTAGTACCGCAGGCGAGCGCTGCAAGACTACAGGGTGACGACACCCTTCCAAACATTATAGACCGCATCATTAAATTAAAATTTCTGCAAAACTTACCAGAAAGTAAAAGGAACGTTAATGCTGGATGTTTGTGATGTTCTGCCTATTCATGTATTTACTTATAGATGAAATGAAGGAAGCTTTTTGGTATTTTACAATTCTAAATTTGAGGAGAAATGTTACTTTTTTTTTTTTTTGTGCATCTCTTGTGAAAATCCCAAAGGAACATTTGTGCATCGCATTGAAACATTAGGACTAATGGTGCAAGGCTTAAAAAGGGTGTGCGACTTAATGTTGTGTATAGGGGGTGATGTCACTCGGGGCACATGTGCAAATTGTTCATGAGAGACTTAAACAGTATTTATTCATTCCAATAAGTGTTTGTAATTGATTTATGATACCCAAAGTAAAAACCGAGCTTAACAGGAAAAACACATTTTATTGGCTTTTTGCCTCCCTAAGCAAAGCCTCTTTTATTAATTGTTTTAGGTCCACTGGCTATCTGCCATAATCTGTTGGTTTCAGTGGAGGAAGCAAAATATTTGTCATGAAAGACCGGGCTGGCTCATTTTCAAAGTAGATATACCAGCAGATAGTTTACAGATGGAAATGAGGCGATTTGTTTCCATTATTTTGCATTTGTTTCAACAGTTTGTGGCCACACTTGTACACACTTGAAAAATGTAAAACCTACACTTGTGTTAACCACAAAAGCTACAAAGTCTGAATAAAACTGAAGGGCTTTTTTTTGTTATTTTTATTGCTAAACAGGGTCACAGGCTTTGTTTTTTTTTTTTTTAAAAAGCCCTTGACACCGTTTTCACTGTTTTTACTAAACACATCAAATGCAGGGGAGCTTTTGTGGTCCCTCCACCGATTGCGAAATTGTGCTTGTGATACCTGGCACTAAATCAGCACCTCTGAATCACCGGTTGAATAAAACAGAGGGCAATAAAGCAGAGAGGTGATGTGACTTTCTGCTCTCAGCCAGATGATCTCTCTATTCAGAACATTTAAATCCGGGCATGATTCAGAACTCAAATGTGCTTCATAATTCATTTTCTTTTTCCTGAGGTTGCTTCTGAACTGATAACGCATCGGATCATCATATGTCACAACCTCATGGATGACTTCAGAGTCGCTGATTTGTAGCTCGGTCTCACGCTCCAGTGATTTTATTAATCCCTTTAGCCAATATCAAAACAGCCTCTGTGAAGAAGAACTAATGAACTTAACTGTGTTTTTTTTTATGCGCGACAATTAGAGTGCAATTAGCTGATTGGAGTGATAAAGAAAGATAATCGCTGTGGAAAGTGCTTCTCTTTTCTCTGCTGTGTTTGAATCCAAGGATTTCTTCAGACCTGTCAGCAGCAGTACTATTCACAGCATCCTGATTACTGAGCTGCTAAAGAACAGCATTCAATACTCCAACACACACTGATCTCACTAATACAGGTTTATTATCCTGTTTTCTGCATGATTTCAGATTCAATCAGTCTCGTATGTTGGCATGAATTGAGGATTGTGTGTTTATTTCAGCCCTTTTCAGGCCCAAATCGTCAAATGCAGCAGCTTGGTCATAGGCAGAACGCTTCACTTTACTCTGTAGTAGAGCCCGACCGATCAATCAGCCAGCCCATAATAGTACATGATTATTGATATCGGCTACTTTTATACATCGCCGATATAACTAAGGCTATTCAATTTAAATTTCTTATTTATTTTTATATAGTCATTATTTATAATTCAGTGCACTGTTTTCACAAGTGTTTGATAGCAGCAGTTGAGGGATCACTGTTGTAGATAGATCTAAGGAAGATATTGACCAATATATATCGGTATCATTATTGTTATTCTCCCTTGTGTTAGCATCACACCATAGTGACAGCATACGTATTTTTGGACATACTTAAATGTAACACCGCTATCTTTTTCCAAAGTGAAAGAGCCGTAATGAGGGGTAACGAGCTGCAGTATGTTACGTCAGATCCAGCGAGGCGGAACAGAGCTGTGTGTTTGTTTAACGCTATTCTCAGGCTTTTGCAGCGTCTTAACGCCCTGTGATTGAGCACACTGTGACACAAATATTACACATATGTGGGTGCACTCAGGGGCGTTTTGAAGACACAACTTGGTTACAGCGCTCGTGCAGAATCGAGTCTTTAAGTGGCTAAAAATGTTGAAAACTGCTGAATGTCCAAAAGCCATTAGTGTGAAATGTGTTTCTGCCTGCTTTATTTTGAAATCAAACTGGCTGATTATTATCAATTACTTTGCAGATTCCTTTTGAAAGTCTAACTTAAAGTTGCATTTTTATTAGTTTTTTTGCTAACCTGGGCCTTGAGCGCTGCCTGTGCCAAACTGACACTGATTAATCCCTATACTCACCGTTGAACCTACGGGGGCCACAGACTTAGTTGCTGCATTTGACAAGTTGGGGTTGATAATTTGTTTTATATTATTATTATCCCTTTTTCTTTTTCACTCATTGTGTTAATCTATTATCATTGTTACCTGAAAAGTGATTTGAAGGTGTACTATATAACTCTTTAACATCTTTGACCATGTCCTGCTTCCTGTAGCCATGTTTTCTCTGTGTCTCTGTTCCAAAATTATAACCTGTTTGATATTTGTGACGATGTAGTCTCCTGCTCTGCTTCTCTGAACATGATCAAACTGAATCAAAAAGTTCACAGTTATGCTAGCTGGAAAAATGAAATGATACTCACGTTTCTCTCCTTGAAATGCATACTGACAAACGCACTAACTGTACACTTTTAGGGCCCGTTGATTGCGACAGCTTTTACAAATGGATACCATTGAACAGGTGGCCGGTTGCCATCTCATCAGAGGTATTGCATTTTATTTACTGTGCATTTCTATCAGTCTCTCTCTATGTGTTCATCACATGATTGGTTGTCTATTCACCCCTCTCAAAATGACGAGCTGGTAGTAAAGTGTGTGTGCGTGTGTGTGTGTGTGTGTGTGTGTGTGTGACAGAGGGTGTATGCTGCCACAAATTGGGAGGCCTCTGTTGTCGAGGTCGTCAAAATAAACAATTGGGCAGTTATTTAAAACTAATTCAATTATTATACATGTGTGTAACTGCTTAAGTTTTTAGCTCCATGAAACACACACACACTGCTAACAGCTCTGCATTTATTCCTTTTTCTGTCCTATTAACCAATAAGTCCCTTGACAGAATAAATGGCCACCCTTGAACAGTCTGTGACATTTAAAATTCTTTACAGACCCCCCCTTTTTTGTTTTTGACCTCCTTACATGACCTCTGCTTTTGAGAGGGCAGAATTCTTCTCACATTTCCCCACACAAAAAAAATGTTTGTACTAACAGGTCGATTGACTCAAATCTTCAAAGTTTTCAAAAAAACAAAAATTTCTATGAACTGAATATTTCAGTTTCATCATGTTTATTTTGTCCCTGTAATTCCAGCCAATAATGTCCCTCATACTGTGTGTACAATAGAATCACTAAAACCCATTCAGTATGAGAGCTTTTTGTCTGCTTTCGCCTCCTTTTCATACATACACTGTGTGATGTGTTGACCATCATCGTGCACATTTAGTTTTTTGTTTGCTTTTCTTTTTAATAAAATCAATCCAACCACTTGAATATTAGAAAGTAGCTGCACATGCATGTATAAGACTAAGCCATTGAGGGATGTAACTATTAGATATAGAGCTTTAAAATGCTAACATACATGCTCCTTAGTAGGATGGTCTTTACTTTAGTTATGTGTTCTAATGTTATGCCTGTAGCAAGTTCTGCTGCAGACATATCGCAGTCAGCGCCTCATAAGAATCCAAAATATATTTCCCATTACTGTATATAAAGATGGTTGACTAGTCTCCACCTCCTCCTGTTGTACAAAAGTGAAGCCAAAATATCCCTGGTGACAGGCGCCAACTTCTTGTGCTGTCAATTGCCGTTTTTACTGTTAAGGCGGCTGTGGATCAGTGGTAGAGTTGGTCATCTCGGGGGGTTTGATCCCCACCTCCTGTAGTCACATGTAGACGTGTCCTTGGTCAAGACATTGAACCCCAAATTGCTCCTGCTGCTAATCCAGCATCATGTGAATGGAATAGTATTGATGGACAGTTGGGCACTTTACAGAGCAGCCTCTGCCATCAGTGTGCTTAAGTGGGCTGAATCTGTGAATGTGACTTCTTGTGCAATCAGAAGACTGGAATAGCAACATTTACCATTTAACATGGAGGAGGTGAGTTTTTTCATCTTTACTGCATCCAGTTGGGGGAGCACTAAATGTTTTGGCTTCACTTTTGGATAGCAGTCATGTCGTCCATCTTTTCATACAGTCTGTGCTCTATATCCACATATTTTTGTTGTATTGTCAGGAATTAAGCAGATATGAAATGACAGTCGTCTAATGCTGCTGCTATCTTTTTTGTTTTCTTTTTTCTTTATCACCCAGCAGAGTATATCTGGTGGCCCAGGAAAGACAGGACGAAGTTTCTAATTGGCTTTGTGTGCAGGTGATGCTATCCAACTTCAAGCACTACAGCGTCAACCGAGGAAAAAGAAAGTTGGAACCACATGAAGAAGAAAAGAAAACGTTAGTCATCTCAGAAAAATAACAACTGCTGTACTATAATCCAAACCTCCTATACCTTTACGACCTGGTTTGGTATGATGTTTCACGTCGATTTCATTCACCTGTTTCCTTTCCTCTGTTTGTTTTTGATTAGCTTTTAGGAAGTCATCTTAGTTGAACCTTTAATTTTGTGTCATTTTATTTAATCTTATAGTATATTTGTGTAGATGGATTTTGTTTGAATATGGGGGTCATAGCCAAGAATATCTGCAAGTTATGTCTTCATCTTTGTATCGGTGAGTGTACCAGAGAAACGATTGGATGTTTCATTCAGTCTTTCCACAAATAAAAAAGAAACTCGGTGTGGAGAGACTCGGAGAAAAAAAATCAGTTTAAAGGAAAATTTTAAGAGGGTATCTAAGTAATAAATCTTAGTAGCTGTTTTATTTCGTGTGATGTCGCATTGTTAACCATAATTACCTATTTTTGGGCAATACAAAGAGGACTCCAATATTTTTATGGTCCTTTTTTATAAGTGTTGTTTTTGTTGTTTAGAAATATATATATATGCTATAACAAATTTCATATAACTACATTGTGAATTCAAACTTGAGAAAAAGAAATGTAGCTGTACATATTATTCCAGTCACTGCATATAACCAACTCAGTGAGAGAATAGCATATTTTTGTGATGGTGTGTCAAAAGAAAACATGTTATAGCGTGTGAATAGAAGAAGAAAAAAAAACTGTCAACAGTTATTAATCTACCTTTGTTTTGTGCTGGAAGACGACCCCAGAGACAGAACACACTTTTGCTCTGTAAATACTGAAGCTGAATAATTTTACAAGTGTCATACCAGCAAAATTTACAAACAGAGAGTTAAGTCAACACAGGTTTCAAAGAAATAAAGGAGCCTGACGGTATCTTTTGTTTGAACTGTTGAGATATCGGTATCATTTCAAAGAAGAAGAAAAACAAAAGACGATTTAATCCAAAGCACACTGTACTTAGAGGTGAAGATCAGAACTTGAATCAGGCATTTTACAGTGCTCTGTGCATTCTGACACTTTTATACTGAGAGGAACTTGTTAGTCGTACGTTCTTGTTTGTGTCATCCTGCTTGTTCCTGATGAATTTCTTCGGAAAGAAACACAATATCTGGGCTCTTCTGTTACGCGAGCCCTTTTAATGTAACGCTTGTTCTCTGAATCCGTTCTTTTTTGGAATGAATTAGGAAAAAGTCAACGTTTTGATACCATACCTCAGCCTTTTTGACTTCTGGCGTGGAGTCATTGGGCAGGTTTAATTTATTCTCGTGGTTAAAAACAGAATGAAAACACTGAAAGGTTAATAAAGCGAGTAATCATTGCACTGTGAGTAGTGAAGTACAGGCCTTTTTTTTCCTATTTGCACATGTGTATGCTGGCTTTTCAAAACGGCCCTGTGCTTTGGGATAGTATGAAGGATTTATGGGTTAATGTATTCTCGATGAACGCGTTTGTGGCGTTGGAAATATAACTGATATGTTGCAGTGTACACTTGGATTTCTTTCTCTATTAGACCCATGTCTCATCTAAAGATACTTATACAGGGTCAACAGAGTACACTGAATGATTCACTATCTGTCGCTGCACCAGCTTTTACACAGTGTGTGTGCTAAATCATGTTACTCAAACAATTATTAATAATAATAATAATAATAATAATAATAATCATCATATTTTCCAGAGTGCAGTCCGTTTTTTAGAGTCATCCATGGAATGAGTGGTTGTTTTATTTTGAAAGGACTTTACCTGCTGCGGATGTTTGTTGTTGTTTTTTTTTTATTTTTACCCCATTCTTGTTTGGTTTGATATGATTTCAAAACAACCAGGTAAAGAAATATGCTGGATACTTTTACAGTAAATGAAACGAAGGTGTGATCAAGTAATAATTGAAACAGTAAAGAGAAAAAAAT
Source organism: Labrus bergylta (assembly GCF_963930695.1). NCBI lineage: Eukaryota > Metazoa > Chordata > Actinopteri > Labriformes > Labridae > Labrus > Labrus bergylta. The sequence goes on from NC_089208.1 coordinate 10,943,520, forward strand.
GACCCTTGTAATGTTTAAATGTAAAAGAAAATAAGAAATACAAATCTATAAAAAAAAAGAAAAAAGAAAGATGCTTCTTTGCTGATTTCAAGTTTAATCCGAGTTTCATTGATACTTTGTGGTTTATATATGAATAATTGTAATATACTATTAAAATGTACTGTGCATCCATTGCTTTCTCTCTTTCCATTCCCCATCCTCAGAGATCCTCCTTCTTTTTGTTGCTCATTCATGTATTTCATTAGTGTGTAAAGAAATCACAGTTAACTTGTAAACAGAGTGCTGTCTTTGATACCAGTGTAGTGGTCTTTGTTGTTCTCCCTTTGCTCTACCTCTCCTTTCCCTCATATCTACCCCCACCCCACCTCCCCACCCCATGCTCTTTTTCTATCTCCTGTAAGTACAACAAGTAGATGTTATATAGGACTCATTAATATAATACTCGTAGTGAATAGTGGATTTAGGACTCAGTCAAGATAGACCTTTATCTTAATGATCATGTTATTCAGATATTTGCAGACTCTTCTTTTCATAGAGGTTCATTGTAATTTATTCCCTGTATGTTTGACTTTTTTTAGTTTCTGCCACTCTCACATCGTTTCAGCTAACCAAAGCTCTCACGGTTGAACAATAGAGGAAGCGTCGCTCTAAGAAGGAATTGTTCACGAGGCATTATTTGGATCCCCACCCTTGAATGTTTTAAAAGGGGTGTGCCATACTACCTTAAATGCTAACGCTAGATATGCAAAACTTTAATTTTGGGTCATTTGTCAAGAGGGGTACAAGCTAAAATCATGGAGAATAGATGTTATGTAATAAAACAGTCATAATTTTATAAGAATCATAGAAATGATTACCATAGAAGTCACAATATCAGTCACAGAGTGATGAAATAACTACTTTCAGCATTAGAAATGTCCCAGATCTGCCACATTTATCATGAAGCATACTCTGGACTTCATCTTTTCTTTCTCGATTTAAAAATGTAGCATTATGCATTCTAATGATCTTCATCTTAATTGGGAACTGTTTTTAGTTTATATCCGATATCAGTGCAGTCCACACATTTCTGAATGAAAGAGGCATTACTGTAGAATTAAAATAAAAACTAGTGTTATAGCATCTACTGGGCAGTCTTAAGGAATATTTTGAATTCATGTTGGACCAGCACCATAAAGCTTTGATTGATGGCTTAGCCAAATAAAAGTAGCAAAGATTATATTTTCACAACCTGCAGCATGTCATCCTTCAGCAACCTGCTGGATTCACATGAGCAGCTAATCAAACCTGTTCAAACAAATACATTGAGTTAAGTAGCCCAAACTGTGTGTACACTCCACGTTATTCTTCCAGTATCATAAAACAAAATGTAAGTAATAATGCAGTTGTTTAATTAATTCACCCTTTGAGCCCTTACAGTTGAATACTGGGACATTAATAACAACACAAATGGACTCATTATATCTAAGAGACCATCAGGTTGTTGGAAATAAAATCATTTGTAGATTTATTTGTCTTGGAAAAAGGAATTAAAGTGGTTAAATAAAATCTAGGCTTTCCCATTAACTATAAAACAACAAAGAAAAACCGGGTTAATTATTCCAAAGATATATTTTCAGCTCTAAATGCTTCAACTGTTGGCACATTAAAGTGTGAAAATATCACATCACAACACAACACTACCAATGGATAAAATAGGAATAATTAATTTCAGTTAACCCACTCACATAAACTAGTTGATTATTATTCTGAAGGGATAACAGGAAGTCAATGTCCACTTCATTTTTTTCCCCCGATTTATCTAAAATGATATATAAATCATTAACTGGTTCTCAAACGTCCTACAAACTGATACAAGAAGCTCATCCAGAGCTGAATTAAATTATCCACAAGTGCTCGAATATAGATTCATTTTGTTTGTTTCATTCCCTTGTGGCTCTTAGATAATGAACCCTCTTTGACGAGAGGAGAAGAAGTCAATCTTGAAACGGCTCATTTTCCCTCACACCATATGAACTCCGGTTGTTTTGTGATCCTGTAGCTTGGACTTTAAGGTAGCATGGCTCTGTTGCTGTAATTTAATTTAATCTCAAACTGACAGCAGTTTACAGCTGATGAATGTTACACATCTTAGTAGACTAGCTTATCCATTAGGGAGAGGGGAGGGGTCTTGGTTTAAAGAAAAAAAAAGAATCAAAAAATTAAAAAAGTCAACCTGAGAGGTGTTGACATTTGTAGTGTACTACCGTATCCATTTAAACTTGAATCTCGAGGCAAGTGCTAGGCAATGGCCAAACTATTTCTCCTTAGGGGGGAATTCACACCCTGAAATCACACCGACCTGTGAGGTTTCTGTCTCCTTGGGTTCAAATCTGTTTTATGAATATGAAAAAGTAGAGACATCAGTCATGGACCGTTTCAGGCTCAGTTAGTTAGACCGGCTTTCATTGAACGTTTCTGAGCATTTATACCTTCAAAGGGTTTTTCATAGTGTTGCTGATGGTTTTAAACCAGACAGTGTGCCCTTATCTCTGAGAGATAGTGGATACTGTCAGAGTGACCACAAATTTAGTCTCCCAGCCCACAAAGTGACTCTTACTGTACACACTGTAACCATCGTTTATAGTGCTGGCTCTCTTGATAGAGGATAAAACAAAGATGGCTTCATGTTCACAAATCCAACTGAACTCCTCAAGGTGACAGAAAACACACAAGTTGAACTGTACTGATGTGTTTTGGGGTGAATTTACCCTTAAGTCCAAAACCATTGCCATCCCACCCATACTCATTTTTAAAGATAAACACACAATTGCAATATATATATATGTGTATAGATGAATATATACTTGCAATTTGCACTCATTTGATTAGACTGGAGACCTCAGCTGTATACAGAATTTTCCTCTCACACACACACAGGTTCATTATTAGTTTATGTTCACCCATGTCGTGTTGTGTTCAGAGCAGACAGCTCGGCCTGAAGGAGAGCCTGCGAGCTCTTCAGAGTGCACGGGCGTCAGTGTGAGGCTTTGCTGTGCTTCCATGTTTGTGCACGGAGCTCTCCACACTGCCGTCGGCCCATTCCTAACACTTGCCCCCTTTTTTTTATGTTAACCGACTTTTTATGGCGAGAGACAGACAGACTTGACTGACATCTGAAAGCATCTTTCAGGTTATCATATGGCTTGCTTAAGCCCTGTTGTAAATTATACTAAAAAGAAAAAAATAATAATACATGGATGGGGGTCTCTCACATATCAAATGTGGAAAGTCTAATTTTATATTTGTATTTTCAAATAATAATATTGACAAAAAATGTCTGTGAAAGGTTTCCATCCTCTACTGTGGTCCAGAAATTGATGTGTCTGTCTGGAAAATAAATAAAATAAACTGGATTGTTATATGACTTGTTTTCATGTTTCATTGTATTTTTATATTTATTTTAAAACATCGTATGCACTGTCCATTTAGAAAAGATCAACAAATTCAACTGCAGTGATTCAATCTTCATAATTATGAAGATAACTATTTACAAGATAAGAGGCTTCCCTTTTTATTTTTTAGGCATCTGCTGACATACCATAACTGAGAACTGGATATATATATATATACTTTTTTTTTAGGTGTTGCATTTGCTAAAATGTATTCTACAAATGTGTTTTCCTTTAATGCCACATTTTCACTCAGCATTTCAGCTCCGGGATCCTCTGAGGTTGCTCTCAAGTCAGCAGGATTAATAGATCCTGAGCTCTAAGATGCATTCAGGGACCCTGTGAACAATCGTGCTGGCGTGTTATTCTGCTGCCCCTCAGTGGTCGCTCACAGCGCTGGGGAAAGAGATACAGCAGCATTTTCAGATGAGGATCACAGCATCCCATCAGTGCTTTATTTTTTCATCAGCGGCATCACATGGAGAGCATCAATATTAGCCGAGGCTCAGGGAATAAACAGGCTGAGGATGTGATGAGTAGATGAGCAAACAGGCGGCTGCATGACAGGCCTCTTAGAGATGTACAATGGATAGGAGGGAGATACACACACACACACACACACACACACACACACAGAAAGTCTCAGGGTTTACCTCTGATGTGTTTGTCACAGTGTTTTGAGAATTTCATTTCATATGTTAGAAACAAAAAATCTGAGTCAACTTCTGAGGTGAAGCAGAAGAATAAGTCACAGTAAAAGTATAAATAGTTTCTGCAACGTTCCCTCAAGAAATACTTTTTTTAATCTGTTTTCCAAATATTGTAAATGTTTCATTAAAGAGACTCCCGTATCTGGTAATGAAAACAACAGACAAAGACCATTATAATATTTAGATGCAAAGATTATTAATATGCATACATAATAATAATTATAAAAAGAGCTAAATCAATTTTAGTGCATTTCTGGAATTCTAAGAATGCCTTTTTTTTTTATGTGAAGCATAATGTTTTTGTTGCATTTAAACTCGGGGATCAGGTTTTAATAATGCTTGTCAGGTAAGACCAACAGTCGGACAGCTTCATCACTCATTCAGACAAGGTGATCTATAACTCTGACTGAGATCAATACTGTTCCCAGCTCTGTTTTTCACAGCCGAGGCACTACGAGTTTTAAATCACACTGTGTGTGTGTTTGTATAATGAACGTATAATTGTCAGGACTATCGTTTCACTTTCACAGAAGATGCTTTTGATATTTGGCTTTTTTTTTTCGTCTGACAAAGGATTGTGGAGCTCAGTCACAAGGTTTATGCGTATATAAATCTCATACAAACAACAGTATTAATGTTTAAATAAATTGGACACTCATAAACATGTTCTGCCCCTTTTGATGGCTGCAGTTTGTCCAGCTGATTTTGGTCACTGTAGTTAGCACTCACCACCAAACACTTGATGCCTCCGCTGTCTGTGTTCTTAACTCACAGTCAGCCTAACTGGTTGACCTTTCCAGTCCACCTGCCTTTAATTAAGTGCTAATTAAAAGTGCCATTATGATCAGAGAGCTCGGCTCTCGTCAGCCCATAATACGACGATTCAGGTCTTTGTTGGAACACTGCAAGACAATCAGGCGTCCTTATGGAGCTAAATGTCAGCTCACTGCAGAAAAAGGGAAGCTGTTGTTAATGTGTGGCAGCAAAGTTTGTTTTGAAGACAAAATGTTGTGATATTTGAGCAGCAGGCACCGCATTATGAATATGTATCGTCATCTGCATCTTTAATGGGTTTGTATTTTACATTTTTACTGCTTAACATTGAACAAAATCATACAATTTGGCACAGAAAAATCACCAAATATGGGCGTTTGGAACAACATGTCACCAGCTCATTTGAAGGCCGTATACCTCACACCATCCGCTCTGTGTAAATTTCCCATGGGTCTTTGCTAACAGGCTGAATGTGACAGCTCCTGGCAAACACAGAAACAAGCCACTGTGTGCAGAGGATGCAGCATGACAACAATGCTGCAGCAGCTGTGGAGGTGAAATGAATGAGCGCTGGTTCTAGAGGAGGGTCTGCTGCCTGAGAGGAAGAGGAGAGGGATGAAGAATACCTGGATGCCATGCATATTCATGCTGCAGGAGACCCACAATCCACAGCCTGCGAGGACACTTCAGGGCCCCTCAGCATTTTCTAACACTAATTAAGAGCCAGTCTGAGCTGCTGGCATGTTTAATTGCCAATTACAGGTAAGGTGAGCTATAGATGAAAATGACAGGTATTTATATGCTACATCAGCCTCAATAATCAGCCTGTGTTTAAACCTTGAAAATTGGACTGGAATGAAAGCTTTGGAAGCATCCAGGATCCTCACACAAGCCTGGCATTGTAGGAATTCAAGTGCAATAATGAGCAATGTTCAATGGATATGCACTTAATTTTATGTGCATCACTAAATTATCTCCCCGCACAGCCATGTAATGGTTGCTCCTCTTTTGAAGCGTAAAATTTTTTTGACAGAGCTGTGTAATAGAGTCAATAGTTGATGTGCAGACTGCTGTGGATGGGGGGAGACGAGGCACTCAGGTGGCTGTTTCCTCGCAGACTGCAGGCCTAATGTAGCCTTTGGCATGGAAATTGACGTGACATTGATGGGCACTCTCCCGCCAGCAGAGAGGCACGCGCCTGCACAGCCTTCCAATTCACTAATAATTGCTGATTAAAAACTAGTTAAGAGTCCATGAAAATTCAAATGTGCATTAACCAAATGACCTTGTGGGAATGGCAAACAGGCAGCAGCCAAGAAAGCAGACGGCGTCATGCGTGGAGACTCTGTCCCTGGACTGTTTCTGAGGAGGAAACAAACAGGAGGGCGCTGCCAAGACTATTGAGTTTCTTTCAAAATGAAGTTTAGTTGTTTCATAGACGTCATCTTTATCTTTTTCAATTATTATTGAGCTGATAGAACTTTTTTCCAAGAGGAGATTGTCAATTAACTTTGAAATAATCCAAAACTGACTGATGTGACTTAAAAATAAAATCACACAATTAAAAATCTTCTTCCATAGATGTAGATGTGGATAATCTAATATTGTCAAGAACAAGTATCTTTGTTTCTTTCAGATTCAGTCAAAGGACATCATCAATAAAATGTATGTTTTAAATCACTGTTACTTCATCACTTTAGATTGAGCGTCTCCCTGCTCCTTGATGTTTGTTAAGATCGTGAAGTGTTTTCTTATTCTTCATGGAAAATTACAATGAAATGAAATGACTCAATAAAATGTATTTTATTGTGCAATAACCAAATCTCTAGGGGGTAATATAACAATAATCACTATAATTAAATATATTTCATTATTCCCCTAAAACAACATGTGATCATAAATTCATGTGAAGTCTGGAGATGAGTTAATCGTCTGTTCAAACTGTGAAGATCTTCTCATCTTTTCCCTGTAGATTGATCTTGTTATCACACTCAACACAAGGCTGATCATAGAAATGGAAGAAAAAGAAGAAAAGAAGAAACTTTTATCTCCAATTTTTTCCGCTCAAAGTAATTATGGCCTTAATGTTGTGTCCTGTAAGCGGTCTGATTTCAGCAGTATGAAGAGGCCATAAACTAACTGACTCAGAAAATTCACATATTGTCTCCCTTTTCTCTCATATTGTCCACCAGATGAGGCATTACGAGCTCACAAAGGCCGTCGCTTTTGGCCTCGATCACAGAGGATGCAGCTGTCTGTTCATTGTTCATCATCATTGTCTTCATGGATCTGATGCTGTGGAATCAATAGCTGCCTTAGAGCAAACTTGTGTGCAGCAGACTGGACTGTAGAAGCAGGTGAGACTGTCGATTATTACCTGAGGACAGAGAGAAAATACAAAGTGAAAGCCTTGGGGTGGGTAAACGTGTTGGTGTTGATGGCATGATTACTGATGGATTAATGATCAGTTGGCTGGCTGCTGCAGATTCTGGCGTCACTTTCCAGCCTGTGGACTTTGCCTGTGAAAAATATTCCTCCGTGCTCCTTGTGCTCCCTCTCCTCCGGCCTGCCAAAACTATTATGACAGCAATTAAATGGATGAGAAATGAATAAATGTGTATGTGGGAAGAACGCTGACCGGTCAAGAGGCACACTAAAGCGAATGCTATATTTTCATACAACAGTTAGAGGGCTGATTTATTTTCACTTTCTGACATATCAAAATGTTTCACTTAAGACCTGATGAGGATTATTTTTCATCATATTACAACATCTTTTTTGCCTAAATTATTCATAACTAAACTATGTGATGCAGACTAATGCAATTATTGCATTTTTTGCCATACATTTTGAAAACCGGTCAGAGAAATTGCCTCAAAAGGACAGTTTGACACCTGAATTTTTAAGGTAAGAGGCGCATCACAGCACCGTGTAATCCATTTGTGATTTGTTATCTTCATTAAATGCTTCTATAAAGCATTGCTGTTAAAATACGAAAGATCGCCATGCTTTTTGAAGCAGATGAAAAGCAGACAAAATCAGTTTTAGCGCCTCTAAAGTCACTGCAGATACTCGAGAGAGAGAGCTTTAGCCAAGCACGCATGAGAGGGAAACGATGCATTTCCACTGGTTAGCACTGCATACAGAGGTTTTTTTTTTTTAAATCAGACACAATATGCGTGAAATCTATTCTTAGTTATTTGACATTATATCTGCGTGTGAGAAATGTTCCTGAGATTTTCATAGGCAAGGTCAAGCTCAAGGTCATTTTATATCTCATTAGGGAAATTTAATAAGCAGCACAGTAATAATCCATTTAATGCATGACACATATGGGTAGGAATTAAGTAACAAATTCAACACAAACACAACAGTAACAGCATAAAACACTGCATTATTCCTCCCCCAAAAATATAAAGCAGTTTGAGCAAAGAAACAATTGAATTTCCTGTAGTTACAGCTTAATGGCTGCAATAAAATAAGGTGATATAGTTTAAATTTCTTTAAGTACTCTGTCTTATGCTCTGTCACAAACAGAGTATAAGTATTATGCTCTGTTTGTGACGGAGAGAGCAAGAGGCAATTACAGGCTTTAGCAGCATGCTTTCACTATTTATGTTTTTTTTTCCTTCTGTGTGTGTGTGTGCGTGCGTGTGTGTGTGTGTATGTTTAGACAACACATGCTCTTATCAATCTCTGCACAATAACAGAAAACAATTTGCTAATGTTTTGAAAATAGCTTTCCCTCGCCCTGCTCCAGCATTGAGAGATGTATGCACAATTTCATAAACACAATCAGCGCGCTGAATGGTGGCACTGATATTCTGGGGGAAAAAAATCTCATTATTGTTCCTGAGCTATGGAAAAGCAGTCAATGGGCCATATCACACAAAATGCCCCCTCCTCCCCCTCTTCCTTAGCCCACCAGCACACAAAGCTTAATTTCACTAGCAACAAACAATATGCAGCAGTTTTCACAGGGAATATTACTGATGACCAAAAAGGAATCACGAGCGGGGCAGCTGCACCCTGCACAGCCTGCGGGCTCCACTGGTGGCTCTGCTGCTCAGATCTTTGGACGCACCACTGAGCACATAGTCGCTCCGAGTTTTTTCTTCTTCATATATTTAAGCCCCAGTAGCATCATTACAGCTGCACTGTGTCATGTCTGATCTCAATAATCAATGAATCGTGATCTCTTTAGTGACCTGTGTCCTGGCGCCTGTATGGATTTCCAGTCTTTTGTAACTCATTACATCTTCACCCTCACTCCTGAAGAAGCGTGATGAAGAGCGGCCTCAGAGGGAAGCCAGTAAACAGGAAATGAATGATCGGACCTGTGGGATTACACGCACAGAGACAGAGTGTAAGTGACTAGACAAGACTAGGGAAGAACGCACTCTCTAAGTCCGTGAGCCTAAATAAAAACAGCCTCAGTGATGGATGATGACAGTCCAGTGCATAATCAGAGGATTTCAATGAGCCATAATAAGAGCACATGAATCAAGCCGCCTTAACGCGAGCTGCAGCTTACAGTAAGTGTCTAGGACAGCTCCTTTACATGACAGAAATAATATATCCTGTTTGTTATTATTATTATTAATAATAATAATAATAATAACAATAATAATAAGACTTTGGTTTTATATAGCGCTTTTCTGAAAACTCAAAGACGCTTTGACAAAAACAGAAAACAATAAAACAAAACAAAAAACGACGAGGACAGTACAACAAAGAAGTAATGTAGGTGGGGGAGTTAGTGGTTGTAGGCAGTGATGAAGAGGTGAGTTTTGATTGATTTCTTGAAGGAGGTGAGTGTGGGGGAGTCTGTTGTTCATAGTCTGGATGAAGGATTGTAAAACGTTTGAGGTGTATATTAATGCTAGTGTCATTTTTTTTTAAAACAATTTGTCTCGTTGTACGCCTACGCTAACACACTCTTTCATGATGTAAATACAGCTCAGACATCACAGACAGCGGGACTCACGCATCACACTCATCGTAGACAGTCATGACTCAGAGAGATTTTTACAGAGAAAAAAATGGATTTCTGCTGTATTAATGTGTAAAATGTTGCACTTTCTTCCTTTAACCGTCTAACCCTTGATAGTGTTGGCATTAACTATATAGGTTGGTATCATGATCTTAAATCAGCTCATACAAAGGTACATCCCTTTGGTTTATATCAAACTCACTGCTGCTAAATGTCCTCTTCTATAAGTTATGTGTCTGTAGCTCCGCCTGACGTATTACAATGTGTCAGCATCAAGATGGATACTCTGAAAACACACCAAAATAACACCACAGACAGAATGTGTCTTTCTGTAACAATGTTAAGGCTATATTATTGACAGAAATATAAGCCATGCACATCATTTTGCTTGAAGTAGTCAAACCAACGTGTATTAAAGGCTTTGAGGGTTCAGTGTGTTTAAGGCTCAGGGGGAACATTGGGTTCAGGCCTGCAGTATTTTTTCTCTGACCCATGATGCATTTCGGATCACTCACAAACTCTGGCAGCACTTGACTGTGACATTTGATGATGTGAGGTTTGTGGAGATCATCACAGATCACTAAATGTCAGGAGCTGTCTGCGCACAGCTGATATATTCGTCTCAGAAAGCAGGAGATGCTCTCAGATGATACACTGGTTTCTCTACCTGTAAAGGATGGGCATCAGCTAAGAACTCGTGAAATAGTGAGAAGACTTTCAATAAAAAAGACTCAATAAAATTGTTTTTGACCTGTGTGACAGAAAAATATCAGCATGTGTCTTCAGCTGTGATTTACAAACCTGACCACAAGAAACTGCAGAATGAGTCCACAGATTCTTGAGCATTTTAAGCATTTGTGATTGCTATTTCACTGGGACAGTTCCTGCAGTATGAAAATAAATGCAAAGTTAAGAATTTTTCAAAGTTTAATCCAAAAGGCAGCATGAGTTACTGTACATGACGTTGTTGAAGACGTTCTGCCTCTCATCAGATCAGAAATGAGCCTTTCAGTTTAAACTTGAAATTACCTCGACCTGAATGACTGAGAAACATCTCCTACAATGAAAAGCTTTGTGTAAAAATCACAAGATAAGATGTGTTTTTACTTATTTTCTTCTCCGTTTATCATCTTAGAACTCCTTAGAGTTATCCTAGTTTATCTTGTTCGTCTCTTGTGACCCTGAGAAGGGGGAGCAGACCATTAGTTTGGGAAACCTCTGGACTAAAATACCAATTCAATGCATCAATCAATCGTGACCAGCTACATTTACAATGCTGTTTACTTATTGATGGATCAGTATTAAAAAATCTCATAATGTAAAAAAAGGGTAAAATCTTTAAATATTGATACTTCAACCAAATGATGTGACCAAGTCTTAACCTTGAAGCTTGAACTGAAGGATTTCTGTCCAAACTAAACTGGTTAAATCGTAGAATAATGAAGTTTCATACGGTTTATATTGATGTCAAATTGGATATATGTGATGGGTAAGTGCACATGTACTGTCCTTGTGTTGTTTAAATGGCTGAATTTGCAAATGAATGAAATCCTCTCAGCAGCAGTGTGACGAGACACTTTCAAGCGTACTGGTGAGAATGCAGGTGGATTACATTTTTAATGACAGATGAGAAAGATTTGGTGGATTTTAATCCAGGAGCTCTGTATCTCAGACAGTTTTCCTTTTACTTTGCCAAAGCGGTCACCAAGGCCGTGCTCGTCCTTTTCACAGCAGTCGTGAAGTGAGAAGAAGTTCACAAACACGCGGAAACAAAGATGAAAACCTTTTACTGACCTTCCAGCATGACGGACAATCTGTACGAGCACCCAAGCACCTGACCATAAACCCCCATGTGGCCTTAGTGAAGTACAGAGTAATCAAGGGAACACTGAAGAGATGGAGGTAACCACCGGTTCAATTCCATGACCGAGGTTTAAAAAATGTGTGTGTATTTGTGGTGAGAATGCGCCACCTGCAGAGTGTCAACCGCTCCAAGAATCATCCGAGCAATCACAGAAGTCAAAGATTTACTCAGGATTTTAAAAAAGACAAAAAGTGTAAACACATTTGATGTGTAGATAAAAATGATTCGAATTCATCCTGTTAAATGACAATGAGCAATTAGAATCGTGTGGCTCCATCAGCTGTTTTTCATCTCCCCAACACAGATTCAGTAAATGTTAAAGTGAATGAAGCAGAGGATAGAAATTCAGTTAACTGAGGAAATATAAACACAAGACAGTCGACTAATAAAGGAAAGGGAATACACTAATAAAATATGATCAGGTGCAATACATATCATTCTGTAAAATCACAATTAAATGGATTTGTTTAGAGTGCAAAGACATGTTATGCATATTTTGATTTTAAACATGTTTCTTATGATCTATTTATACAATGATGTCAAGACATTTGACACAAAGTCTTTATTTTTTTTAAATCATTAAAAAAGCCTTGAAGTGCAATATTCCCCCGTACAATACTTACCATATATATATATATATATATATGATGCACATATATTCATGATACATATACATATTTTTTCTTAAAAACATTTTGTTATACTTATAATTTTGTTTTGTTTTTATATTCTATTCTGTTTCATGTATTTATATTTCATACTAACCTTTGTCAAAGGAGCCTCCTAGCTCATGTTGTTAATCACTTTATTTTTTAGGTGAATTATAAATAAAATGACCTCTGACCTTAGGGAAAACTTTTAAAAAAATAATAAGAGATTTGAACATTTCTGGTCATTAAATCACAAGATGAAGAAAGCACATTACACATCTGTCTGTAGTGATTAAGTAAATGTTAGTCAACACTTCAGCCACAAGGGGGCGTCTCTGGACAACAATCAGCTCCTCTGATCAGTGATGAGGAATCACAGTGTCAGAGGACTGATCGACCACTGAGGAACGTTTTCTAACTTTGCTGTCGAGACAAAATATCACATGTCTGTGTTTTGAATTCTCACATTAGAGTATATGGTGTTTGTACCCCAGACTGTCTTCAGAACCGGTTAAGCCGTCATTTTTATTTTTATAAAGGCTATTTAAAATCAGACCAGGGGAGCTCCAGACAAACTGTATGTGCTGATATGTGCTTTGTTTTTATTAAACTACCAATATATTTCATTTACAGATTATACTGTATGGAAAAAATGCCAAACATGAAGCACCCTCATCATTTCCAAAGGACACACACACACACACACACACACACACACACACACACACACACACACACACACACACACACACACACACACACACACACACACACACACACACACACACACACACACACACACACACACAGTTAGTGTCATTGTGTGGAACAGATTGTGTTACCTTGACTTTAGTACTGAAAGAAGGTACCTGGCTCTTATAAAATGTTCTGTGGTCATGCACATGTAAAATGAATCATTGGAAATAATCAGACATAGTCTTCTGACAGTTCGCTGACTGAACAGAATCAGATATGTCAGGAAAAAAAGCACAAACACCACACATCCAGATTTCTTCATGAAATTTGACATTTTAATGGAAACTAAAATTGTGAACACTGGAGGTTTTTTTTATTTTTTAAATTGACTCTATTACATTGTTTGGAATTTGAGGGTTATTATCATGCTTAAAAAAAAAAGAACATTTTAATGTGACACTTTTGTTAAATTCAAACAATAATTAAATAAAGCAGACTCCTCACTTAAAAACGTAAATGTCAACCTGTAAGACATTTGAGAAAGAAATGCTATTGCCTCATTTTTTTTTTTTGGGGGGGGGGGGGGGGGGGGGGGGGGCGGGCAGCTAAATATGCAGAAGTGAGATAAAGAGGAGCAAACAAAAAAATCAAAATAAACATCAACAAGCACGACAGCCATTTTAGTTGACAGAGAAACAAAACAGAAAGATGACTCGGCACAACAGTTCCCCTCTTTTCATGACTCAGTCCTGTGAAGACACACATTGCCCTTGGTTACTTGACTTCCCGTGTGAGGGGTCTTGACCTCTGTATCTCTCAGGTGTCATTAAAGAAAACAAACAAAAAGCCCCCCCCCCACATATTAAAACATTTTCCACTAGAGGCAATTTAAATGAGACAGTTTTTTTAATTTTATTTTTTTAAGTTGAGCACAAACACGATGTCCAGCATTTCCCATTCCAGACGACTGATTAGTGGATGAAGAGGCAGCACTTTCGGTATTTTGTTTGTAAGATCTCTCCTCCATCACACTGTTAAATAACACCCTCAAAGTGACATTCAGCTGCTACAGTAGTGACTCGTCTTCACTTCAAAAACTGCTCCAAGCCCAGCGCAATGTCACAGAGCTGGTTATGACATCATCAACCCCCCCCCCCCCCCAACCCCACGTCTTTCTGTGCGTTTGCCAGTTAGTAGCTGAATATCTGAGTAGTGTACTGAAAAAAGCAGATCCAGAGTTTTTGAACAGCATGTTAACGCTTCACTCCCCTCACCACAAATAATAAAAAAAAAAGAGGAAACAGGAACTCTGGGATGCTCGTCACTCCATCACAACTACCTGAAGAAATGAATTCAAAGTCATTTGTATAAAATCTGCAGGAAGATAACTTAAAATGTATTAACGTGGGTGTTATTGGAGTCTACATCAGCCCTAATCAGTAACTCAAGTCATCTCAAACTCAACAAAAATGAGACACTGTGATTTTAGGTATCATTTATTCCTTTTAGTCTCATCCTACGTGTGCATCTACGGATAAATTAGGTAATACTCAAAATTAAAAAAAAACAAAAAAAACAAACAGAAGAAAGAAAACGTCTTGGAAAAACGTGTTAAAACATAAATTTGTTAAATCAAATCAATTATGTGCTACTTCAGACATTAACTCAACACTGAACAGCCATGAGTTCACACACCAGCAAGCGAATGTCGTCTGTCCCATTCAAACTGATTTTGGCTTTAGGTCACATACATCTCTGAACACAAGCCAGGAAATATTTCAAACCCTACACAACACATAGAAATTGCTCATCGCTTCCAGCTGCGTCCATGTCGCTTCAAAGAAGAAATTAGGATTAGAACTTGAACAGCCTTGCAAGTGTTACAAAAACAAAGAAAAAAATGGCACAGATATATGCTAGAAGCAGATTTTAAACAATCAAAATTGCTGTAAAAGTACTTTTTTTTTTTTTTTTTTCCACACAGGCACCGAACATGAAACAACAGGAGGGCAGCGAGGGAGGGGTGTGGTTGAAATATATGAGGAACTTGCATATAATAGGAAGAACTGACTACACACACATACCCACAAAATGACGAGGCCAAACTCGCAAACCTGGATGCCTGCTGCTTTAGCATCATTGAGGTGATTGCACATCCTGAGGAGGTGGAAATATAAAAAAAAACTCCACATGATCAGGTGTTTCTATCTCAACACACCAACAGTCAGTCACTCACTTGCACCCCCCCCCCCTCCCCCTCCCCCTCCCCCCTCCCCTCTTCACTCCGATTACTGATTAACGTTCTAGGCAGCTTCAAGAACCTGTTTTTGGTATGCAGGCTACAATGCTAATAAAAGTTCTATCTTTAAAGATGCATATTCCACATAGCCTTTTTGCTGTAATAAGTGCTTGATAAAAGCACTCCCTTCCTCCCTTGGGGTGGGAGGAAAGGAGATTCTCTGATTTCCCTGTGCAGGACCATCCTCTTTAAAACATGACAAAGTTCAAATATCTGCAAAAGGTCGTAAGACTACAGTAACAATACATACAGCTCCATAGAATCACCCTGTTTAACATTTAGAGCCTCAAGATGCATCACTGCTGACTGATAAATTTGGCATTTTTTATGAGATTATGTCACTTTGTGTATCGATTAAGGGCAACAACAAAAAACAACTGTTTTTGTGATGACAGATTCAATATTATTTTTCACAAGAACAAAAAAAAAAAAAAAGTCCAAAAGCTAACAGGTGATATCTCCTTGAACACACTCGCTTCCCCGTCGGCCACATTGGACACATCAATTGTTCTTTATCAGAGGGCAGCATCTGATAACACACTCATCCATCACACGCTGTACAACGGAAGCCAAAACGAAGCATCTTTAAATAACAGAGAGCTGACTGAGATTAGTCATGGAAGTTAAATGTCAGGCTGCAGCTGCGACTTTCTGCAGTGCCGTCTCATCGGGACACAGTGGAGAGAAGTGTACTTGAAGAACAGCTCACCCCGACAGGAACAGCAATAATAAAGCAAGAGGTGCTTCACTATGAACACATGAAGTAAAATCAGTCATCAAAGACGGTAAGAAAATATCAGTCTAGTTGACTAAAACATGGAGCAATGTGCTTTTTTTTTTTTATTTATTCATTTTTTAAACGGGGGAGATAAAAGGAAAACTCCGATTTTAAGAGCTCAAAATGATCAATGACAGCACCTTGCATGCCATGACGGTTCCCTAACAAGTAAGTCGTTTGGTGTTTTGTTGTCATAGTATCATATGAGACTCTATATAATAGGACTCCAATTCAACAACTCCAATTAAACATTACAGGACAGGGGACATTTGAAAAAAAACAAAAAACAATATTGAACATAGTCATGGCTTTATCAACACTACCTGAGTTACATTTAATAATTCTGTATTTATTTCTTTTCTGAAAAGTAACAGCCCAGAGCCATTCTTTCGAGGAGTATTTCTTGTCAGTACATATAGATCTCTCTCTAGCGATTAAAAGATAAAAGCAATTAGTTTACATAAAGTGCTATTAATCCACACATTAACCAAATCATATCATCTAGAGAAAAGAAACCTGGACAGCTCCTTCATTAGGTTGAACAAACTTGATTCTGATTTGGAGGTGGTGATGAAAAGGGATGTCACAAACGGCCAGTTAGCAGTTTAAGCTAATTTTGGGCTCTCTAGACTTAATTAGATCTTTCAGCATGAGCTCATTTTGCACTTAAAGAAATGTGTGCCACTAACTGATAATGCACCTTAAAACTTTTTTTTTGAACAAACAAACTGCAGGTCACACCAGCATCTTGGGTGATGATTTTGTAGCTCCGTATAACCCATTTTTTCACACAGCGTATGGATCACACGGTGTTATTGCACACTGCTTTGCAAAATGTTAAATGTTATCCACAGTAAAAACATAAACGTACAACTCATCTTCACATTTCAACAGTTTGGACAAAGTGGCTAGTCGGGGCGGGGGGGGGGGGGGGGGGGGGGCAACCTAGATTAGTATTGCAATTTTTGTTGTGTTGCTCTGATCTTTGCATGGCGATGAAGCGCGACCTCTGTCTCGTTCATTCCCACTCGTAAACATGCAGGAAATACAATGCCACAAGACAGAGAAGTAAAGACCCAACGCTGAGACAGAAATCAAAATCTAAGCTGTAAAATGCAACCCATGTTCCTTTGATCAGAGGAAGTGAACAGTTTTTACAGACAGAAATGCAGGCAAAATAATCTGTATGAACATCCTGAGTCTTGCTGCTAAACAAATTGAACAAAAACGCAGAAGACCTTGTTGGTTATCTTGCTAAAAAATGTCACATAGTACCTAAAGTCATGATTCATATTAGAAAGGTGTATGAATCTGAATTTAGGAATAGCTTCCACTGACCTCTATTCAATGTGCATGAAATGTATGAAAAGCTTTGACATTAAAAGGTTTTGCCTTCAGCAGAGACCTGACTTTAAAATCTTTAGCGCACCTGTAATAAACGATGAAATGAAGGGGCATAGCTTTCCTTCAGATGGGGCACTTCTGTACCTGTGCTCTGGGGTCATACTGCAGTGCAGAGTAACACTCATCATGTTAAGTCTGACATAACGGTATAAAAGAAAAAGGGTTGAATTTTGAGGGCTCTGATTTCCCCTAAAGGATTTAAGACAAGGTTCTCCCTCCCTGGATGGGGACTCACCTACGAGCTTCCACTGAACCTACAGTTTAAGAGGCCTCCTAAGATCTTTAGTCCACAACTTCAAGGCATTCTTTGCAAAGTGTGGTCTCCTTTCCTCCACAATGAATTCTATCTTGCACACACGTGTGTATGTATAACGTCTAATGTATCTACAATGAACTCATTTGAATGCGTGAAGAAAAGAAAAAATGACTGAGGCATCCCAAAGTCAGGCTGGCGGCCTCCGCAGTTCAACAGGATAAAGGCTTAGGGAGGTGCAATCCATGACACCTTCCTTCGTTGAACTTGAAACATCATCCTAAAGAGCAATGACAAGGGACACTCACAGCTCCAGAGTTTGCAAGTTTAACATGTTGGAGGCACCAATCAACCCCTTTCCCATCCCTCCAGAGTGTGTGTGCACATTTGTCTGATGCCCCAGAGGAGGTCCGTTATTCCATCAACGATTCCAAGGAAAATCTGCCATGCTATACTATTAATGTTTTCACAGTTGTCACTTT
This sequence comes from Labrus bergylta, assembly GCF_963930695.1. Taxonomy (NCBI): domain Eukaryota; kingdom Metazoa; phylum Chordata; class Actinopteri; order Labriformes; family Labridae; genus Labrus; species Labrus bergylta. Next base: position 10,961,854 of record NC_089208.1, read on the forward strand.
ATCTGTCCCACAGGGTTTATGATTTCCAAGGTAGATAACCGCAGCACCCAGAGGAGAAGACGGTAAGTACTGTAGACCATCTGCCTCACTGATCAGGTCCATCCTTGGCCTCATCATAAACCACTACTCTTTTTGGATCTACAGCACACGGGGGGGGGGGGGGGAGAAAGGGTACAAGGGTTAGATTATCCAGAATATGTTACACATGCAACAGATTCATGAGATGTTCCTTCACAATTCAGAATACCTTAACAATACTTTACATGCATAGAAATCTGCACTTATGGCCGGGTTTTATTATAGCTCCAGGTTGAATATTTAGCTGACATAGCCTCAAACATTCCTGAACTCGTTGTGTTTGTGTTGATATCCACGGCCTTTCTGATATGATTGCTGTTTTTCACTTGCCAGCTGGCACGGCTGCAGTACCGGGGATCGTACACCAGCAGTATGTCTCACACTCTCTGTTTGTTGATTACCTCAGGATGCTTATGTTTCCACTGTTTAGTGATTAAACAAATGTGGACTTTTGTTCAACAAGTGCTCGCTGTTATGTGATATCAGTCCATGATATACAGCAATCAGTCCTCCAGAGGCATGCTTAGGGGATATATATATATATATATATATATATATATATATTTTTTTTTTTCCCCTCTGGGGATCAATAAAGTACTATCCTATCCTATCCTATCCTATCTTTATACATGTATGCAGCCGTTAAGGTGCCATATACTACAACTGGAGCTGAGCTTTATTTATAAAGGCTCTTGGATGACTTGTAACAAGAAGATGGTTACACATGATCTGGGATCTTTGAAGCTAGTCATTTTTGACTTATATTCAGTCAAGGGATGCAAATAGTCATACTAATTGATCTGAAGGACACATCTGAACTCAGTATAATCCACTCACCAGAAATAGATCAAGTGTCCATCTTTAGATTCATTCATTCATTCAGCACATTGCTCTCGCTTCAGCACATTTATGCCTTAAATTACTTCAAGCATTATAATCTGAATGTTAGTAACTGTCATGCTTCATGAAGGTTTTTTTTTTCTCACTTAAAAGAATTTATTCTTAACTCACAAAACATTTCTAATAACATTTAAGGAAAACCAAAAAAAGTTTAGTTTACCTTGTTTTTGCAAGTTAAAAATGCATTCCATTTCTGTAAGGAAGGAAAAACACATTAGTCTCACATCTACATTGATTGGTCAACACATTTGATTTTTCAGGAAATGCCATGCTGAATTTTTAAGTCATACCGAAACATACATTGGGCAAATGTATGTTTCGGTGTTGCTTAATGTTATGAGCCTCGAGATTTTCAAAAACTCAACTTTGATACATTACATTTTTTAACACAGTACGTTTTACATTCTGTAATTAACAGTATATACATTATATATCATTGTGTATTTTTTGAAAACACCTTGCTTGCTAGGAATGCTTTACAGGAGATGCTGCTGCTGATAATCATTACAGATTGCAATCTCATCACCATCACTAACCTCACTGTTTACTTCACACCCACACTGAAACCGGAGCTGCAGTTAATAGATAATAACCAAAAACATTTGCCAATTTTCTTACACTGAGATCTATTAAAGGCTGAGGCGAATACACTGGGCGAAAGCAAACATACAAGTCCCTCCAACAGAGGCTTGCACATACCCTAACTGTTCATCATTCACATTTCTCAATTGTGGATTTTTGCAAGCCAATAATTGAAGAATAAAGGAAGCAGCAGCAGCGGTTAGTTTATGAGTCACAGGCTGTAACTTAGCTAGTGCCACCAATAACCACTGGTTTTACCAAAGCACCCAGGGCAGTAAAGCTTGAGAATTGCAACTTATATTGTTAGACAAAAAATAGAAAAAGAAAATAGAAAAGATAGATAAAAATTACCTTTAGTGTGATAAGTGACAGCAGCTTTAACGTCAAAGGACCCCAAGCTACACCTTCTGCCAATGTCTTTAGAGTGGGTTGGCTCTTTAGATGAGCCAAAAAACAGAGTGGTTAGCTGGCCCAGTGCAGGCTTAGCACCGTTGTCTTTACTGGGGGCCAACCCAGAAGAACCTGCACCCTTACCCTCAACTTTTGCCCTTTCCTGGCCACATGGCGGCAGCTTGTTTTCCTCCTCACTCATCACACAAGCAGGAGAACAAACATTAGACACATTGCAAGGGGCACAAGTCCTTTTCTCTGGGTCCTGAGCCAAAGTGCCAGGCTCCAAGAATGATGGGCTAACATCAAAGCAAGGCTGGGCAGCTTTAGCTGTACCAGCCTGACACTCGCTTTGAAGTGTGACCACAGCAGTTTTGTCCTCTGTGGGCACCTGGCCACTTCCTCCCTCTGCCCCCAAGTTGGGCTCATTGATGAAGGAAAGCCCCCACTGATTCTGGAAGATATCTCCCAAGGCTTTCTGATTTGTCTGAGCAGCCGGCGGGTCAAGGTGACGAGCACTAGGGAGCACAGGTTGCATATTTAAAGGGTAAATTAAAAGAGCACACTTTCTGAGCTCCAATGCGTCTCCATCTACAGGACTAATTGTAGAGCTACAGTTACTTTCCAAAGAAGATGCTACATTCTCGCCACTTGGGATAGATGGGGCTGGTGGAATACTACTAGCAGCAGGAGCGAAGAAGGTACCCACTGATGGGCAGCCGTTTCCATTTCCAGAAACAGGGCCATTAGTAAAGCTAGCTGAGGTGATAGTTTTCATAGCAGACATAGGGACCTGTGACAGTCTAACAGGAGGAGGCAGTGCCTCTCCTCCACCTTGAGCTACTTTGTTGAGGTTTTCTTTTACTTTACTTGCATAACTGATCTTGGGAACAATTTTAGCACTGCTATTGTCCACAGGAAATACTGGAGGGGGCTTGAACAAAGTCCATGAGTCCTCTTTTGAAGGTGAGGAAAGCTTGGCTTTGTGCCTGTCTTCAGTCTTTTTACCAAAGGTGCCAACAGATTTGCCATCAGAATTTTTCCTCTGAGATTCACCCATTGAAGCCTCCGAGGCAGCAGTCCGCCGAGCTGAGGACTGCGCTTCTACTTTATTAGCGGCTTTGAAACCATCAAGTCTGGAAGTAACTCCCTTCTCGACTGTCTCAAGATTAAAAGCCCCGTGATCCTGCGTAGTGTTGCCCGGCTGCATTTCTTTGTCCTTTTCTCTTATTACATTATCAGAGTTCTTGGTGTTGTTGCATCTGGCCTTGCGTTTCTTCGGAGTAGTGTATCCACCTTCAGAGCCGCTGCCATCATTGTCCTTGCTAGAATAACCATTTGTTATTAAGCCACAGTTTACAACACCATTCTGAAGCAACACAGAGCCTTTCTTATCCAATGGATGGCACTCATGATGATTAAATTCCAGGGCCTTGTCCTTGTCATTTTTTAGGTCCATATTCTTTTTATGGTCCAGTCCTTTGCTGCTCACTTTTGGAACAGTAGTGTACAGCTTTTGTGATGACCTCTGCTTCACATTTGTAATACTTGTGTGTCTGTTACCATTGCTGTTGGGGGGATGCGACATACCAACAGTATCAGACAGATGTGGATTCTTGTCCCCCTCCTCCTCACTGATGTTTACTTTCTTATTGCCTGAAAGAGGAAACAAAATTTGTTGAAACAGAAAATATATTTAAAAAAACCTTTAAACTATGTTAACCTGTTTATCTACTACCCAAGGAAAAGCCAACTGCAGAGAAATGTATGCAAGAACGTCATTTAAAAATGTTACGGGGGATGATACCGAATGCTTGGTAATGTATTTGATATGTAATATTTAGCACTCTGTCACAAATCCTGAAAAAGCTGTACCAATCTGCTAATAAGAAAATAATATAATGCTGTAAAAAAAAAGAAAAGAAATGCACATTAATCATTACAATTTAACTCAACCACTAAGTCCTGAACAGATCTTTCACATGAAAACCAAAAAAAGCACCATGAAAAGGAAGAAAATGTTTTTTTTTATTTTGCTCATAGTTAACTTTCTCTAATAATTAGGACAACGGACACTGTTATTAAGAAATATATCGAGTGTACGAGCGCAGGATCAACTGGCTGCTGACAGTATTATAAAAGTGAATGGGTTATGAATGTATATTATACTTGATGTATAATCCAACATCAGAGAGGTTGTTGTGATATGCAAAAGGGGGGGGGGGGGGGCCTCACAGCAACATTAATGACACACGCGTAGATCTCCCTTGAAAAACAAATGGCTCTCTGCATTGCACTAAAGCAGGGGTGGGCAAGTGGCGGCCCCCCATCAACCCTGAACGTGGCCCTCAGGTCAACTTTTAAATGAAGCATGTAGAAAACATGACAAAATCTGCCATGAAATCATGAAAACCAGAAACATGTCCATAATAACATTTGATCACTGGTATGTGTTGAGTTAAATTTGAGACATAATTGACTGTAATCGTTTTTTGTATCCTACAATTTGCCCCCCCACCCCCAGGCAGTGAGAATTAAATAAATGTGGCCCTTTGCTGTGACCAAAGTTACCCATCCCTGCACTAAAGCATGGGGGGGGGGGGGGGTTGCTGTGTCAACGTGGGGCTTCTCACCAAATGGGGCTGGCCCCTTAATGTGTGAGGGCACAGCACACACACACACACACAGGCTTACAACACTGCCTCCACAGTCTCCACGGTCAGGTAGCAAACGTGTTGACACATCAGAAACGAAAAGGTCGATGGATCACATTATATTGTTGACACTGAAGTGGTCACAATCGAGTCGCTGCAGGACTTCACGTTGCCTACCTACACAACATGCAACAGGCCTGTCAGATGTAGCTAGCCTTAGCTAATGTGACACGCTTGCCACCGACTCAAAGTAATAGTTGACTGAACTATGAGATAGGTGACTTCTTACTCAAAAGGGAAAAAAGTCGGGGGAAAAAAAACCCCGACATGCCCAGCTTTGGCAAATAATCGTGGTTGCTTAAAAAAAAAAAAAAAAAAAAATCATTTAAACGCCCCGAGAAGTGTAGCATTAGCTCGCAGTGTTACAACATGGCCGACAGGAAACGGGAGCTCAGAACATTCCAGTGGAGCCGGCTCGTTTTTCCGAAAGTGGACACACAGGCGTGTAATGAATAAACCCTTCTTCTTCTTCTTCTTCTTCTTCTTCTTCTTCTTTTTTGTCTGCTGCTGTCGACGGCGAGACGTCATGCACACACACACAAAAAACACAAAACACGATTAAGTCACAAGACTAAAAAAAAAAAAAAGGAAAAAACACTGGTTACTATGAAATCACTCAGCAACAAAAAAAAATAAAAAAGACACATTGGGGTGGTGGAAGCAGCTCACAAGGTCAATCCCCGATGTGTCAAACCACCACCAGCGACAACTGTCACGCAACGTCAGCTAGCCCGACAAGCTAACCCGACTTGTAGTCCCAAACAACAGAGAAACTCTCGGGGTCTGACTTCAGTACTCACCGAGGTGCGATCATTATTTAATCACAGCGAGTTAAAGATTGTTTTTTATTTTAGCTCGGATACGTGTAGCTACATCTACAACCGCGGTGGAGTTATCATGAGTTGGCTCGTTGACATTAGCTGACTAAGGCTAGCAACAAAAAAAAAAAAAAAAAAGAAGCGTTAGCTGACTTTTCCCGTCATGGCCCCGACCTGTTTTCTTCGTCTGCGTTTCCTGATGCTGGCGCTGGAAGTGGCTCTGATCATGTTTTAGACACGTCGTTTGTTGAGTAGAGCTTCTGTCCTCTCCGTGGTGGTGGTGATATTGTCTGTCTTGTGCCCGATCTTTGGGCTGTTCCTCCATTGAAGTGTGGACTTGTTTCCCCCCCCCTACTCTGCTTAGCTCACTGGGTGAGTCCAGACCAGTCCAATCACTACCAGTGTAAAAAAACGGAAGCTATTTGAAGCCTCTGTAAACGTCAGCAGTGAACGTCTAAAAATGGCACTGTTTTGGGGTGGCCACTGTCACTGAAGTCCGTATGTCTGCTGTTTTTAGCTGAGTTGTGCAGAAAAATATTTCGCAGGACTTTTCGCAAGATTTTAAGGTGGGTGTTTAAAAGTGTCACTAGATTTTAAAAATAACGGAGGGTGGGGAGGGGGTGGACATTTGAAAATGCTTCTCGGGGGTGGGGTTCGTGTGTTTGAACTAAAATCATATGAGGCGCTGCCACGTCTCCAGCCAGAGGACACTTTTAGTGGAGGGTCCATCCATAGGAGACATACCCCACTCCCCTAATTAAAACTTGTTGCTTATTTATTCCCCCTGTCGCAAAAGTTTTTTTTAACACAAGTGGACTGAAAAACATAAACATACTATACCAAACTGTATAGATAAACGGATTGTATAATATATAAATATAGTACATCAAATTGTACAAATAGATATGTATATGTAGATATATGGATTGTATAAATATATAAATTATTTTTAAAAATCATAGTATATCAAGTTGTATATATGTTTGGAAAATCATTGGATTGTAAATATCAAATGTAGTATCATAAATATAGTATAGCAAATTGTATATAGATAGGTTGTATTTATAGAGAGATTATAAGGAACACAGGGATTTAATTTAATAAATATTAATTATTGAGCTGTGGAAAAGGGGTAGGATTAAATAAGTTTTATACTTCTTCCTACCCCTTTTCAGGCATATCAATTGAATATATGTACTTTTCTTTTTCTTTTTTTGTGAAATGATTTGAACATTGTTTTTTGTTTATTGCTTTTCATTTTTTTTTGTATTTTTGATATGTTTGATTTTATTTGATAGGTCTGAAATAAATGTAATCAATCAATCAATCAATCAATCAATCAATCAATCAATTAAAAATGTAATCAATCAAAAAAAAAAAAGTTCCTGTGAATGTATTATAGCCTACGCCGTATTTCTGATAGAGCTTAATGCAGGACTACTTTATTACTAGTTTAATATTAAAAGCCGACTTTAATCTTAATGTAGGCCATGTATTGTGTACATAAATTCCACCGGGAATAACACCTTTTGCATACTAAAAATGCATGGCTTTCTTTGATATCCATCTCAAAAACATAAATACCACCATGCAACCTCCAATATATAAAAAAAAATCAAATTCACTTTGCACCAGTTTAATTTTTGCCCACATCCAAGAAAACATGCAGTCATTAGAAAATTTCAAAATAATAAATATAAGATTTATTCAGTCATGCTTATTATTTAAGCTTGGAGTTTGTTTGAAACAGTCAGCTGATGAACACCTTAATAGACCTATTTACAGTCTATGATCAAAACACCATTAAGTTATCTTTAAATAAAATGTTGCCTTGCAATTGAGATGATTATCCTTGTTACATTTTTTCCACTATTATTTTGACAATATTATGTGAGTAAAATCCCCTTCTTGATTAATTTGTGGATCCATGCTCTAAATGCTTTTGACAAGTCAAACAACTATACTGAAATATTTTAAGGGAATATAACTGCTAACTCACAATGAATGACAGCTGTTTAGGATGACTTTTGTGTAGAGGCTGAAATAATTCACTTTAAATGTAGAAACATCGCATTAATTGTCCTATTAGAGGTTTTACATTTAAACATCGTTGAGTGCTTTGTTTGCCTGTCTTCACTATATTCATTTAAATACCTATTGTGATTAATTAGGTAATTCTAAATGTAAAAGTCAATACAATACATCAGGACATCCCCACCTTATACTGAGTCCAAAGTAGAGTCCCTCATACTGTACTTTGAAAATGAAAGCATGTAAGATATGGTGCAATATTACTCAAATGTGACATACAGTAGCACACAACGCCCTCTTGTGGTTAGAGATACATATTCTCAGAATATGCACACAGTACATTACAAGAGTTTCAGCCAAACTCAAGTCATTCATTTTTCAGAAATAAAAATATTTTATTTTACCATAATAGACATCTTTTAATCTTCTAATACTTTTAGCTCAAAGTAAAAAAAACACATTTAATGTAACAGAAAGAATAATTTCCAAATTTGATATTGTGTTTAACAATGTTATTTTCCCTTTAGTAACTTTAAAAAGAGAAAACTAGTGTAGGCTCATCCAGTAGAAATCCATACAGGGGCAGAACAAAAATGTTCTTCCCTCAGGTCCGCACACTGTTCACAAAGTTCAGCTCTCAATGGCAGTTAGGCTGCCAAATTGCCATTGGGAGCTGAACAGTGTGCGGACATCTCTATTTTTTCTGCCTTTAGTAACTATATAAATCTCACAGTATGGAACAGTTATGTTAACAAATATGATTTACTCTATACAGTATGTTCTAATATCAATATCAAGCATCTCACTGTATCTTAACTACCATTTCAGGAAAGAGCCCATCTGTGTACACAGTCTCTTTGTGCTGCTATATGCAGCTCTGCTCCTCCTGATGTATATATATAATTATAATAATAATAATAATAATAATGATTATATATATATATATACAGTATATATATATATATATATATATATATATATATATATATATATATATTTATTACATCATATTACATCTTAATTTTATGAGAAGGTTTATTTTTAAAATGAGACTAGATACACATAGTCACGTGGTATGGGTAAACAGAAAAGATACTCCTGAAGTATAAAATAAAACCCCACCTGAAACAGAGTAAGCACATTATGGGCACGGTCCAACAGACAACAGACAGTTATTGCAGTGGCATTTTTCTCATTTCCCATATGAAAACACAGCAGGGGTTGAGAATAATGTTAAGCCAAGTCAGAGAAATTGAGTAAAAAACTAGTTCAATGCTGGTGAGATGCTTCTTGACTTGGAGGATGTCATAGTTTGAAAGTTGAAGTGTATCTTATAAATAATTGTTCATATAAGATGATTGAACATGGTCTAAAAATGTCATGATGTAACACTTGCGTAGCACTTGAAAAATGTATCATATTACCTCACAAAGTTAAAATAAAAATGTTTAAATTGCTGTATACATAATAAATGATGCACCAACTTTCAGTCAATCAAACGAACACTACTTTATTTTCACCAACAAAATATTTCATAGATACATTTCTTTCCAGCAAAAAAATAAAAAATAAACAAACTATTTAGTCTGAGTGTGTAACCTGGGGTCATACAACAGCCATTCAGGAGTCAGGCAAACTGCATGGAACGTTTTTGATGATATATGCTTTTTAATACATTAGATTAATTTGAATGTGGATGTAAACTGATTGGCATAATAGACCACTACTTAGGGCTTTTTAACAAGTTAAACCCGAATAATACTTTATTTGACATAAACACATGTCATTCTTCTGGAAAGGGATGTAGAAGGTGAATAGAAATCTCTTGGCAGAACTGAAACAGCAGGCTTGAACCAATGACTGGCCAGGTGGATGCAAGAAATAGTGCGTTTCATGCCTTAATATCAATACAAAGTGACTTTCTGGACAGTTTCTACTTATTTAATTTTGACTGAAAGGGCTGCTTATAGAGGGCTCAAAATATTATTTAACTGATGCATATGTTCAATATTCATGTCACTAAGAAAATAATTAAATAATTAATTTTAAGCCTGTAAAGAAACTTAATCTTTTAATGTCATGTATCTCCCAGATCAATGAAGCACACTGTATCTGTGATATTAAACAAAGCAGAGTTTTTACAGTTTAAACTGCATCTTCTTCTTCTAGTGTTAAATGCTCATGGCACTGTTGAACAGGGCTCACATTAAGATAATGCACAACCAAAAACTCAGGCCTGGTAAGAATGTGCTGCAGTCCAAATGCATGTGAAGCTACAGTAACTGCACAAACAGAAATGTTTACAGAAAACATGTGATTTGAGATATTAAAGATGCCTATTGTACACACATAGACAGAGGTGTGATGTCATCAGTGTCATCATGTCATCAGTGCAGAAAAGAAGTGCATGTCTTTGGAAGTATGAAAATTGAATGAAACTGATGGATGCCACTGGACATGCAGCCACAACTTCTCTGTTATGTCTCGACTGAGGACCCTCGGCCTGTAAATGTTTCAGTAAAGAGAGTAGAATTAAAGGTTTCCAGTGTCTTTATGCTCCGCCTTCGCGTTGTCACATTGTGGCATGAAGGTCCTCATGTCGTAGAACTTTGTAGGTGAGCCAGTAGAGGACATTGAACATGAGGAAGCTCATAGGGAAAACGGCTCTAGAGATGGTATCAATCCTTTTTGCTCGATCGACAAAGCGCCTGCGTATGTCATAGAAACCTAAACCTGGAGGGAGATCTGCAAAAATTGGAGTTGCATCCATTTCCGGTGCACTTGCAAGTCCAAAACTCTGAAAGAGTAAACCCTGCTGTGCCAGCTCTTCCTCCTGGAAGAAAAGAGAAACATCACAGAATATGCATCAGCTCCAGGAGTTTATCTGATGTCTGTTTTTATGTCTGATGATTGGCTGGTGCTTAACTGAACAAGGCACCACATACCCTGGCACAGACGCTGCACCGCTGGTTCCCATGAGGAGCAATGCTGCCTGACATGTTGTTTCCTTTCGCCTTGCTGTCACCACTCGCCTGCTGACGGGGAGAAAAGGCAGCACTTTGAATGTAATCATCAAACAGACTGCATTCATTAAACAGTTTGCTGCCACCACACAACCCGGGTGTGCTTCAAATCCTGTACATAAACAGTTATCATCTGTTCCTGACAAAGTGAATACAAGTACGACATTAATGTGAGATAAGTCAGAGGGAATTTCAATGGCATTGCATAATCCCAGCAAATTAAGTACAAAGGCAGCTGTTTTCTGTGTTGTGTATTTATAAATGTTAAATGTTTTATAAAGAATGAATGAATCCTGCAGCTGTTGTCACACTGCTTCATTTAAGATGTATTTCAAGGTGGTTTTCTTTCTATCTCTTCTACTCCTCTTCTCCTCAAGAGGCCCAAAGCGAGGCGGAAATATGCTGAGAACATCCAGCCTGCAGTGGGATAAGGTGAAGGTTTAAATTAATTACAGGTCACCACTGTCTGTGTTTCCCGGCTGGAGAGCAACATGCAGCTGAGTCCTGCAGCTCGTGCAGAGCCGGGGCACAGGGAATAGCAGGTGACAGCCGCCCGAGGGGGCTGAGTGTGGGAGGGTTGTTGCACTCACAGTTCTCTGCCGCTGTTGCTCCTTCAGCTTCCTCCTCAGTCGAAAGAACTCCTTGTGCTGGCGGGAAACAAAATTAACGGCTGCATACTCCAGCAGGGCAGCAAACACGAACAGGAGACACACGGCCATCCAGATGTCGATGGCTTTCACATAGGACACCTGAGAGAGCAAAGACGGAATCAGTGAAGTCATTCAGTTAAAGTTAACAGAATTGATGAAAGAGTTTGTTACAAGAACCACAATTCAGATTTACTTTGTGCATCTGACGTTCCCAACCAAAATGATACTTTGAAAATAGATCATAGAAACTTAAAGATTAAATATGTAACTTAAGAAAAATGAAAAAAAAACTTTACAACAAAATTAAGACCATGACTGATACTTTCATGGGATTATTCTTGTTGATGCAATTTCATATAATTCATGTATAACCCAAACCATACCTGCTTTTACCATAAACTTTAATATATCTAAATAAATGTAATGGAGTGAAAAGTAGCCTACGGGTTGAATTGTAAAGAAGCACAAAATAAGAGTAGAAAATTGAAAACATGCAGTTATAAAGTAAATGTATTCACTTTCCATCACATATCTAAAGTTCAACTGAAACATTTGCTCTACCTCTCGATGACCTCACAGTATATGAAGTACTTTAGATCTAATATTTATTCAATAATTGAACACTCTAGAAAGGGTCATTATGCAAATTCAGCACTTTCACTTTGAGACTGAAGGTATATTTCTTTGAATTGAACTGTACTTTTTATTTCAATAAAAGTATAAACATTTACATGGATGAATATTTTTTTCAGGGTTTTTACTGCCTTAATTCTAGTACAGAGACGTGTGTGTACTTCTTTCCCATCTAATTTCTTAGCTTTATACTTTCTTGTCAATTTCAATGTGTAGAGCAATGAAAGACCTAACTGGGAAACATTATGACGCAGCAGTGATCCAAAAGAGGTCGCACTGCCCACACTGCCCCCAAGCCAGACTTAATGGTGAAAATGTCTTAAAGGTCACATATATGCTAGATACACTTTACCCTGTTTTTCTAACACTATTGTGTTGTCTACAGGAAATAGAAAAGTCCATCCTCTCTGTCTTTTGCCTGCTCCACTTTTCAGAAAATGTGTGCTCAAACAGTCCGGAGATTTTCCCTTTATGACATCACAAAGGGCAATAACCCCTGCCCCAAGTGGGTGACGCTCCCACAGCTAGGTGTTTGTTCTGCCCCCTGAGTCTGCCTTCTCACGGTCAACAATCCAGCATTTAGCGAGAAAGCTCAAACCGCCCTTCCAGAAAGGCGGCAAAAAACAATTAATGCTTCTATTCAGTAACCATTTCATGTCCTTTTTGCCCGATTGAAAAAGCAATTTAATGTCTGCAATAAAATGTATATTTAATATTTCTAAATTAGGCCATGTCACACCTTTGGCAGTGAGGCCCTGGAGCCAGAGCTCTGCGTCGTCATGGTGAGCACCGTGGTGATTCCTAGTCCCACCCTAGCTGGAGCCGCATCCATGTTGATCCAGAAGGAGACCCAGGACAGGATGACGGTGAGCAGGCTGGGTATGTACATCTGGATCAAGTAGTAGCCCATCTGACGCTCCAGGTAGAAGTTGACTTCGATGCAGGTGAATTTACCTAACACAGGAGGAGATACAGGTCCACACTGACAGTCTTATTAGAAGTTGATTGTCAGCTTATATGCAGGATGTGACTGAATGTGGTTGTATGTCATGTACCTGTGTTGTAGTGTTTGGTGCAGTATCCGAGGCCTTGCTCCTCTTTCAGCACAAACTGAGGGAGTGTGAGATCATCGGCTACCTGCACCGCTCCCACATTCAGCCACTCGAAAATAAGATCATTCATGGTGTAGCCAACTAGCAGAGAGATACAAGAAAAAAAAAAAGGAACGCAGTATAAGATTAAAACAAAATCCAATAGGTAATTATTTCCATCCTGCTTTAGAAAGATGAACTCACAGCTCTCAAGCTGCATCGTACACGTCTGGCTGTCCATGGGGAAGTTTTTCAGATCCATGGGACAGGAGAGGGTGAGTGTCAACCTGGACAAAAAGAGACCAAACATTGTAATGGCACCTAAAAAATGCATACAGGGTAGACCTTCATACTCTAACTCAGGAATAAAACAAAAAAAGACTCAGAACCCGTTTTGCACAAATCAAAGACAACATCTAGCATCTTTAACTTTTAATCCCTTTCTTCTAGTATGTATATGTGCTCCAAACAAATAACACAATTTCATCCCTAGGGAGATCCTGTTGTACAATTTGCTGCAGCAAAACACTAGGTAAAAAGGGGGAAATGACCCCTACCCCTCATAAGATGCAGGAGTTACTGCCAACACTGCATTGAATTATTGAATATTTTCCTTTTATTATTTCACTCTTGCACATTTGCACTTAGACCCTACTACCTCCACTCCGCCATTGTTTCTTACTGACATTAATGTGTCCTGTTGCTGCTATTTATTTCCTTGTTTTTATTGACGCATTCATGGTGAGTTGCACTATCTCTATTTCAGTGTCCTTGGTGAAACCACAAAGATGTTTTATTCTCTATTGTATTCTAGATAAGGAGCAAAAAGGACAGAGGTGCTGTCATAGACTTCACTAATGTGTTTCTCTTTCCACCACTGCTTTTTCTGTTTTAGTCATGAAGTATTTCGCTGCGGACTTTAAGCAGCCGTCTTCTCTTTAGTCCAGCAAGGACAAGTTGAAACATTGCACATAAATGAGCAACATTGCAGCGAGAAGAAAGCTGATTGGCCGTGGTTCAGTGTCATCAGGGGATAAAGAGATTAGTCATTAACTAAATAAGGACATTAATGTTTTTGCAGTCTGTTGTTTTGGGTAAATAGTTAAGTTGTTAAGTGGTAATCTAGATCGTGGGTCATTTGGGGTTTATCCCCTAAAGTTAGGCTTAACTTGTAAGTATTGCTTTGTGGGTAGCAGAGTAGCTAAAACAGCTTTAAACATGGCTGCGTTTTTATATTCCAGTGGTGACTCCTTACCATCACGCTACAGTTCATCCACTGCCTGCCCATTACTGACCTGATTCTCTTTTAGCTTGCAGTCATTGTTTTACACAAAGTTTTTTGAGGTGGGTGCTGGACAACAAAATGATAACTGAACCAAACTGAAGTGAAACAAACATGTTGAACCACATACTCATAGGTAGGGGTTCATATTCAGTATGCAGCTTGGCAGAAAACACAGAAATGAGTTTGTATTGTGTGTCAGATCCTGGTGAATGATTCAGGATATGATCATCAGGTCACCTGATGCTGTAGAGGACGTTTCCGTTCTGAAATATGCGGAGCAGTTTGTTATCCGTCGTGACCTCGTGAAAGTTGGCTCCCTTCTCATTTGCAAAGAACAGGTCTGGTTTCCAAATGGAGTCCAACATGGAGGGGTCCAGGTCCAAAGAGTCATCAGGGTATTCCTTATATGCCAGACGAGGGTCGTTCCACTGCTGTCGCAGAAACACATTGAGCCGGTAGTCCTAAGGTAGGAAATAAAGTCACAAGAAGAAGAAAAGATACTCATAAATGACTGAAAATAAAAGTTGCATTAAAGTCAGAACTCCCACTGGTCATGCCATAGAAGATAAAACATTCAGTTTTTTTTCAAGAAGATATAAACAAAATTGGACTAATCTGCATGTGTCTATTGATATGATCATGTCACTTTAATAAACTTTGTGAGAGGCAATAACGGGGACGAGTTACAAGTAAAACCTGCAGCTTCTCTCAGCAGGTAAGAAGCAGAGTGCCTGTCAACGCTGCCTAACAGACCTGAATGCTCATAACCGGAACAACAGAAAACTCCACTTATAATATCATTAATTAAAATTTGATGGCTATACCGAAAGGTATTTTATAAAATGTAAGACTCCTTCAAACTCTTGCATAACTTCATGTCCCCTAACACTGCACAGGCCTCATGAATAAAGGATAAATGGTATCTGACGGAGAGAGGACAAAATCAGAGCTGACATGATGCAATGAACTTACAAGACGGTGTTTACAGTCATTAATTAGTCATAAACTAATGACAGTATGTTAAGGCATCATGGAACTCGTGGCAAACAGCGTGAGGACAGCCAGAAAACCCCACAAATGGATAAAACCAAAGAGTCAGAAGCATCTGTTGAAATAGCATGAACCAGATCTGTTTACAAAATAACAGAGACTGATGATCCTGCTCTGACAGGCAGAAAAACCAGCTTAGGTCTTTTATAGAACAGCTACATCGAAACATTTAGTTCTGGTGTAAAGCTTATAACTCTGAACTCTTTGTTTTCAATAAGTAATTATAACTGTGTAGCTTACTGTATATCCATACAGCAGAGACATGATTTAGGTTGCAGAGTTTTTATATAACAGCACATAATATCAACCTAAAGAACATAAGAACATAAGCTCACCTACATTATCAGTTCATGCTTTCATTGCTGAATGGTGAAACAGATCATTAAAGGTTCTTTCTCAAGTCTAACTAAGTGAATTTACTTCAAATCGTGCACTATGTTTTTGTACTGCTACTACAGGGGCGGTCGTCTCTCAACCGGGAGGTCGAGGGTTTGATTCCCAGCTCTTGCAGCAACATGTCCAAATGTGTCCTTGAGCCAGACACTTAACCTCGAATTGCTGTGGACGTGTATGAATGGGATTAGTTACTTCTGATGGTCTCACTACATTGTAACCTCTGCCATCAGTGTGTGAATGGCTGTGAATTGGTAGGTGTGACAAGCTATAAGATCAAATCCATTTACCATTTACTACTCCACTAAGAGTTGTTTTGGATTATTCTTCCCAAACATCTCAAATAAATGATATGGTTATATATCATACATATTAGCTCAATGGCAGGATACATTTAGAAACTAAAGTTAATTAATTTATCAGTATGAAGGTAAAGTTACTTAATAGTTTTCCAAAATGAGACATTCTGTATAAAATTCTTCTTACATTTAGTGTGTTATTTTGATTCTAAATCAAATATGTGCTTTTCCTTATGTATTACACATTTGAGCTTGTAACAATGTTTTTACACAGGGGTAAAAGTAAAGTGTATGAGGACAAAACTTCTTCTATCACTTCGGAAACATGATATTTAGTACTGTGACAATACTTATAGGGTATATATAGGGTGCAGTGATGGAGTAGGAGGGATCATTTTAAGTCGCTACATCCTGTAATGCGCAGACCATGCACTAGTGAAAAGACTAAATTAAACAAAAATATGACCATGAAAGTGACCAGTGCAGACTCCTACATATGAATAGCAATAAGTAACACTTTGAGATACAGAGACAATCAGCACATTTGCTTTTGATTATCACCCTGTACAGTAAGTCGGAATCTTTAGAGGGGCAAGCAGCAGCTGTGTTAAATGCCTACAGGTCTAATTGATCTAAAACCTGATTGTTGAAGTGGCAGTGATGCATATGTCAGTACAGATGCAGTAATGTGTAATCATCTCTGAAATGAAGTGTCAAACTGGATTCAACTGCTTCATTTGATGCCTTTAAGATAATTGTAAAGAAAAGAATGACCACTTGTTGGTGCTTAAATGTTCCTATAAGGTCAAAATGTAGTCTTTTATAGACTATATATTGTTATATACAGTCTGTGGTTAACACTGTTTGTCTAACTTGTATACCCAATGTGTATATAATGAAAAGTGGTGTTCTCAGACTGTAGTATAGTCTAAAACATCTTGAAAGTTGTTTGTTTTAATCAAGTATAACTGCTGAGGATTATAAATAAAAGTCTCACCATGGTTGTTTCAGTGATGGAGCCGAAGCTGTTGATGAAGATGTTACAGGTGACGTTAACAGGAGGACCTGACAGAAGCAAACCACACATCAGATTTAAATCTACAGCTTTCTTAAATCCCACAGATGATGTTTTTTTTTGAAGAGACTGCATGAAGAATTAAAAGATTTCCCATAAAGTAACATATCCACAGTGTGCCATGCTATGCCCTGATAGATGACTTGTCCTATATAAGCAGCATAAAATTGTGTTGTCATTTCCAGTACGCTCCCATTTGTGTAGTCCATCTGTCAACCTCTGAACTAAATATTTCAGTGACTCATTTCCTGAGAGGCAATCATTTATTGATTCTCTTTCAGAAACATTAGTTTATTTCTAGATTATCAGATGGGATTTACCCACAGCATGCACTGGCGAGGATGTAGAGCAAGTATGAAATATATATGAAATGCGACCCCAGAGAACGAGGGGGGAAGTGTGTCAGAGAGAATCCTCCTGGCTTCACTCACAACCAGAGAACCAAGATTAGACTGAAATAAGCCTGTGGGGTTAACATCACTCACATTCTGGGATACAAACAAAGCTTGTGTAAAAAAATATCTCAACCTAGGGCTGTGGGTCAGATTCAAAACAGTAACAGTACATGACAAAAAATCAAAACATCAGAGCCTGCAGCATCTTTGACTTCTGACGCATCTGTGAGTGATTTGTGCTGCTTCACTATCCAGGTTGTTGTGCTAAAAACAGATGCATACTTTCTCACACCTGCCCTGACAGAGGTAGTCCTCCCACTGCACGCCACGGTGTGTGTATTTACCTTTGAAGTTTGGTCTGATGCGAGCATCGTAGCCAGATGTGCGTCCCATCAGTTTGTCCAGAAAGTCAGATGGAGAGGGAGGCTTGGCTGCTCTGCTGGGGAGCTTCATCTCCTTACAGAGCACAGAGCTGCCAGATGACAGCAAAAATAAAACTGGATGTTTACTTAAAATAATGCTGATGGACATGTTTTTTCTGTATATGTCTAATTTATAACATCTGTATCTTCATTCAAATCTGTCCAGATTCATACATTTAGCCAGAAGAGTGTTTTTTTTTCTTTTCTTTTTTTACAGTTAAGATTTCACAGACTGTTTCCGAACAGCAATGCATGTGTTCAAAGTGTTTTTAACATTTTCTTGCCCTTTGAGTTTAATAATGCATTTTTCATACATTCACTTTTTCCAGTGATTATAATAGTTTTTTTTTAAATACAGATTCCAAAGTGTTACATTCATGATTCTGGAGAATGTTTGTTTCACAACCCTTCCTCGTCACAAAACCCCCAAAAGAGGAGGCTAGTTTAAGCATATAATGTCTAACATTCAACATTTGTTCACTTTAGGTGTGAAATTATTTAAAATACAGTGAAATTACTGTCAAACAAACATGCATTAACTTCATAATGTCTAACCAGAGATGTCCATATCCTAAAATGTAAAATGTTCTCTTACCTGCCTGGCAGAAAAGTGACAGACGAAGCCAACAGCACATAAAACATGTGCAGCAGCATTCTCTGTCAGTCCAAACAGTGGATATAAATCCAATGGAGGGGAAAAAACTGAAAAAGAAAAAAAAGAAGCGGAGAAGCAGGGATGCAGGATACTTGTTGTGTCTCTTCCAGCTTGGCGCTGCCTTCTGGACTCAGCTGAGCGTCCCTCCCTCTCTGCAGGTGTAAAATCCAGGAAGCTGCTGCTGTATAATTCAAAAACCCGGGCAAGTTTTTATTCTGCCCATGTTTGTGTAGATGACTTCAAGCTTTATCTCTTTTTTATGGCCATATGCATGTTCAAGGATTTACTGCAAGAATATTTAAAGAGACAGGAACATTTTCAAAGTAGAGAGGATGACAGTGCTGCCTCTGACAGCAGTAGATTAGCAGATAGATTTAAGAATTAGAACATGTTTAATTTACTGTCAGGCAGTCATGAAGAATTAAAACAACCACAATTCATTGAATGCTAAGTTATTAAAGATTCCAAACATTTGTGAGCAGTGACAGATTGTGGACGGTGATTTCTAAACCAATTCCAGTCAAAAGACATTAAATACAAAATATTACAGAATTTTATCAGCTTTCTTCTTGGAATTTTAATTTGTTCCCCTAGAAGGAGAACCTTCACAAGGCTGGAGGAAAACTGTTGACATGAGCCAGTATCATCATCCCTTCGTCTAGTGTAAATCTGTTCATAATTGATATTATCATTTCAATGAGAACTTAACTGTTTACAGTGATAAGAACATATGCAATCACAGCAAAAAGAAAGCATCCAGTTCAAATGAATTCAAGTGTAAGATGTCTCTAGGAGCATCAGCACACATCCAGAGGATATTTATCCACTGCAGAGCCTTCCAGAGTTTCTGGTCTAATTATTCCATCTTCAAATCGCCTGACAAAATCAAATATAAATGTGGAAGCTCATGTTTATTCCTCCATACAGAGGAGGGGGAGGCAGTTCAGCCATTTACTCATGTAAAATTAATGTCAAAGAAAGCGACGGGACGTTATGGCTGCACGTGTTTGCCTCACACTTGAAAGGCCGCTCCACACTTTGCTCGGGAGCGCAGACTGTCAAAAGGGATAAGAAATGTGTGAGAACACAGAACATGAGTGCAGTCCTAATAACAAGAAGCCCAGAGTAGAAAACACACAATGTTTCTGCATGATGGAACATTTTCACCTCCGGACAAGATAAGTAGGCCAGGCGTCATTTTAATGTTTTTGTTGAAGCGTACATTGACTCTACTTAATTAGATCCTACTTTGACACACTGTAAAATTTATGTGTCAGAGCCTCTTTTTTTTTTTTTTTCTATCCAACCCTGCCTGTTCCTGTTTAAACTAAAAACGGGTGCATTTAGCTGAGGTAACACCTTTAGCATCAGCTCTCCTGAATTAAAGGTCTTAATCTGAATGCTTCACATGTGTGACCCGGGTTAATTTGCCAAGCATTACATATTGATTTAAATGCCCAAGGACACGAGTTCACCCACACACACATTAACAACCATCACATCTCACAATGCAAGTCAATTGATCTGATCTGCGCTATTATCGAGGAGAAAAAAATAACGGGATCAGTCCAATTTAAAAATAGCTTTTATTGCAGCTTCTCTCATGACAAGCTGCTCTGATCACACAGAGGGAAACAACAATAATCCATGCTCGGACATGTTTTAGCCTGGTGGAGAGAAGCAGGCAGACATCTTGACCATGATTTGAAAAAACAAAACCAAAAAAAAAGGCAGAAAGTTGGTTGACAGAAGAGAGAGGATGAAATGTGTGAAAAAGACAAACACAACAGGTGCAGCAGATACAAATTTCAAATACGAAAATATTCCAGCGACAAAACATAATTTACATGAATTCTCCGTTTTTTTGTTCGTGTGATTAGGTTTGTCTGTAAGCGCATGGCAACAGCTGTCAGAGTTCAGTCTTAACATGAAGCGTAACGAGTATCAGCCGTCACCATCTTAATCCTCGTGGATGTTGAAAAGCTTGGCTACTTCATTCAGATCTGCATGTTCCTCTCCATCTTTGATTATCTAAAGAACAACAGACAAACAATTAACAACCACATAAATAAAACATAAATCTTTGCTTGGACTCAGATTGTTTTAGTAAAAAATTAAAAGTCTCCCTGTGCACCTTTCTTGCAATAGGCATCCTGTTAAACACGTTCCACAGGATAATGCCCACCACCACTTTGTCTCTCAGGTAGAAGATGACTCCTTTCCCATAGTCGTCTCTGTTTTGCTCCACAGATGGAGCAGGTGTTGAAGAAGCGACCGGGCTGGTGGCTGTGTCCTCAGTTTCACTTTCCGAGCGGATCCCTGTCCCTGTGATCCATTTTACAAGTAGAGTTTGCTCAAAAATTCATCATTTACTTTTAGAATAAAGATTTATTCTAAAAGATTGCCTGCTCCTACCTGACTTCTCTGTGGCAGCTCTAGGTGTGTCTTTGGATGTGGCTTTGGCAAACACTCCCACTGTTGGCAGGCTGCTGTCAACAATCCCAATCGCCTCGTATCCCACATCCGGTCCCAGGTCACTCCTGGAAGAAACAACAGGAGATGATTGGAAATAAACCAGTGTCCATGATCTGAAAATCGCTATTTGTATATCAAATACTTATTCACTATTGTATCCTCCAATGTAAAGTAAAACAACTTCTAGATTTTTAACTTAAGTGTAAAAGCTGGTCTTAAACATTGTGTTTGTGTAGAACACACCACTCCCACATTAACACACAACAATGAACAAAAGTAGGGCTCAGAGTACACTTTGAGTGACGAAAGACGGTGAGGACGAGGAGCCGGGCCGGCTCGAGCTCGGGCGGACTGGTAGAGTCGGTGCTCTCACTGTTTGCCTGTGGACACAGACATAGAGTCTGTTTTCTGACAGGAATTTCCAAGATCAATTCTGGAAGAAATCTCGGAATCAGTTGAGGAAACTAGTATTAGTAGAGGTCTCTATCACACTGGTGTAAGAGTTGTTGTATACCAGGATGGTGGATGAAACAACAGGTTCCGAGGTTGATGAGGATGATGACAGTTATTACCTTAATATCAATGCTACTGTGGATCCTTCTGATATTACACAGGCAGCGTGATATAAACATCATCACCCACCACCTCGATCGCAGTGAATTCTTTGAAATATTTCCTGCTGGGTTCACACCTCAACTTAAAGCATAAATTCTACTAATGGACAGGCAGGAAAAAAACTGGATAATGTCAAAGTGACAATTCAGCTGCAGTAGTTTACACAGGCACCTCACGCTGAAAACTTTTGGAAATATACATATACATGTACATGTACATATATATACATGTACATGTACATATATATACATGTACATGTACATATATACATGTACATATATATACATGTACATGTACATGTACATATATATATATATATATATATATATAAGTGCATCGCATGTGTAAAAGGAGCGCAAGTGATTTAAGAAAAGACCCCACTTCACTAACACACAATGGGAGTCCTAAGTAAATAATAAAATAAATGAGTACACCATCTTAAAAATGTTCTCTAAATGCTAGCTATATGCTGATTTTTTATTTGATGTTTTTTTCTCTTGCTCCTTAAAACATTCTAAAGGTGATCCAATGGCGTCATTTGCCACTGTTGTTATCTTCCTCACTTTTTAAATGACATATATGTTATAGTAATTGCTCTCACTGTAGACTTCCATTCAAAAGGAAAGCAGCCCTGTTAATAAGGAGAAAAGTATTTTAGAGCTAGGGCTACTCATGTAAAACAAAATCATGGATTTGACGACCTTCATGTGAGATTTAACCGACTGCTGCTGCTGAATGATAAGAGGTTGATATGTTGCACCCGAGAGGCACAACAGACACATTCTTCAGCCACATTATACTGGCATATCTTCCGACAACATCCGAGGGTGCACAAGTCATAATAGTTTGACTGAGTGGCTTTTTTTGGGACCCCAGTGAACACATGTTGTCAGCAGAGTGTCATATTACCTCAGCTGCCGAAAGCAGCCAGTAACCACATGCATCTTCGTAAAATGGGCCACACTCCACACTGTGGCCTAATTTTTGCCAGCCCCTTGAAAATGTACAACAGCCCCTCTGTTTTAATATTAGTGATGATTTGTATAAAGTCAGTACATTTATTACGGGCTGGAGAAATGTAAGAGCGAATACTGCAGCCCTCTGCTGGGAACACCAACCTAATGTCCTCTAAGGGCTTTTTAAATATTTTACAACTTAATGGTATTCAAGAAATCAAAGCAATCATGCAAGTTCACGTGGCTTCTAAAAAGGATTAAATCTGAGTCATGTGCACAGTGGGACTTCCTTCCCCAGTTCCCACTAATTTAGATGTATGTATGTAGTATGTATGAACCAAGACCTGTTCTATCAACATTTCAGGCAGGATCTTTCACGCTCGTGTTCTCTGTCATTTCCACTTCAAGTTGATTTCATTGCTTGCAGTCACAGCTTTGATTTTGCAAAACGCTTTGAATTCATGAATCATTTAAACTTTGATTCAGCACCACCAGCGGGGGAACAGTTATTGCCGAGACACTCACCAGAACATAGACTGATGCCAGTAGGGTTTGTTGGCCCCCGTCATGTTCTCCCCTGCGAGTCTCCCGCTTACAACGGCGTGATCATGGTGCTCCACTCGTCTGCGGCCCAGTCTGATGTCATAGAAACACGCAGCGTCTCCTGCCTGCACCAGAGAGGAAGGGTTAAAGCTGCACGGCATGCATTAGATTAACAACTATTTACAACCATAAAACAAGCGCATTACAAATTTCAAGATACATTGTTTCTGGATCATGACTTGAGTTTGCCTGAAGAGGGCACTATAATACAAGAATAGGACCTAAAGGTGGAGGCATACATTTATGAACCATATAGGAGACTAACCATGACCTACTAAGTATACCATATACACCTGCAGAACGATGGCTTTTTGAAATTGTATTTATTTCTATAAAGTCAACATTAAAGTGCTTTTTACTGACTCTAATGTAAAGATGTGATGAAAACAGTTAACATGCTTAAATAAAAAAAATGGTCCCAGATAGTTAGGCTTTCAAAGGCTGCAATTAAATACTTAAACATAAGCAGAAAAATTCAACTCAAACCCCAACATAACTAGTTATCACTTTGACAAATATCTGTGGTTCTTTCTTGTTACAGTACCTGAAGGATCGCCCTTTAACAAAATGAGTTTCAGCAGATTCATGTGTTGTTCCATCTTCACTACACACTTCAGCAGGATCTAATAGATTGTCATAGCACCACTATTAAATACCATTTAAACATTAACTTACCACCCAAATATTGGATCTAGCTTGCAGCTCTGCATTGACCCGAAAGCCACCAAAGTCAGAGTCCACCTCTAGACCTGCTGACTTTGCAAGGTCAACATTGGGCTCCAGGCCAACAGCCGCCACTATGTGGTCCGTTTTGACCTGCGAATGGAAAACGCAACATAATCAGTAACTGATAAATCATTTCTTCATTTACACTGAATTCGTGGAAAAGCCTGTAACCTACCAGTCGGCCATCTTTCAGCAGGATTTCCACCTTGTCATCTTTGAAGGTCACCGATTTCACCAGAGCTTCTGAGATTATTTTCACACCCTCTAGAAAACCAAGAGATATATATTTTTTTTAGGTTTACAAAGAAACCAGGAGAGAAGAACATACATATTTCTTAGGGTTTGTAACTAGTTTAGACATGACTACAAAAAGGATGTGAACCTCTTTTGACTTTTTCTGTTGTCCAGTTGCTCAGATACTCAGGCAACACTTTCCCCATGTTTCCCTTCTCAGGGTACATCTGAATCACCTCCAGGCCAGAATCATTTGCTGACAATAAGAGAAAAGAAAATGAGCAACCCAGCAACAGATTCATCCTTTAAAAGAACCTGTATTTTTATTTAATATACTCTTAATTCTTTCTCATTTTGTCTAGCAGTCTTACATCTCCTGCCGAGGGCACAGGCCAGCTCGCTGCCCAAGAAGCCGCCTCCAATGATTGTGATGGACTTTATGTTTCTGGACACCTTGTCCAAAGATTTAAAGTCATCAACCTGTCAAGAGAAACAGCGTTTATATCACATTATATCCTGCATGAATGGTTCTGATGTGTCACAAAGTCAACCAGAATGTATTAAATTTACTTTATATTAGTGTGTGTTAACCTGTCTGTGGACAGCAGTTATTATTCATCTTCAACACCTTGAGTTACTGATTTTAAGCATCTGCTTCCTGCTATTTATCACTTAAATCATTTGAAATTTAAAACTTAGATCAAATAGATGATCATATAGCTGGACAAAACCAAATGTTCCTATTTGTTTTAACTCATGCGCCTATTTAGAAGTGATTAAATCAACATTTTGGAACTATTTCTGACCAGTCAACCATTTCATTGAACATTTTCCATAGTCATTAAAAAAAATTCTAAATATTTCCACCATGTTTCTTTACTAATCCCATCAGAAAAACACAACTCTCTTCTAAAGCCTGGTTCTAACAGCAAGTGAGTGTTCCCAGACTAAAATAGAGCTATCACCCCCTTGTGGCCAAGCACTGACCTTCCGGAACAAAGTGGTCCTCTTCATCACCTCCTCTCCTGCTCTCTCCATGACCTGCAGGTTTCTTGGCACACCACCTGAAGTGAAAAACTCAGATTAGCTCCGGCCAGGTTTAAGGATTATTCTGTGATAAATGCATCCTAAAGCTGCCTCACCTGTAGCGATCAAACACTTGTCATATGAAATCTCAGTATCGTCGTCAAGTTTCACCTTGTTTCCTCTCACGTCCATGTGGACCACCTAAAATAGATTCAGTCATTTCTTTGAGGTCCAGAAATCATCAACACTGCATAAATGTTTATTCAAATCTGCCACCAAATTCATGTACTGTATGTAATCAAGAAGAAGTGCTTGTTAAATCAACACAAACCTTTCTGCCAGTGAGAACAGCCACTCCACCATTTTCTGTACCTTCCAATTCTTCTGGATTTATATAAAATGATGCCGGCTGGAAGTAGATACTGAAAATCAAAGGGGCAGAATGAAAAAAAGGTTTTAGATCATTTCACAACGTTCACACATATTAGCTCCAGGAAATCATTTGCTGTAAGGAACATGGTATGAGCTCCACCTAGCTCCATTAAGTTTTTATAGATTCCAAAAAAAGATCAGAGTTCAGTGAGTACTGATAGTGAACAGGACGAGTGGGGTCAATCTAAAAAAGAAGAGGTTTAACTTTATAAAATAACATTTTGTGATAAAAGCAAAGTGATGCCATAGGACAACACAGTCTGACTGATGCAAAAGCAACAGCCACTGATCAAACAGAGATATACAGATGTTTATAGAGCCATCAGGCAGGTACAGAGCCAAAGCAAACTTTGAGACTTCCAGTGTTGCCAGATGATAGCGATAAAGTACTTTCTGATAAGACTGCCTTTACAGTGCACTGCCATTGCTTACGGTTCTAATTGCAATTTGAGAAGTTTGAATGGAGTTGAGAGATTACATCTAAAACTGGATTATTAGCTGCACTTACATGCAGATGTGGATTCATGAAGGCCAATTTTTCTAATGGCTAATGGTTAATGGCTGGGTTTTATTCTGCTGGGGTAATATGTTAACACTCCTTTTGACTGTTTTCCTCTGTACAGCCAAGTCCCACTGAAGGACTACAGGATGATACTACTCGGACAACAAAAGGAAACAGGAACACGTCCGACACCAAACATTGTGACTACAGACTACACTCTCCATTTACAGTACATACAGAATCTGTAAATAGAGACTACAAACTCAATTCAAAGAAATGCAGGCGAACGCAACAAAAGCACAACACAAGAAACTTGAACATAAAAACAAACCTTCTTTCCTTTCCATTCCACTGTTTGAATCGCAGTGTTTCTGTCACACTGGGGTCATCAGAGAACCAAAGTTCTTTAGAAAGAGGCGGTCTCATGTACGGAAGGTCTGGCTCATCAGTCACAATAAGTACCTGGAATTAAACATTTAAAATAACCAGATACAGCACATGAGGAAACATTATAACACAACTATGATAATGAACTGAATTCTGAGCAACACTGATGTCAGATACAGATGCCAAACTGACCTTAGCACCTGGGTCTCTAGCTCGGATTGAGCGGGCAGCAGCAAAAGAGGCAGTACCTCCACCAATAAGAAGGTAGGGGGTGTGCGATGGGACCTTGAGAGAGACAGGTGTGGACTCTCCTACTAGAGTTTGAGAGAGCAACAGCAAGCGGGAGAAAGAGATGAGGTGAAGAGAGAAAGTAGAGAAGAAAGGCAAAAAGCAAAAGAGAGAGACAACAATCAGTACATGTGGTTTACTGCTCATCAGTCACCATGACTTACACTAATACACCTGAAAGGAGTAAATGGGAGAAGAAATCAAAAAAAAAATGTCATGTAAGTGAGATTAACCTTTATCATAACAAGAACTCAAACAATGTGGAAAGAAACCAGGAACAGGCAGGGATAAAAGCTGTAATGAGGAAAACAGGTTAAAAATATAAATAGGAAAGAAAGGTGTTTGAAATTAACATTAACGTTATCAAAAAATGGGAGGAAGTATCAGTGTCTGCCCGCTTCGCCCACTTCAACCGAGGATGGACTTTGGTCTTACCACTCTCTGACACCAGTTCAGGCTGAGGCTGAGGCTCAGGCTGAGGCTCAGGCTCAGGCGGCTCTGCTGCAGGGCTTTCTGCTGCTGCTTCTGCTGGAGGGTCTGTTAGTATAACCGAAGCATGAAGCAGTCAAGACAAAATAAATCCTACGACGTGGACAATGTACACCACTATCACAGGGCGCATTTCCATGCACAGCTCTTACCACTCTCCACATGAGGTTCAGGGGGCGGTGGCGACTCTGTTAGTTCGATTGGGGACGGCTCAGATGGGGGCAAGGGTTCTAGTAGTACAGTAAAAGGTCACATGATAACCTCTGTTGTTATTAACCATCTTTATCTAGGGTCCATAGACTCAGGTCAGGTGAAAAAAAAAACAGAAGTTTTAAAAGCACCTGAATCATCAGAAAAAAAAAAAAAAAAATTCTCCAGTAAAATTGGCACATTAATCTGAA
The DNA here is from genome assembly GCF_963930695.1 of Labrus bergylta. Taxonomy (NCBI): domain Eukaryota; kingdom Metazoa; phylum Chordata; class Actinopteri; order Labriformes; family Labridae; genus Labrus; species Labrus bergylta. The sequence goes on from NC_089208.1 coordinate 10,989,472, forward strand.
CAGTCTTTTCTTCTTACCCTCCTCAACTACAGGCACAGCATGTGGTTCTGCTGGCTCCTCTGGGGGGGCTTCTACCACTGGCTCTTCTGCTATTGAATTCACAGCACAGGTTAGGATTACAACTCTTAACAACATTACTGAAGGGGAAGACCTTCAGGATCTATTTGTTTCTCCAGCTTTACCCTAAGGACATTATGCAGAGTATATACACTCACACATCAACAACTAGAAGCTGCCTTGTTTGCAGATAACTTTGTATAAACTGTAAAACAAATCATAACAGTAAATATATCATGTATTTACAGCAAGTTTAGTCATTTAGTTGTGGGTTGTCCCTTTTAAATTCAGCCTTAGACAGAGAATACAAAATGCCTAATGTAAAAAAAATGTCATTCACAAGGGCAGCTTTCAGTTCGCTTAGATGTTAAACAAAAAACACTTTTTGATTGTACCCCAAACCACATTTCACAAATGATGACATGTTCACAGAAAGGGCTCAAGCAGAGGAGGTTCATCTCACAAACACATGTGACAACAAATCACAACAGCATCAAACTGAAATGACAAGTGTCTCACAAAAAACAGAAATATTTTCACAAATATTTCAGAATGGAGGAGAGAATGTTTGTCTGAACAGTTGTAGAAAAACTACAAGAGGGTTAATTTATCAGGTTAGAGGGAACCGAGTTAATTATACCGGAGCAAACTGAAACAGAAAACCATGAACCATGACACACGTGACACAAGAAGGTGAATGAACATTTAAAAAAGCATGCAACAAAAAGTGTTAAAATAAAGTATATGCTGTTCATTTTTGAATCCTTTGTACACACATACAGGCTTCCATTTATTTATTCTAAATAAGATGATCTATGGTGAGACATTTTTGATGTTATCAATTCTAAAAACAAACCATCATGACAACAGGTCATGAAGTCCTCCTTTCCAAACAGTTTCCTCTAAATAAACAGGGTGGTGGAGCTGTCAGTCCAACAAACTATTGTAAATTCTGGTCTAAATCACTAACATCTGTATGGGTGTACAGAGGCTTCAGTATAGAAACACACACACAGATACAAGACAAAAAGAGTTTGATGTCAGGGGTCCTCGGGTATAAAATACGTCATTATCATCATACATAGTACATTTTTTTTGCATTGGAAATATTATGAGCAGGGTAAAAAGAGGAGGGAAAAGACACATTTTACAGCCCTTAATGTGTACACAGTGTATTAGTGAAGGTGTGATCATGCACATTTACTATTACTTAAAGGTCACATATTATCCTCCTTTACAACCAGTTTGAATAAGTCTCAGAGCTCCCAAAAACATGGCTGTGAAGTTTCTTGATAAAAATCCACTCTGATCCTGTATTTGCTCATGCATATAAACGCCTCTATTTCAGCTCTGCTCAGAACAGACTGTTTCTGTGTCTGTAGCTTTAAATGTAAATGAGCTGTGTCTGACCACGGACCTCTCTGGAAGGGGATGTGGCTCTGGCTTTCTTGCACCATGCCCAATTGTTAACAGCGAGAGGGCAGAACAAACACCTAGCTGTGGGAGTGTCAACCACCTGGGGGAGGGGTTACTGCCCTTTGTGACAGCACAAGGGGAAAACATCCTAAACATCCTAAAGTGGAGCAGGTAAAAGACAGAGAGGATGGACTTTTTTTCATAATTGGGGGGTTTGTTGACAGACTAGGGACACATAATAGTGTTAGAAAAACATGATAAAATGTATTTTGCATAATATGTGACCTTTAATGTTTAAACATGTGTATGTAAATGTTAAGCATGCATGCAGAAATGTAAAAAAAAAAGGAAGCAAACAACCTAGGGGTGGTTCAGTTGTTTCACTGGGGGCTTCTACTTCAGCGTCAGGGACAGGGGGGCTTGGCTCCTCTGGTAAGGGTTCTGCTTGTGGTTCTGGTACAGGTTCTGCCTGTGGTTCTGGCTTAGGGACAACTGAGAGAGAAATGAAAAGATTTCATGGAATTATTAAGTAGACATTAAACATATTCTTGTGTGTTACATGACATTTAGATTGTACATCTGCCAGAAAATTGAATGTGTTTGAGTTTGTTTTGCAGTCTGAAACAGCTGTTAACATGGCAACAAGCAGTAAACTGAACCACACACTCCAGAGTCAGCTAACCAAGCAAACTATTCCATGAAAAAGTATTTTCTTGTGGATTAATAGAAACATTTTTCTTTTGATAAAGAGTCAAACAGGAAACAAAACATGGCGCTCTTTTTCTTGAGATGTTTCTAGCTCTCTGTTTATTGTAAGTATGTTTTACTACCTATGAAGTCATTAAAAGACATGGAGTTTGATCTACATGTTAAGATTAAAATCTACTCAAATGAGAGAGAAATGACTCACCCTGTGTCTCAGTGGCTTCCACAGCTGAAAGGATAACAACAACAAACAGACACAATCAGCACAGATACATTCTGAATAGGTCATACCAAAAGTTTTTCACAGGAATGTTGTTCTGCCTGACAGGGCATTTAAATTAAAAGCTTTAAATAAATCAGAGAACCTTTTTTATATAGAGTGAAATAAATGGCTTAAGTTTTATGATCATTACATTCAGCTGCTAACACGGGCTCACCGGGAGGCTCCGACTCGCTGGGTGTGTCTGGCTTTTCTGTGTTGAACTTCTCTTGTCTGGAAGCAATCTCATCAATACGGTCCTGATATCGTAGTTGGTCCCCCTTTACAGTTCGGTATGCCTGTGAAAACAAAAGTGTATCACAACAAAAGTAGCAAATCTATGGGACAGCTATAGTCAGGAACTGAAAGCTTTACATAACTAAAGTTTAAGGAAATCTTCAAAAACATCATATTTAACGGAATGGAAAAAGGGGGTTGAGATGTAAACCAAGTATACTGTGTGTGTGTATATATATATATATATATATACACACACACACACACACACACACACACACACACACACACACACACACACACACACACACACACACACAGATTTGTTATTCATATTGTTTTGATGTTGAATTTTATTGCTCTATGGGCGTCTGTATTCCTTGGTGTTATTGTGAATGCCTCAGCATTGACCTAACCGATTAAATGGACCAGGTTAGCTCTTAACTTCATCCTACACCCTTTTTAAACATAGAGAATTATAAAAATTAATATTTACAGGAAGGATGCAACTGAAGAAACCTGCTTTGCTTACATTTATAGTTTACATTTATTTTTTTCAAATTTTGAAAAATAAAATAAAAAGAGTAAAAAAACAAAAAAACAAACTTAAAACACATTCAACTGTGACTCTGCTTAGCTGATGCTATGTTCAGTGCATGTCCTGCATTTAATGAGGTATGAAGCCCACTCACATAAACTCCACCTCCAACGCAGGCTACTCCAACCAGAAGGAAGTACAGCTGGTTTTCCCGGCCTCCCCCTGCAGGCCCAGTGGACATATGAGCCGCAGGAACTTGTGCTGGTAGTCGGCCATGGGTTAATCCTGAAAAGAATTAGACAAATCACAAAGTCTTAAAACTGTTCAAATAACATCATCAATACAGTCAAACAACTGTGACACTCTCAAGCATAATTCAGAGGTGTCACAGCTGCAGTGCAATTAGGTATTAAACACCTTTAACGAATACAACAGTTTAGAGTTAGATGTCTCATGTTTTTGTGAATGCTGAACTGTTTTTTAAGCGTTACATTAACGCCCACTGGACTTTACTCTGTGAGTAGTTATACACACAGATTTTTTTTCTCATAGTCCACTGCACAGCTCCTACATTACACATTTTGTGTTTTTTATTTTTATTTATTTTTCAGATTTTACATTTTTAAATTCTATTTTATATATTGTAATAGCTTCTTATACTGTATTATTTAAGTTGTTGCTAGTTCTGCTTTATTTCCTTGTTAATTGTTTAGCCCCAATACACCAAGTCAAATTCCTTGTATGTGTAAATAAATGTACTTGGCAATAAACCCCGATTCTGATTCTTCTTCAGTAATATATGGTTTCAGTGGATTCAATAACATGGCAGGAGATGCTCTCCTATCTTTATGTTTGTGTTTATAAAGCTTATCTGATAGCAGCAGTCTGCTGCCAAAACACTGAATACAATATTTATTCACTGGTCCCTAAATAAGATCTCTCTTTGCTACAGGTTGGAGAGTAACAATAGCCGTTTTCACATATGCACTCCGGATAATATCTAGATAATTACAGGAGGACTTCTCCGGAGAGTCTCCCGACCTAGCCGTTCACATATGCTCCTCACAGCAGGGGACTTTCCCTGTCAGAGTGGAGGGGGGGGGGGGGGGGGGGGGGGTCGGAGGATTTCCTGAGGTGAGATGTAACGTAAATAAACAACGCGGAATAGCAGCCGAAGCAACACAACGTTCTAATGAGAATATTTGCCTTTATATCAATGCTGTGTAATCCAATGGAATGACAACATCCACAAGAGAGAGGAGAACAAGATACTGATGACCAGAAAACATAATGCAGCCGTTCAATTACGTGCATGGAGATCGTAGTGGTCGCCTGCAGACACTTTAGGCAGTCACTGTATATAAACGTCATTCTCTTTCTATTGGCTCTAGTTGAAGTCTCCAGAGTATATTCGGCCGCGTTCAGACATCAGCTCACTCGGATTTTCTGCGGATAAAATACTAGGGGTCTGGCCGGAGAAAAATGTGGCTGTTTGCGTTCACACATAGCCTAAAGCACCTCAGGGTAGCCAAAATCCGAGGAGTTTTTCAGGAGATTTCTGTATGTGTGAAAAGGGTTACAGATGAGGTGAGGAGTCACAAGCACAAACCACACACTCATCATCTTTGTATTAGCCTAAAAGCTTGTAAGAAAAGGTGTCTGATGGTAATGTATTCAAACTATGTACGTCCACAGCACCTGTCCAGTGAGGATAACAAGCTGTAAAGCATTAAGTTACCTTTACACTAATGATACTATGTTCTAAATGAACAGAGTTGTCAGCCTGGTTAAAATGTGAAATACAGAGACAAAGAATTTAATGACTGTCCAGCTGTTGAGGTTAGAGGTGTTAACTAAAACTGTGAGAGGTTGAACTATTAGTAAAGGTGCTGCTGACTTGAATATCTGCAGAATAAGAATAATAAGAATACTACACTCATATGCAAGGCAATAATACACCACAGCAGCTTTGTCTTGTGGGTACTATCACAATCTGGTAATGCAAATTAAATTAGGTTAACTAAGAAATCCCCACATAATCTGAGTTGAGTTAAGAGGCTTTAATCCTCATTATGATCAACCCATCTAATGCACTACTTTCTTTTATTGCCTCCTTCATTCATCACTTAAAGACATGGTCAGCAGGAGTGCAGCCTGTTCTCCTTACAGGGTCACTGACAGTTTCACTTCTTACTTTATAACCCCACACAGCATCTAACATTGCTTCATGACATGTTAAAACATATGCCACAGAAATTACGACTTCACTTGCCTGTGACTGGGCAACAGTCAGGGGAGGGCACTGTGTTTAGTTAGTTACAGCACTGTCAATAACTTCTGCTTATTACCTCAGTTAAGGTGAGCTGTCTCTACCAAGCGAAGGTCACCATAGCGACCAGAAGCGGCCTGTCTGATTTAACATACAGTCAGCGCTGTGTAATGTCATGCTACTAATACATGTTTGAGTTGAATCAAGCTAAAGAAGGAGGCAGCAAGTGACTAGTGACTTACCTGTTCGTCTCACATTCTGTCTGCACACAGTTGATGAAGCTCTAGCTAGAGGTGCAAGCTTTCTCCATACTGTTCTACATTTCAGCATTGTGACTCCGCTCCGCTCTGACGGTTCCCAGCTACCTGGCCGACTTGTCGGACGTGAACACCTGGCTAGTTAACGCTAAACAAGTCCTGCTGCCGGTACACACCGCCAACTAGTAGCACCACGCTACACGCCAAGGCCAGAGACAGGTCATACGCTTCAGCGGGATTATGGGTAATGGGAAAAGACTCTCTGAATACGGAAGATGGGTCACCACCAGGAGTCCAAAAGTAGGATAACGCCATTGGGAAAAAAAAAAAAAAAAAAATGGCGTCGGCAAATATGTCAGTGACAGCGCTGAAGGTATTTTTTTAATAACTCTTAATAGACAAGAAATTGTTTTGTTGCTTTGTGGAAAAAAAACAGCAACCTTTTTTTGAAAACCTAAAAACAACATCTGCAGGACTTAAACTGCGGTTTTTCTCTGTTTATGCTCCATGTTTAAAGTTGTTACGTCGACTGGTATCAGTTTGTCACTCTTGTCTTATAGACTCTTTGACAGCTGCCGTAAACCCTCTTCTTTTACTCTTCTCCTTTACAGATTCAATGCAGCTGAAGTGGAACTACTGCCCTCATGAGTTTACTTGTAAGATAAAGCAACCCTTTTAGAAAAAGTTTTCCATCCAGCGTTAACAAAGAAATAAATACAGATGAGGAAGGTAGGTAAAAAAGATAAGAAGTGCGTTGTTATACGGTTTTTGTGTAGGCTATTTTTGTGCGTGTAAATAAGCGTTAGTGTCAAGTTGATAGGCAATAATAGGCAACAATAATTTGGATTTACCAAACATGTCATGTAACACATGATTTTGCTTGGGTTATTATCACATGTATATTTATTATAAACTAAAAAAAAGGGAGCTTTTCGATTTTTACTCATTCTTGTATTATGATTATAAAATATACGTGGTGATTGATGGATGTCCACTGTAGCAATATTTAATGTCGCCCTCTGGTGGTGGCTCAAGACATGTGGAAATGCGTAAGACACGCTGTTTAACGTGGGCTCAAATGACCTACCGAATACTTTATGTGAAAGTTCCTTTTGTTTGATTCTGCAGCAGATCAACAAGTCGGTGCGTTATGTGGCTTCTTTCAAATGTAAGGGAAGTTGATTATTCGTGATAGGAAATCATTTTCAGCTAGACAATGAGGATTTGTTTACTTCCTTTCAAAGAGGAAATCTAAAGTGGTGCTGGTGAGATGGCAAAGGTTCTTGCCACGTTTTTCACACGTCATTCTGCTTTCTTTTGACAGTTAAACGTATCTGCACTGCAAATCTTTGCTGTGGAAAATGTAAACAACAGCTGTTCCGCCAGCATTTTCTTAAAGCTTTTTCTGACATTGAGGGTGACAGGTATTAAAAATACTTTATAGATACAGTCAGTTTTCTCACTGATGATCTTGTTTGATTTTGTAGGTCATACAGAGCCATACGTTTTAGAGAGGACATATTATACTCCTTTTCTACCTTTTAAAACAGTCTAAATGAAACATCTTTGCTCAAGCACCAGAGGAGGTTTGGGACCCTGTATAAACCAGCTCTCTCAGAACGCTCCGCTTCGGTGTGTGTGTTTCTTTAAAGGCAATGATCACTTCCTGAGCACTGCCGAGGTGCCCTTGAGCAAGGCACCAAAGTGTGTGTTTTATGATTAACAGAGTGTAAAAACAGAATTTCCCCTTGCGGGGATCAATAAAAGTAAATCTTAATCTTCATCTTAAATAGAATGTCACATTGTTTGTACCTAAACAATTCCTTAATGCCTTTTTCATCTAATTGATCAATGATGTGTCAAAGTCAACAGAAAGTTGTCTTGTTGAGTTATTACTGCTGCGCCTCATAGATTCAGTGTTACTGAGACCCAGAGAGGTAGACCACCATGTCTATGACAAGCACTCAAAGCATTTTAGGCATACATGTAATACCAGCACTTTCAATGAAGCGATCGCAAATACAACAGTGCTGGCATCTTTTCAGCTGCCTTTGCAAAATGTTGATTGCATGGTTATATATTTTCTGAAGAGGCCTGATTGTTGTAGGAGCTGCTTGTGACTTAGATGTTAGATAATGGTCTAAATGTGAAAAGATCATGGAATGCATAAAACTATTTGCGGCATGAAACTGTAAACAATCTCTAAAGAGTGTTAACCTATGAAGGTTTGCTTTTGAAACGTCTCCGCCGTCAGATTTAGAATCAGGCTTTATTGAAAACTAGGCTCACACCTAATGAATTGGTCTTTGTGTTTCGTATTTACATTTTTATAGGAGTGGAGTAACGAATAGCGGAGGGAAATAAACAGTTGTACGCCTACTGTTGAGAATCTTAAAAACAAAAAAATATACTATATCATTTCAAATTGAAGCTGGTAACATGTCAAAGCTCCAAAAGGAAAACAGTTAAAAAGATTGTTGATTAATCTTTAAATTGGCATTATTGAATTTACAAAAGGGTTCAGCCCAGTGTGACGAGAAGTTAAAATAATGTGTACATCTCCCTGAAAGCCTTTATTAGTGTAGCTGTTAAAACAACTTCTTCAGAATTCAGATTCCAAATTGAACAAAAAAAAAAAAAACCTATTACAATATGAAAATTGAAACAGTTAAACATTCTAAATGTGAACCTCATGATAAGATCTTGTGGCAACATGTGAGTTGTAGTATGTTACTGTCTATTACAACTGTGTCCTCAAACCTGTCAAACCTCATTATGTGTAGTACCCCCCCCCCCCCCCCCCCTTCCCTTTAACGCCCCCACAGGCCAACTGCTCCATACACTTGCCCGGAGCACTTGCAAAAACAAACACATAATTCTGTCTTTTTCTCTCTCTCTCTGTCTGTCTGTCTCTCTCTCTCTCTCTCTCTCTCTCTCTCTCTCTCTCTCTCTCTCTCTGTCTCTGCCTTGCTCTCACTCTCTCTTCTCTCTTGTCAGTGTGATCAATTTCTTTAACTTCCTCCTTTTGGAGTGGCTGCGCTGAATACCAGAACACAGGATATGCTTCGCAGTACCTCTCAGTCTCATAGCAGCAGCAGCAGCAGAGGCAGCACTTAAAGCACTAGCAGCAGCAGCAGCAGCCGAGAGGACGACACACTCTGCAGTCAAGATGAGTGCTGGGGATGTGGTCTGCTACGGCTGGCTCATTAAATCCCCCCCAGAGAAGAAACTAAAGAGATTTGTGAGTAGGAGTACACGCCGGACTCTTGTTTATGTCCTCTGCCAGCTAGTAGGAAAGCCGGGTTGTGCTGTTGAGGCTTGTGTTTTTGTGTAGAGATATGTGTGTGTGTGTTATGACGTGGAGTGATGATTTAGAAAGATACCGTGGGTTGTATGTGCTTTTGTCCAACTGAGCTGGTTTTCAGTCTCCTTTCTATCATCTTCCTCAATTCTTTATTGGCATCTTGCTTTAGTATTTTCAGCGTTTTGATGCACTTTGTATCTCTAAGAACATTATAATCTGTCAATAATCCTAAATACACATGCAGATGTGCCCCACAAACACATGGAATAATGTGTATGTAGTTTGAACATCAACAACATACAGCCGTCAATGTTTTGTGGTTGTTGAGGTCATGTGATAATGTTGGGCTGGACACTCACTCTGCTGTGAGTGTGTGTGTGTGTGTGTGTGTGTGTGTGTGTGTGTGTGTGTGTGAGTGTGTGTGTGTGTGTGTGTGTGTGCGTGCGTGTGTGTGTGTTTGTGTGTTTAGTGATGAGTGTGTGCAAAATTGTGAAACATGGGAAGTAATGTCAGGCACCCAGACACTTCAGACTTAAATGACAAGCAGAAATAGTCCAGCTTTATGATGGCTGTTTAATGCACTTCCTCTGTACCAGTGGAGGGGGAAGAGGAGTAGGAGGAGGAGTTTGAGGAGGAGGTGGAGGTGGGCCATTATTTGTCAACAGTTGTGTATAGGGAAAAGGTGGGTGGAGGTGAGTTTGTGCTTTGATGGGGTGTTGGGCAAAAAATAGAAACTTATTTTAACACAATACGCAAATCCTGATTTCAGAGTGCAAAGGAATTACATGTTTTTCAGACTAGTGTAAGGGCAGAAACACTATCAGGCCAATTATTCAAATAGCAAGTACTGCCACATGGCATTATGGAAATGTGGTTTATGCTTTGTTGTGCTTTGTTTATGGTATTATGAAATGAAAATCTTCAGCCACTGACTTTGAGTACTTAAGTATCTTATTTAAGAACATGATCAACAACACAACAAACCTGAATGTACAACACACTTATTGCCTTATCCTTTCTGACATGAACAAGTTAAGTTGTCTGATTTTCTGTCAACATTGAACTTATCCCGTCTCTGTCCATTTACGACAGAGTGTGGAAAAGTAGGTCTTTAGTCATGAGTGCATTTTTCTTGAATCTAGACAGATTCATATATACCTGTATAAATGTATCTCATATAGGCCTACATATATATAATCCGCGAAATTAACCTCAAAATTCAACTCATTATTAGTCCTTTCCACAGTATGTCAGTAAGTTTTAAAAGCTTTTTGTCACTGTTTTCTATCAAATGTAAGCGTCTGCCTTCCACAATGTTGAAAGAGAAGCTCTTAAGCTCTACAAATCTGTTGAATTGTGCAAATATGGACATCTAAAATGTCGTACTTCTTACTTTGACTCTTTTGAGAAGGGATATTGTTGGCAACCTTATAATCTGATCAATAATGCACCTCCACACGGAAATTCTTTTTGACAGGTCACATTATGTGCAGAGGTGTAAATTATGACAGGAAAATGGCTGAATTCCATTAAACTGCTTCAGTTAGAGGGTCCTGATACTTTGCATGCTGACTCACTGTCACGCAGTCCTGGCTGACGATGACACGTTTAATAAAACAGAACCATCCAGAACAGAACCAAAAAATCTCTCAAGGTTCAGTAAAGTTGCCCAGTTGTCACCGGCACTGACCTGAGAGCTCTTAGGTGACATTACCCCAGCTATGAATCTACATCTGAAGAAGAAGACCACGAGAAGTGGGTGGAATTTCTTTGTGAAGCCGACGGTTGAATCACAAGTTTATACTTTATTGTCAGACATCTACTTCTAAGTGAAACTCCCTTGTTCTTGTTTGAAATATAGAAGGAAAAGGTCACATGTCTATTTTAATTATCAGTTATGAAGGACTTTGATCATCTGCTTTTTTTCCGGATAAGCAAAAATAAAACTTAAAAATAAAACTTGGGTGGCCCTGGATATCACATAAATATTTAATTTGTGTGTAACTTTCCAAAATCACAAAACGTCTCTCGGATCAAAATGCTATCTGTCTATGAGTTATGGTTTCCTCTGAAATCTTGTGGAGGTATTGGCTGTACATGTGGCCTGTTTCACCATTTCCTGGTCTAAACACACACGACACGTTACTAACGGATTTGAGCAGGAGCAAAATACCCTCATGTCTTTCTGTGCCGCCACTGATGATGCACAGAAAGCCACAAATCCAAATGTGAAACCTATACGATGACTTACACATTACTAGTAGATTGAAAGTAGATTTCGTCATAACTATTTTTATATATGCAACTTGACAACTACAACATTGGGCTTACTTGCAGAAGTAGTGAGGACGTATGTGTTACATATTTTGTAAAGTTTGCACAAGTCTTCAGTAGAAAACTGTGACCCAGAACTATATAAATACCTCTTTCGTTGTTGTGTTTGACATTTTCTGTTAAATACAGTGAACTTCCTCTTCTTTGCACTTCTGGGAAACTTGGGTTGAAGTTCCGCTTACTGACCATATCAAAAGCAAAAAAAAAAAAAAAAAAAAGTAGTTTAAAGTTGCTAAGTTAGCTGCAGCGAAGAGCAGGAACAGTGATCTTATTCCCATGACTAATGTAAGGTTGTTGGAGGGATGTTAGAGTGCAAACTGTGCAGCACTACACGATAACACAAGTGTGAGGATATACATCATATTTAACTTTAAGGCTGTTTAAACAGTGTGTTGCTTTCTCCCGCAGGCCTGGAGAAAACGCTGGTTCGTGCTCCGAAGAGGTCGAATGAGCGGTAATCCAGACGTACTGGAGTACTATCAGAGTAAGAACTCCAAAAAGCCTATCCGCATCATTGACCTCAAAGAGTGCGAGGTGGAAATGCTGAATGGGCAACTCAGGATAAAACGAGACTTTCACTGGAAGCACCTCTTTGTGGTGAAGACCTTGTCTCGTATCTTCTACCTGGTGGCCAAAACAGAGGAGGAGATGAACAGCTGGATTAGCAGCATCAGCCAGATCTGCCAGTTCGCGAGCCTGGAGGATGCAGGTGAATATACAGAAAGATTTGATTCTGTTTAATTTGATATGTTGTTATGTGAAGCTACACCTGACATGCCTTTTTGTTTAAAGTGAACATCACAAAAAAATGGGTGTTAACCAGAAGACGTACTTTGGAAAGTTCACACTTTGTTCCACATTCAATATCTGATACCTCCTAGATCAGGAAGTGGTGAACTCAGAGGTATACTTTAAAATGAGGTCAAAACAAACTGTTTATTTGGTGCTGTTTGGTTTTGGGTTAAAAACAAAACACCACAGACTTCAAAGGTGCAGTTTACTGGAATATCACATTGTCTTTCAGTAAATTCCTTTAAAACTGTCCAAACAAAAGCTTTAACTAATCTGCAGTAAACACAGTGGTGAATTGATTCCGTCCAGTGTATGTCGTGTGCAATTTTTTTAATAACCTTTAAGTCCTAAAGATTCATATTTTGACAGTTTCAGGCAACATTTGTCAAATGATTCACACAACATCAATGATACTTCCAAAGAAGATACAAAGAAGAAGATATACTTTTTTAGTTCCAGAGAGTGAATTCAATTTTTTTCACTCTGTCGTTGAGACGTGCTAAACACCTAGCACATAGGCTGAAATACACACACACACACACACACACACACACACACACACACACACACACACACACACACACACACAGGATCTTATGTCATGAACTCATGGAGAAGGTTAGAGTGAGGGGCTGAACATAAAAGAGCACCCGAGTAGTGGTGGGTATACCTCTTCAGCTACTGGCCCAATTTCCAAACTTGGTCTGCAACAGGACTTGAACCAGCAAACCCAACCCAGGTCCCGCCCCTTTAACTGACTATTTGCTCTACTTTTACTGGGTACTGCATGGATCGTTTGTTGATGATCCAACTTTGATCCAGTCTTGTGGTTAGCATGCATTATATATCAAGCGGCTACATTTCTCACTAACTGAGCTCATAAACCTGCAAACAATCATAGACATAAACATTATATTCAAAACCATTTGATACAAATCATATCCGGGATTGGTTTTTGTAGCAGCAGTGTAAACAAGTTCATGTTTGAGTTTGGTTTGAATTGCAGTCAAGTTATGGTAAAGTCATCTTGTTTTATCATTAATCTGTTTGCATCTGTTTCCAAGTTGTTGTTGTGACGATTCGCCTGTCACATAGTGTACCGCTTATTGGCCCACCACAGAATTAAACATCTTTCAGGGGCAGCTTTTTAAATGATAAATCACAATTACCACAATGAATTGGCAGTATTCTTATTATTTTGACTTTTATTTTTATATTTGCAAACACACAATAATCATGCTATACCGGTAATATATACTTAAAATGAATGCAGTGATATTGCGAGAGGACAGTTAGGGACATGTCTGTTAGAAAACTGTCGTCTGTGTGAAGGAGATAGAGAAACACCACAAAGTTGCTGATAATGCCTGCATGTTGCTGTAAATCACCATAGCTCTGAGAAAGCAACACATAAGTAGTTGATACAAATGCAAAGTTTATTAAACACTCTTAACAATGTGATTTTGAAGACTGTTGTCATGGGTTTAATGGCATTTTAGAATAAAGCCATGTTGCTTAATCTAAGGGGTTTTAGACAGTAGAAGTAGATCCAGCCTGGATCTGGAAAGGGTTTTGTAAGATGGCACATCATTACTTTTGCAAAGGATTATAAAAGATGTCTCTGCGCCCACAAGAGAACATAAACGTCCTTTAAGGCTCGCAAATGTTTTATGAGAACAAGCAAAGTCTTTTTGATTTTTTTTTCCCCCTTCCATGGTTCGGCAGACACAGCCTTGACTACTTGGTGGCCTTGAGAGAAATGGAATAAGACACATTTATGAACCAAGGTCAATCTGACTAAAAGACTACCTGAAAAAAAAAAAAATTCTCTTCAGATTCACCCACTCTACATTAAAGTATAGGTTATAAGAAATGTGTGTGTTTGTGGTTACACCAATAGCTATTGGTGTCAGCATGACGGCAGTTTTCTTCGAAGAGGTTGTAACATTTTCGAAACTACCCGCTCTCTATTCCTCTCTGCTTGATCTGAACAGAGAGCTCAGAAGAAGGCTTCCCTCACACCCCCACTCCCCTCCAGCCGTCCCCTGACAGCTCCGACAGAGTGTCTGTATCCAGCCAGCTTGATTCCAGTTATCCACTGGACTACCTATTCCTCTCTCAGTGTGAGACGGGGAGTTTGAGCACTAGTCGGTATGTAAAATCTCATTAATAATTTAACACATGGAGAATAAAGCAACATTAGCTTGTGTTTAAGAAAGATGTTTTATTTTTCCTCTTATTGTAGACTTGACAGTTTCTCAAACTCTGAGAGCTCCCTGGAGCAGAAGTCATCGGATGACGCGGTCAAAGACATTGCCCCTTCTCCTCTGTTCACTGATTCCACTTCCTCCTGCATCTCTCACGCTCACAGCCCCACTCCACCCGTCTTCATCCATGGAAGATTGACTATCCCTCCTTTCAGTGCTCCATGCACCTCCCTGGCTCTGCCAGCCTCCTCCTCCTCTCCACTTCGCCACTGTGCTACAAGCGTCTTCCAGTTCGACAAACTTTACTCTTCTGCATCATTTGAGGCAATGAGCGACACACAAACACCCCCTCCGCTGCCACCAAAACCCAACCACCTGTCAGAGCAGCTAAGTGATGAGGGAATGAACAAGCCGAGGGGGAAGAGCACACAACATTTCTCAAGTCACAGTGTTCTATTTCCCCGGAGGACATCTATGTCAAGCCTGGACCATTTAAGAATAGGTATGTGCGCGATAGGAGAGCAGTCTCACAGTAAGTATAATACAAAAACTGAGAGCTGGGTTGTAACAAAATTAATTACAACCCTTAGTGTTATTATGACGGCACAGCATGTCAACTATAGCTGACTGGTAAACTTTTAAACTAAAGTCTTTTAATTATATATCTCTGTTGTAGGAGATGCTGGTAGTAGATTGATGCGGAACAGAAGACAGAGTCTTAATTTGGTAAGAAATTTGTACAAAAATAGACATTTTGACATTTGGCACTTTGGTATATTGACTTTTCCCTTCTTCTTCTTCTTCTTCTTCTTCTTCTTCTTCTTCTTCTTCTTCTTCTTCTTTCAAGAGTTAAATGAAAAGACTGATTCATATTCATGTCTGTGCCATAAGTATATAACAAGGTCCAGCGGCTAGTTAGCTTAGCTTAGCAGTATGTATCTCATTTAAGGCACCTAATCTTCCTGTTGTTTCTGCTTGAGCTAAAGCTACATCCGTGAGATGGTTAGCTTTCTCTTCCACAACTGGACTCTTTGCTGGTTGCCTTGCATGACATGATAAGACTTCACAAAGCCACTGCACCCAGCAAAGAAATAGTCCAGCAGGAAACAAGACAGATTTGCTCAAAACGATCCACAATGTCTCTTAATACTTTTTTGCTGATGAAAAAAAAAAATAATAAAGTTTGTTAGGTAGCTGCTGTTGCTGGACAGATTTGAACAGTTCTGAAAGGAGCTAGCTGTTTCTTACTGTTTCCTTTCTTTGTGCTAAGCTAAGCTAACTAGCTTGCTCTCTGTAGTCTCATATTTACTGTTGGGTCATGACAATAGTATTGGGTTTCACATGACTCCATCAAAGCCACTGTAGAGAGTTTATTTCTACAAATAAATTCAAAAGTAATCTAAATAATTTGAAAGGAACATAAATATTCAACAGACAGCAGCATTTACAACTTGAACTTAATATGGTGGATGTGCCTGATCATATAATGCTTTGTCTTTCGACAGCCGTCTTTAAATACCATACGAGTTCAAAACTACGAGGAAGAGTCATATATGCCCATGGCTTCCCCTTCTCCTTTTTTAACCACCACTGAATCTGATGGTTACATCCCCATGAGCCCCAGGACATTCAGCTTCCCCAGTGCAAACAACAACATCGAGTCCTCCACACCACTGATGTGTCAACCTGGAGATCTTGCACCGCCCCCAATTCACCGGCATCTGAAGCCTCGTTTGAGGCGAGGTGAGAGCCCTGTTTGGTTCAAGTTAAAGACGATCATGATGTGTCTAGATATGTGACCTTTGTTAACTGGTTTAAACGGTGAACAGATGTACAAACTTGTCAGCATGCTAATTCATAGCCTTAGTCACGTAGCTGTGCTTATGACACATAATTGTACATATCAGGACAAGCACAGTGACCTTTGTTATGCATCACTTTTGTAATCTTACCTTTCCTTTGCACACAAAGGAACTGCAACCACTATAATAACTTTGTCCTTTGTTGGTTCACAGTTCGACCCCCACCTCTTGACTTAAGAGGCCTCTCTACAATCACAGAATGTCCCACTCACCTTCCTCTGAGCAGAGCCATGACAGAAACATGGTGAGAGAAAAAAAGAGCATGTACAAAGTCTTCCTTTCCCAAGGCTCTCTACATAGTTAACTAAAATTACAATTGGTATTTTAAACAGAAAAGAAGAGAATTGCATTTAAAGCCCAATTCTTAATTTTGACCGTATAGATGTGGACAAAAAAATTCAATGTTGACACAGTTTGACCTTATTCAGATTAAAGTTTAAATATAAATATTCTTTTCAAAACAAGAGTTTGAAAACATGTATCACATAAAAAAAAACTGTCTTACTCCAGAAAGCATATTGGACCCTGTTTTTTAATATAATTTACTTGCACAAGTAAAGAATTATTCCTGTGTTTGTATAAAGGTTTTTGCCACTATGATGTAAACTTATCCCATGATTTGTGTAATTACAGCTTTTCAATGCAGTTGTTACCTCTTGAAAGAAGACTTGAAAATGGGGACAATCCTAGGAATGAAGAAACAGACTGCACTGAAGTGGTAACATTTTCACATTTTCATAAACTTATAGTATAAAGACTTTATCATGTATTGTGAAATCATTTTCAATTTCCAACAATGTCCCAACAATTCATCAGCTAAAGATATTGTACCTATTTGACCAGATCTGGCTAACATGGAATAAAGACAAGCTGGAGCTATTCTATCTCTTCTTGGTTAAAGACATTATTAATAATTATGCCATCTTTGTCGTTTAGCTTGAATCAACAAAAGAAACATATTTTACTACAGATTAAAAAAAAGAGAGAAATAAAGGACATTCTGTTAACTGCTGGACAATTTGTGGGAGTAGACATAAAAAATGTAATCTCAACACAGCTAAAAAATGTGGGAGTGGAAAGGTTTTTCTCCCAAAATATTTTGATCAGCAGATTGTAATCACACTGGGGTCTTTCCAGAGCATGCAAGAGTGTGTATGTAACAGGGTAATGTTGCACCAGCCCATTCCTGGAGAGGGTGCATAATACATTGATTTCCCAGAATAAGGTTACTCAATCTGAAAATGAACAGTCCGAGGCTATACCTTTTATCTAATCAATCTTTTACTATGAATGCAGCACATATGAACTTGACAATGTAAAACTTTCAAAGTTGACATTTTGGGAAATGTAATTATTTTGTTTTAAGTGTGAGCAGTGATGACTCAGCAAAGTAATCAATGAAACACTTTTCTCTAACTTTCGACGGAACGGTTCAGGCGTTGGCAAGAAGATCAAACCTGGACTATTTGTCACTGGTTTTCAATTCAGCATCCCCCTCTCCTGTGCTGAAGGTATGGTTTGATTGGATACATGTATATATACACACACACATACACACACATACACACACACATACACACAGTAGATATAGGCTATATAATATATACCCAATCTGTTTTGTCAAAACTGCTGTTTTATGCAACAATAGCGTCTGTAACTTCTTTATCTCTGTTTCTTTTTATATTCTACAGCAGGTTATAACGCTATGATGCTACTATTTTAGCTGTGAAGAAGTATTACATGATTGTGATTTCATACAAGTACAACATTATTGTCATTGTAAAATCTTTTTATTAAATGTAATTGTATTACATCTCTTTGTGTTTGGCAGAAGCCCTTTCTGACTGATGAGCACAGAGTGGATTACGTGAAGGTGGATGAGAAGAAGACACAAGCACTGCAAAGCACAAAAATGGAGTGGACAGATGTCCGGCAGTCCAAAACATGACTGGAAAAAATATACGATTAAGAAAATCCCTCACTTTTGGTTTCAAGAAGATCAACAGTAACTTAAGCATTGGATATATGAAGAGGACCAAAATAATTTAAAAGCACTTTGAATGTATTAACCAAGCACAAGAGCAAATAAGCAGTTTTATGCTTGTTTGCTGTGTGAAAACTCAAAATTGCACTGTAAAAACTTAATTCACTCTCAGTAGATTTGACTTATACTGTAAATAATACCAGACTGCACTGTATTAAAATTATTTTTACTGTAGCATTAAGTTTTACCAAATTTTGAAAAGGGCATATTGTTGCTGCTCTGTCTGTGTGACTTGCTTTAAATGTATGTTCAGTGTTTGTGGCTGTAAAGAAGAACGTTTTTAGTGTTTCCCCCTCACTATATGTCATTAATAATTCAGCTCTCTCTTTTTCCTTCTCCTGAAATGAACTGCTTATAGAAGGGCTTGTTTGTGACTACTCTTTTTCTGACTTCAGCTACAATTTCATTCACAACTCAAATTTTAAAAAAAAGTAAACTACCACTATCAGTATTCATGAATCAAGATTAAAATGACATTCACATAATTTCCATTTTTAAACAGAACTGATTATCCACCCCTTTTTTCCCCAAATGTTTTATTTATTGTATTTTTGTTATTTATTTTATATTTTATGTGTATTGTCTCATTTACACATCCTGCTGGCAATGATTCGTGTTTATGCTCCAACAGTTATGAATAAAGTTTATATTTCAAAATACTTTTTCATTATGATTTAATGCTAGCAGGTGGGAAAAACATCACACCTCATCCAAGATCCTCTCCCTTTCCCATGCAGACAAATGTGCAAAACACTGTGCAAAACTGAACATTTAAAATACATTATGTAGATAGATAACATAACATCATCTCCTCATCTGTTAAGCAGTGAAGAATATGAGGATTTCAAAATTTTACAATTGGATGCACATATTTTTATGAAACAAGAGCGGGGATATTATAAGCTTTTGTTTGTTTTATTTCAGCATTAAACTGGTATGGTTAGAAAAATGTAGCCCTATTCTACTATTACTGCTGCTACTAATAATAATAATAATAAATAATATTTATTGTTATTATTTATTATATATATTAGTTGTCGTTCCATTTATATTATTATGAATAGTACGTCATAGAACACACGTTGCACACATGTTGCGTCACTAGCGTGCGCCGGGAGGAGATTAACAAAAGGAGATTTGGGTGATTTACCTGAGAAGTCGGGAGAGGAAGTCATCATGCAACACTTAAACTCTGGCGTTTATTGTCAACATCAGTTTCACAATCGGCACGCGTGGCTGAACCTCGCGCATTGATCAAGCCCCTGTGTAGGTGTTCTTCGTGTTTACACCGACAGACTCTCACAGTCACACACTGCAGGAGTGAAGGTAATGCTGCTAGCATGCACCGCTGCTAGCTCACGATAGCTGGAAACAAATAAAACCGTGCCTTGTCCAAGCAGCACAGGGGGCCTGCTTAATGAAATAGTAGAGTTAAAGAGACATCAGTGGGCATGCAGTGAGAGGTTAACCTCGTCCCCGGGGAAAGAAACAACACCAGTGTCTGCGAGATCTTGACTCTAGTGGGTAAGTTTGTTTACTTTATGATTCGTTACAGCTAGCTCCACAGTAAAGTGCCAGTGTTTCACCTGGTTTGCCTTGTCTAGAGTCAGAATTGGCTATCCACGGTTGTCTTTGCCAATGCTCCTGTTTAAAGTTCATTTTGGGGGTGTTAATAATGACCCACCTTCACATGGTGTTAGAGCTGCTGAGCTGCAGGACAGATGCGCTTCTTGCTTGGCCCCAAGGCCTTTTATTATATCTAATGTGCAATGGATCTTTGTTTAAGTTTAACATAAATGTGCTGGATACTTTTATTTTAGTCTGCCAGTGTATTTCTCTGTTACACGTGTAATTTATGGCAAGGCTGTACTTGTGTAGTGTAGTTGTGGTTTCCCACAAAATACGACATGTATCTTCTGAAAATAGATTCTTTACCTATTATCCTTGTTACCTACTACATTGACACTACAATAATATTTAAAAAAAATCTTCCTGCATTTGTTTATATTGATCGTTTTGAGAAGAGAATATCTTAAATATGTCTGATTGAGAGTAAGCATACTGTTATGCTAATTAGTTAAATTAGTTAAGACTTAAGGACCAGTGCACTATTGATCAAAGGCCTAAAAAAGAAACAAAAGAAACAATAAAACAACATATTACATGGGCACATCATCTTTCTTATTGGTCTTAAAGCAGATTGCGACTCTGTCCGGCAGATACACTGATCTTTTTCAGTCATAATTTGTCTACAGTCTCAGTTTCTGTGCCCTGATTGTTTACATCAAAAATATTTTTATTGCAATAAATTCAGACTGCTCAATGATTATATTGCGATAAAGATGAAAATGAAGATTTATTTTGCTGCCATAAAAGGCAGTAAGTCAGACATTGGTCATAACCAACCCCCTGTAACTGGCCATACAAACATTGAACAGTAATAGAGGAAAACAAGAGCTCATGCTTATGTACATCTAAACTGTCTAATTATGTCTAAAAACAAATACAATATTTATTTCCATCTTTCCATCCCCCTAATGAAAATAAGGTTTAAAACTTGCTTTGTGAATCTTTGGTTGTGAAACCATATTGTTGGTGCTGATGATAGATTTGAACTGATCAATGATTTCCTTTAACTTTCTCAACACAGGGCTCATATCAGATGGAGGACAAATTCACTGCAGTGGACCTATCAGCTGGTTTTGAAAATTCAGCAACTATGACTTCTGTCCGACTATCTCTTTAAATTTGGTAGCTATGGCTTCTTGTAAGGTAGATGAGCTACCAAATGACTCTAAGGATGGGGCCTCAGCCTGCAAACAGCTTTCCCGCTGCAGCCCCGATGACATCACCGAAGAGCTTCAGTTGGATACAATGAACTCTGTGGTCAAATCCCAGAAACCTGGAAAATTTAGAAGGACTGCCTTGACATTTTTCGGAGTTCGTAAAGGCATCTGTATCTTACCAAGTTTTTTCGGTGGAAGGAGTAAAAATCAGAACAAGTGGTCTTCTAAGAAAGGGTTCCCCAAAAGCAAGACCCATGATGGGCTGAGCAAGGTTAGTTATGATGACAATTCACGAGTTGGGTTCACCTCAGCTGGAGACTTTGAATACCACAGCCAAAGGGACTCGGCTGGAGATCTCCGCAGTAGCTGTCACAATGAATGTAGTTTCCCTGTTGCTGAGCAGAAATCCCTGAGTCTCAACCGGCAGAAAAAGGGTTTAAGGGGTCTTTTTAACAGTTTCAGGCATCATAGAAACAATAGAAATGCTGGATCGGATAAAACTGAAATGATTGCAATGACCTCTCCTCGGTGCAAGAAAGAGGTGCCTGTTGTCCTGGACAACGTCAACAAGTATGTCACAGAGTGCCTTGGATCTGAACCTGGTGTGCCTGATTTAGCAGATGTTATATGTGATGTTTCTATTGATCCTGCTGCTGCTGCTGCTGCGATGGTATCAGAGAAGTGTGTGGTACAAGAAAGTCCAAAGTATGAACCGGATGCTCAGATCTGTGATGATCAAATTGCGGAAATGAATTTAGTGGCTGCAGTTTCCAGTGAACTTGAAGAGAGTTTAAGAGTAAACAGTGAGCCTTGTTTGAAAGTTAAGATGATGTCTGAGCCAACACTAAAGTCTGAAACACCTACTGGCTCATCAGATCAGCTGAACCTGATGTTTGGAGACGTTGCATCGTTGAAGAGCTTTGATTCCCTCACCGGCTGTGGGGACATTATTGCCGATCAAGAAGACGACAGCATCACAGAGAGCACTGTGTCGGGGGAGAGGAGCAGAAATGGGGGCAAGAGGGCCTCTTGTTATCTCACCTACCAGGGTGGCGGTGAAGAAATGGCATCCCCAGAAGATGTGGGTGAGGAGTGTCTTCATGAATTCTGGGGGAATGATCAGTCGGAGGAAATTTGCTATACCTACAACCAAGACCACGCAGATCTGACCTCTGACCTGACGAGTTCTCACAATATGGAGTTACTGAACAGTAGCAGCGCACAGCAAGCCAGTGGGATTGACACATCTTCAATGGCTGATGTGGTTACTCCTCAAGATGAGCATCAAGAATCAGTTCCAAACAGCGACGAGGGCTACTATGATTCAACCACCCCGGGGCATGATGAAGGACAAGAGAAGCCAGACAGACTGAGGACAGACAGATTACCCAGAGACAGTTACAGTGGTGACGCCCTCTATGAGCTTTTTGCGCCTGATGAGAGTCTCATCAGTCCACAATATGAGAGCAAATCAAATATGTCCAGTTCACAACAGTGTGAGTATTCAAGTGAACCAGTTGGTGTGAATAATTCTGCCTTTGATCCAGAAATGAAGCGACTACAAATAGATGCTGACCTGTATAAAGTTCACAAATTTCTAGATGTGCCCAGCATATGCAGTAAATCCCCCGAGTTGGCACAGAATGTAGTTTGTCGGCAGGAAATTGGCACAAATAAGAACTGTAATATGAATTCAAACCCTCAAGCATCAGTCGACAAGACTAATATAGAACCGGATACATTTAATGAAAACGAAAACATGTCTGCTTCACCTGAGAAAACAACAAAATCCATAAATGCAAATTGTGAAAAAAGGCACAGCAGCACATCATTTGGAAGCACGTCCGACCTAGATTTTGAAACGTTTTGTGAACCCAAAGAGCAGCATCTTGAGGAGAACAAGCCTGTAGCTCTGCCGTACAAAAATAAAATTTCTCAGTCTCCATACTGCAACAAAGATTTGGACGATGAGCAAACAGTGAGTTTCTCTCAAGCACTTGTGGACTACACAAAAAACTCTGAGATGCTGAGTAACTTGCAGAACAGTGTGGATGATTTGGAGGCAAACTCTGCCTTCACTCCAAACATGGAGGCCTTACCTACCATTGTCACATTTGATGTAGTGGACATGCATAATGAGGGGGAATATGACGAGCAGATGCAAATGGAAATGGAGGAGGACATATCATCACCCTATCAAGAGTTTGAAGAAAGCTACTTACAAAAAGACGCGTTTGCTGAATGTGACTATCAGATGTTGGATCTCTATGAGCAGAACCTTATCAGTAACACATGGGCGATCGCTAGTCTCCCCCGGCACATTGGCATTACAAGAGTCAGCCAGTCCATGCCTAATCCGTTGTCTTTAGACAGGAGAAGTCGGTCTCTGGACACAGAAAGCCTTGAGTTGAATATGCCTGACACATACAGACAGAACAGAGCTGCTATCGTTTCTTGTTCTCAAACTGAAAAAGACGCTGAAAGAGATTCCTCACCACATCACAAAAAGAATGTACTTGTGTCTGCATCAGAATCTAGAGACAGTAGCAGCATTATGGCCTTATCATGGCAAATAAGGTCAGAGATGGCTTTAAGCCTGCCTCTGGCTGATGGGGAAGCCACTGAAAAAGTACAGAGTCTCAATCAAACCCAAGTGAAACACAAAATACCTTCTAGTTCATCCAGCAGTAAATCACAACGCCTGTGCTCTGATGTGTCCCGTGATGCAACCTCACAGATCGCAGATCTCTACAACAGGCAGTGTCACCATCCTTTGCAATCAGATTCGTGTTTACCTCATAGCACCTTTGTTTACCCTGGAATGATGGAGGAGGTATCAGATGGTGTTGATGAGGATTTCTTTTGTAGATCTGCCAATAGTTTGCAATCTTATAATCAGTGTGGTAAGAGCAGGCCAGTGAGTAGCCGGGATGGAACATCTCATGCCGGGAGTCCTCTGAGCAAGGGCGTGTTTAAAGACGAAATGGCCATCCTCAGTGAAACGAGAACAGCGAAGTAATGTGCAACACACTTCCAGAGGCTAGCTTCAATTGAAAAGGCTCCCAGTCATACAGATGGCATCAAGATTACATGTGTATGTGCCAATCAGTGCTTTTATTTTTCATCCAAAAGAGTTGTTGCTTCATTTTTACTGGCAGCACTGATCTAGTTTGGAAAAAAAAAAAGTCTGTGATGGACAAGACTGGAATTTCAAAATATTCTAATATGTAGGGTCTCTGCCATCAAGCTGCCTTCAGAACAACGTTTATTTGATCCTATTGTTAAGATGAAAGGGATTTCCTTATTAGCTAAGAAATAAATAACCTGCTTCACATACAAACATGTTCGTCCATTAAAGCATTAAAGCAAGAACATAGTTTTATTTGCATTTGAAACACTGCAAGATTCCTCTTATTAAGCTATTGAGTTATAGGCGTATGTAGCCTCAGAATCAAGGTCTCAACCTTTGTTTAATGCATATTCATGAAGCTTGTTGTTGTTTCCAAAGTGCAGTTGAGCAGAACTTGCCCAGCCTTTTTCCTCTACACCCTGAACACATGTACATTAGGCTCATGCTTTTAAGTGCTGGCTTATGTTTGAGTTTACACTGCTTGTTTATAGCCTCTCTTTGCTCCAGTAATGTTTACGTTTGCCTGTCATGATGCTCAGATTTGCTGTTTCTTTGGTT
Organism: Labrus bergylta; assembly: GCF_963930695.1. Taxonomy (NCBI): domain Eukaryota; kingdom Metazoa; phylum Chordata; class Actinopteri; order Labriformes; family Labridae; genus Labrus; species Labrus bergylta. The sequence continues at coordinate 11,014,227 of NC_089208.1, forward strand.
TACTTCATTTAGGCTAGATTGGGTTCAATCACAACAAGAAAGTATCCCATGGAGGAAGTCCCAAATGGGGTATATTTAAAATGCATTAAGCTGTTACATTTAACTCAATCTTGCAACATTGAACAGCTTATAGTTACCCTTAAACTAAACAAAGATGGGAATGTTAGCTCTCGGTTTAAGTTCAGCTGCCATTTCCTATACTCACTGAAGACATTGTTTGTCATTATGTTTTACACACAGATTCCCTGTGTATTTAAGTGCTCTACATCAAAAAAAAAAAAGAAACGATCTGATTCAAATGTCTATGAAATGGTAGAGGAAACAAATAAAAGAATAAGCTAGTAAGACCTAATAGTATCTGGATCGTATGGTTTACTTTTGGCCTGATTAGCAAATTTGGCCTTACTCTTGTGTCTCTTTTTCTAGTCCCATTTGAAACCGCTTGACCACCTGTAAAGTGCAAAATGTTTCTTCTGAAGTGATGCACTCCAGTATTGCATTTCTGTACGCTATAAGGAAGGAAAAGTTAGTTTGATTTAGTTTGTAATTGAAATAGTCTCAAAAGATGAACTAGAATTATCAACCTGTATCATTTTCTTGTACTGATCAATCTGAGGGTCAACTGTCATATGATGTCGTTTTTTATTGTGTAATACTGAAAAAAATGTCAAGGACTTTGTATTTATATTCTTCACTGTTTGTACACTTCAACGTTTAAATTTGGCAATTACTAATGGAGTTTTCTTTTTTTTTACAGTCTAAAGTTACATCAATGTTACATTTGGGTATTCCGATTGAAATGTTTCTGTTTTGTCAAAATAGATTGCTGCCTTACACTAAAATAAACTTGACAAAACGAACTATTACCAATTTCATTTGTTATTTTTTTCTTGGTTGTTCTTACTCCTGATAATAGGGACAAAAGCAGACAAACCTATAGGCTGATCATAGTCTGTTTAGTGTGTATATTGTGACATAGGCTATACTTTTTTTCACGGACAGTTTCAGGTTCACAGCAGCCAAGATAAAAATATCAAGTCGTAATCTAGTTCAGATCCAGGACTGTTTTGCTGATTGCCTCGTATTGCACTTTCCACGTTGTGTATTACTTAGCCAAGTATTCACCTGCCTTTGTTAACATGTCCAAAACTGAATCAAACAACACTAAATTGACCCTCAATGCCCCTAAAACAGGGAGTTTTACTTTTTTTGGTCTGAAACAAAAGTACACAATGAGTCAGTCCCATTTGAATGATTTACTTTAATTATTTTCTTGAATTATTTTTTCACTTTTTTTTTTTTTTTTTTTTGGCAAAGCTTATTGTTCCTGAGTCATGTCTCTTATTTTCAGAAGCCATTATTCACGCAGGTCATCAAACTATCGTGACAAGTCACGAAGAGAGCATTATGAAGTAGACGCCGGCCTGGCAGAAACAAGTAAAAGATAAACGCTCCTAATGACCCCGCCGTGTTTTCGGAGCTAACATTACTTGTTTCCTTCACGTTATCTGGCAACCCGGACCAAACTGCGACAGCGCCAATGGCAGCAAAACATAACTGTTAGTGGCGAGGAGGATGACAGCAATAAGGTGAGATGGGCAACGTTTGAAGTCAACGATGGCAATGTTATACGTGCAGATTATGTTGCGATCCATGTCGTGTTGCGTCGATTTAACATCTGTCTATATTTTTAAATAAACGTCAACTTTTATGTCAAGTTACTGTAGTATTCCGGCAAAACGTTAGCACACTGTCAGCAGCTAAAGCTAACTATATTAGCTGACGCTTAAGTTAGCCTGTAGAGCCTCTTGAGTTGGCTGTAATCACTAGCCCTGATACAATTAATACCAGTAAAAGATAACTAAGTTGCCTGACAACTGGGCAGTCAGCGTTTTGCATGCAGTAACATCTTTCCAAACCGTGGACAAACAAGATAAACCGAAGTAGGCCGGTGAGTTTGTGTAGCTAAATGTTGACTCTTCAGCTAAGTAACGGTAAACGTTAGCTCGTGTGCTAACTGTGTCGAGACGATGTCAAAGCAGGTATCTCTTAAATACACCTGACCTCAAAGGTGACGCCTTGTGCAGTCGTAGTGTTAATACAGTATTCGAAGAAGTGTAATGTAAGTAGGACAGTTTTTTTTTTGTTGTTTGTCATATTGTTTAACCTTCCACCATTTCGTCTCTCTCAGCATGATGCTGCCTATTGATGTTAACCTCTTAGAGAGACGTGTCAACTAGTTAGTTTAGTTAGTTTACGACCACACTAACTTATTTCAACACTTGAGAAGCTTTCCTGTATTTTCACTGACACCGGGACCAACTTTGTGTTTCAATTTTGGTGTGCACATTCATTTGGTTTGCTGTATAGTCAAGACTAAACTGTGACTAGTAAATAACAGTTTCATTGCCCACTTCACCTTTTACAAACTAAATATCTTAAAGCTGATTGGTTTTCATTTTCCCAAACTGTCTTTGAATAATTTTAAGTTGTTGGCACACAATGTAGATCCTTCTATAAGGGTAAAGTACAACTTTAAAATCACCCAACAAATTAATGAGACACACTTTTTAAACTATTGAAGTAGAAGCAGACAAAATATATTTTAAAGACTTGGAAATAATTAGTCAAATTATAGGCATACCCCCTATAGGTACCTCTATGTGTTTATTCATACAGATGTTTTTAAAGAAATCACCTTTATTGTCTGTATTTGTGGTGTGGAGCATTGCTTTTTTTGAGTTGGGGTTATTGTACTGTTTGTTAATCTATACAATAGATAATGAGATAAGTAATCACCCATGTACCCACAAAAATAACAGATAAAGGATTTTAAAATGATGAAAACAGATGGAAGTGATGTTCTGCTGTAGTTTTTTTTGTTTGTCCCGTAAGTAACAGCTAAATGTCACTTGGCACACAATCAACCAAGCAAAACCTAAATGTAGTCTTAAGAGTTTTGTGTTGACCAGCTTGAGCAGGCTGATGAGATTTGAAATGTGTAAAATAACCAGTGTGTCATTGCAACATATGTTGCTGATCCCTTTCTTCTTCTGTTTTTCTGTTTTCCATTCTGTCATCGCTGTACAGTGGATGCTGCATTTCATCGTACATTTTTTTCAGTCTTTTTAACTTCAAAATGTTTGACTAGCTAAGTGGTACATTCAAACATTCAACCTACACTGGCCATAGTGCAGTTTATCCCTGTATTTATCCTGATGGGCATTTTGTATGGTCAGCAATGTAAAAGATGGCTTCAGGGCCCTGCTTCACTTGTTGCTATGAAACAGAACTACATGAGCCTGTGCATGTGCAAAGATAGTCTAGAGGCCTTGCTGAGTCCAAGCCTGCGACTCTGGAGGTGGGAGGGAGAGGATCTGTTCGACTCTCTTAAACATGTATTGATGTGGTCATGCAAGTTGTGATCAGCAATGATACATTGTGCACAACTGATTCTGTAAGCCATCACCCTCAAAATGTCTATTAACCTTCAAGGTCTTCCATGAAGATCAGTCTTGTTTATTACCATAAGAATGAGTTGTTTGTGAAATATTAGCAGTTTCAGAACATTAACCAACCATTTGAATGAGAAATCCCACCCAATATATTGGCCATCATTTGTTTTCTACAAACATATAACAATCCAGATTAACATTTTTTATTTTTTTTGTAATTCTCATTGCTCAGAATTGATATAGGCTCAAGTAATGTAATCTTGTTATTACTAATATGCTGCCTCAAGAGTTTTAGTGTAGAGTTGTAGTATAGCTGTAAGTGTTCTGCATTTACTGACTGCCTGAAGAGAGATGATGAGCTGTGTTTGGGTTAGTCGTGACTGGTAAAAAGGAGTTAGCTGATGACAAGGCTGTGTTGCTAAGCAACTCACATCATGGGCTGCGCCTCTTGAAGCTCGCAGCCTGCTGTATTCTGCACTGCAAGACTGAGGGAAAGTGCAGTGCAGTCTAGTGTGTCTCTTCATTAATGTACTGGTTATTCAGATTGTATGATTACTAATAACCATGCGTACATATGTACACTTAGAGTTCGGACTGCAGACTCCCCTAAACCCTCCTCTTCTTTACCATAAAACAGATTTGTTCCCTAAGGAATACTGTTCAATTTAGATTGTCTGTCAGAAGGCTAGAGGCACAGGGATACTCTGTTCAGCCCACACTTTGTCTCAGGTTTAACTCTCGTTCTTACCTTGTATGTGTCTGCATTGGATGCTGCTTACGACGCCACAAGAGCGTTTGTGCTCATAGGAGCAAGCATTGTTCTGCAGTACATTAACACCATTTGTGCAGGGTGACAGGAGATTCAATTTAAACTTGTAAGCCTGAGAGAAAGGGACGCTGGGGGAAGACTTTGTCTGTATTTTTTATATTTAATCAACAAGCACATAAATATCTGTGGCAAGGTTCTATTTTGATTGTGTGGATTTCTTCGTTGTAGAGGTGTAATTCAACAAATCAGCAAACAATGTGACTTCAACTGTAAGTTCATGTTGCCATTTGAGTTATTTTTGAATATATGTTTTGAAGCACTGATGGTTAAATAAATATATTCATTTTCGTAAATACTAATTTACCACTATTAGGATACATATTAGAAATACGACTTAAAATATGAGCAGAAGGCTATTGTACAGAATATTGCTGATGTAAAGTAAAAAAGCCCTAAAACAATAACCATGATATAAATATGTTATTACATGAAGCAGCACACAATCATGGGCATAAAACATGACCACAGTGTTTTTATAAAGGGTAACTGCAGGTCACCATTGTGTTACTCTTCGAATCTCTGAAGCGTTTTTTTCTTTTACACATGCACTAATAGGTGGAAAGGGACAGAATAAAAGACAGAGAATTGTCAATTTCTGCTTTTGACTATGATAATTTAAAATGAAGGATCATCGTCATCAAATTTTCAAATTGAAACCCCTGTCTTTTTGTGAGAAAGTACCAGGATAAATTATGTAATATTCACAAGCTGATGCTATTTCCACTTAGCATTAGTGAATATTAAACTTTTTTTTTTCCAGGGTTTTAGGTTAATCTCTTGCTGCATACCAACAACACCTAGGACAAACAACTCTAATATTGTGTCTGCAGTAGATGCTGTTTAAAGTTTGAATGTGCAGTGTATTGTAGTTTACAGCTTTGAGCAAATCCTTAGTTGTGACTTTTAAAGAATCGTTGGTTTGCAATGATGAGGGTCTGACATTTTACAACAGGAGTGACAATCAGATAAAAAATTATAGTCTGCACACATGCCAATCAAACAAACAACTAGGCTTGATTGGTTTGCAAACCACTAACACCAAAACTCCGAGAGATCATACCTATTCCCATCCTCTGAGTCCTTTGCCTGCACTGCTGGGTTGGTCATTTGTTAATTTGTGTAGGTGACTAACCTGTTCCATTCATCTGACTAATCTTGTCACTTCACCCAGGTAGTGTTTCTTACAGGTGGAGAATTTAATGGTCTAGCAGAATAAATTATATTTTTAATCACTTTTCTTTTGGTTGTGTTTGTAAGACATTTTTATTTTGGCTCATCCACAAAATTGTTGCGCCATTTGACAGAAACAATGCAAATTTAGGTTCATGACAAGACTCTGCTGTGTAACCCTTAGATTTGTATTTGAATAAACAACTATAGAGAAAGTTGGGGGGACCAAAGGTGTGGCAAGGCCCCGAACTCTAAACTCTTAAGTGGGCTTGCACTGATTTTTGTTCTGCCAAAAAAGTCTTTTTACAGCAAACTCACTGAACACGAAGTCTTTTCTTAAGCTCCAAGAGGGATAACAAGTCAATATTAACTAGGCAGGAGTGCTGAAATAAGAGGAAAAATATGCTTTCACAAATGCTAAAGGTTAAATGTGTAGTTTTAATGATGACTGATTTTGCATGCTAACAAACTGCTGCACTGAAATGTTTTATTCTCTAAGACTCTTCTATTTTCTTTCTATCCCAAGTACAGTTTAACAAGTTCATGCTTCTAATGTACATGCCTCTAATCTAAATCTAAAAGAAACTTCCCCTTGTGTTTTGGCTTTTTTTCAGGACTTAATTGTTTGATCATTTCCTGCTCATATAAGGGAGACGTGGTTACTTAAGCTCCACACTCAGAGCCTGTAGTGCTCAAGGCCAGCATTGAGTATGATTCCTTGGTTGAGGTGGAGGTGAGGAAGCATGGAGTGGAAATCTGAGATGTCCAGACAAACCTGATGACAGTATGGTCAACGGTGGAGAAGCTCAAAATGGAAAAACACCCATGGAGGGAGGAGAACATTGACTCAAGTGAGGCACAGCATGGCACTGACGATTCTGAGGATGGAAGCAGCTCAGACAGCGAATCAGAAGATCAGCAACAGCAGAGGACTCAGGTGAGCAGCAGCATCAGATGTAAGAAGAGGGAGCCTTTGGCTGTCACGAAGCCCCACCGACAGCTCTGTCGCTCTCCATGCCTCGACCGGCCCAGTTTTTCCCAGAGTAGCACTTTGCAGGATTTCCGTGAGGATGAGAGCAGCACAGGACCAGGGGTCAAACCTGCCAGCGATAAAGAGTACCAGACCAAGATGGACTTTGCTTTGAAGTTGGGCTATTCTGGAGAGCAGGTGGAGACGGTGCTCAACAAGTTGGGGGCTGCTGCACTTATTAACGACGTTCTTGCTGAGTTAGTGAGACTTGGAAACAAAGTGGAGCCTGAAAGTCAACCTTGCAGCAGTACAGCAACATCAACATCCCGTCCCCCCTGTGTTAAAGAGACTGTTAGTCCAGAGGTCTCAGTGGAAGATGACTCTGTGGATACGTATGATAACCTCAGGCCTATCGTCATCGATGGTTCAAATGTGGCCATGAGGTAAAACACAAACAAACATGCATCCATATTTGATTTCCCCGTGTTTTTATAAAGAAAGTTGTGAAAACGTTTATTTCTTTTTAACTTCATCTTATAATACGATGTTTCATTTTCTAGTCATGGAAACAAAGAGGTTTTCTCTTGCCGTGGTATCCAACTTGCTGTTGAATGGTTCTTGGAAAAAGGACACAAAGACATCACCGTATTTGTTCCCGCATGGAGAAAGGAGCAGTCAAGGCCTGATGCCCTCATCACGGGTAGAAAAGCAATTTTTACAAAACTGATATTTTATTAGTATAGGACATTGTCAGATATTAATTAACATGTTAAGAGGACTGAAAGGTTTTTTTCCTGGCTGAAAATTAGGCTGAAGGTGGTACCTTTCTTACCATGTGCACACACATGTGCATGTCTCCTGTGCACACTGGTTTAACCAAACACTTGTTCACAAGCAATGTATTTCAGGAATTCCTTTAATTGTAACATTGAGGAAAGGATATCAAAATTAAATTCAATACAACATGGAAGCTAATGGGTTGGATTACAGGGTTACAGCAAAGTTGTATCAAATTAAATGATGTTTGTTGGAACCTGGGGGTCCTCCCACAGTACAGTTTGAGGGACAATTTCTTAAATTCTGGTGTATTTTTGTGCAGCACATGAAGTTATCTTCATTACAAAGTGTTGTTAAAGGAAAAAAGTGATGCAACAGAGAGGCTTACACGACTCTGTCCCAACTTTCTGAAATGTATTTCTGGCACCAAATTCAAAACGGGTATTTAATTCCCCCCAAAATAATGAAAAAGTCATTTTCAACATTTGAGGTGTTTTCACTCTTCTATTTTCTATCATGTATGGAACTTCAATGTTTGTCATATACCATCATGCTCTGTTTTTTCATTAACATTTTACACAACATTCAAACTTTTAAAGGGCTACTTCACCCATTGAAACATGAATCTGTATTGACATTGTATCATATATGTAGTAGAAATGTGAAAGAAATGAAGTTGGTGCCTTCTTGGCTGTGAAAAGGCAGAAAGTGTCTTTTTGGCTCATGTGGATGAAAGACACCAAATCCCAGAATGCACAGCACCGCAGGCCACTCCCACTAAGGTCCTCTATTTCAGAATCAGAAATACTTTATTAATCCCAGAGGGAAATTTGATCGTTAACAGTTTCTCCAAAATATACAGTATAGCAGTAGAAATATAATAATAAAAACACCTCACTCCTCACCGCCGCCGAGAGGCAGGCCTTATGTCTCGACTGCTGAGCTGGCAGCGGCCAGCAATATAGCAATATAGCAATATAGCTGCGAGACGGTTGCTGCCGACAGGCCGGTCTTGTGTCACGGCGGCCAGCGGCCAGCAGCTAGCGGCCAAAACACAAGACCGGCCTGCCGGCAGCAACCATCTCGCCGCTATATTTATATTTTTTTGCCATTATCAGCTTTCTCCATAGAGCCTGTTAGCATAGCTTCCAATCAATATGGCGGACGTTAAGTTTTGATTCTGGGAGTGAGTTCCCACCCACTGATCTGTGATTTGTCTGTAGCTTCAGTGGTCGAAAATTTGAGGAACTAGCGTTGTAGTTTCACCCCGCTAACCGCAACAGCTTCCAGTGATGCATCGTCATTTTGCGTCACTGGAAGCTCCTTTTCAGACTTAAAAATACAAAGATTTCCCATCTCATGGGAAAATGAGGGAGGGATGCACGACCATTCAAAAATACTAGCAGGTTTCTAATGATACAAAGCTTAATGCAAATGGGTGAAGTATCCCTTTAAGGACTTAGAGTTGCAACTTAATGTTCATCAGTGTCCACTGTTATTCTTAAAGATTTGTTATGATATGGGTTTGGTAGTGGTGATATAGTTTAATACTTACTCAAAACTTCTCTTTCAGATCAGGAAATACTACGCAAACTGGAAAAAGAAAAGATCCTGGTTTTCACCCCATCTCGGAGGGTTCAAGGCAGGAGAGTGGTGTGCTATGATGATCGCTTCATAGTGAAGCTGGCTTATGATTCTGATGGAATTATTGTGTCAAATGACAACTACAGAGACTTGCAAAATGAGAAGCCAGAGTGGAAGAAGTTCATAGAAGAGCGTCTCCTCATGTACTCTTTTGTCAATGACAAGTAAGAAACCATAATGCGTTCTTTTGGCTGATGAATAATGTAAAAATCTAGGGATCTTTACTCGATGCATGGAGCCATGTTGATTTGGTTGAAAAATACCAAACCTCCTCCACGACATGAAAATGTTTTTTAAATCAAGGCTACTATTATAAATGGTGTTTGATGCGAAACATTTTTTAGAGGAAGAGACTGTGTTTACAGACGATGTATCAAGTGTAATTAACATGACGTTTTTATCACAGCAGCACACACAGAAACAATATGGCAGCTTTCAATAGCAATTCCCGCTTCCTGCGGCGGTCTTTGACGTAATATCCCGTGTTTCCACGGCAACTATAAACACGTCCAGTTACAACTATAAAATTACAGATTTCTATGGCTTACATAACTGTTGGAAATATTGCGGTAATGTAAGTCCTCAACAACAAAAAACATATAACATAGGTTTAGTCAATTTTTTATTGATAAAGATATTTTAGTGTTAAAATTCTAAATATTGTCATATTAAGTCATTATTGGGAAAACAGGTTAGTATTTCTGTTTATGTCAGGTACTTTATGTGCTGAAAATAAATACTCTAACACTAGAAAATTAAAATGTTGAATCTTTGTTTTCAATAGGTTTATGCCCCCTGATGATCCTTTGGGAAGACATGGTCCAAGCTTAGAAAATTTCCTCCGCAAGCGCCCTGTCGTTCCAGAGCACAAAAAACAACCTTGCCCCTATGGTAAGTTCTCTAAATGTCAATTTCAAAGTATCGGAAGAATGTTGTATTTTTGCATCAGACTTTACTGTAATTGTATCATTTAATTGACTTGATCTACTCGTTCTTTAAACAAGGGAAAAAGTGCACATATGGACACAAGTGCAAGTACTATCATCCTGAGCGTGTCAACCAGCCACAGAGGTCGGTGGCCGATGAACTACGGGCCTTTGCCAAATTGTCTGCGGTGAAGACAATGAGTGAGGGGGCTTTAGCTAAGTGCGGTACTGGTCCAGCAACTGTTAAGGGGGACATGAACTCTGAGGCCAAGCGTGTGGCACCCAAACGCCAATCTGACCCAAGTATTCGCTCAGTGGCCTGTGAACCTCCTGAGGCACTGTCCGCTGCTCGGAAGTCTGAGACAAATTCAGTGCCTTCCCTTGTGTCCGCTCTCAGTGTGCCCACCATGCAGCCTGTCAAGAGCCATGCAGCTGGTGCCTTGAACACAAGATCAGCCAGCAGCCCGGTGCCAGGTTCTCTGCAGTTCTCCCACAGTTCTCTGGAGCACATGTCTAGTGTACAGTACCCTCCTATTTTAGTTACAAACAGTCATGGCGCCTCTGTTACATACGGTGAACAGTTTCCAAAGTATGACTCAGTTAGCGACCATGGCTATTATTCGCTACACAGTGATTTTTCAAACATGAGCATGAGCAGCATGCACAATGTTGACAGTTTCTGTAGCATGGAGCACGAGCATGGTGTGTATCAGAGAAATCCCAGCCACTGCCCTGAATCCTGTCTCAGCCATTCGAACAGCGACTCGTTTTCCTCTTACGCTGACCTTTACCCAAGTTCGGTGGACAGTAGCTTGGAGGAGAGCATGAAGGGGCAGCAGCAGTCTAACGCACAAGCTAGGATGCAAGCATTCTCCCATGGCTTTCGTCATGAAGCGCTGACTAGAGTTCAAAGTTACGGACAAGAGGAACCCAAACAGGGCCCCCGTAAGCAGCAGTCTGGATCTCATCTGGCACCCCATATCCAGCATGTTGCAGTGGGAGCCAGGTCCAGCTGTCCTGGAGACTATCCCCTCGCTCAGAATGTCCTCCCACCTCTGTCCTCACAGCCCACACGGTCTCTTGGCATGACTCGTATGGACAGCATATCAGACTCAAGGCTATATGATAGCAACCCAATGAGACAGAGGAGACCACCACTGTGCCGTGAGCAGCACGCCAGCTGGGACCCTCTGCCATGTGGTAATGAGTCCTATGGATATCATTCATATCCATTGAGTAACAGCCTGATGCCATGTTGTGAGCGGGTGATGGTCCGGAGCATGCCAGAAAAAATGGAACAAATCTGGAACTCACCATGGGAGATGCCATCTGCAGCTGAACACCAGGAGCGGTACGTCATCCCAGACCACCAGTACCAAACATATCGGAACCTTTGTAACATCTTTCCTGCTTACGTAGTCCATTCAGTAATGGAGAAGAACCCTCATTTGACAGATCCACAACAACTCGCTGCTGTCATTGTTACAAAACTGAGGTCATGCCATTGAGCTTTTAATCTTATTTACATAGATGGGATATGACAAAGGAAATACAGATGTTTTTTGATGCAAAGACAGGCACTTGTGTAATGTTGCTGCATGTGCAACATCTGCCCTCAGGAGTTTATTTTAAATGTGTCGGGTGGAACATTTTGTATCATTAAGTTGAGATAGAAGTAATCAGTATGGAGAAAGTTTATCTTTAATTGTAAGATGTTTCACAAAAGAAAGCTGCAGTTTTATATGAAGTTTTGTGCAGTTAAAGTGAGGTACAACCTTAAAAGAAAACAATTTCATAACACATTCATACAACCTGAGCAGGAGCTGCATGGTACCAAATTTATGACCAACAGAACTTTTGTGAAACCTTATTTAAAATATTTATAGAAGTCTGCAAACATTTAGCATGACTGTTGAATATCAGATCAAATATAGGTGAGTCATTGTTTATATTTGATTGATGAACAATCTTTATGGAGCCCCAAAGTAAAATCAGCTGGTGACTATCTGTTAACTTTAGCAACAACCTTGCCAAAGTCATTACCAGTGTTGCCCAAAATAGACTGGTATAGCTTAACAAGGAATGTGCTACTTGCCTTTTAGTCATTTTAATATTTGCATCAGTGGGACGAGAGAGTGTAACCTTGTCAGCATGTGTGATCTAAAAGTGTTTCTCAGAGAAAGACAATGACTTATAAAGTGTCACTTTGTAATTTTGCTGGCCTGGCTAGTGAGTTATTAAGCGTCTTTAATAAGCATTTTAAGCTTTTGTGTGTAGTGTTTCTTTACTTAACGGCAATCTCAAATTTGATAATGTGGAATAGTTGCTGCTGCAGGCAAGTGATGCCAGCTTGCTAATCGGAAGCAGTAGTTAAGCTTTATGTCTGACACAGGGCGAGCAGTAATAACACCACTGATATAGTTAAGGGAATTTTACAAATAAAAAGTGTCATTATTGGATAAAACTTGATATGAAATATAGGGCATACCGGGGTGTGGTTCGAAGATAATGGTTTAGATTACATGGCAACACAGTGCAGATTGGAAGTGATCTTGACAAATTCTCTCACACTTGCCTGATGTAAGAAGAGTAGATTAAGATTAGTTCATTGTGTACATCTTGTTCAGGTCCTGTGAACGTGTTATAAAATGCATCTATAGTGTTTCGGGTTCAGGGGAACTATAGATAACCATGCTTAGATCTGCCTCTGCTGTATATAATTCTTGTGACTTTTTGTGCATTAATTTTAAAGATAAGTAAAAAGGGAGGTAGCCACATACCTCACAGCATGATCAATGACATTTAATGGCCTTATATCTGAATGACCTCACGCTTTAGTCGTTGTCTGATGGGTTTCAATGAAAGTCTTCGTCATTGAAGCCACGTTTTTTCAAATGTAAAGCACTATCTCAGTATCTAAAGAGATATATTTTCTCAGCCTCACTTAACAAAGCTACTATTTTGGTAGAATTTGACAGTGCACAAAGCAAGCCAAACAAGAGATTTGACTTGTAAACGTGCACATTTCTATGTACATATAATCACACAAAAGCCATTATTTCAGAGTCATTTATAAGCTGCTAAATAATGCCAAAAAAAGAATTTATATAGTGTCAGTATTCTACATTAATTTACGTTAACGGTTTGCCGAAGTGATGGGATTATATTACAAATGAACATGTGTTTGGATTATTTCCTATTTTACACTATACAGTTACCTATCTGATTTGATTGGATGCTACATCCAGGGTTTCCCTATCAGTATACGTCTTTGTTTGTAAAAGTATTCAAAGCATCTTTGTTTGAAACAGGCTCTCTAATGGACTCCCTCATGTTGTCAGTGGAGCAGTTTATTTGAAGGAGCAGGTCAAGTTTCTTTCAGAGCCTACTTTTATATGCACCCAAGTCCTTTGATGATTTCCAGCTTTTGTCGCTGTGAGAACTACGTTCCCTGATCAGTTTCAGATTTTAAGAGACACTTTGTCAACTCGGAGGAATTTGACCATTTAAATTGTGTCAACTGTATTGATTTGAAGAATTCAGGCATTGATCTAAACTAGTGAGACAATTCAGTGTCTTCAACTGATTTCACACAGTTTCTTTGGTGCATATAAATGTAGTGAAACTTTAAGAATTGACCTCAGCGAGCTGTAGTGTGGTTGAGTCGAGACACATTGTGGAAATGTACTATTAGAGGTGGAAACAGTGCTAACCAACACTGTTTAAATGTTTGCACAAAGAATTCTGCAACAGGCTGAATATGTACCTGATGAGACATTTGTCAGATTAAGTCAAAGGATTCTGGCTGTAACAGTTAGACCTCTGAGTGAGTTAAATACACGACGCATTTTGGGGTTTTTCCTTAATTTGATTAATAGATTTCCAAAATGACGTGAACGCTAGTTGGCATACTGGAGGCATTATATTCTGAATGGCGTTTTATGGGAGGCTGTATTGCTCACATACAGATGTACTGTTCGTATGTATGCATGCAGCCAGCCTCCAAGGATCATGAAAAGGGTTTGGCTGTGCCTTGCAGCACATTGCTCTCAGGATGCTTTCAACTTTCTAATTTTCAGTCTTGTCCTGCCAAAAACCCAGTAGTTATTGGCAAGAGTACTTTGATTTATTAATGATATATTTTGTGAAAACTCTACATGTAACATGTAGTATCTTAAAGTAAGTTATGTACATCTGAAACGCTACGATGGCATTGCAAAGCTGTACTTTTTGTGTAAATGCTTGTTATTCACCTTGAGTTCTCTAAAACTGAGCTCATAGAGTGGCTTTACGTGATGCAGCTTTAGTCAAAGAAAGTTATCAGTGAATTGGACTTCATGAAGGCCGTTAAAATCCTTAAAGACTAAAAGGCTTAACATTTTCACAATAGGTGAATTTTCTGGCCGTTATTGAGCCAATGATTAGACCTTGTAAATTGTGCTTATGGATGGGTGGATGGTTGCCTTGATATACTTATGACCTATAGTAAGTTGCCAAGGTCGTAAGGTCAAAACTAGTTCTTATCAACTGATAGGAGCACATGTATGTTCCTATGAGGATGACCACCCTTGATGGTAATAGTCCATTTCCTTTTCTCTTCTCCCACCCTCAGGGCCAAGTGAAAGCTGTTTGCACCATGTAAAGCCAACCCTGATAGCAGTTTCATGTGTTCGTGTTTTTTTTAAAGGGAAATGCCACTTATTTTAAGGATGCAGGATATTCAGGCCTAACCTTGTAAAACAAAAGTGGATTAGGAGAGAGAGTTGTAGTCATAGTGTTTTAAAAAATATACGATTAAAAGCACAGAAAGTTTGGCTCACCTTGACAGTGAATGCAGCATTTAAACAGATCGGACTTTTAATCGTTTTATTTGGGAAATTCTTTATGCTATCAAAGAAAAGTGTAATGCACATTTTTTAACTGAGTGTATTCCTTTTTAACAGAGTTTATTCTGACTATGTCTCATTGGTGGTGCATCAAAAGTTATTTCTTTATAATGTTTAGGTACAACCATGTAATATGAGCAGACTTAAAGAAAAAAAAAAAAAAACATTTGAATGTGTTTTGCCCAAAAGAATTTTGGGTTTTGCTGACTTTGTTTTTCATGAAAAAAGACAAGGCCACTTAAGGCCGGCTGTCTGTTCATGAGAAGGTGAAACAAACTGCCTAATGTTTCTACATGTGAAACAATCAGATTGCAAGGCTGCTGTCAAGGTTGTTTCTGGCATTTGGCTCAAAGTTTGCGTGCCGTCCTTTTTCCTTGGGAAGGTTGAGTTGTCATCAAAAAATCTTGGTCCATGAAGTACTACATACCCTGATGGAAAACACAAATCTAAAAGTAATAATGTGAACCCATCTGTTGATCAGAGGCTAAATTAGGATCACAAGTGTTGTGAATTAAAATAGCTTAAATTGTATGGGTGTGTGTCTTAATTAGATCGATAACACTGGAATAGTCAGTCACCCAGATGAACTCAAAATAAAATGACTTTGTTCTGTTTGAAAAATAATTACCACCATAAGATTTATATTAAACATTTTTTTAAATCTTTACTAGATCCTGTAACAGAGTCCTTTAAACTCGATTAGTTTGTTTTCATAAAGGCGTACACACATGATTTAATTTTAGCTGCTGACATGGCTCAAGCATGTGTGTTCCTATTTCTGGCAGAGTGCCACCTAGCAGCCACTTGTCTGTAATAAGATAAAATGCACTCATGGACAATGTGGGCCTGACAAGTATCAGAGCAAATCCTCATTGAAAGCCTAGTGGCTTTTAAATGTGGGTCCAAAATGCTGAAAAACGATTGTGGGATGCTGCTCTTATCTTAAAGGTTAGCCTGTGTTGTTTTCACAAGTTCCATCTGGACATTTTCACACCGGACTAAAAGGGAAGAGGAAAAAAGAATGACGGTCGCTATGGCTTTAATTGATTCTTTCTTTACTTACTACATTCTATATTAGAGGTATCTAAAGACTGTGCTTGCTCTAAAGACTATTTTCATAATGATCTCTGTTCACTGGGTGAATGACATTTCCAGGCCAAAAATAAATTACTCGCTATCACAACAAAATCATTTAAATGTACCAATCCAGTGTTGTGCTGTTATTCTCAAAGGTGACACTTAAGACCAGAAGGTTGTTTCATAGTCCCCGTCCTCCCTTTGTGCCGCAAACAACTAAGCCACAAATGTCTAGAATTGACTTTTGCTTGTTGATACAAATTGTATCTATACCTTGAATGTAACAAAATATGAAATGTATAATATGAAAAAAAGTTTATTTAAATAATGAGGGGGTGGGGTGGGGGGATCAATGCCGTAATGTTTGTGACACTGTGTGTCACAGGGAGTAGCCCATTGGTATGAACTAATTCTTACTGGGTACAGTAGTAAACTTACAGGGACATTTATGCTATTTCAAAGTGCACAGATACCCTGTGTACAGCTGTAAGCATCATGTCCTCCCTGTAAATAGTCACACGTGTGTGTGTGTGTACATATAGAAAGAGTTCTGTAAATGTGAGAGTTACTTCAGTTGTTCTAATACTTAGATTATTTCTGTGTTGTAACCCGTGCACCTTGGTTAAGTGCATCTATTTACTCTGAATTTGACATGTCTGCTTTATGCTATTTTAATGGGAATTTCAATATTTTTGAAACTATTTTGCCTAATAAAACATGCCAAAGTTCTTCTTGGGTGGCTTCGTCAAACATGATTATTTTCTTTGCACAGTGTGAATTTAGAGCAACTTAACACCAAACACAAATCTGCTTATGGCCTGACGGTTAAAAACAGTTCAAAATATGATACAGAGTTCTGTTATTGGCTGATCTCTTGTTGCCAGATGATTCTAACTCATACCCTATCAGATCTACAAGAAGAAAACAAGCAGTATATGAAACACACTGAATGATAAACATAGTGATAGCTTTACTCAGATTTGTGTTTGCTGTAAAGGACGGTTTAATAAACGAAAAATTCTCTTGAGTTTTGGATTCAAGGACTAACACTATGTTAACAAATAAGACATGAATTGTGATCTATTCTACTATAATTCACAAATGGTTTGGTCATAATTTTGCTGTATGAGGCCAGTGGGGATTAGAAGTGTTTTTTTAAAGATGTAAATGCTGATGTTGTCAGTGAGTATTAACTTCAGTTCAGAATCACTTTTCTAATGGCTATGAGCAACACCAAAGTGAATTTTGATGTACACATGTCATGTAACGTCACATGCTATGACCAACACACACACATGGACACAAACACACACACAGTGTTGTGTCCAACAATGGTGAACCCCCTGGAAGTCTTGCAGTTTCTAACAGCATATGATTTTGTCAAAGTTGACTTGCTGGTGTTAAAAAAGCCACAACAACAGGTCCACACATTTGAACATGACTGTACATACAGGTAATAGTACATACAGTGAAATACTCAGGTCAAATCACACAAAACAGTTTGGATAACTCATTTGGTTGTTTTCTATTCTTGGAAAAGTCAGTGGTCACATTTCTGAGGTAGTAACGGTCTGCTGTTTGAGTAGACCGATGTGTTGTCCATGTACAAAGGGAAATATAAAGCAAGTTTTTTTTGTGTGTTGTGATGATCTGTGGTATTGTTATCCATGCTGAGTGGAAAGCATTGCTTTTATAGACCAAAATGCACAAAAATAGAGGATTTTTGGGTCTGTGGGCTCAAACAAAATGTAAGTCTTAATGACAAAACGTGTTTATCTCCTTAAATAAAGCAAAATTCTGTTCAAACTGTGTTTTTTCTTCTCGACTGGAATGAGACCTGAAATAATTGATTTTTTAAAAAAATTGTCATGAACTAAGTGAAAGAAAGATAAGGAAATATTTGCCTTTTTCAAATATTTGGATATACCCAATAGATCTCATGTATAAGTCTCTTGTCTTGCATGCAGTGTGTAACATTCAGGCCTTTGTTGTTACTATTAGGTTACGATAACAAAAATTGAATTGAAATATATGTTAACTTATAACTGTGTCAGTTGTTTATTTGGGCAGTTGGACAATATAGCCAAAGCCCTGTAACATTAAAAGACAGCAGTCAACTAAGCATACACATACAATTAATAATATGTAGTCAGACAGCTCTTAAACATGCAAATGTTTGCAGGTGGGGACAGGACACTTATTGTCTCCCATTGGCTGTGTCCCGTTTTCTAGAATTATAGCAGAAAGTTTTGAAAGTATCTTTGAAATGATCATGTCAAACATTACGTAAGTGTGGGGCGCTGGTTGGCGCAGTCGTTGTTGTGCGCACGCCCCACGTATGAGGCTGTGGTCCTCCAGGCGGGCGGCTCGGGTTTGTGTCCCACCTGTGGCTCCTTTCCCGCATGTCATTCCCCACTCTCTCTCTCTTCCTGATTTCCGACTCTATCCACTGTCCTATGTCTTCATTAAAGGCACAAAAATCCCCAGACTAAATCTCCCAAAAAACCTTACAACGGTGTTAAGACAACCTAGACAAAATAAGAGCCCCTCTCTGTATGTACTGTACTGCAGCTGTGGCTGTTCAACAGGTTACACAGCACAATCACACTATCTGCTGGTTAAACGGTGCAATAGCACAGAGCATGTGTCATTACCACACTCAGACAGACGTTTCTGATTTGTACATTTAGTCCTTTTACAATCTTCTTCATTATCTTCTTCAGTGTTAACACATTTAGGTCCACTGAAGCTCCTTCAACCTTCAAAAAGTGACAAAACCTTTATTTCAACATGATTTATCTGTGTTCAAAGCACCAATCTTCAAAAACAGTGACATGAGACAACATGGAATTACAGATGACCTCTTTAACCACAGGGCCGTCAGCTTAAAAAAGTAAGGTTCAGTATTAAAAGTTTTACTGAACAAGACAAAGCTAACAGGTATTCCTCCTCAAAAAAAAAAACCTGGATAATGACTCAATACTGTCTTCAGGAAGGATTTTTTATGCCACACAAACGGTAGTACATGCTGTGAAATTAATCAAATCAGAGACATTGTTGCAGATCACTGTGAAATCATGTTAGGAGAAGATTGGAAATGTCCTGGTCAGCCCTCTTTTTGACTAAGTGCTAACTCTTAGTCAACCGTTTGGTCAGCACTGACCGTTTCTCCAAGGATTCACCATATCCCCTCTGATTTGTCACACTGAGCCGATCACTGAGTGAGGATTGCTTGTAGAGTGTGGGAGGTCATCCTGCCCTGGGAGTGTGGGGATGAGTCAACATTGTGACGTCTCTGTGCAGTGCTCTCTCTGGGAATGTTAACACACCAGCTGTTCACCGGGGATTTCTTTGTGTCGTCATTCTGCTTGAGTGTACATTTCACACCATACTCTCTTATTTTTGAATACATTTTGACTGGAAAATGTTTAACCTAAACGTATGTTTAACTCAATACTCGAGAGTTAAATACTAAACCTACAGCAGATACATCCACTGAAAACTGTGTGAAATGCTGGCCAGAGCCAGTGACCTTACTCGGACACATGTAGCAAGAGTAGAAAAAGGATTAATTAAGCCATAACAGGGGATAAGGAAAGGATAAAGTAAGGGTAAAGAGGTGATTGTGTTATCGTAGATGAGTTAAAGATGTGGCAGAGCAGGAAGTTAGTTTTTTTCAGAGCAGCTAGAATTTGCAGCGTTCCTTGACAAATGTGGCATAAAGCATGAATTAAACACAAACACACAGCAACACATTATGCTGGATTAAGTGGTACAATGAAGACCCAGGATGATTTGAGTAATGGTTACATTTATGTTTTAATTGCACATGGTCCCTTACAAATAAAGTTCAAAACTGAATAAAATGTTTAGAGGGTGAAACCATTTTGTGGGACAATAAAGCAGAGCTAAATCTCTAACAGATAGAGCAAGATACATTAAAGAGAGAACATAGCTATTGTGATTGGTTTCCAGGACTTTTCTCTCTCAGTAGGATCTATGGGGTCACAGTGCAGTTTTATTACCATGAACTATAACTTTAAGAACAACCCAAAGTCCACCGCTGTGAGGGGCAAACTAGCGTTCAGCCCATCTGAAGTTGGAGCGGTGCTTGAATGCTTTGAACCTCTCCTTTACAGCACAAGCAGCTGTAAGTGTTTCCACAGTAATTAACCAGAAAGAATATGCTGTTACTTTCTTTTTTGTGTTGTGAATGGGGCCGACAGTATGTGATAAACCAGAAGTTGAACAAAGTAATTTGAAAGGCGAATACTGTATTGTAACTGTTTCTACAGGAGCTGAATACTAATTGAATGTGTGACATAACTTGGTAAATTGCTTCTGTAGCATTTTGCCTCTGTTTAAGTAGACATCCTCTTATAACATTTCCCTTTTTTTGCACATGGTTTGGCCTCTTTTGTCACCTTTTATTAGCCTCTTTAACAAAAAAAAAGTCCTAACTATGACCTTGACTCCTTAAAACGTTCTTGTAACCTTATAAGATCCAACATATCCAAAACATATCATATGGTGAAATTGAGAAATATTATTGCTTTTAAATCTGATACGAGCAACACATTTAAAAAAAAGTTGGGACTGAAAATGTTGTGAAATGCTTAAAAAAACACGATAGAACATCTCAGTTAATATGATCAGCTGGCAACAGGTAAGCCACATGATTAAGAGACTATCCCAGAGAGGCAGACTCTTTGTGAAGTAAAGGTCGGAAAGGGTAAACCACTCTATGAAAGACCGTGCTGGCAAATAGTGCAACGCTTTTAGAATAATTTTCTGTAAAACAAAACAATTGCAAAGAATATGGGGATTACTACTTGTTATTTTTGTACCTGTTGTGTATTGTGATTGTATTGTTTGTTTGTTTTATGTACGAGTTGACTAAGTGGCAAATTAGTTTCCTCAAATGGGATTAATACAGTTTTCTGATCTAATCTAATGTAATCTGATTTGATCTAATCTAATCTGCAGAAATCTCTTTATGCAGGGGACAAGGGCAAAAACCATTACTGGGTGGCTGTGATCCACAGCCCTCAGACGGCTCTGCATTAAAAACAGACAGACTTCTGATGTGGTCATCACTGCATGGGTTCAATAACACTTACCAAAACCCATTGTCTGTGGACACAGCTCATCTCTGCATTTACAAATACTAGCTGAAACTCTACTATGCAAAGAGGAACCCATATATAAATCAGATCCAGATCGGGCTCATTTAAAATGGTCTGAGGAGAAGTGGAAAACTGTCTCTTTCTGACGAGTTAAAATTAGACTCTCTGTTTATAAATCCTGGACACCCTGATCTCTGGGCTAAAGAGGAGAGGAACCATCCGGCTTGTTATCAGTTCCCAGTTTAAAACCAGCATCCACAATGGTATGGGGGGGTTGTATGAGTACACATGGCATTGTTAACCACATTTCAGAAGGCTCCATTAATGCTAAACCATATACAGATGTTTTGGAGCAACATATGCTGCCAAATAGCCTAGGCCTTGCATATTTAAGCAAGACAATGCCACACTCTGGATGTGTTACAACAGCATGGCTCTGTAGTAAAAGAGTCTGGGTAACAAACTAGCCTAGCCTAATGGGGTGTCAATGTTTAACACATCATCCCAACTGGTAGGTGACCTTGAGTGCTTTGAAAGGTGCCCTTAAATAAAATGTAGTATTATTATCATATTATCATCATCATCATCATCATCATATTATTATTATTATTATTTTATTATCTGCCATGTAGTTTGTGTTTCCTGCTGGTAGACTTCAGTAATCATTAAAAAGTCTGGCCCTTTAGTGTTTTATTGCTTAATAGGCTATGTGAAGCCCCTCTTGTAGGCCTGTTTTATTAGGCAAACATTAACGTGATGCTTTAGTCGGATCGTTCACTTTACATCTAAAACGTTTAAAGTATGCTGACACTTGAGTCGTTTTTGATAGTAAATGTCTTGTTTGCAGAGAGTGGAGTGCTAGTGATTTGCTTTCTGGCAGACAGCAGGGAGGGAGCTCACTGCAGCCATGATGATGCGGCTGCTGCAGGCGGAGTCTGCAGCTCTGACCCCTCTCTCTCAGTCTAGCTGGCTGCTGTCCTGTCATCGGCCTGGGTGTGGTTTTTTTTTTCTCGCAGTCAAGGGGTACCGTTAGCAGGAAATCAAGCTGCGGTCCATTTCACTGAAAGGTGAAACAAAGAGAAAAACACTCCCTCGAGCGTTAAGGCTGAAACATTTCTTCGCACTTGAGCTCACGGTAACGCGTGTTTGCTCGAGACGGTGACACGTTTTATCGGCGCCGTTGTTCTGATGGGAAAAAGTTTTCTGTGCTCTCACCAGCTGCTCTTCTGATTCAAGAACTTTTTTTTAATTTTTTTTTTTTTTTTTTTACTGTAAAATCCTGAAGCGGCCTTAAAGAAAGGAAAGATGCCGAAAACGGTAAGACCGGAACTTTGTTGCGTCTATCATGTGAAAACCGTTTCTTTGTATGTTTCTCTCTCCATTCTCCCCTTAAAACACCATTTTGGGATACACTGTTTGACTTTGGTACTTAAAAGTAACCTTTGAGTGACCTTTAATCGCATCTCTAGTACATGTAATAGGGCTTTAATGTCTTTTACATCCCTTAAATCGTATCCGAGGATGAGGGGATTACTGGGGTACTTTCCGTTAGGTGTGTGCGCGTGCGCGCTCCCGCCTGTTTGTTCATTAAAATTTGCGCCTTAAATCAAATCATTCATCAGTCTCTCCGGCTTTGTACAACACGTTAGTTACTTACTGTGAGATTCTCTCCTCCGCTATAGAACCTGATATTACATTTCTAGAATCGGCTATGAGCGGAAGCGGCTGTGTGGCCTGCAGTAGCAAACGAGCTAGTCCTCCAAAGGCCTCCTTTTCATTCAGGTCTAACAAGGAGGGATTTGAACTGTCATTTAGACCAGCTGTGGTGCCCTAATGTGGAGCAAATGAACGCAAGCCTTAATCATAGAAGTAGTAGCCTTTCAGGGGAGGGACTAACAACTATCATGCCGTACTGTAACCTGGGCCAAAATGTAATTAATCTGAACTGTAAAATTATCTGAAGCAACCAAAGCTAACTATAAATGTGCTGGTGCTGGTGTGGCTCTGAACAAAGAGAGAAGGCCACACACACAGACTGGACCCCTCTTTTTATTCAGGCAGCATTAAGAGTCTAGTGCTTCATCCACGGTAAACAAGTGAAAGTATTTGTATTATCTAACCCATCTGCTTCCCCTCAGAATGCTTTAGTAGCTAAGAATACAATAAACAAACTAATATGTGTGTCTAGTCTGTTTTATCCAGTGTTTACAGAGCTGTGATGACCACGTATACACTGTGATAATGACAGGAACAGTGTGCTACAAAAAGAGTCACACATGACTCCTTAGATAAAAGGTGCTGCTATTTCACAGCGTGGATTCATTGAATCACTAAATCATTGTTTCATGGAGAAACTTCATGTTCTCTGTGTGTGTGTGTGTGTGTGTGTGTGTGTGTGTGTCTTCGTTAGATGTATAGTGTTAATGTAAATACTTTTAACAGCTGTGTTATTTGTTTCACCTAAAATGAAAACTCACTTGTGAACTCTTGCACTTCCCAAATACAAACAGAAATACAAATGGTAGCAAAGGTCTGGCTTCTTTCTTCCTGTAGTATTGTTTCTGGTCGTATACTTCCTCAATATTTTTTCCAGCTGGCAACCAGAAAAAATGTCATCGCATCCTGGCATTTAAAATGCATTAAAAACGCATTAAGAGCCTAAACTACTTTCCTCTTCCATAAAAGGAATTCTTATGGTCATATCAGCAATTTCTGAAAAAAAAAATTGCAGGCAAAGTAATCTGATAAATTCATTTAAACGACATTGCAGTAAAAACAATGGTACTGGGTCTGTTAAAAAATACTGATTATGAAGTTTTCAGTTAAGACTTTTTTCACAACATTTTACTTAATATTAAGTGCAGTTGTAAACTCAAGAAACATACGTTTATAAAATCATGTCTTTCTTTTCATATGTATTTTTAACCTTTCGCTTGGAGTCTTGCCGAGTCTCTGTGAATGCAGCTGTGTCACTGTTAGCCTCAACAACACCAGATTAGCAGCCGATAGAGTATAAAGCATGCTACTGAATTAACAGCTGGGGACCTTTAAGGATTCAAAAGAGGCTGTTTGGCACTAACAATGAGTACACAAGCACAGGGAGTCTGTAGGGAAAGTGCAGCTGTGTCATAGAGATGTTAGCCCGTATATGATAAAGAGATCGAGAAGAGGAAATGAGAAGCGAATTGAATAGACGACTGAGAGGAAGCCAAGGGATTTACTTGAAATGAGCAGGAACAATTAATAATGACCTAAAAGCATTGCGTTTATAACCAGCCGACTTCTAAATTATATGTGGAACACAAAGGAAAGTTTATTTTTTAGCAAATGGAGCACACCCTATGTGATGTGAATTTCCCTCCACAGGATCGATGCTGGATCTGGTGGATTTAAGTCATGAAATGGTTAAAACCCACATCTGTTATTAACACCATGTAGAGATGTGGTAGGAAAGACTTATGAAAGAAGGAAGCCAGACACTGATTCAGCAAATGCTGTAATGCCAAGTCCATACCATGTGAGGGTTTTGTCCCCCATTTTCACTCACATCAACAAGCTAGCTCAGAGAAGAAAAGATGAATGTATTAAAAACAGGCCCTGTATAATTGAGTGTTTTAGTAGGCTGTAACAACATTGGTGTTTAAAAAAAAAACAATAATTATTGAGAAACTGTGTCTTTGCTTGACGTCTCTTGACTGGCAGTGGTTCAGTTTCCCAAGGAAGTCATGTTACTCAAGGTTTCTACACTTACATCAGTTCCTCTCTCTGGTTATTTCCTTGCTTGCAGCCTTATATGGACTTTCATATTACAGCCGAGTTGCTCTCCTCCCTGCTTTCCCCTCGCGTGGTCCTCAGATGCCATGCTCCTTTTTAGATTGCATTAAAGAAGTGAAACAAGCTTAGTGTGTAGTTTAGGTCTGTGTATATCATTCTGTAGTTTAATTTAATTTCACATCCAAGTGGATTTAGTTCTCTTTTAGATTTTTCAGATGTTGCCGTGAAGTTAAAGTTGTAGCTCTTGTTTTAAATAAACACCCTAAGTGACAAAGAATTGATTTCTCATTGGGCCATTTTCTCTCAAGCAATTAAAAAAAAAAAGTGATATGATGTCGATACTAAAAACGCACACCATGTAGTTAGAAGAACAGTTTACGTTATCTTATCTGTATGCCTGTCTGGGCCTGCCCTTGACAACAATCACTGTTTACTCTGTTATTTTCCGACTTCATGTTTGAACCACTTCAGTGTTATTACAGCAGACACCTAGCCTGTTTATGAACAAGTTCACTGTTCAAAGCTGGCAAATAATGCAAATCAAATTAAAACTTCCCACAAATCCCCACGCACATACACAGCCATCAGTATAACACAGAACTTGAGCAAAACTTACCAAAGGAGTCCATAGTGTATAAATCATGACAGGTGCCGTTGTATGGTCAGCAGGAACAAACTTTTAACAAGTGTGGCCGTAGAGAAATTATAAATGGAAAGACTCCGAGGTATGCAAACAGGGGATTAATGACTGTGTAGTGCACATAGCAGAGCAGATTAACAGTGTGTAGTGGTAGGGCTGGTGGTGCACAAACTACAATCAAAACTTCTCTGGCTTTTGCTCTGACAGCAGGTTCAATGTTTGCTGTTAGGAGAGAACTAAACTTCTGGAAGTAAGTTCTTTGTTCGTTCATTCATTCATCAATTTCTTAGCCTCTTTTTTCTATAAAAAGCTGCTGTTAAACATTTGATATAGCCTATTATTACTGACTGTTCAATAATATTACAATTAGATGTCACAGTGGCATGAGCTCATAATTCTCATGATTATTTTGCTCTTGTTATTATGACAGTGTCTCTTACAACCATACCAGAAATGCTTTAAAGTCAACATTATAATGCATCATTACCACACAGAGCCTGTGGTTTATTGGTTGGTCATGTTTTTGTGGTTCATGTAAAGCTTACAAGGTCAGCTTTGGAAAAGATTTTGATGACTTTGAAATGTCCTTATCCCGAGTCATATTGATGATTGCTACTCTACTTAAAACATAGAATTAGGTCAATGTAAATATCTGTATATTGGAGAGCATAACAATGGAACTATGTAACATTGAATCAACTCTATGAAATAATCAATTATTCTATCTGTATTTGTATAGCGCCAATTTACAAATGTTATCTCGAAACACTTTTCAAAAAGGACTAGGCGTACGTATTATATTATTATTATTATTATTATTATTATTATTTACAAAGACACAACATGAATCCACCATGAGCACAGTACTAAGCAGCAAAGTTACAGTGGAAAAAAAACACTTCCTTTAAGAGGCCACAGCAGCAGGCCGTCCACACCAATGATTCAGTGGAACATATGAGACCAAGATATGTGGTTAGTAGCTTTAAAGGTACGTGAATAATTACAGATAGTGACATGCAGTAAATATAGTATATAAGTATATATATATACAAGCTGATTTTTTAAAACAGTACGAATAAAACGGTCCGTAGAACAGGGCTTGTAGTTTGCAGCAAGATAGCAGGCACTGATAGTCAACATGCAGGGGTCAAAAGGAAGTTAATACGTCCCATGAGTAAAGGCAGCTTGAATGGAATAAATATGATGAAGTCACTGTGACGTTAAGCCTTGAGTTTGGTATTTTGGCAGGCTTCTTGGAGCCAGAAGCTACCATTATTGGATCGAGAGGTTAGAAAAGTATTGCTATGCGGAACAACAAAGAATAAAACAAGAACTTGTTTGTTGTTAGTGTCGCAGTGACTTACAAAAGTAAGTTAGTAGTAGTTTGATTTTCTTATTGAGCTTCTAGACAATCAAACATACTTTCTGCAATTTTTGGAGTCACCCCTAGCCCCTGGCCCTTCACCATATTCCCACAGCTATCGTGTCTCAGATTTCTTGCTATTTCAGTATAGAAGGGTAATGTCAAACTTCTGTTTGAGTTTTCAAATTGTATAAACACAGGAAATTTGACAATTTATAATTTCACTGCTACCATATTGATCAGCAAAAAGTCAAAAATGTAATGTTGAATAGTATATTTGATATCCTGTAAACTAACATTTAAGATCCCGTAATCTCTGCATCTAATTTATCCCCCCCCAACAAAAAAAAAAAAGCATGGAAACATCAACTTGGTACCGGACTCAGTGATGAGAACATTCCTGCATACTAAACACATTGCTCTGTCACTTACAGAAGAAAAAAACAGACAGTCATCCATTAACATGGGGATGCAAGTGGTCTTTATTTTGGTTTTCACTGTGCTCCTTAACGACTAAGAGATATCTCTGTGGTCCTGGATCTAGTTGGAAGGATTGTGGTTGTGAACAGCACCCTGAGATAACTCTTGTCTGGGAATGTCAGGATGCTGAATAGATGGTGGGACATTTTCATTTTCATTTACAACAGACAACAGCTACTTTCCTTTCAGAAGGTATGAGGAGTTGTAGAGAACATGTTCCTACGTTAAACCATATTTGATCAAGGTCTCAGTGAACCAGAAAGAGCAGCAGTGTTGCTCTAGGTTGATCTGCCTTTTCAATGACAAGCTTTCTGACTTTCAGTGGTTTCACTTCCTTTCCCTGACAAGTTAACCTGAGATGCTTCTCAGGGTTCACTTCTGGGCTAACTCCTACGAAGAACTTTTCCATTTCCTACAAATGAAAGCTTACTATATTCATTCTCTTGTTTTCTGTTTGAGCTTTAATCCATGGCCCAATAGAGTATATCAAGGCTTTAAGATACACAACTCATAAAAAACCTGAGCTGTTATTAAGCTAATACTGTTAAGGTTAGGATCCAAGAAATGCTATTTATATTTCCCCCAAATATGGAAAATGTATCATGTTCTAATTATTCCTGGCTGAATGTGTTAAAGCTGTTTAAAATGAGCATGTTAGCATGGTATAGTAAGCATTTAACTCAGAGCTTTGTTGTGCTTAAAGACAGCCGTACAAAGCTGCTAGCATGACTTTACATTTAGTTATTGTGCAGCTGGCTGTTATGAAGAGTGCCTGTGTGACATTTGGCATTTGCCCTATGTGGATTTGACTTAAAACTGCCATATAGATGTCTCCATATTTCAAAGTGTTTATTGTTATATTTCGGCGCAAGAGTACATCATCACTACCTCAAATACATTGTCAATTCATTTGTATTTACTGTATTTATTATTGTTTTATAAATGTTTATTTTTAACTTCTTTATTCTCATTTATTTCTTGTTTTTCAAAGGGTTCAGAATGTTAAATTGTTCAGAGTGTTGCAGTTCAATAAATGCAAATGATGCAGATGTTGTCAAATCAATGAGTAATCAGGTTTAATAATCCTGATCTCAATATCAATCAAAGCATTGACAGCCTTAACATTTAGTCAGTGTTTTTACATGAGAACTCAAGTCCAGGACTTTTTAGTAGGGGGAGACTGATATTGATTTTTCAGGGCCAATACCTTTGATTTTTAGAAGTTCAGGAGACCAATAACCAATATTTAAAACCGATATGCATTTATAGTCAAAATTAAGATTTTTCTGTCAAAATTTAGAATTTGGAATATTAGAAGCTCCAACACAAGACTTTGTTTTAATGCTCAACCAGAGACTTTGCTCCTGCTCCAGGCCGCTCTCGTCTATGTGCATGTCAGTGGAACCCAGGCCTCAGTGTTGATTGGCTGTTACTCGTGTGATGTCTAGCCAGTTAGATAGTGTGGTGGACAGGACAGTGGGTGAGACAGAGTGGTGATTAAAAACAGATCCAGGAGGAAAGACACACCTGCAAAGCCAAGTAGCACACTTTTCAATTAATTACATTAATTGTTGATCAGAAAATATAACACTGATACAGATAATCAGCCAAATGCCAAATATCGGCCCCGATAATCGGCCAGGCCGATAATCGGTCGACCTCTAGTTTTTAGATATAGTAGTAGTATGACAGCTGTATGATTTTGACATACTTTTATGAAGTCAGCGTAGAAGAGGATTCTAGAGAAAAGCTTCCCATTACTAGAAATTGGCTCGTTTAATGGTGTGATTAAACCAAATTGGGAAATTGAAGTTGAAGTTTTAAAACTGGTCTTTAGATACCTTAGTATAACTTGTTAAATGTTGTCGTGTTCATTCTGGAGTGAAGTTTTTGTGTAAAAACAGTTGAGAATAGACATGGAAACAGGACATGTGGGCCTGAAAGGGGTGTTTAAGAGAATGTGCTAATAATAGTGTGCTAAGTGTTTTTGAGTTCTGGGCATGAGAGACACACCCTAACCAGGCTGGAAATGTATGAGTGTAGTTCCCTTTTCATGCAGCATTAGCTGTTCTGACTCAGGAAATGAAACTGCTTAAGCTCAGGCAGGCGGATCATGAACTGAAGTCGAATCTGCACTGTCAGAAAGAATGTTCATGAACGTTCATAGTTGTCAGTTTTAGAGAGGGTTATGTTTAGCTGACTTTAGACTTCTGTGTTGGAGTTCAGTTATTCCCAGATTGAAGGTTTCACAACAACTTTAACTGCTGCTCATGACAGGAAGTGACAAGAGGGGCAAGTGTCCTGAGCAATAAATGGGGTCCTGCTGACATGAATGGGAAAGAACGCAACTCTAATCAGCCCCGCAACTGGGAAATAATGCATACCATTGTTGTTCAGGGCAGGCGGGGGCCTCCGCCTGCACAGTTATTCCCCAACAGACATGCATGCTGCTGTTTTCATCATCTCTAAGAGAAAGAGAGAAATGCCTACATGGTCAGTTTACTCAGCTTAGAATCAATTTGTTTTGTTTGGAGATTTTGTGGAATACATGTATTATTGACATATAATTTCAAAGTGCCTCACTAGCTAAATGTCCAGCTGTAACAAAGTATGCTGACTGAAGAGGACAAACCAACACACCAAAATCTGTTCTTGTTAAGGCGGAGAGCTAAGCAGACAGCTGACGGGGTGCTTGATACATGACAGGAAGTAGGCGACTCTCATGAGAACTGGGTATTTTGCTGCCGAGCCTCACATGGCTCAGCCACCAGAGGATGTGGTTACTTCCTGTAGATAAATTCTATACTGAGACAGAGCCAGATTGACAAAGTTTGTGTTCATAGTGAGGAGCTATGAAACATTACTTTTTTTACCTGTTCAGTAGATACAAATCAACATTTTCATGATATGTTGATGGTTTGGGTGGCTGATTGTTCACAGTAGCAGTTTTCTGTGTTTTGGAGACATGAACTTTGAGTGGGTGTACACTGGGGGTTATGGGTGCAGCCTTTCTACTTGTGCACAGCCAGGGTTATTCAAAGATTCCCGAGAGCATAGTTCAAAGCAGATTAACAGAAGAATATCTTTAGAATTGTTCACCATTATATAATGTACATTTTTATCCATGGCATAAAACACTCATTATTTTTCTAATAACTATAAACAAGTCAGAAATGTATTCTAATTTACACAAGGTAAAAAATGAACTTGAGTCAAGATGATTTTTTTATTTCCCCACTTTAAGCACCAAAGGATTATTTGCTCAGTCGTTCTATTATTTGGGGCAGCTTTTCTTACGGTTTGTGTCTGATGGAAATTGGTTAAATGCGATTAAAGACAGCCACCCTTAAACAAAACTTGTAGATCAATCAGCAAATTTTCACAGCTCAAACAAGTCAAATATATTTCTGAAAGACCCTCAAGAGTCAGTATTATCTCCTGACCATTCCAAGAACAATAACCAAATGCTACCTCTGCCCAGAAATAAAAGATGTCATTAAACAAAGTACATGTTAAATGCATGTTCTTTATCTGAAAGGCTGACATTTTACATATGGACAAAAACATCTCTCATTCTTTCTCTCTGTTCTCCTCCTCAGATAAGTGTAAGAGTCACCACAATGGATGCTGAACTTGAGTTCGCCATTCAGCCCAATACAACAGGGAAACAACTCTTTGACCAGGTATGAGACTCTTCTGACAAGAATCCTCGTTGTGTGTGTTTTGCCAATAACTTTAAAAAAAAATAATTTATGTGACAGCACAAGATGTAATTTATTGCTTTGATTTTTTTTAATTCTTATGATCTTGTAACATTTGTAACCCCAACTTAATAATAAAAAAAGCTATAAGAACTGCTATACATGTACTGACTGAATGAAATATTTTCAACTATACCGTAGTTACTATTTGTAAGTGGAGAGAAACAGTATTTATCACCTACCTTTACCTAGCAACTGCAGAAAAATAAACTTTGTGTTTTAAAAACAGGTTGTTCCTTTTGTTTACCGTTTATGCACCCTGTTGGAGAACAGAGTGTACCTTCATGTTGGTGAGGAAGCTCGTGAATTAAACTTCTGCTTTCTATATTTAAAGGTTGTCAAGACCATTGGGCTGCGGGAGGTTTGGTACTTTGGGCTTCAGTACCAGGATACTAAAGGTTTCTCTACTTGGCTCAAACTCAATAAGAAGGTGAGCTCTTACACACAAAAATGTCAAACACAGTGTTGCCCCCCTTCTCCGCCACCATTCTGTTAAAGCCAGGTCTATTTATAGAAGTTCAACCTTCACCCCTCACCCATGTCACGTTTTATTTTAGGTGACAGCCCAGGATGTGAGGAAGGAAAGCCCGCTACTGTTTAAGTTTCGTGCCAAGTTCTTCCCTGAGGATGTGTCGGAGGAGTTGATCCAGGACGCCACACAGCGCCTGTTCTTCCTGCAGGTGAAGGAGGGAATCTTAAATGATGACATCTACTGCCCGCCAGAGACTGCCGTCCTGCTGGCGTCCTATGCAGTTCAAGCCAAGTACGCAGACTACAACAAGGAAGTCCACACACCCGGCTATCTGTCCAGTGAGCAGCTGCTGCCTCAGAGGTAACACAGGTTAAAGACAGATGCAACCGCTCAGCTGGTGTATTTGTATGAGGCGTGTTTCTCTGCATGATTCCTCACACTCTGATCTTTCCTGCTGTTGTCAGAGTGCTGGATCAGCACAAGCTCAACAAGGACCAGTGGGAGGAGAGGATTCAGGTGTGGCATGAAGAACACAAGGGCATGATAAGGTAACCACAAACACATGTACTGTATATGTGCACATAAGCATGAGCACAGTTTATCCCACTTGCTCTATCCGATTATATTAAAAGAAAGTGATGTGTGGGTGACCTGAATCGTCTGATTTTCAGTCTGATCGGCCCTCACAAATATAGACGATTATGTGCTGATCTCAGACTCACAGGTGCCATTTCCTGCGTGAACACAGTGACACAAACTGAAATGGACGGCTTCACAAAACAAGCTAACATGTCGCCAGTGTAGACGTAAGGTAGAGTGTAAATGGATTTGAGTTTGTAAAGTGCGTTTCTAGTCTTCTGACGACTCAGTGCTTTTACACTGCAGGTCACACCTACCCGTTCACACACTGGTGGCAGAGGTTATTATGTAAAGTGACCATCAGTATTAGCTAATCCCATTCATATTCATTCACACGCCGCCCATGAAGCAGCGGGAGCAACTTGAGGTTAAGTGTCTGGCCCAAGGATGACATGTGGCTTCAAGAGCTGGGTATCAAACCCCTGACCTTCCAGTTGCGAGATGACAGACTTTACCACTGAACCTCAGCTGCCCCAAGTGGTAGAGAAACAGGTTTTGCGCAAAGGAGGATAAAAACAAACCATTTGTCTGCATTTAGTCTGCACTGCCCGTACTAATTAATATTCCCTTAAATGATAAAAACTTATTAAAAAGTTTGACCTGATGTTAGAAGTTTTTTAGATTAATATCAATAATTAACAAATATGCACATTATAAAAACAACAAATAGTGTTCAAAGATGCAGGGAGACACAGAGGCAGACAGGTAAGAGTCTGTAATTGATCTTTTTTTTCAGGAGTCTCGAGGAGTGTACTATTCTTGGCCTGTCTCAAACCAAGTTTGCTTTTGGAAGCCTTGATTTAATTAGTAGGTAGTACAGGAGGTATTTTGAATACTGGTCTTTAAATTGTGTCTGGGTCACAGTTGATCTAACTTTAAAAAATGTTCTATTGATCTCATTTTTACGTCCTTGTTGCTCTACATTTAACACACAGTTTACAGAGAATAAACCACACTGTGCTCCAAACTCACAACCCTAACATTATGTCCTTCTTATTTGTCAACAGAGAGGAATCCATGATGGAATATCTGAAGATCGCTCAGGATCTGGAGATGTACGGAGTCAACTATTTCAACATCAAGAATAAGAAAGGAACAGAGCTGTTTTTGGGAGTGGATGCTTTGGGCCTCAACATTTATGAACAGAATGACAAGTAAGGGGTTCTGATAACTGTTTAATAGAACATCTTAATAACTGAAATCACCCAAACTGAACATTTTCAGTATAGTTTTAAATTACTGCATTTAATGTAATCTATTTATTTATTCATTCATTCATTCATTTCATTCATTCACACATGATTCTTGCAAGATCATGTAGTTCATTTCTGCTAAAGCGTTAACGTCCCATAAGTGTCTGTGCATGCACGTGTGTATTAGTTAAAAGGAACCACTGCCACTGCTGTCACTCCGTGTGCAGCCAAGCTACATTTGGATTGTGTCCAGAAGGCCAGCAGCAAATTAAACTTAATGTCAACTCCTGCTATCCAGCTTACTGCATCTGACCAAGACTTCTCGGTTTTCTTTGTCTTTTACAGAATGACGCCTAAAATTGGATTCCCTTGGAGTGAAATCAGGAACATTTCCTTCAATGACAAGAAGTTTGTCATTAAACCGATTGACAAGAAAGCACCTGTAAGTCGATACCTCAAACAGAACTTGATAACAAATGATAAATGATTTGTTTTCACTTCTAATGGACATCTCTGTTGTTTTCTTTCTAGGACTTTGTGTTCTATGCTCCCAGACTGCGCATCAACAAGCGCATTCTGGCTCTGTGCATGGGAAACCATGAGTTGTACATGCGCCGCCGCAAACCTGACACCATAGAAGTGCAGCAGATGAAGGCTCAGGCTCGGGAGGAGAAGAATCACAAGAAGATGGAGAGGTAAGCTGTTGTCAGGGAAATAACCACACATAACACAAATATAATATTTGGACTCTTGACATTAAACTTAAAGTGTTTAAACGATTTAGTAAACTCCAGATTAGCCTAATGCTAGAAATATTCTTTACATGTTATATGAACCTTTCATAGTATATTGCTGCAAAATGAAAACATTTCATATTACAAAAAGATTATTTGCAACAACAATTATTAAAACTTTGTCTAACACTGGAGCTCTACTATGATAATCAAGTCTATTATTTAATATCAGATGTACGTATTATATTTTTTCCATGTGCTATGCAGACCCTCCTCATTAATCTTGTACACCTTTTCCATTAGAGCTCTGCTGGAGAATGAAAAGAGGAAAAGAGAAGTTGCAGAAAAGGAAAAAGAAAAGATCGAAAAGGAAAAGGAGGAGTTGATAGAGAGATTAAAGCAGATCGAGGAGCAGACAAAAAAGGCCCAACAAGGTGGGTGACCTGTCAGTCTTCTGAACCGATGTAGTGACCCCCATGTTTTTCTCACATGACATTTACATGTAGTGCTTCTCCATGTGTGTGTTTGTATGTGTACACAGAGCTGGAGGAGCAAACACACCGGGCTCTGGAGCTGGAGCTGGAGAGGAAGCGTGCACAGGAGGAGGCTGAACGCCTGGAGGCTGATCTGAAGGGCGCTGAAGACGCCAAGATGGCACTGCTCCAGCAGTCTGAGAACCAGATGAAGAACCAAGAACACCTGGTCAGCCTTTAACTTCTATTTGTCTTAACTTAGGCATTTAAAAGAGTAAATGTAAGGTTTATGTCTAAAAAAAATGTTAGTACTGAAGCTTCAAATATCAAGAAAGTCTTAAAGTAAATGTTGTTCTTTCAGGCCACGGAGTTGGCTGACCTTACTTCCAAGATCTCCCTCCTGGAGGATGCCAAGAAGAAGAAGGAGGAAGAGGCTGAGGAGTGGCAGGAGAAGGTATCATCTAAGTTACTTCCAGTTGTTAATTATCCTGTGACTTCTTCCATATGAATATGAATTGCTTCCATTGCAGCTTTAATCTGTAGTTTCTGTATATTTTCTTACACAGACCTGTTTCAGTCATCAAAATTAAAATCTAGCATTAGACAGACAGGGAGGTCCCGGGGATAATCTAAACTAAAATCTCATTTAAACACATATGACTTCTGTTGTAACTTACTCTATATTGTGTTGTAGCGGCACATTTTTCTCATCAAGTGATTAATGTAATATGTTAACTAAAGGGGCAGTCACTTCTTCACTCGGTCTTAAGCACGTGTCAAGTGATCGTCTATAGTGGCATTCAAAATAAGCCTTATTTGGTTTTGGTAAAAGGGACTTTGTCATCAAGCATCATTCCTCCTGCTGATCACTTCGGCCCTCCTGTGTGACACAGGGAACACAGACATTCCTGACCTCCTGTTGTCGTGTGCTTTTTTTTTTTTTCGGGGGAGGGGTGGACACTCACAGCTAGCCTCATGTCTTTTTTGGGCAAAACAATGTGTGCCAGCTCAGCCCCTTCACTTTTGGGGGGAGTGTGACTCATGCTGTTTGTGGTGTGGGCTGCTTTCTTTGTGGGAGGGAAATCCTGTTTAATTCTTGTGCTAAGTAATGGTTTCCATGCTCTACATTTTTGGCAAGCACTCACAGATGAAATTCCAGTCTCGTTCATAATGGACTGTTTCCCCGGACCCTCATAGCACTAGAACTTTGATTCATATTGTCTACACTTCATTATTTGTTTATTTGTTTCCTTGCCTGTGATACAGTAGGACATTAAGAGTGTTTTTTTGTTTTAACTTATTTTTGGTTAAAAACAAATTCTAAAAAACTAAAGCATCCAGCAGGTTAGAGCTGAAATGATGAGTCAGTTCTTCCTTCACTGACAGATTATTCATCATTAGCACCACCATGATACTAACTGTTTTGGCTTTCAGGCCAATGCGTTAACAAACGTTAATGGAGTATAATTTGATGCAGTCATCAGCTTGATTTTTTTTTATCCCTTGGACTTTTATCTGTAACAACAATTAGGTCAAAATTTCAATCTGTGCTTTACATTTATAACTAAACCCTTGAAAAGATAAAGTCTCATGCTTGTCTTTCTTTTCTGTGATGAACATCCAATGTTAGCATGCTAATTCACTAAATAAGGTAAATATGGTTATTTAAGCTAGCAGGCTATAGATTTGTGTTTAGCAAGTGGAGAAATAGTACTTTATTGCTCTTCCATTAGTTGTAAATACATATCTTTCCATCAAGCCCTGTGAATACACAATCATCACTGAGATATCTCCGTTCCTTCAGGCTACCATGGTGCAGGAGGACCTGGAGAAGACCAAAGAAGAGCTTAAAAACAAAGTGATGGCAGCTCACGTTCAGGAGCCCCTCAATGCGGAGAACGAGGACGAAGAGAACGATGAGAGTAACGCTGAGGCCAGTGCTGACTTCGAGTCTGCTGCCACATACAAAGACCGCAGCGAAGAAGAGCGCATGACAGAGGCCGAGAAGAACGAACGATTGCAGAAGCATCTACTTGTAAGTCTTTGCTCATATTCCATATTTCACACGTGATCTGCCATATTATTGGAGTATATAAGAGTATATTTGGATAGAGTTTGGATCTTGCTTTTTATCAAATATTTTACCAGAAAAAAGTTGATCTTACTTATTCCAAGTTAACTTTTAGTATGTCAGTATACAGCTTCAGGTAGATAATTTAAATGCACTTATCACATGGACAGATATAGAAAAAGCTAAATGTTTGGAAGAAAATTTAAGTTGATTGAAAAGTAAAACAAGTTGTGACTCATGACTTAGAGTCTCATGATTCATATCGACATGGGTATGTGACAATGTGTGAGTAATGACTTTATTTCCAGGCTTTGAGCTCAGAGCTGGCCAACGCTCGAGATGAGACGAAGAAGACGGTGAATGACATGATTCATGCAGAGAATATGAAAGCAGGGCGAGACAAGTACAAGACCCTCAGACAGATCCGGTCTGGAAACACCAAACAGCGCATTGATGAGTTTGAGTGCATGTGATGTCTGTGTTCACTATTGCTAATGCTAAGAGCCCTCACGGCTGGGCCAGTCTGCCTTGACTGCAGTCCTGCCTCACTCGAGCTGTCTCCTCTGTACCCAAAAGAATCAGATCCAAAACATGACGTGGTTACACAAGCACAGCACAATGTACAAATATGGATCTGGAAAACTCCATTTGTTATCATTCCTTACTTTGAATTTAGGCAAGTCACTGGTTGAAAAGGGACATACTGTATTTTATTAGTACATGCCTCACAAGGGTTTATGTAGCATATTAGCAGTGGGCTCATGGCTCACTTCATGACACATTGAGTAAACATTTTTGAATTTCTTTACATGTTTATTGTCACATTTTTGTATCCTGATTACAATATAAAAGTCTGAGAGACCATTCTAAATTTCAGCATGCCTGTAGACGTGTTTCTGCTGTAAGCATTCATTGGTTCTTCACGGCAAGCGGTTTTTGAGACCAATATTTCTCCCATGATTCATTGCGTGTAGTTTTAAAATGAAGTGCACTGTAGTCTGCAAAACTAAATGCATATCGAATGATTCTGAAGTGCCTGTGTGGAGCATAAATAGAGCAGTATTATTTTTTTGTAAATTTACTATTTTTACTTTTCATTTGAGTGTAATTCCATGAAGGCAACTTTTACAAATCACGAAGTATTAACACCCCACTTACAAAACACACATCATATTCCTGTCTGATTTTATACTGAAAATCTGAAAACATTCAACACAATTTGCAAACATGCAACTTAAGTGCAAATTTAGCATTTTTCTCAAATAAATAAATGCTTAAAAAAAGCAGATATTTCCACTAATTAACTTTATTTGGCATATTTCGGAAAGTTCAAAAGTTGTGTTTCCCCTGCACAACATTGAAACAACTGTTAATGAAGTGTACATATTGTAGCCACAATAAGGCTCCATGTAGTTCACAAAGGAAAAGACAGATGCATTTATATCATAATAAAACTGTTGCAAATCTTGTGTCTAAATAGCTTTTAGTCATTTGTTGTTTTTTTTAAATATAAATACACTGAATAATTGAAGACATTTGAAAAGTTAGTGTTGGCTGTTTCTTACATTTGTTGAAATGGTAAGTTTTGAGTATTCTTCCAAAAAGAATGTAAATCAGTGTCATTTCAATTCAACATTTCAAGATCATTTCATTTTTTTCTATTTTCAGCTGCACTGACAAACCATAGCTTACCTTTCAAATGAGTCAAACCTAGAGGAACACCATTTCTAATGCATGCATTTTTCATATACAGTATTTAATAATGTTTGTGTATTTTGTGATTTGGATTTTCAGTTGTAATAAAATTACATAATGTAAGGTTAACGGCAGACACCACCAAGGATATTTTTGTACTATACAATGTAGAGGTGCTTTTTTAAAGAGAAAAAAAAACAGCATTTTGATATGAAGTAATCGGAAAGCCCACTGCTGAGATTTTGAACTTATGGAAGAAGTAAAATCTTAAAAAACTTTCATTACAACAAGACATTCTGAATACAACTGATCCCAACAAACTAGTTTCATAGCATTTTGGAGTCTGACATGTGGAAGGCTTTGTTTTTGTGGATATTCAGAAATCAGTGTTTAGTGAAAAAAAATTTAGTGAAAAAAAAAAAGTATTTTGGCAAGAAGTATTTCTTTGATGTATTTTGGTTTCTCTCTTAAATACTCTTGCCTCTTGATGCATAAAGTTGTGTAGCTGCCACAAAAGAGAGAAAATGCTGTTATTGCTTTTTTGGATACTTTTCCACGCCTTCAACTGTAACTTTGAATGCTGCACTGTTTGTTCTACCTGAAGTGCCATGTGTTGACAGCCTTTAAAGAGTCAAGTTTCATTTGAGCTCACGTCGTCATGAAAAATAAAAGTCTGAAAAGATGCTACTCAATATTTTGTCTTGAATCAAAAAGGACTGAAACATCATTGATACTGTAAACGGACAGACAGTGCCTTTGCCTGGGTTCATCAGATTTTGCTGCTTCAAGTCTTCCTTTTACCAATGAATAAAATTCCATTTTAAACCTGTATTTCTTTCCTGAACGTTTTCTTTATTTAACAACCATTAGAATAATTAATACATCTACTGATGCAACAATTCCAGTTGTTAATCATGAAGTGTTGCATATGTTCATCTTGACCTTTGTGATGTTTATAGATTTACATCATAAACCCTGTATTTCAATAAACATCGGACCCGCTTCAAGCCCATCCATCCATCCCCCCATCCCTCCATCCTTTATCTTTAACGCTTTTCCTGTTCAGGGCCACAACGGGGTACACCATGGACTTTTCACCAGTCAATCACAGGGCTGACAAATAAAGACAGACAACCAGCAACACTCACATTCACCTACGGGCTTCAAGCCCAAGAGTGGAGAAAAAAGCTTCCACGATTCTCGTCATCATCACTGCTGCTTTTGCTCTACTAGGTGCAGTTTTGCGATGAGCCACACGATGGCAGTTTACCCCCAGTAAAAAAACTATACACTGTGTAACACATCAGTGAACATTTGGTCAATGATACCTGTTTAACATTGAATTAACAGTAAACATACCTGCACACAGTTTATCTGAATACATTAAATGTGGCTTTTGAGCTTGTACAATTGCATTCACCCGGTAAGACAACATGACTACATGAGATAATCAAAATTATACAATATTTGTTAACCTATAGTTGTTCCTTGTATTTTTCTCCTGCAAACATCAGAAATGTAAAAAAACCCACTAATATCTCTTGGAGAAAAAAAGTGTAATGGGAAAAGACTCAAATGACACGTTATGTTATGTTTCTCAATTTGTAATGTTTTTGACAGTAAGAGCATGGTTTAATCTCAAAACTCAAATATGATAATAAACCTGGTGACTGGTAGGCAAACTTACTAGTGTATATGTTGTTTATAAAAGATCACATTTATACTGCCTGAAGCTTCTGCCCACTGAGTGCAACATCAGACATTGACATGTTATCAAATGATCTGTTGAATGAAAAATACTTTTTTTTTTTAAAGTCTTAGTTTTAAATTCTCTGTTTCCTAAGTGTAGCTAGTGTTTGAAATAGTTTTGTAACAGGAAATTCAGTTAATTCTTGTCAAACAAATTGATGAAAATCAACCTTAACTTTCTCAACACCAAAGAGAGGTGATGTTTTTTCATCTCCTACTTCCCCTTCCCTTGTGGTATTAGTGGCCGGAGCAGTGTGTTGAAATAACTCACACTTTGAACTGTCACTTAGAGATAAGCTGCCATTAGTTTGCTGTCAACAAAACGTACAGTAAACACTTCATCCGGTCACATAGAACAAGCCAGGGGTTCTCCTAATAACTATACTTCAATACATTTCACATCAGTTACTGTAGTACCTTACTCTCATTTTGTCACAGTATTTTTTCTAAATATCCCCTTAGTAGACTTAGTAGACATAGTGCCTTAGCACCAGAGGATGTTAAGTTTAGGTATAAAGGAAGAAAAACCTCAATCACAAAACTTTGTGCCCACATCATATATTGAGACTAAAAAAAAAGAAGATTTTAGGTTAAAAGATGGATGTGACATTAAAATCTCTACAGCAAACCAAACTGTTTTATTTGAAGAGCCCCCAAGCTAATTTTACCTTGGTGTACAAACTTTGGTAAACACTACCTGGAGTCATACCTTAAACCAGACAGGAAGCCCACCATCTTGAATGTATTTTTATTTTTTATGTATTTGTGAGTACGGTTGAAAGACAGAAAGATGTGTTTTTGATTAAATATACACCTGATCGTCAAAAATATTATTCATAGCCACAGTGCCAGCTATTCCAATTTATATCAATGCCAGAAAACATTTTTCAATATGATGTCATCTATAATTCCTCAAACCCTATAGTGTAGAGGGTTGTGAGTCGATTTAAAGGGTAAGTACGTATAGGCTTAAAAACTTGACTCATATGACAATGGATTGTTTGATTTTAGACATCTAAATCGACGTTTTGGCATTTGTTCCTATTTCCATTGATCATATTTAAAGAACAGGTCATTCGTTTACTAAGTAGAACAAATCAAATGTAGGTACACTTCTAAGCTGAAGAAAACATGTACAATATACTATACTAAAATATTAGCATACACTATACTTCAATATACTGTACTTAAATAGACTACACTTTAAAACATGATATTTAAAGACACAGTACTTTACTGTACTTAAATAGACTTTAATAGACTATACTTAGATAATGTAATAAATGGTTCCACTACTCTATCCTTATCTTCATCTTCCAGAAGTATGAAAAAATATTACATGAGACAAATGAAATAGAGTATTTAACTTGAATTATTTAAAAAAAGAAAAGAAAAAGAAAAAGAAACATTCTCTGCCTGTCAGCAACTGTGTATTGGTGTGTGATGCAGACAGGTGTTTGATTGAAGAGGCCATGCCCTCTAGAGACAAACACACCGATAGACAAAGGGCGAGTAGACACAAGGGATACACAGGGAAAACAGGATCACAGCCAGAGCCAGGACATCCTCCTCTCTAGATCCTTGCTTGTGTTGTTCTTACTCTCTGATGTCCTTCGCTTTGGAAAAAAAGGTTTGCTAAATGACTTGAAGATTTGTAGAATGATGCTTTTTACATACATGCAGAGTTTACAAGATACAGGTCCCTCACTGATTGGTTAAGGGAATTTAGGCAAGTATAATTGTCTAAATGTGCATTGTGTTTTACAGTCAGGGGGAATGTATGATACTTAATTCAGATAATCTCTATTCTGTGTTCAACACCACTGCTTTGTTTGGAAATGTTCTCCAAAATCATTAACTCTGGCAGCTCCAAGCTATCAGGGTCCGTCACAAGCAGCCCTTTTCCTCCTGTAATCCCTGAGCCTTGATGTTTCCTCATCTTCAATTTACTGCAAAATAAGAGCAACACTCCACTCAGGTCTGTGGACAATTAACGTACAGTAGTGATGTTCAGTCACTTTGTATAATAAGGAAGCTCAGTGCACGGTACAGTTGTAGCCGTCTAAAGAGAAGTCCAGAGAGTGATTCATTGTGCATTAGTCCAGAGTAGTTTGAGGAAGTTACGCTGCAATGTGCTTGGTACATTCTGGTTGCAAAAACAAAAGCGGGTTTTGTTGAAAAAAACAGAAAAAAGAGCAGTAATAAAAATAAAAACAGTTTAGAAGTCAAAGTTAAATAATCCAACCTCACAGAAAGGCTTCATGGACAAGAGGAGATCCTTCTCTTTTTCACAATCCTCGTAGCTTATAGCAGAGTAAATAGACCACCCATCAGCAGTGTCAATCAGACTAAACACTGATGCTTTTTCTTACAATAGGAAGGAACAAGAGGAGATGTTCAACATATAGAAAATAAACAAAAACCCACACACATCTGGATAAATGTACCCAGCATATGAGACACAATCGAATAAATAAAACAGCCCTGACACTCTGATCACATTCAGACTCTTCCTAAGCGTATGTAATCGAAACTCTACACAGTTTGATCTGAATTTGTTTCTGACTAAATGTCAAGGTAGTGGTCAATGCTTCCTGTATTTTTAACTTTATAAAACTACATACATTTCCAGAAGCCTTCCTGCAACAAAATGGTAAGAGTGCATGAAAAAGGCCACAAAAGGCGAGTTGAACTGTTGACAATGTCTCAGCAAACGTTTATCTCGAAAGCTGTAAGCCACAGAAGCCTTAAACAGCATTTCACAACCATGACATGTTGACACTTTATTTCCACACGTTTCCTGAGCACTAGCTTTGCAGTTATCTTCCTTGTTTTGACTTCCTCTTTGCAGGGTTAAAGCTTAATGGTCAAACCAACTGTCTTGTACAAAGTGTCATCATTGTGAACTCTCGTGACAGACAGAGGGGCAGTGTAAGGACTCATCTGCTGAAACTTCAAAAGATCTCTACACTCAGGTAACAGTTCATTGCTAAACTGCTGTGTTCATAATGATAGCTTTTGGTTCAAAGTTAAATGCATATTTTTGACGTTTTTTGGTCCTTTATGTTTAAATTGGTATAAGTGTTTTGTTTATTAAATCAACAGGGACATCTTTGATTTGGTGAGACCAGGCCCCCCACTTAGTGTATTTGACAAGCTGAGTTTGACACTCTGTATCCGTGAGTGTCAGTTTGTCAAATACCCCAAGTGAGGTGTCACTTGTCTACAAGTTGACTCCGCAGACTAAGCACACAATTCTGCAGGATGATCTACCGTACCAAGGAAAGACCAGAGCTGCAAGCTGGAGGTGCTTTGCAACTTTTGACGATATAGACAAAGTATACTGGTTAAAGTGTTAACCATGAAGACCGACAGATGCTCTGTCCCTTCATTATATGTTTATCTGCAATGAGGGGGCAGAGTTAATATCTCTCATATAGCCTACATGCATCTGTTAAGGGTCCACATATGTATCAGTGAAACAGTAAAGGCTTGTTTGAATTTTGGAGAGTTAAGTGAGGAGATAAACTAACTAAAGAAAATCCTAATCTCATGAACCTAGACATGTTTATCCTCATTTATATTTTAAGGGTTTTAGGATAGTTACTATTTCACAGTCAAACTAAACATACTGTTACGCTCTGAAATAATAAAGAAATAACACAAATAGTACTAATTATATTAAATATATTTTTTTCATTTTTGTCATGTTCAAAATTCTAGAATAACCCAAGTGTCACATGATGCTAAGTGTTACTTCCAGTCGTAAATGTATCTCATATCTTCAGACTCTGACTTGGTAAAGAAAGGGAAATAAACTAGTTGGACCTCTTTTGAAGAATTTGTTTATAACCTAGGTAGGCCTACAGTTTAAATACTCAACAAAAAGGAATCAACCATGAAGCAACAAAGGTTAATGTGGAGCATTGTTTTTTACAGCCTAATCTTTTTCTAAAGGGTTAAACTAACATTCAAGAGCTGCAGACAGAAGCTTATCTTCCAACTGACTTATACAAGACAACACTTATCGTCCTGCCTTACATATCCTGTTCGTGTGGAGTCATCCAGTGTTGCCTTGATGTGCAAGAAGAAATGTGTTTGACATTCAAATTGTAATTATTGGCTGCATTCTCACTTACTGCATGTAACTTCTGTTTGAACATTAAAAACGATATAATGCTTTGCCATTAAAATGTCCATGTCATAAAAGTTGTTAAAAGTTCTAACTTGCTTGATGTCTGTAAAAAGCAAACACCTCTATGACTTTTTTATTTCTTCTACTGTGCATGATTGCAGGAGGAATCTGGTTCCATATGGTGGACTTACTGTG
Organism: Labrus bergylta; assembly: GCF_963930695.1. Taxonomy (NCBI): domain Eukaryota; kingdom Metazoa; phylum Chordata; class Actinopteri; order Labriformes; family Labridae; genus Labrus; species Labrus bergylta. The sequence goes on from NC_089208.1 coordinate 11,058,461, forward strand.
TCAAAGGATGCATGAGTAAAAGTGTGTTACCCTTTCACGGTTAACATATTCAATAAACATTGATTGTGTTTGGTATACTTGGTATTAACAATTTTTATTTTAAATGATACTGTCAGGATTTATATCCACAGCTTTTTGTGTAGATAGTCAGATTAGATAATTTGAGTCAAGGAGTTAAAACATTTCCTTTTTTGCACGTTTAAATGTGGTTATGCACGAAAGCCAAAAAACATGTTCCATGTTTATGTCAATGCTTTCCGGATAATTTTTTCTTGAATTTATTTTCTTGAATGAAAATTAGTCTGAAACAGGATATGAAAAAGGGGTTTGAAGCACACTAAAACACTAAAAGGACACTTTTTTTTATCATATCTGTTTCAAATCAAACACATAAGCATAAAGATCAACATTAGACGCTCCCGGTATAAAATGGCACACCGCCAAAGCACGTTTTAGATGCTATCTGTATTTTCAGAGGGCTACAGGCCTCCGATAACGCTGCTAACTTACAGCTTCTTACTTATGTTACTGCACCCCTGTTTCCAAAAAAAAAACAATTCCACACCTGCAATGTTACCAGACGTCCAGAGGAATTACAGAAAAAGAGTCCATGTGTAAACACATACAGTCAGAGACACATTTTTAATAAAAGGTTTTATCAAATACTCCAAAGTTGGATATGTATCTGCTACTTTCACCTTGCATCTGTGAAACTAAAGTACGACAAGACAATCACACAGGACAGAGGAAGTGTAATAAGGGTTACATGCATTCATTTAGGAGTAAATGTGACTACAAGACGCAAAAATCTCACAGTACCTGCTTACTTTCGTCCTTTTTGATGTTGTTTTGCATTTGTTTCTGTTATTGCAGCACACACACTTCTTACCCCATAAGTGGTGGTAGAGTTTCACGAGTTTGATTGAACACTCAGCACATACTGGGTATTTTCCATGCACACAAACCCAGATTGTTCTGACGTTTGTTTGTTTTTTTACTGCAGATGAAAACTCAGTTCTGAAACAGGGATCAGATGATTACTGCAGATTTTCTTTGTTTATATAGATACTACTACTACTACTAATACTATTAACAATAATAGTAATAACTTTATTTATCTAGCGTCTTTAGGTTTACAAAGTGCTTTGACATACAAGCGAAAGCAACATTAGAACAAAGCGTGAGAACCCAAACACAAAAGATCCAAAACAACACCAAGGTAACCAAGACAACACAAAAAAAAAAAAAAACAGCAAAAGAACCCATACAACAAAATACCAATGTACTGTAAGTAAAACAAACATCACAAGAACATCATAAAAAGCCATCATGAATATACTCTCTCTATTTTATTGCCCATTTATAATGGACTTAACGGCAGTGGGTACATTATTTACTCATTAAGTATCATGGAGATATCTGAAGGTAACAATTGTGAATTTTCTGTGAATGAATAGTGCACCTTTCCTCCTTTCTTGTTGTTGACACAGTCTGATGACAAGTCAAACATCTAATTGTCCATAAAGATTAATGAGATGATGGAAAACACTATAAAATGTTTCAACAAAAATCTCAATGACACACACAACTCACACGCAACAATTTTCAGGGGCAATTTGTAAAACTCCATCCATAAAGATCAGGGCCGGCCTGTGGCATAGGCAGTATAGGCAAATGCTAGGGGCGCCTGCCGTCCATAGGGGGCATCCTGGTACCCGAAATGAGTGAGGAAGAACAGTTGACAAAAATAAGAAGAAAAAGAAGGAAACGTGTGTTTAACTATTACTTAATGTTATTTCATCTGCATCACCTATTTAAAAAAGTCATATTTTCTTGCTCCCTGCTCATTACCTGCTCTTTGTAGGGAAGGAGGGCAAACTTGTTATCAGAAGTGATTGACACTGATCACAAAGAAAAGCTGTAAACCATAAAGCTGTTTGCCAGTTTTCTTTAAGCGTATGAATATTGTGATTGGTGGTGGAATTGGTTGCAATACAAGGGGTACCAGCTAAAATATTGCCTAGGGCACCAAGTGGGTTAAGGCCAGCTCTGATAAAGATGATTTATTCTGAATGTCCATTAGTTGTATGCTTAACAAGTTATAGTCATTCTGGCAAATTAGCCAAAATAATTTATATCTTGAGCATTATTTTTTTCTCAGTTACACGGAAAACATCACTGTCTTTGGAACAAGTAGGATTCTGGTAGAACATGTTCATACCATGTGCACATTATTTGCACTAAGCCTTTAAAGATTGAGCTGCCATTGAGGTCAAAGCGATGTGGCAGCTTTCTTGCACAATCTTTTCTGAGTCCTGATATTTAAAACATTTTCTGGCTATAACTACCTAGCCCTAGTCAACCATGGCAAAAGAATATATCCATTAAAACACCCCTAAAAACAGTCAACACACACCCATCATTTCAAAGTAAAAACTCCTAAAAGAGTCTTTTAATTGTAATTCAGATTGAGATTGGAATAGTTTTCTCCATGTGGTTGTACTGTTGTATTGTATTTATTAAGGAAAGCAATTTGGTTATTATTTAGAGTTATTTATTAATTGACCCATGTTATCTGACCTGTAATTCAATCACGTTGGTACTTTGGAACTTGTCAGAGAGCATTGTTGGGTGTTCATCGTTCAGCAGAATCATTGTTGAAACTGCATCAATACATCATCAATCAATATTATCTTACATGTCAGCCAAAATGTTTATGAACAAACAGAGAACCTAGGTGGAATGTAAAATTATACTTGGTACATTAACCAATAAAGATCTGCCGCTTTCTTTTAAATCAGTCTAAGCTGTGTTCGAACTGGCTCAAAGTAAGTGACAAAGGAAGGGTATCACACATGAAAAAAGGTTTGAAGGAAGTTAATTTATTATCAAACTAAAGTTAAAACAATCATAATTATGTAAATCAGTCATGAATGCAATGTATGGATGAGTGTAGTGTTGTAAAGTGCAAACAAAAGCTAACCAGTTGGTGGAGGAGTGAGACAAGTTAGAGTGGAAGCCACTTATAAGCAGAGTCCTGATGGACTCAGGTGTACCCAGTTGAACTAATGGCCTTCCTGACTCCGCCTACTGACTGCCTAGCCAGGAAACCAAACAAATGCAGACAGAGGGCAGGTCCCCCCCCCCCCCCCCAATAAAAATAGGAATAATTCCTTTATTAATCGTCGTAACATTTTACAAATGGTTTCTTTAAACAAACATTCTAAACAGTCAAACAAGTGACACTATTATCACTTATCCTTGTAGTCAACAGAAAGACAAATTGAAAATGTAATACCTTTGTTTAATCATCCTCTCAACAACAACCTGTCAACCGGTCTCACCTCAGCAACCTTCGATCCTAAGGAGCAAATTAAGAGGGAGATTGAAAGCACAGGATATAAAGTTGAGGAAAAAGCACAAAATGGCGTGTTAGATCAAGCACACAAAGTTAAAATATTCCATTTGTGGTTTTGTTTTCTTCTTCTTTGAAACATGGAACAGTGAGGATTTGGTCAGTATACAGACTTATATTCAAACTCAACCAAAGTTAATTTTTTAGATGATTCAATTAATTATGTTCACACAGTATGTCTTTCAAATGTCCAATCAAACGGTCTGCAGCTAGACAAGCATTCACAACGCCTTGCTTTCACGAAACTGGAATTAAAGACACTTAACCAAAACAAGGTCACTCTATCCAAAAGCACCAAAAGGCTATCTAGCCACCAAAGTGTCCACAGACACATGTGCCAACCCAAAGAGGACCATGTTACACAAACAAAGCTCATCCCATCAAACTAATTCAATCCAAAAATGCCAGACCTTACGTTGCAATACTTAACATCCAGAGTAACCACTCACTGAGCTCCCAGCTTAGAAACTGTTTCCTGATCATGCAACAAAAAAGAAATCTATCCAAAACCATTTATTGCCAAATTTCTTCCATCAGAAAATGTGTTTTTTTTTTTTTTTTAAACAAAAATGCCAACGGTCTCAAAACTGTAATTGCATGAGACATCACTCAAACCAAATGATGAAAATATCAAAACGGGGACAAATGCTACTCCACCACCAAACAAATTCTTTCCATGTTGAGAAACATGGCCCAAAATTCAGGAACCAATTAAATGTGACGTAAGTTGCCAAAATCTCCCACAAGTGAGCAGCGCAAGCAAGCTCCTGAGTGCAGTAATCAAAAAGCAATTCTCCCTGGTACCTGCCTACTTTAACTGAATCTGACTTTCTTCTGAGGCATGCCGGGCTTGAGGCGACTTTAAAGACTTAACATCAGACCTGTGAACAGGCCTGACACGCCTACCCCCAACAGAGAACAAGTCTCCGCCCAGGATTACCTCGAAAATAATGAAGGAAAAATAACAAATGAGTGAACCGTTGGAAGGATGAATAAGTCAGCCCAGCTGGCCCACTCCCTCACTCACCAGGGAGATCACTTGAAAACAACATCACAGCACCCAAGACACATAACCCAACATCTACTCACTAGAATGGGAAAAAAATCACAGCAGAACACTGCCACTGCGCTCATAAAGCACACCTTTAACAAACAAATTCAACCTACACAATCTAGAGGTAGCTGCACAAAAACCATCCAAATCTGATAGATCACATAAGCCAACATTCGTCATAAACACACAGGGTAAATCCTGGATCTAGATCTAACAGCTGGACGAGCCCCCATTTAGTCACAAACTGGCTCAAAGTAAGTGACAAAGGACGGGTATCACACATGAAACAAGGTTTAAAGGAAGTTAATTTATTATCAAACTAAAGTTAAAACAATCATAATTATGTAAATCAGTCATGAATGCAATGTATGGATGGGTGTAGTGTAGTGTTGTGTTGTGTTGTAAAGTGCAAACAAAAGCAAACCAGTTGGTCACTTAGTCACTTATAAGCACAGTCCTGAGTCTTATATCAGACAGCCGGTAAAGAGGTGACACTGTTATTTAGGAGCTATATTTTAAAGCAATAGAGAAGTTTTAAATGTATTGTACAAATAGTTTTCATTTACAGGCGTGGCTGCTTTCTGTAAACAACTGTCAGCATAATATTTTTGAGTGCAACTACACACCAATCTAAGCCTCAGTAATATACTTAAAGTTTAAGCTATGTACATTTGTTTTTAAAGGTTTAGCATTAAATGTTTCATGGATTACACTGAACAAAGTGGGAATATCTTGGTGCCAACAAGCTCTGTCATCATCATGCAATCACTATTTGGCATTGCCAAAGCATTTCAGATTGGGGTCATTTATACTGTGCCACATAAGATATGTTTGAGCTGAAAGGAATTTATGAACAAGTAGAAGTTCTTTATAAAAGCAAGGGTCATATTTATCTGCACGTCTGGAGAGACTGTGAAGTCCGAATGGCTTCACACCCAAATGCATATCTGGACTAAGTCCTGCTTTGGCCAGGCACAATCCCATGTAGGCATCATCAATGGGAAGAAGGGCAATCGACTTGGACATTTTGTATATGACCAAAGCCGTGTAACCTGATAAGAAGAAGCCCCCACCACTACAGTAAGGGAGGTATGAGTCTAACTCATACAACTGGACTGGAACAAAATACTTGCTCCTTGAATCTCTAATGGGTGGCATACCTCTTATCAGACAGCCGGTAAAGAGGTGTTTGCTTCCATCATTGTCCTCTAGGCTTTGGAGATACTTGACCACATTGTTTGTGTTCACAAAGACATCATCATCACCATTTAACAGGAAACGTGCCTTAGGACAGTTTCTTTCCATCCATTCCAGAAAGAGTATCTGCTTCAAGGTGAGGTTGTAAAAAGTGTCCTTAAAGTCCCATTGAAGAATGTCATTGTGCTGACTTTGCTCCAACTTGAGAACTTTGTTTACTCTTTTCTTCTCAATGTCCAACCCCATTGATCCTATGATAAAGATACGTCTGATCCACACACTGTTTTGCAAACTCTCGTTTGCCCAGGTCTTGCGCAGGGTCTCTCTGCGGTCATGATTCTCCGGGGAGCTTTTGATGACTAAAAGAAGGAAGACTTCTGAGGATCCATCAGCTCCTCCACATTTGTCAGGAAGGTCCAGTAGCATTGGGAAATGTCGACAGTGTTGATAATAAAAATAGTCCTGCATGCGATCAGGAAGTAAGTGGAAATTTGTGATGTTGTCAACAGACATATTTTTTTCACAACTTGGCCAGGAAAATACATAGGAGGTATTTTGGATGAACGGTAATATTCGACTGCCATCCATTCCGGCATCTACATGGAGGATTTTGTAGTCAAGAAAATCTTTGTAGAGATAAAAAACCATGAGGAGACCTCCCAGAAGCAAAACAGTCCTCACTCTGTTGAATTGTCTTGGTAAAAATCTGTAGTGACAGAATGAAACAGCGCTTTATTGAACATAGATGGTTATAATATTTACAGACTATAGAAATGCAAGTGGAGGTGGAGTAACATTTTATGTTGAGAGCCAAACAATAGTAAGAGTTCTGAATGATAAGTATTATAGTAATCTGGCTTCAGGTTAATCTGCCTTGTCTCAGGCCAGTCGTAATTGGGTGCTGTTATAAACCACCAAATGCAAGAATATTGAATCTGGATCAAATTTGTGAAATGTTAGATAAAGTATGTGATACTGATAATGAGATCTACTTTCTAGGTGATTTGAATATTGATTAGAATTTAAAGTCTTGTTCATCAAGAAAAAAGCTCTCTGAGTGTTTTTAAAAGGAAAATAACATAATACAGCCTTGTGCAATGTTTTATTATTATGTTTTATTTTACTTCTATGTCTGATATTTATTTGGTCTTATCCAACTTTTTACTGATCTTAATTTATTGTATTGATTATTCATATTTCAGTTTTTTATTGTATCGATTTGTTTCTGAGTGGATTTTTATTTAATTCTTTACTTAATCATTTTATTACATTCTCACTTGTTCAAATGTTTTATAATTGTATATATTGGCATCCATTTCTGTTGTTATTTCCTGCCTGTCCTTTTGCGAAGCACTTTTGGATTGCATGACTTTATGTATGAAAGTTGCTGGAGAAAAAAAGGGTTGTGTCGAGTTTTGCTGAGACTGGCACAGACCCAGCATCATCCAGAAATTTTACCCTCAGGAGAAATCTGCATGATTGTTACCACTATTAAAAAAATCTTTTGGTTGGCATTTATTGCCTAAATTAATTTGGTGGTGGACATGTTTATGCTAATTTAAAATGTTTCTTTTTAATCAACTCACTTGCAACACAAGTGAACTTAAAATCATGTGTTTTTGTGGTGATTATTGTCTGACAGAAAGGATTTCATTTCTAAGAATATGGTCAAAGTACGCCCTTTGCTGGTGATTCGCTAGAATGGTTTAGAGTGGCGTTTAATAACGTGTTGTCAACTTCTTGAGAGTCAGTCAGTCAACGCAGCCAGCACCTTGCTAGGAAAGCATGCATTCGCTCTGGAAATGGTCATAAGGAAGTCCTCCATGCTGCTGCCACTGCTCAAGACAAAGCAAGGCTTATGGGGTTAATATTCTCGCAAACTATTTGCAAATGGGTAAATAGATCCACAAATGCATCTTGCATATGCAATGTCGAGAACTCCAAATACGTAGTGCAATTTGTGAATGTGCATATATTTATTAATAGCTGAGAAGTCCAGGGGCCAGTTGTTTTTTCGGGGCGCTAAAACTATGCAAATGAGAGAACAAGACAGCATGGAATCCACAAAGTACCAAACTGTGCCCTTCCTATTTACAGCTCATAAGCCTTGTTGCGAATACCATTTCATCCACAACGACCAGTGCTATTGACACAGGCAGTTATAGTGGGGCTATTTATTGCAACTGAGACCTGTGTATTATTCGGTGCAATTTCTCCTCCTCCTCTGTCTTTTCTTTCTCTCTGCTTACTCAAAGAAACGTAAAACTACAATGCATTACATTCAGCTGAGGGGAAACTAATTATTATCATAATCAGTGCTTAAATCATTCCAGGGCTGCCATCGACTCGACATCCACATTTGTGGAAAGGTTTGGAGCTGTTACGCATGAGTTTCTCTTGCTTGCTCCATTCAGAGAAGACGCTTTGTTCTAAACCGTAAATGTTAGTTTTCATTTTTTTAAGTCCCTCCTCTCCTTGCTCATCATCTTTTTGTCCAAACAGAGCAAAGGTGCAGACGGCATTTTCTCCACATTAAGACGAAAAATAAGAGCAAACTGTGTAGAGCAGGACAACTTTGTGGGCATGTTAGCGTCTGCATATTCTTTATAGGATAGGGTACTAAGGGCAGATTGCAGGTACTGTTTTTAGGGCTATTATCGGGCAATAACCATTCTTCTGGCACCAAGTTTTTTTTTCCCAAGAGCTGAAAATACAAATAAGTCATCTGTTTCAACTGAGATGGGACTCTCAATTGGTTGTCTGTTCCACAAATGTATTTGTAAGAGTTTGTTTGCCCACAGCTCAGGCTTATGGGCTAACCGTGGCTTACTTTTGTCCGCCCAGCCCATTTAGTTGTTCAGTCTTGAACTCAGAAGTCATTTAATTAAATTGATTGAAATCACTCATCTTTGGACTTTCTCTTTTTACATTGCAGATTGTGTCTGTATAAGTTGTAAAAAGCAGTCTTTTGGTTCTTAGGTGTTTATGAGTGTTTAAAAGCGAGAAGAATTTACAGTACTAAAAGCTACATCAAAAGAAAGAAGTGAAGGGAAATTAAAAAGCTTTAAAGGGATTTTATATGCCAAACATGTATTTCTTCTTTCTTATTAAATGTTAAATGTACAGGCCAAAGTGTTTTGTGGTAAAGGCATGGATTATTCAGATTGTGGGAGATGAAACTGGTAATTCAAAGCTGCCTTAGAAGACTTTCATACAGAATTCATACAGACGTCGATAAGGATAAGACCTAATTGTATTTACCTCTTAATCAGCTTTCCTTAAAGTGAAAACAAAAAAACATTCTTACTCTTTTCATCAATGAAAAAATCAGCAGATGCCAGTCATTTCAGTTTTTTCCCTACATAGTCAGAAACATGTAGCACACAAATAAATCATCCTTCAATCAATAATAATTACCTGAACATATTGGCAGATCAATGCCAGAGCTGGATTTGTCCCTCTGATAGTCAGCAGTCAATCTGTGCACGCTTCAGTAGGCACTGGGTGCTTTGATATCAGTAATTCAGGTAGTTTCATGAAGAAGCCAGAACGATGAGTATTTAAGATAAAGTTTAACACATGCTGTTGAGATAGGAGGTGGAAGTTGCTGGCAGGTAAAGATGAGAAAGCTGACTGAGAAGACAGGGCACGAAGGTAATCCAAATCTCAAACAGAGATTTACAACCATGAGGTCATCACAACGACGGCTTTAGTATTTGGTCTATGCCAATATTGGCTCTTCTTAAATGTAAACAGATCCACTTACAGTTTAACTACACCCTTGATCGTTTTCTAGGACAGTATTTAGTTTGGAAATGGAAACTTATGTCTTTCCTCTTTTGTTAAATAATTGTTTTGTTTTAAACTTTTGATATTTGATTACATTCCAGGAAACCCCCTTTATTCTCTAGATATCTGTCTGTTAATATTAAAGATACAATTAGGCAAAGGATTTCAGCAGAACTTTTATTCAATAACATGTTCAAATACAACAAAAACCTCTAATGCCAACACATCACTGCTTGATCCACCTTTAATAAGAAGATTAGAGAATCAAAGAGGTTATCTCTATGGCATAACACGGACGCCTTCAAATTAAAAAGAATCTTTGGATAACTTATTCTTAAGATACAACTTTTCTAGCCTACAGTCTTTGGCAGTTGGGTAGATTTGGCACCTCTTCCTCTTCCCTTGGCCCTCCTGTCTGAGGACCTCCTGTGGCCAGGATGGTGGCTGCGTTTAGTTTTATTTAGCCCACAACTTCCTGTTCTAGGATATGCTTTTGGTGGTGGGGCTACGCTCTATGTGTCTCTTCATATGTGGCATGACAAGCTCTTTGTCCAGCTCCTTGATGAATAGCCGCCGTGCATTGGTGACAAGGTGTGGACCATCTGATCCATTGTGTCCACTCCTCCTTTTGTTTTGTTGGAGTACTGGATCACTTCTGGTTCCTTCTTCACACTGTTGTTATCCTCTGTTTTGTCATCATGCATTGTGCTCAGGAGGACAACAGCCATTGAATCCAAATTCTGAGCTTTGTATCTCCCTTGATTAGGATGGCTTCATGGTAGGAGGTATGTCTATCTTGTTCTGGGGAAGAGTCCCCCACTATTGTCAGGTTCTTTTGCTTCTCAGCCAGAGGGACACTGGTGAAGAAGTTGTCAATTGTGATATTGCAACCTGATTAAAAATAAGACAGAAAGGCAAGATAAATTTACTCAAGAATTCTTACTGTAAAATAAATTGAATGCATTATCTATTGTGTTGTATAGTATTGCATGCTTATGGAGGCCCTGAAGTCCCAAAAAGTTTAATATATATATATATATATATATATATATATATATACTTGTGCGCACTAGATATTTATAATCAAACAATCAAATGTGGTAATTAAAAACAAGATATTTAATGAATACCTGGAATATAAATTATAAAAAAAAGATTATAGCAAAGAAACACTAAGCCATGCATGAAATCACATAGGGAATGAATACGGTTCATTTTCTACCCGTGTTGTGCATTAGAAGGGTACTGATACAAAAAAAAAATGGAAAATTTAAAAATAAGGATTTGTGATGATCAAAAACAAGTTAATTGAGGAATACTGAATGATGACATTAATTTATAGCAAAGATACAGAAAAAGAAAACCATGAATCAAATGTTTAAAGTTCAAGGTTCATTTAATTTAGTTTAAGAAAAAACTAATGAAAAAAGATACATATTTAAAACTTAAAATAAAATAAAAAAAATAATAATTTAATTAAACAGTAGAAACAGAGCTTATGATTGAAATATGACATCCTTCTTGTGGTTGTTTTGTAGTATCTGGTTTATAAAGGTTCCTTTTATTCAAACAGGCTGTGTGTCGGCTGTAGCAAGCATCTTCTATAATCCCTTTTTTCATGAGTTTTGCCCTAGAGGTATATTATGCAACATTTTAAACACTCATTTAACAAAACTCAACTATATCCTAACATAAATCATATTATTAGTTAGTTGAGTTGAGTAAAAAAAAAATTAAAGAAAAAAGGCCCATGGGTGTGTTGTGCTCAGCTCAGTGTTCCCACTGATGGGATGGGGCTTCCTTCAACTTGTTTATGTTTCAAATATGTTTCATAAATGATTTTTAATGTGAACCTCTCCCTGTCCACACGCTAACCCTACCTCAATGCCGGGTACCTAGAAACACTGAGGCACGAAGACCAAGTTTTTTTTTTTTTGGCTACATATCAGAATGGAGACAGGGAGGAGCAAGAGAGGGGGTGCACCGCAAAACATATTGGCAAATAGGATTACTTGGTTATTACAGTTATCATTCTGCGCATGCAGGTTACAATAATGACAATAAAGTTATTTATTGCCCTGGGTACTTCCTCTCAAGGGGAAGTTATGCATTGGTAGATTACCATTCCAAACAAGCTCTTTCTTATTCAAACAGTTTAATGTACAGGACAACATTTTGACCCCTTTTTTTGGGGTAAACTAAATAATGGGTTATTCAGATGTGCAAAAAAAAAAAAACATTCTTACTATTGTCATCAATTTTGTTATGCTCAAGTAAGCAGAGGCCAATCAGTTCAGTTGACAGAGTCAGACAGTAGCATGTAGCATACAAAGAAATCAGCCTTCAATAAATGACAATTAAAAAAAACACAAACGAGGAGCACTCTTGACAGTTAAACACAGTAAAAGGTGCACGGCCGTAACAAGACTAGAAAGAGACAAAAAGTCAGCACACAAATGTCCTTCATCAGAGCTGATGTAGGCCTGATGAAGACGCCGAAACGCGTCTGTTGCTGCTGCTGTTGTTGCTGCCGGATAAAAGAAACCTAAAGACATGAATGTATAACAGCCATAATGATTAAAACATATTTCACTGTAATTGAAAATGACAACAACATTCTGGAACTTTTGGGGATCATCATATAACCATGCATAACCTTTACAACTATTAAATGGGGTGGCAGTAGCTCACTTGGGTTGGGAACCAGAGGGTCGCCGGCTCAAGTAAATTGTAAATGTAAATTAAGTCTGGAAATTGGTCTGGTATTTGGAGAGGCGCCAGTTCACTTCCTGGCACCTGAATTGTTTTTTTTTTTGCTTCTAAAACCACGGCCTCATTACCCCGTCGTTATGATGGAGTCCAATTAATAAATTTTTATCTTATAATACTCCTGATTATTTTAAAACAATAGTAAGAATGATATGGTAGATTAATTAAACTCTTGTTTTGTAAATGTTGGCACAAATATACCAATCAAATATTATAAAAATCATCTTATTAAATCATACATAAGTTGTAAAATGAGACAGAATTAATTAAGAATAACTATAAAATGTTTTTTTTATATATATATATATATATATATATATATATATGTTATACCTTTGTACAAAGAGAGCACAGTTTACCAAAGTAAAATTCCTTGTGTGTTACTTGAAATTAAAGGATCCTGTTGCCCCTAAAGGAGCAGTTTAATCAAACAGCAGGGAAAAGATATGATTCAGATTGAAAACCGACCTCCTTATGGTTGTACTGTTGTATCCAGTTTATAAAAGAAGGCAACCACCAAATTTCATTTTGTTTGTTTTTTTTGTGTGACAGTGAGTGGGTATTTAGAGGTGCACTATGTAGTTTTGGAAGAGAAATGTGAAAGTTTGAGATTCTGAGGTATATGTTCATAACTCTATACAAACTCTCAGAGGAAAATGTGGTCCCTGGAACACTGTTTCAAGATAAAATGATACGTGAGAAGTTGTAGTGGTGGGCCCGCAACAGTGAAACCGAAACTCTCCTGGTACTCTTTTAGCTCCAAACTGTTCCAGTGACCAATTTTTACTTTGAGTAAACTTTGTGTATTCAGTTCAAGAAAATTTTGCGTTTCATTGTTTCACTTCTCCAACTTTCAAATTTCACTACAAAAACTACACAGTGCACCTTTAAACATGAAGTGAGTCATGACTGACATTATCCAACCTGTAATTAAAGGATCCTGTTGGCATTTTGGAACCTGTCAGAGAGCATTGTTGGGACTTCATCAATCAGCAGAATCATTGTTGAAACAGAGCTGTCTTGCAAGTTTAGTGGGAACATGTCAGACCACATTGTTGTGAGTGGTTAGCAATAACTTGAATTACAGTAAACTGAGCTTAATATTCTAATTAACATTTTATTTATCCACCATTTGTTACGGATGGTTGGAAAAACAAAGGAGGTGGACCCAAGTGCAGAAACCAAAAATATTTAATTAAACAAAAAGGCCAAAGGCAACAAAACTTAATTTCAAAAGTTCAACAAAAAACACAGGTATCAAAAACAGGGAGCCACAGAGGAGCATGAGCAAAACTGACATTCATACAACATACAACATACAATGAACTGACACAGAAGGGCAGAAACACAGAGACTAAATAGACACAGGGGTAATCAAACACAGGTGAGACTAATGACACAGGTGAAGACAATGAGGGCAATCACACTGGAGGGAAACACACAGAGGAAGGAATGGACACAACACTGAGGACAACTACAAAATAAAATACATGAAACACTGAAGACACACAGAACTCAAGAATGAAACAAAACACACTAGAACATAAAGAAACACTAGGATATGAAGTTACAAAAATAACACATGAAACACTAACCTAGAAAACACACAAGGGAAACAACACCATCAGACAAGAATGAGAACTAAAAACAACAAGAAAACAAGAAAACTCTGAAAATAAGAAACCAAATCATGACACCATTTTTCCCTACATATGTCTCCCATTTGTGTGTTTTTGTCATTTTTACTCTGTGTTATTTTTTGAAGTTTTATTGTGTTTCTATACAGTATATAGTCATGCTTGATCAGAAAAAAAGGTGTGTTTTTAATTTGACTATGCGCTTAACCTCAGAAATGAACCGCCATTTTATTAAACAATTAAAAATCACAATTTTACTGTGAATGGTTAACAACATACCATTACAGTTATATTCTGTAATTTAGTCAAATGTGTCAAATATGTTAAATAATTTGGCACCAGTGAGTATTTCAATGGTATTTCATCGTATTAAATAACAACACAGCAATTTAACATGCTGCATCAATGTAGGTGGCAGAATTCTGCAAAGACATGTCAACATAATGTAGTCTCGTGCAACAATACTCCAATCTAAGACCCAGTAATGAACTAAGCAGTGACACTCTGTCATAACTTGTTAGTCACTATTAGCAAAGCATTTCAGTTTGGGGTCATTTATTCTGTGCCACATAAGGAACAATTCTGCTATATTGAACCTGTGAACCAGTAGAATTTCCCTAAAAAAGCAAGGGTCATACTTATCTATATTTTTGGAGGGTATATACAGTCCTGCAGTCTTTACACCGATATGTGAAACAGGACTTAGTCCTGCTTTGGCCAGGCACATTCCCATGTAAACATCATCAATGGGAAGTAGGGCAGTAGACTTGGACATGTTGTATATGACCAAAGCTGTGTAACCAGATAAAAAGAAGCCCCCACCACCACAGTATGGGGGATATGAGTCTGATTCCTGCAACTGAACTGGAACAAAATACTTGCTCCATGGTATTCTAATTGGCCCAACATACTGGATCAAATGTCCAGTAAAGAGGTGCTTGCTTCCATCATTGTCCTCAAGGCTTTGGAGATACTTGACCACATTGTTTGTGTTTACAAAGACGTCATCATCACCATTGAATAAGAAATGTACATTTGGACAATTTCTTTCCATCCATTCCAGAAAGAGTATCTGCTTCAAGGTGAGGTTGTAAAATGTATCACTGAAGTCCCATTGAAGAATGTCATTGTGCTCACTTTGCTCCAACTTGAGAACTTTGTTCAGTCTTTCCTTCTCAAAATCAGAACCTGTTGTTCCTGAGATGAAGATACGTCTGGTCCACACACCGTTCTTAAATCTCTCATTTGCCCAGGTCTTGCGCAGTATCTCTCTGCGGTCGTGGTTATATGGAGGGCTTTTGATTACCAGCAGAAGAAAGACTTCTGAGGATTGATCAGCTCCTCCACATTTGTCAGGAAGGTCCAGTAGTATGGGAAAATGTCTACAATGTTGATAATATAAAAAGTCTTTTATATGACCAGGAAGTGAGCTGAAGCTTGTGATGTTGTTAGCAGTCATGTTTTGTTTACAATTTGGCCAGGAGAATACATTGGAGGTATTCAGGGTGTCTGGTGATATTTGTCTGACATCCATTCTGAGGTTTGTGTGGTCCAAAGACTCTTTGTAGAGATAGAAAACCAAGAAAAGACCTCCAAGCAGCAAGGCAGTCCTCGCACTGAGGCTTTGTCTCCGTAAAAACCTGTAGCGACAAAACAGTAAAGTTTCTAGCCAGCTTATCTCATTATAAAGGTGAGAGGTAAATGAATGAGCAGTTTGTCAACGCCAAACAAGCCTATTAATGTTTTCTGAATTATCTAAATCTATTGGGATTTTTAAACAACTATATCAATGCAATTGTTATGCATGCTTGGGAAGGACAGGCAGAAATCATGTCAAGTGTTTAATGTGCAGTCATGGCTTCAAAGATATATTATAATTTATAATTCTAGAAAATTATTTAATGTATTAATTCTTTATTTTTAATTTATTACAAATAATTGGAAAACAAATATAAATGAGTTTATTTACTGTGAATAATAAGAAAATGAACAAGGATACTTGAACTATTTTGTTTCATTCCTGCCTTCAAGAACAACCTCATTTGGTCACCATAGGTCATTTCTCTTCCACTAATAACATCTGTGGTGTACAACAAGGTTCAGTTTTAGGTCCAATTTAATTCTATAACCACATGCTACCACTTGGTCATATTAACGAGTGCCCCAACATATTGCTTTGCAAATAATACAGTAAACCATTCTTTGAGACCTGTTGACCCTTAGGCCTATAACTTCTGTCAGTTGAATTTTACATACATTTCTGCAACTCAATAAATCAAATTCAGTGTTTATATTGTTCAGTCCACATACGTAAATCAGTCTTAATGAGAGTTGCAGAATGTTAAGTCAGCAGCCAGATAATTAGATCTACTGTTTGATCGTCAACTTCATTTTGAAATACCCATTTGTACAGTCACGCTTTTTCCTATAAATTCCTCCTATCCTGCAATATGCAAATAAGCACTTAACTAGTCCAGAGTGCAACAGCTAGGCTTCTTGTCTGGGTCTGGCTACAAGCTACATATCAACATTTTTGACTTAAAAGTCAGCTCACAGGCTCATCGGTGGGGCCCTATGGCTAAGTACGACATTAACACTTGCTCAACCTGTTTGTTAGCATTCTGTGGTATTCAGTGGAGGATTTATTTTGTTAGTGTGTGTCTCTGTGTTTTAAAGTGTTTTAATTAAGAACTACCAGTAAACATTACTTGTAATCAGCACCCAAAAAAGCTGGTGATTAGTCTGAATTCTACAATATTGCTATATTTTTCAGACAAAATTATGACTAATCACTCAGACGTAAAGGCTTGGCAATGTTTTAATATATTGCTCTTGGCTAATGTTGTTTCCCTTTATCAATCACAAAATAATTAATTCAATTGTAATGTACCTACAGAAAATGTCAATAAGCTCAACCTCTTTAAAAGCACATTAAAATTGTTGTAAAAAGAGTTATCATTTGATCACATGTAACGTTATGATTAAAATAACTTTAAATAAACCTTCATTCAATCATGATATTTTTGTGTTTCTATAAATAGAAAAATGAAACACAACAACAAGACAATCTTCATTCAATGATAATTACCTTAACATTTTGGCAGATCAATGTGGGCGTTTGATAGTCTCTCTCTGCGTCAACAGTCAGATATCTGTGCAGGCTGCTACTGGTTTGAGTGTTTGACAGGGTTTGGCAGGTTTCTCAGAGTCGCCTCTTGCCCTGAGTGCTGCCTTATCCAAGAGAGTCTGGCTGCAGACCGCCACTGTCAGCTCCAAGAGAGTCTGCTTTTAGACAGAATACAGGAAGAATGCACTCTCCCACCAATAGTTTAATGTATGAACTATAACATTGATATTGATATATATAACTGCAATTTTGCACAGATTATTGAGATTATAAGAGTTGATGGTTGCTGATAAAAACTGTCCAGAGGACAGTTTAAGAAGGTAAACAGAGACTCACTGATAGACTTTAATTCTTATGTGTGTTGATAAAGGTAAGGGCTTTTTACAGGTATCCCTCAATTGGCTTTTAAAGTGATAAAAAATATTCTCACTGTTTCAATTAAATCGTTGATCATTGAGTTCGTAATAATAATAATAATAATAATAATAATACATTGTTTTTTTATATACGCTTTGACAAAATATAAAACCATAAAACAAAACAAAAAACGACGAGGACAGTACAATGAAGAAGAAATGTAGGGGGGTAGGTGGGGGAGTTAGTGGTTGTAGGCAGTGATGAAGAGGTGAGTTTTGAGGGATTTCTTGAAGGAGGTGAATGTGGGGGATGTGATGTTTTTGGGGAGTTCTTGTTGGCTCTAAACAGAATAACTTGGCTGTAATAACTTGCTTACATATCAAGAGTTAAGAGACATTGTCAAGTTTACTTTTGTGAATTAGGGACAAGTTTAGAAGGAAATATAAAGCAGTCTGTTTATTTTATTGCAAGTGAAACTGAATTCTTCTTTGTATAATGTTGGATTTTTGTTCAAATAAATCACTGCATATTGCCATCATGTCTACCTTACAAATAACAAACAAAAAAATCTATATAAAATGTAAAACAATCATTTCAGATAGGGGCTAAACCATACCTCAGAAGATATATTGCTTCGTATGTCAAAGACTACTTTCATTTTTATGGTTTGATTCCAACCGGTGCACATCACAGCACATCAGGCAAATCATGTCTTTGTTTACTGGCACTGCCCATCACATCTACTTAACAATTATGCAATAAATGAGCATAGTGAGTGATTAGGGAACTTCGCTCTGTGACAAAGTTTGTCTTCACATGCTGGCTCCAGTCCAGACCTTTGCATCAGTCAAATGATCCTTTCCATTGCTGTCATTATACATCAACTCAACCTGACAAATATGCATTACTTCGATAAATTCTAATCTTAACTATAACCGCAAAAGATGGTTAGACTATAGCTTTAGGAATTTATAGATGACTCTGGTTAAATTCTAACCAGAGTCAAATCATTATTCTAATAACCCATTCTGTTACTGTCCTTATCCATCTCATCCAACATACAGTACGGCAATATTAAGATCAATTCTTAACTTTAAACATTTTGATTTTGAACTGCAGTTATTTAATTTACTAAAAAGAAGAAATTTCAACAAACAAGCATTACAAGGACGCAGGTTAACGTGGTGGTTAACACCACAGCCTCGAATTGAGATGCTACTGGGTGAGCATCCCTGCTGGAGCCTTCCAGTGTGGAACCAGACAGTTCTGCCTCTCTCCCATTGGGTCTGGAAAATGATCAGAATCAGAATTTAACAGTAAGAAAATAAATCAAAACAAGCTAGCCATATACAGCAACACGTTGGTCGTGAGCAGAGGTATTAAATTAGAATTAAAAGGGGTCCAGTTCCAGAAAATGTCCTCTCGCGAAGGTCCGGAGCATCATATTGTCTAACTTGTGATCTGATTCATTGCCATAAATTCAGAAAAAACCCAGTAGTCTAGTCACATCAAATAAAGGAAATTTGATTCAATGTTAATTATGAAGTGGAAGGTACTCTGATAATAAAACGATGAAAAACAAAATAATAATCTGCCTAATGAAAAAGGAAATGTAATATTTTCTAAGTAAAAGATGGTAGTATTTAAAACCAAAAACATACAGACAGCTTGTGCAAAAAGGCACATCAAATTAAAAAGGCTTAATTTTGGAAGTTGTTAATTGCCTTATAGGCTTTCCAGTTGGCTTCTGGTGAAATAACTATATTTTATGTAATTAGTGGTACAAAGACTTCACTTCAAAGCCTCATTATTTATATTTAAAGAGTTTGTATTTTTGGCTATTTCAAGTCACTGTATCAATTAAATTAATAATATAAAATAATAAAAATGACTAACTTAACCGCAGAATTGAACATTCTGAGGCATTACTGTGGTACAACACTGCCTCTCTTCTCTGCTGTTTACATTACTTGCTGCTATTTATTTATCATACCAAGTCACTTTAATCATCACTTGTCACTTTATCTTGTCATTATCTTGTCATTCTCTTCAAATACTGTCTCAATTCTCAGTTCCCCCCAGTTAACTTCAACATTCATTTTTGTACTGTATATACCCCCTGTTTTTATTTTTATTTTTATTTATCTTATCTATTCTGTTTAATGTGTATTTGAGCTTTCTTGTCTGTGCTGCTGTAACGCCCGAATTTCCCCTCTGGGGATCAATAAAGTACTATCCTATCCTAAGCACAACCTGGTACAAAACAACTGTTTCAGTTTGGTTTTTGTTTTAACCTGTTTTTGCTTGCCCCATGGAGATGAGTGGGCAAAGAATCTGCTACTTTTCACAAGCTTTCCTGATTTCTTTAATCAAAGAAACATCTACTGGTTCATCCTCAGGCAATTAATTAGCCACAGGCACAGACTGCTATCTTATGATAACTTATGTTAAGCAGTTTGTTGCTTGTCATATACTCACAAGCCAACATGGCGAATGCTGAAAGACAAAAAAACAAAAAGGAAAACGTAACTTAGCACGTGGTATTTGATAACTTTTGGACAACATATCTTATTCTTTTCGTACAAAAGAATAAGGTACATTAATCGGGCTTTACACAATCAAATGTTTGTTTCAGGGCTGTCAGCAGTGACTAGGTAATTGCAATTAAAGGGATACTTCACCCGTTGAAACATGAATCTGTATTGACATTGGGTCATATATGTAGTAGAAATGTGAAATAAATTTTTAAGTTGGTGCCTTCTTGGCCGTGAAAATGCAGAAAGTGTCTTTTTGGCTCATGTGGATGAAAGACACCAAATCCCAGAATGCACAGCACCGCTGCCCACTCACAGAATCAGAAATACATTATTAATCCCAGAGGGAAATTCAATCATTACAGTTTCTCCAAAATAAACAGGTCATTTCCTCAACAGATTTGAGGAATTGAATTGGCATCTTGGAAATTCCTGGCAGGAAACAGACTCTATGTCTGTGTCCATAGGCCGACAGGCAGGCATCATGTCTCTGCTGCTGAGCTGGCAGCGGCCTGCGGTGGCCAGCAATATAGCAATACAGCTGCGAGATGGTTGCTACTGACAGGCCGGTCTTGTGTCGCGGTGGCGGCCCCGGCGGCTAGCGGCGGCTTTCTCTATGGAGCCTGTTAGCATAGCTTCCAAGCAATATGGCGTATGTTAAGTTTCGATTCTGGGAGTTTGTTCCCACCCACTGATCTGTGATTGGTCTGTAGCTTCAGTGGTCAAAGCTAAAGTTGTAGTTTCACCCCA
This sequence comes from Labrus bergylta, assembly GCF_963930695.1. NCBI lineage: Eukaryota > Metazoa > Chordata > Actinopteri > Labriformes > Labridae > Labrus > Labrus bergylta. Next base: position 11,079,090 of record NC_089208.1, read on the forward strand.
CTAACCACTACAACTTCCGATGACGCAAAATGACGATTTTTGCGTCACTGGAAACTCCTTTTCAGACTTAGAAATACAAAGATTTCCTGTCTCAGGGGAAAATGAGGGCGGTATGCACGACCATTCAAAAATACTAGCAGGTTTCTAATGATACAAAGCTTAATGCAAATGGGTGAAGTATCCCTTTAATTATGGTCTAAAATTAATGCATTTATCTTTTTATCACATGCCATTTTGTCCCTTTAGGCACATCATGGATGAGCCTCTGCAGTGTCCCCCTGTAGTCATAATGGTGTAAAAGAACAACACTGTTGCATCTTTGAATGTTTCATTTAAAAAAAAAAAAAAAAAACTCAGACAGCTCAGGTGACAATTCAAAATATATCCACCTTTTGACATCAAAAATGTACCTTTGTTACCGTTCCTTTTAGCTGTTTTCATTTAGTTTTTGATCCGTATTAAGTATATTTTTCCGCAGTTAAGTTAATGTCGTAACCTTCAACCAGAATGTCCTTTCTTTATTTCAAAAACATAAAACAGGGTTGAATCCAAACAGCCAGTAAAGCACTCTCAGCTTACGACAGTACAAAAATTCAAAATATATCACAAATAAAAATATTCATTTGAGAGCCCAAATTTGTTTCATTTTGGAAAAAAGGGTGTTGAATATTTGTGAGGTACATCTTTCTTTTCTCTTCTTTTTTATTCCAGCGAAACACAAATAATTGCCATATAAGATGATGCTGTTCGAAAGCAAAGTACTTAAGCAGTGCCTTTCCTACTCAGTGGTGCAGTGTGACCTCGTTCATTGTGGATGTTGCACTCTCAATGTCACTCTGACTTGTGCTTGGAGGAGACAAACATCCTTCTGGGAGAGATTGTTAATTGAGCTAGAAAATGATTGAAGGAGGATTACTTGGTCTCTGCCTGCTACTAAAAAAGTCATTCAAATAAAAACATCTCTGAGCTCACATAATTACTTTCCCAGTTACTGGCTCAACATCATTCTTAACCGTATGTTGATCAGAATCTTGTGCAGTGATAATTAAGGTAGATGAGTTTGAATGGTAAGATATTTTTCAAAGGTATTTAAGCAGCAACTGAGATGGCACATGCTCTGGTGAGGAGAATGAAACAAGTGCAGCAGTAAAAGCAAAACTAAGGCATTTATTTGATTCATTGTCAGCTGAGCCTACATGCATTGAATTAGCAAAGGGGTTTTGAAAGATAAATAAAATGCTTTCCTTCAAGTCCTGGTGGTAAAGCAGCTCTGTAAAGGAGGAAGGAACCTTGTGTTTAATACATTCTAAAGACATAAACGTATACACTCACAGGTCTGTGGCTGTAGATCAGCATATCATGGCAAATATTTAAATCTCTGTTCCGCCAAAATTGCCAAAGGAAGAGACTGGAAAATCAAGATTACTTTTGCAACTGGAGTGAGTACAAATATTATGTTTAAGGTCAAGACACAACCTAAACAGAGTTTGGAAACTATATGTCTTCACACTCCTGACCTTACTCCTATCAGTTCATGTCAAAAGTAGAAAACTTGGAATGAAGTTGCCTGTTTGTGAGACTTTTTTCAAACTGTAACTGGTACTGTCAAAACAAACCTTGAAGCTTCATCATAGATTTAAACTTCTATTTTGTAACACACTTTGCATTCACTCAGCTCAAAGCACAACTCGTTGACTCAGCTCAAATATTGAACGGTAACATTTTGTTTTTTCGCTTACAGAAAAATAGTGAAATCTAAACTTTTACTTTTAAGATAGATCTGCATTGTAGACGTATTCAATCAATTCTTCCCTTATTGTAAAAGTAAAACTTCTTTAGGTATGGAGCAAACCAATAAGTCTCTTCTGTGCGCTCTGACCACGGCCGGAACTCAGAAGCAGAAAAGGTTAACACTGTATTTCCAATCATACAGGATTTTCCCGATATAACATACTGCAATAGAGTGGGAAAAAATAATTTAAACAAAAAGGCAAAGAAAAGATGAGGCTACAGCTGGTGGGGTTTCGGAGGCCTCCTGGGACTAGCACAATTGGCCCGGTGGATAATCTGTGCTTGGGTATGTGAGATATAAATAAAAGCTGCAGTTCGTACTACATGAAAGTTACCATGTGTGACCATAGCAATTTGTACACGTTCTAGTTCATCGATCACAGTGCAAACTATTTGCACTTTTAGTTAGTTGCCACAAGGCTTAAAATGTAAAGTATCACACGCTTGAGTTTCTGAAAAAAATACATGAACAGACAAGACACTAATTTCAGATTCTCCATGATTCAAGGAATTTAAAGTACTAACATGGAAACGTTAACATGTTTTCATGCTAACCTAAAATGGTGAACATTGTAATGACAGACTTGAGTCCCATTTTCTTTTGCATTGTACAAAATATGATGATTTAAGAGAATTATTGTTTCATGAAGTAAAATCTGAAATATTGGGGCGGACAGATGTGCAGAAACTGGAATGGCTGTTTAAGTTTAATGTGTTTAAACTTGCTAATTTTGTTTCAAAAGCTTGAAAAAGAAGACAGGATATTCTGTTTAATTAGTATGACTTGCTTTTGCTTTCTCTTTTTGTTTCTTGACAATGAATATAGCTTACCTAGTGCACTCTGATCTGGGAACGTTTTAATTTATGGTGTCATGTAAGCCCATGCGGGCTGGGCATATGGATGTATGTATGACACAATGATAAAATTAAAAACTAACACTAAAACTGTAAACTTGAAATTACCATGTTACAGCATGTTAGCATGTTTACATTAGCATTCTACTCAAACTGTACCTCAGTAAACTTGGCGTTATGTACTCCATGAAAAAGGTCTGCTAACATAGTGAGGTTACATGTCTCACAAAAACCTGCTTCTGAGTTGTGTGTGTATTTCCATTCTATTATTCTGCTTTGCAAAGTTCTACTTTTTAATTTTTTTATAATAATAATTTTGACATTCAAGATTGTTTATATCTATTAAGTATTAATTAGAATCCATATGCATTTTTGAATATATTACACTTCAGCAGACATAGACCATGACAAGTTAATCATATCTTCTAATTAGAAAATTAGTGATGAACTCATTTCCTGCTGGAGACGAGTAGATATGTGGACAAACACAAGCACTTATGGCACATTTGAGCCTTTTATTACATTGCATCATTCTATAAGAAGAGAGTCCAGTGTGGAGAGACTGGCAGGACCTATCAAAATCCAGAACAGATGATATATACTTCTAATGTAGAAATAAATGATACACCATTCTTTCCTCTAATTAATCAAGGAAAAATACAGGCTTTTTGTCCTTCATTGAACTCTAAATACACAAGCAAGCATACCACAGACACACATCACCTTGTTAAAAGAAAATGGTGGCAGAGATCGCAGTTTGTACGCCATGTTGTGAAGGATTCTTTTTAATTTATGCCAGTTTATCTGGATTCAATCAAAAGGGGGAAAACAGGTATCAACAACAAAAAATCTCCATGAGGGCATATAATAGTATCTAGGAGGTGACAGACAGGAATGAGAGAAAAAAAATAACTTTTGGATTATTTTCTGTGTTTTGACTGGCACACAGGTGCTCCCATGAGATGCTGGATCATAAAGAACAATCAAGGCCTTCAGAGTCTGCACCTGTAATGTAACATTTTTTTGGATAGATTTCATTAGATATAGACTGTATAACTTAATTTGGTTATTCCAGTGTATTATTCCCTGCTCAGCCATTCTTTTTGTTTGAACCTATACGTGTTAAGGCCAATTATTGCATAATAAGTTTTAACACAGCCCTGATTGTTGTATATCTGTCAACTTATTAGTGTTCCTGCTGGAGCAAGCACCAAGAAGGCCATGGATGACTGCCAGAAAGACATGTTCCTGATAAGGATGCTGAGTGAAACATTAAACACCTGCATTTTGTACTTTTTTTCTTGCCCTATAGTGACTGCTTTAAGGCTGCTGTCAAAAGTCTTTTCAACAGAGAAGTTTTGTATGCTGTGTTTGATGAATTAAATTGAGCTGTTGTGCTTCATGGTAGGATGACTTTATTCATGCGCAGTGACATTTAAATGTTCCATTTGTTTACTCAGGCTTTATCCTTGAAGATTCAACAGTCGCAAAACCAACATGCAAATATCACTGTCCCAGAGCAAATATTATACAGATAAATAGTGAGTCGAATGGTTAAAGTAAATAGTATTTGAAGCCTTATTTTACCTTCACCTTTGGGTCAAAGGTAGGGAGAGATAAAAGCGGGAATGTGTGGGAGAGCAGAGAAGAAAAAGCAAGGTTTCTATGAGACAAAATGCCAAGGCTGAGACATCAGACCTTCTCCTGCTGAAAAACTGTAAAATCTGTGAAAATTCAAGGTTACAGACAAACAGTTGAAGGTTCCCTGTTTGAGCTCCAAACTCTCACTGGCCAGACTAAGGAATCTTAAATTGAAAGTTATAAGATGCAAATTAGATTATTTTCTCCCATTACTTAATTAAGTATTGATTAACAAAAACATTTTGCTTCCAATTTAATTCAAATCGATCTACTTCTTTTTATTGTCTCTCTGAAATAATGCCCTATAAAACTTCCTTTGAAGAGTTTATCTTTTTCAAAGAGTTGTGTGTCTGATGTAGTTCTTTCAAGCGCATGTGGTTGCGTGTAGAGTTTGTGGTATTTTGGGCCAAAAAACAACAAAGACAAAACCAAAACCTGCTGAAGACTTCATGAAACCCAAAACAGCAATGAATCTTAACTGTCTTTGTCAGATTCAGGGCTATCTTGAGGCTGCACATAGCATAAAGTCTGAAGTAAGAAAAGAGCATGTTCTCCATTTTTTTAAAGGCTCTTAGATGGCTAAAAAGTCATTAAATGCAAATGTATTGTATCCATGTGTCCAGACATGGAGATGTAGCATTTCATGCCATTTGAAGGGTTCTACCAGCAATGAAAAGCCTTGACATTTTAAGGGAGAGTTGTAGGACACATGCCAGCATATTTTAGGAGACAAGCAGCCCCAGCACTGAGGCCATACTCTTGTAGGAGCTCATCAAGAAGCCTCCCACACAGAGTCACTGCCTCCCAACTAGCAATGAGAAAATGGTCAGATTAGGGACCTGTTAAAAACACTGAAAAGGCCACCCTGTAAGAGACGTCAACCTTATTTGGAATAACAGCCCTTGGATCTCCAAATGTGATCAGTGCAGAATACGATTCGCAGCATCAAGGACACAGCACAAACAGAGAATAAGATATTCATGTCATGCTTTGGCAAAGGTAGCACAGATGTATATATATAAAACTAAGAGTGTTTTAAAGATGTCTATGGACTGGTAGGGCTCATGCACACTTATCCACAGATCAGCTGTTTATAACCACTCCTGCCAGGTCATGGTGCAAATATTCCAACAAACTATTATTTTTGCTTTGACTTCAATAATGGTACAGCATAATTATATGTATTAACAATACATATATGAAGTCATGAAATTTAAAGTTGTTTGTAGTGTAGGGATGTTTATGCATTCACAGTAAGATTAAATGGTTTAAAGTAATTAGCATAGAAATTGAACACAGCATCTGCAAACACAACAGAGCCACACTATCTGAAACTTGACATTTATCTGTATAAGGAGCATTTTTTGTCAGGTGCCCTAAAATAAATTGTATCAGTGAATTACATTTTCAGGAAAACTTCTTGCCAAAACACAATTTTGAAACTGAAACAGAAGTATGCAGTGTCCAAAAACTGCATTCCAGCTGATAGCGAGTCATGGTCCAGATGTGTTCACATTATAAGTAAGATCATGTATTTTGAATTTCAAGGGCTGCACTAAGAAAGGAGGGTCATGTGAACTGTGATTTTTGGGGAACAAAGAGGCACTGTATACTCAAAACATGTTGACAGCTTTGAACCAAATGAAGAAGGTTATTGTTCGATCAGGGTCACAGTTAGGCTACAATTATGTCAGTCCTACATCTAACAATTTAGTCCATGAAATAATGTCTTTAAAAGTGTGAATTTATACAACATTAGTATTGTTTTGTATGTATATTAATAGAGGACAGAACCTAGTTTGACTTCACAAGAGTTGCATTATGATGTGAATTCTCAAGAACATTTACAGCAGTAATATCCCTGATGATGAACACTTTTTGTATTAAAGACATGCGGTCTCTTATGGTATGCTTTGTTCATTTGATTAATCTTTTTAAGAAATGTTTTAAAGCACACTAAAATCTCTACAAACACACACAAATACCTATTATGTGCAAATCAACACATTGCTAAAATTGTTATCTATAACTTTATACCTCATCTCATTAATACATTTCAGCAATTTGTCAGATCACAAATAAACATTCGAGCAAGACACACAGGATTCAAGGAGTTGAAAAACAATAATGCCTGAAGGAGGAGCAGAATGCTCTTGGTGACATTGTTTTTGTTACAGTGTTATGTCACGTATTGTCAAGAGTCTTATTTTTAGGTCAGTGCTTTGACGAGTCTAATTACATTTCATGCATGTTGCATACTGCGTTTTATGCAGTATGGATCGGATGCGTACTTTCAGGAAATGAATTGTATTTTACCACCCACAATGCTGTGCGAAATTAAACGTAAATCGTCACGTCACGTCCGCCTCCAAATCAAAACAAACGAGCGTGGATTAATTTAATCAGTTTTTAATCTAGAGTTAAAGTCCCGACTGAAATCACTACTTTTAATTAACAACAGAAAATAAAACAAATGTCTGCATTATTATAAAAACCTTTCCCCCTCTATTTAAATAATGATTTCACTATTTAAATGCGTCTTTATTGGTTTATTTTATATTCTGTATATTACTGTCTTTCATTTTTACTTTTCTTTATGTACTGTATGTTATTTAGTTATTTAATCTGTCTTTTACTTGATTTACATTGTGATATTGTTTTGTTTTTTTACCTGACTGTATATGCGCATTACTCTTCTTGAATAAAGCTAAAAAAATAATAATAAATAAATACGGGTGGAATGCGGCCGGTTCGGGTAACGTAAATGACGTCACTTCCATACTGAATGAATCAGACGAAGTAAGAACAAATATCTGCCAGTAGACAGCACGGATAGTAGGTACTGTCTACTGACTACTAACAGATTGAGTGGGTACTTGGCAATTCGGATACAGCCCTTGTGTAATATGTGTAACACTTTTTTTAAACACACAGTTACGAAGTGCTTAACATATAAGAGAGAGAACATATAAACTTACACGAGTATAAAAAATATATGCATACATTCAAAAACACACACAGCATGGTCCATGGACAGACAAAATTTAAATGTGTTCTGACCTATATAAATGAGTTTTTAGCAGCCATTTAAAAGACACTGCAGATTCAGCACGCTTGATGTTCTGGTGATGACTAAAAATGTTAAATGTGAGCGAGGAACTGATTCTAAAAAAGCCTGATCAGATGATTGGAGACTGCCTCAGGAGCAAGGGCCTTCTAAGTCATAAAATGTTCACCTGTATTCTGTACTTTATTGGAAGACAATGAAGGGAGGCAAGAAATGGAGCGATAAGAGACTGACGTCCAGTATTTGTTTTGATTAAATTAAATTAGATGTGCTTTATAGTCCCAGATACACTGCTCTGTGCAATTTACAATAAACAAGCATAACACAAGACAGGACAGCCATTAAAAACACATCAAGTAATGCATTGAACATCAGAATCAAAAACAAACAACCATTTTGGACCATTTGGACCTCCCTCTGCCTGTGCAGAGGGAGGTTAATCTAGAAGAGTTAATCTAAGCAAGAACACATTTAGGTGTGTGCAGGCGCGTCTCAAACGTGGGTGTTTCACTGAAATGTAATTTCATCCCCCACACTTTTTACCAGTGGAGTCATTGATGAAAACCAATTGGTCAAGTAAGATTTATTAAGTGACAATTAAGCCAATCATAACTGTTTGGTCACAGTTGAAGCATCCACCGAGCCCCGTCCGAAGCTGAGGGCAGAGGAACGGGAGCCAGCCACTGAGGCCTGAGAAGCCCCCTCTTGAGAGGGTGCATCCCCCCCATACTCTCCAAACTCTGTGGCAGATGCCGCCATTGAGAGGATGTCCTCCTCAATAACTGTAGTGGCATCAGGAGGGGCAGGCGGGACCACACTGACCCTACTCGCCTCAGTCTGCCTTGTGAAAAAGGCAGCCTTCATCTGATTAAGCTCTGCCGTAAGCTGGTCCACCCTGGAAGGGAGCTTGGACTGCTTCCAGTTAGAGGCGCCCACAGTCTCAGCAGCTCTACGCTTCAACCGGCCAGGAGGGATCATAACCGGCCCCTGAGTCGGAGTCAGCTGAGGAGGAGACAAATAAACTGGCAAGCTCACGCCCCCCAGAACTTCCTCCACCTCAGACAGTCGAGCAGCCCTCATGGTCCGAGGCATGTAGCTGCAGTTCATACAGGGATCCTCAGACAGGCCCTCCCTCAGGTGTTCGAGGCCCAGACAGGAGGGGCAAAGATCATGACCGTCCTCAGGCTGCATAGTAGCCATACAGGCAGTACAGCAGTGATTGCCCAACATAGCCAGCACTGACTGAGGACACAACAACGAGCTGGGAGCGGGGAAGCGTAACACTGCCTTCACCAACCAGTTGATATACAGAGAGCAGGCACTAGCGGGAAAACTATGCCAGAAGAAGTTACTACACCTATGCTTGGAGTGAGTGCGGAAACACAGCCTCTCCAATAAGGTGATCTGATGCGCTAATTACAAGCCGGCTTCGGGCGAAAATACCAGCCAACTAAACAGGACACACCTATGTCGGGAGAGAGCGCAAACACACTGCCTTCACCGACAAAGGGTATACGACAGAATAGAAACACAGTTGTCTATAAGCGGAAGCGCTTCAACTAAACGACAATGAGGCAAACTCACTGAGGGGTAGGAGCGCAAACGCCGCCTCCACGCCGAAAAAAAGGGCAGGCACCAACAACAGGTGCTGCCGGTAGTAACAGTTAACGCAAATGAAAACGTGAGCCTTAAACGATAAGTCCAACCACCTGCGAGCGAGAAGATGTAAAGGAACATCAGGGGTCACATGTGACTTTGTTGGTATAGCTACTCGACCTGCGCATGTGCGATATGGTATCATTCAGTGCTTAAAGGACCGCCTCTGGCAGTCAGGAAGGATGAAATAGAACAACGTAAGTGTAACATTTTCTCCTCTTGCTTGTTATTTTAGCTGTATTTATTTACTCCAGTAACTTTACGATGTAGCGGAAGTCCGCTTCGCAGTTTTTGAAAATAAAAGCACATTATAATTGAAGACCGGAAATAAAGAGACTGAGGCATAAGGCAATAAGAAAAGCAAAATAAAAGCATCACAAAGAGCAGTTTTGAATCTGGTTTTTAGAGCTAACTGGGTTACTAACAATGGATGTTCATAAAGTTAGTGTCTAATTATAATCTTTTGTAACTTTGTCTTGTTGTATGATGTGTCAGCTAACATTAGTTATTGGACATTAAATGAAACAGAATGTGTTGATTTGCTAGAGGGTGGTAATATAGGCTACTAGCATTAGAACACCCGCACTTTTAAAATGGCTGCTCCACCCCTGGGTGTGTATACCAGAAGATCAGTGTGTTTGGCTGTTACCATAGGTTTGATTTAAAGAATAAAGACTATTTCTCAGCTGAAACAAGGACTGGACAAGTTTGGTAAAATGGCATTCAAAATTCAAATGTTGATCTAATAAATATCACATTTTCTAGAGTTTTTCTTGATATTATTGTGGAGAGGTCCGTCATAATGACTTACTCCTTAACTTTTTGACTCCAGTTCACAAAACTTAATTATGGCTGCATAACAGAAGCGGCATGCAATAATCTTGTCAAAGCGCTTTAGTAAAACTGATATGCTTGCTGCTTACTTGCAACTCTGAATGAACAATGAAATTGATATCATCCAAGTAGCAATCCATAAAGTAAGGACTGATCAGGGAACCTTATATAAACGGCCTCTGCTTAGCTTCTTTAAACATGCAATTAGTCTTTTTCTTCCAGTTGGGTCCCTGAATATTTGAGAAGAGTTGCAATTTCCTGAGCAACCTCTGCCTTCAGCTGTCACAGTTGAGTTAAGAGTTGAGAGAGAGAGAGAGAAAAGAGGTGAACATTGAGATGATCCGTTTTCCAAACTGAATTTCACTTGGCCTCCTTACAGTATATAAACATGGAATAGAGTGGGGAAAAGCAAAGAGATTGATAATCTGACATCTTGAAAGATTTAAAAACATTTAGTCAAAATGTTTGTGTTCTTTCAGGCGTTGAGGGCCTAGCGGCTGGGTCACGACCCATGTACAAAGGCTATAGGCCAAGTGGATTTCTTACTCTATCCATTGTCCTGTCAAAATAAAATGAAAAGGCAAACAGCTTGAAAAATACAACATAAATCTTAAAATATGTTTGTGTGCATTTTTATTAAGCCAGTACAGTGATTTTCTTGTTGCTTTTAAACTCCAGGAGCTTTGCACAAACAAAATATATTGTGCATATATACAGTATATGGGTCAGGTACACAGATGTAGGAAAATAACTCCAAAGCAAGTAGCAACCTCTGGTGTTGAAAAATGAAGCTGATGCTAAAGTGTAACATCCTGTAGTTGATGAACACGTTTAGAGTTTTTCTTTTTTTAAATGGGAATGATAGCTCTTGCCTCAGTCTGCCACACTGTAGGGGGGTGGGTGAATTTTTTGACAACTCTAAAATTTTATGAAGGATAAGCCTAAGTGTTATTTGGGGTAAGATGCATAGCTGACCTGACTGACCGGCGAGCGTGGTGTAACTGTTTGTCTAGAAGCTGAAAAACCCACCTCAGTTCCTGCTCTTGGCCTGTCGTAAGGTTGACTGAAAGTTAGGATGAGACAACATTTCCAGCATGGCGACTGCAATCCATGGGACTACAGTGAAACCGTAACTCTCCTGGTAGCTTTTTAGCCTCAAACAGTGTTCCAGGGACCTATTTTTTTCCTTTGCATAAAGTTTGTGTATTTAGTTCAGAAAATATAGCATGGAATTGTTTCAGTTCTCTAACTTTCATATAGTGCACCATTAAACCTGAAATTCGTCCATTTTAATCTAATGTTGTCCCTTTTGGTGAGCTTTTTTTTTTTGTTATTTACTCTGGTCATATTTCGATGAACTTCCTTATAGATCTGTTGCACTTCACACATTACCTGTGTGTAGGCAAGCCTTAACCAGAAACTGTTTAGACATTGAGTTTTCTTAGCTATAAAACATAACTGTTATACAATGATCTAACTTCCCCTAATTTCATGGTTGATTACAGGCTTGACAAAGAATTTAACACACTTATAATCAGTTAGAGTAATAGCACCAACTATGAGAAATTACAATACTCAATCTTAGATTCCTGCTGATACAGCCAGCAATTTTTTGAATTTCCCTCGGGATCAATAAAGTATCTATCTATCTATCTATCTATCTAATTTGAGTGTAAGGATTAGAGTTTGGTAAAATAGCTCCTGGGAGTGGCACACACAGTACGCAGGTAGGTACATGAAACGACTTATCAAAAAGTAACCTTAAGCAAACAGTCTGTAGATGAACACTAAACCTTTGGAGATTATAGATGCCATTTAAATTCCAATTCACATCATACTTAATGATTAAAAAGATTGCAAAAAGTGTTCATAGTTTTATACTTCTATGAATGGGCAGGTGCCACAAATTATGTTCCACAATAAAGAAGTAAGTGCACTGTAATTCAACTTTAAATGCTCAGATGTCCTTGGAAAAAAAACAGAAATCAACTATAGTCATAGCACCACCTACTGGCATCAGAAGAAGGCTCTTTTGATTTTTTGTCTTTAAGCTTAATGATTGAGGTTATCTCAAATGTGATAAGAAAAGCAGAAGATGTTGATAATGCTCTTTTTGTAAGTTCTCATCAAACTGTGTGACCCCCAGAGACTCTGCATATGTTTTATGTGTCACCATGAATCGGGAAGATGTTGTTATTTAAGCAAACAGCCTTCAATCCACGTTTTTGATAAAAGTCCCGGTAAGGTGTGGCTGGCCTAGTGGTCAGTTTGTGCTCCCCATGTATTGTCTTTGAAGTGATGTGTCATTACCCACTCTCTCTCTCTCCCTGATTTAAGACTATATCCACTGACCTGTCTAAATATAAAAAGCACAACAATCATTGACTCAAAACCACCTATACTGCAGTAAGCTATCTGTTAGAAACACTATTCACTAAATGCCATTTGCATGGTGTGGGCTTCACCTGATGTATCCAAATGTGTGTTCTCCAGCACCACATACAGTAGTGGATTCAGGATATCTAATTTAACTTCTTTGTGAAGGATCCAAAACACATGACAATTCTTTGCTGAGTCCAAAGTTCAGTGTCTTCTAAAGTCACCACTGGTGTATGGCAACATGTGCATATGAGTTTGAGGGTTACAACATGTGAAAGTGCTTTTAACAATATTATGTTTGTGATGTTTTATGATGTATTCCCCCAATTCATTCTTGAAAAATGTTGCTAAAAGTTATGTAATGACATGGTCTCTTTCTTCCCCATTGAAAAATCAGTGTATGAAATCAGACACTATAGCTGTCTCTTGAAATTTCCCTGTGCCTGCAGCAGAGGCTTAATGTTTGCAACTTTGTATGCATGACTTGCAATGCAATGTTCTAAGTTGTGGAATTTTTACATCATGGCACAAAAAGAAAGAGTGTGTGGTGAAGACTTCAAAATGTATTTATTTCATTAATGGCTTAGCCACACATTTTCCGATGTCAGTTAGAAAATATGTTGTACATCAGTGAAATGGGTGAGTGTTTGAAATTTAGTGTCAGCTCTGATGAATCACGCTGAACAATAAATCCTGTATTTTGAAAGGGCATCATGTTATAAAGGAGTCTATGACTATTGCTGATACATCTACAGAAGGTGTAGGTGTTTCTGAATTGTCTTAAAGACTGACAAAATGATTTTACCTTTGTACTCAGGTAAACTTTGTAGCATTGTGGCAATACCTTTGAAAATCATTAACTTCGAGAATCCATTATCAATTTGTCTTGAAAAGGCAAATAAAAGAATTGGATGAAATGTGGGGGGGATAGGCTTGTGACAGCAACAAATAACAAATTGAGGGAGAGTCCTTTAACAAATGACTTATAGATAACAACTTGTTGTGAGCGGGTTAGCCAGCAGACATGGCACATCACAAATAAAGGAGAATTCACATGTTTCCTCCTCTAAAAAAAAAAAAAAAAAAAAGATAAATATAAATGATTGAGTTCCCTTTTTTTTTTTTTATTAAACGGGGGAAGTGCCGATATTTCTAACCGATAGGAAAGTCTTTTCCTGATTTCACCAAATTTAACCAAACCGAAGTGGAGCGGCTCTGACTCTGTAGATCTCAGTTTAGGAGGAGTTTATGATTCCTGCTGCTTTCCTAGGACATTTTACCAAAACGTTTCCGCTGCGTGAGAGTCGGGTTGAGCAGAAAACAATAACGGTGACCTCTAGAGACTTCTGTCGTGCAAAGTTCCAGACCTCGTGGCCAAGTAAACACTTTCTGGGGAATGAGCCAAACTGACCGGCAGTTATCTTGTATCAGAATTTGGTTGGGGGGTGGGGGGGGGGGGGGGGAATAAAGACAACTGACGGTACGCGCGCTCCCAGCATGGCACAAAAATCTGAGGAAAGTGGGATTTATTTCGCCAAAAACTCAACGGGAAACAGCGCCGGCTGGCTAAAACAATCCAACAGTACAGCGCAAAACATTTACGGATCCGGACACATTCATCCGATAGCCTGTGACATGGAAAACCCCTGCTGTCAAACAGCTGCTGCTCCTCAGGAGGAGTTCTTAAACGCTGACTGCCGAGTGGGCGACAGTCGCTCTTTTCCCGCCTGCGCCTCAATCTCAGAAACAGCCAGAGAGCTGTGCAAAGCTGTGTCCGTGTCACTTGGACTCACCATGGAGTCCACGGACACGAGCGACATGGACGCTTCTCTCCCCTCGTGCGCAGATTATTTGTTCGGAGTTGGAGCGGTGCCGCTGAGCTGTCCGCGCGCCCCGGCTGCTGAGTTACCTCCACGCGGACACAAGCAACTGGTGGACATGTTCAAAAGTTCAGAGAGTGCCTCGCGCCTGCAACATCTCACCTCCACACAAACATGTGCGGACGATCCAAACTTCACACTGTGTAACTCCGAGGACAGAATTTCAGAGGAGATAGATCATCTGGACACCGCGCGTGCTGCCTCTTGCCCTTATGCCCAATCCGCCCCATCCGATTTGGCCCAGATATCCACAGGGAGGCCGTGCAGGGTCTACAAGCCCCCCGATGAAGCGCGAGACGTTGGGGAAGCCATGGAGAACAAGTTCGGTGGATATAATCCGGAACAATTCGGCATCAAAATCAAAACTGAGGACACTCAACATGCAGGAGCGTTGTGGGGAGGTAGTTACACCTTTAATGAGAAATACAATTCTCAGGGTTGGGGTTTGAGGCAGTGCATGAATGCAGATAGCATAGGGGCAAACACAGCGTTCATATGTAATCCATACGAGAGGAGCGTGGTGCGTCCTGAGCAGTGGTACCCGGACGGGATGCTGAGGCCGCCATATCCCAACTCCAGCTATGTGAAGAGCGAGGTGGGCGAGTGGCTGGATGTCGCCTACAATGACACCAGGTAATGGATCACTTTGATGATATTATAATTTTGCAAAAAAAAGAGATAATATGACCTTTATTTAATTCCTATAGGTATAAAGTCTTACCACAGTCTGGCCATAATCTGATCTCAGATAGTGCTAAGAGCGTGTTCCCTTCCTAATAATCCCTCATAAATCTGATGTTCTTGATCATGTGCAGTCTGCTTGGAAATGAAAGGAGAAAAATGATGAACTTAATGATAAAAAAAACAAAAACCTGAACTTCAATAACAGGGGAAAGTGATTAATTTTACTCATCAAAATTCATCCAACTGTTTTAATTATTTTTTTTCATTTTAAGGTATTTTGGATAAAAGCAGTAACATTTACTGTTGACTCGTTTTATCAGTTGAATAAATGTCAAACGAAACAGATGATAGAAAATATCACATTGTGTTCTGCAGACAGGAGTGCATTTAAGGACATTAACAGAATATTCGTTTTTATCACATTGGAAAAATGTTGCTTCTTTCTTTATGTTAACGTTGATTCAACCCAGAATTTGTTTCACATACTTTTAAAAAAAACTAATTCCTATATATTTTGTGAAGAAAAAAACAAAAAGGTGTTGTGTAATATGTGTTTTTTTTTCATGTCTGGTGGTCTCCTTTATCAAACATAAAATATGTTGAGTATCAGGTGTCTGGGACAACTCACAATCTCATCTTTGAGACCACTATAGTGTTACAGTGTAATGATTGCTGCATGCTGTTAAAAATGTGCACAAAAAAAACACAATTAAATGTTTGCTGATAAGTGGATTTGATTGTCAACTAAGTTTTTGACGGGGTAATTTATTCATGAGTTTATTGGATTAGTCACAGATTTGATCTGGAAAGATACAATAGAGTGTGTGTTGAATGGAATTTTGGGAGATTAATACATAACTATTTATTTTATGTTATGTTATTTTCAAAAGGTATCCCCACATAATGGGGTTTGGTTCAATTTTACTCAAGACATTTGACAGAGTCTGTCTGACAGAGCCACCGGTGGTCTTAGATCACCTCTACATTCCTTTTTATTGATTTTTAGTCCCCTCTATTTTTATTACAGAGTTGTAGTGCTCATTTATACTGTACATTAGACTTATTCTCTGTCTGATTTCAACCTAAATCCTGTCTGCCCTCAGTCACAAGAAAGTGTGTTTAGTGGACATCATTATTGACTGACTGTGATTAAGTGAATGATTGAGAGCTATCAGTACACTAAGACTCTTTATAAACTGTGCACAGTAAATGACTACACCTGAAACATTCACAGTACTGTTTATTTAATGTGTATTTGGTAAATTGCTAAACTTGAAACGTTTCAGTATTTCAATTGTCAGCTGCAAAATCTTAAACAAATATCTGCTCTCAGCACAGAAGCACATGGAGGATTGCTGCGTTTGTTTTATTTCAGTTGAATGATCTTTTCTTCTTTTGATATTTCAGACCACCAACAGGCTGCAAATTCGGGTTATTGGGTTTCTATAGTTCGCAGCTTAGACTTCTAAGCAGGATACCTTGAAAAAAACTGGATTTCAAGCTTTCCCTTTGCTTATAACCTCTAATCCTGTTTCTCATTTTAAGAGGCAGATCCTCTAAATAATCAGGACAATGTGACTAAATTAAACTATTTGATCCGCCTCTGCTGTAAATTTGAGTTTTGCGAAACAAACATATCTGAGTCTGAGTTTGTCTCATCTGTTATTGTGATTTTGTTCTTACAATTGGTATCTTGTAACTGATTAAAATGCGGCTCATAACTACTTTCATGCATGTTGCTTGGGGAAAGGGACTTTTCGGACCCATGAATGGAACAATTCATTAATTAAACCACCCAAACAATATTAGTCTGTCACCCACACATGGGCCACATTCTGACTGTCAGGCCTGAGGGCAGAACATTTTTGTTTTATTTTTCTATCTTTCATTGAGAAAAATAAAGACACCTCTGTACTTGTTTATTACATTGTGACATAAACAGACAGTGATGAGTTGATCCTTTAAAATGATTACCCATTTTTTTTTGGAAGAGATAGAAGAAGAGTGAAGAGAGATGTGAACCTTGTGCCTAAGATTTTGACTTGTGTGTCTGTGTTGAGTGAAGGGAAGGAGTGTACACTAAAGGAGCTAGCCAGTGATACTAGTGGAATATTTACGATACTGTTGAGAGGATTTGTCTGTAAAACATTTGAACCAGCCTGTGTGTGTGAACTATACAGTGCTGTTATCTCACAAATAAGCATTTATGATACAAAGAAAAATGAGGCAAACAAATTCATATCAAACAGACTAAATCAAATATTTTGAAATAAAAAGTCTGATATAAAACAGCTTATTTATATTTATGTGACTGTCGGTAGTTTTATGCATTATAAGAAAAATATGACTAATGCACCACAGCGTGCTCAACAGAGCACAAACAAGTCGGACTCATCTGAGTTTACTGCTGCATGAATCAGATAGAATTGTGCATAGAAAAGGGCTTAAATTATATTTGACTGACCTTTATCGTTACAAATTTTCAAACTATGAAAAATCCTGTAATTTATTTAGAAAATGGTGGGAATGTTTTTGAACAAAAAGTTCAGTATCAGTTAAAGAGGGAAACTTGTTTTTGCCTAGGCTTGTTGATAACACGTGTTACTACAAAGTATCTCATACTGTCCAGTAGATTTCATTGTTTGTTTTACAACTAAGAATAATGTAAATGTGTAAAATATAGACGCGCAAGGATGTGAGTAAACGTGGTCATGATCCTTATTTAGAGCAGAATATTTAAACGATTCAGCTACTATGCCAAATCTGATCAAATCCAAATCTAATTATTTATTAGTCTGATGATAAACAGTGTATTTGTTTTTAGCTTTCCTTAAGAAAGAATGTAGTGTAGAAAAGTTACAAATTATAAGGTACTGCATCAAGAAGACTAGATAGTCCACATTTGGCCTACATATGGGTGTCAGTCCAGTGTTGTTTATGTTTTTTTTATTATGGAGAGGGATATAGTCAGATACCTTCAATCTGTCAAGATCTACCCTAAAAAACAGGATTTCACATCCCATGTATGCTGGTACTGGACTAGTTCTTTAATGTTTCTCCACACCAAAACAGTAACCTTTCTTTTCTTTTTCTAGATTATTTTTTGGTCTTTTGCATTTCTTGATAGGACAGCTGTAGAGAGATAGGAAATGGCAGAGAGAGGGGACATGACATGCACAAAATGGACAGAAGTTGAGCTGGCTACCAGTGTGACCAGCTATTTTTTTTTGTTAAATGTAAGGAAACTGGTGTCAAAGAGTCATAATTACTGCTTTAATTTCAGCACAGAGTGATTTAACCTATTGCTATTCTCTTGTGGGTTCAAAGGAGATATTGGCTTTGGAGGAACACCTGAAAATAAAGTTACTTTTTGTGGTGATTGGCACTTAAGGAGAAGTGTGTTTATACTGCATACACAAAAACCTCAAGTAGCACAGTGATGCATTCTGTTGATGAAACTTTAATGTAGCATATTTAACTCTTCTTCTGTGTTTTTATTTCCCCCCCCCCTGCTTTTTTCTGAAGCTCTATTAAGAAAAGAGCAAGAAGGGCAAGAAAATTTGTTGCATGTTTAATCAATTTGTATGAAGCTACAGTATGCCTGATAAAAGCTATTACAAGAGCATTTGATCTCGGGTATGCCCTCGAAGGCTTATTAATGATAAAGTGGCCTCCTGATCTACCAATATTTTTTCTTCCTTGTTTCCGCAAGTTAAGGGACAGAATGATGCCTCAGTGTTTCACTGTTATAAGGTCATGTATCACACACAAAAAGGCGTTGGAGGGGTCACCTGCATTTCCTGTACACTGTGCTGGGGGCTTTTAGGCAGGTGACTTCAGAGATGTGACGTCTGACGGAAGTCCTGGCGGTGTGTTTTAAAGCACAGTTTCTGAATATGAGCTTTTTGCCTTCTGTGGAGTCTTTGTTGTTGTGACGAGTAACTCTCACGTTTACTATACGCTTTATTTTAAGTCTAATGAGAGGGTTGTCCTTTATTGAGTTTTTTTGAGGGAGTGTGTCTCAAAAATTAAGGGTAAAAAGGGGTTAATCAAACTCATCGTAGGCTACATCAATAAAGCTTATGGACACATCCACCAATCTCTGAAGGTATTGACTTATGTTCTGTTTCTGTTGTTACCCTATAAGCTACCCATTAAACTGTATGCAGTGTATAGTGAGAGGTTCAAAGAATGTGTGAACCTACCTGGATATACACAAGTTTTCATGTTTCATTCTTCATTCTTTTTTAAGTCACCCAATATTAAAATTAAATTATGAGACCAATGTTGCATTTAGGATTAGACTAGGTGAATATAGAAGTATTACTTCCAGGTTTACAGATGTTAGTGTTAAAGATTAAATCAATCCGAAGAAAGACTTCATGAGCAGGCTTTGAGCACACTGAATAAATAGCATAAGTATTTTATCTTTTTAGAATCTTTCTTTGAAAATATCTATTTTTTTAAACCTGGCAAAATTAAAACTCATCTAACAAGGTTACTACCACAGGGAACTGTACAATGGCTTGTACTAGAAAAAGTACCTTTGGCCAGACATTCTTTTACAATTGGGCAAAACAAACCTGAAATGTGAAACCCAGAGAACGTAGTCATATTACATCTCGGGACTCCTTTCAATTACAGTTTGTGAGTAATGCTGAATTAATCTGTTGTAATGGTTAAGTCATGTGTTACACTTTGTCTGTGTTTGTGTGCTTCTATTTGTCTGTTGTCATGGGTTTAGTCTAATTGTGGACTGGCACTTTTGCATGATGGTCCTCGGACCTCACGTCTATAAATGTGCATCCATTTCTACATGAAAGTGAGATACATGAAACATAGCTTAACTTATGGTTTAGTAAAAAGACACACATCTTTGTTGCAATTGATTGGATCTTGTTATTGTAGTTCCTGATATCCTTAGTTGCCTAAAATCGAGAGCACACATCGGAGGCTCCTGAGCTAAGATTCATCCTTGTCTGCTTTACTTTGAACCTTGATATCTTAGTTGCACGTCACTGAGGCAACGTTATGTCTGAGCCTCCTGTAATCTTTCTGTGTTCAAGGCTGAAGCCAGGCACCCATCGTGGCCCCCTTATCCTCCCTCCCCTCCGCTGCAGTCTCGGTTTTGGCGCTCCCACACCATCCTCAGCCATCAGTCTCTACCCCATTTAACTTGCTCGCAGAGAGGCCTTGGCGCCAATCTGGGGAATTAACAGAAACTGCTTTGTAGTTTCTGTTGAGAAAGAATTTAACTATTTAAAAGCAATTATGGTTGTGTTGTTATGGTGAAGAAATTCAAGGTTGGTCATTATTTGGGCTATTAAATTTACAACCTGATAAAGATTACAGAAACTTAAAAACAGGCAAATCTCTCAAAGAGTGATACTGTGCACTGATCCAGCTGATACATGCAAGCTTATAGAGCGATCAAAAAATGGATGGGAGTGAAAACAATAATGTTAAAGATGTTATACTTATTGTTAAGACCTGTTTCACATGTTTGGTTGCAGATTCGAGTCTGGCAGAGAGCACATGTTCCCCATGGAGTTCTTCTTCCCGCCACAGAGGATTTGCCTGATCTGTTCAGACGAGGCGTCAGGCTGCCATTACGGAGCGCTCACCTGTGGCAGCTGCAAGGTTTTCTTCAAAAGAGCAGCAGAAGGTAAACCTGCTGGGGAGTCAAGATGTTTTTTTTCTCCACTTTGTTGCCAGGTTTTAATAGACTAAGCTGTAATTATAATTTCATTCATACACATTTTGCCAAGTCAAGTGTCTAATAATTTTTTAGAATATCACCTAAGTAAGTGCTTGTTTCTCTGTCCAAGTAGGCAAACAGAAATACCTGTGTGCAAGCAAAAATGACTGCACGATCGATAAGCTGAGAAGAAAGAATTGCCCTTCCTGTCGACTGAAGAAGTGTTTTGAAGCTGGAATGACCCTTGGAGGTAGGCTGCATGTAAAACTGCCTGTCTGAGAAACCGTTATGGTTCACCTTATTTTAATATCTAGATTTGTAGATTTATTGACAATATAAACATGGCGGCCATTTTCCTGTGACATCAATCATTGTGTGAATGGTGTTATAATATCATCGTACTGTGTTTCAGGTTATAAGTCATATTCAGGGTTATCATTATAATTTTTCTCAATTAATAAAAAAAGTGAAAATCAAGGGAGTTCAGTCTACATTAAAATTTGAAAAGGCATATTTATTTACTAATTGGCTACAGTCAGATAACAACTAAAATAAGCATTAAGCCACTTTATTAATAATAGCTAATGTTACCATTTACAATTATTCTGCAATACACTTTCTCATGCAGTGTGGACAAGATTAGAAATAAATGACTTGCTTGATATGAAGAGAAATGGTTAAATGATATCCTGTTAAAACAACAATTAGGAACATATATTTAAATTAAGAACAATTACGTTACTGAATCCTACGTTAAAGCAAACTCATCAAGAAGTCAGAACAGGAATCCTTCTTCTGGCTCTTAAAGTCGGCAGATTTAAAAACATCCCGGAGAAACACAGACTGTGTGAATTATGTGATTTAAGAGAAGAGGAGAATGAATCTCTTCTTTTTTGGATTGTTCTTTTGAAGATGAGTTAAGAACACCTTAGATTAATTAAATGTACGCTCAGAATACTGAAATGTTTTGGAGCATTGATAATGACAGGATGGAACCGTTGTTTAATTTCTAAGCTGGCCGCATTTGTCTCTAAAGTCTGGAAGAAACGTCAACATCCCAACCTGAGCATGGCATCAGAGAAAAGTAGACAGCTTGAGAATATGGTTTGTTATAGCGTAACTTGCCTCTGTAAAAAAACATTCTGTACATTAGTGAGGTATGGGCTATAATAAACACTGTGCAGGATATACTGTTTGAACAAAGCCCACTTCAGAGAAAGTGAAGTCCTAAAAGTGAAACCATTAATGGTTTCCCAAGACCAAGTACTTTATTCTCTCCACAGCACTTCTTAGATGGCTCTCTTCAATTGCAGCATCATCACAATAGGGGATGTTACTGATAATCAGGCCCTGACTGCGCTGCCATGCAATTTAGACCTCTTCCATTCACTTCTCCTTACTGTCAGGCAGACCTGCTCGTCATATTAGGCTGTAAAGATTGACATGTAGTAGACTAATTTTAGTCCTGTGTTCAATTTTCACTCTCTTCCATTTTCTCATTCTGTTAACGGTGAAAATTGTGCCTGAAGCACAAAGCTGACATGAGACATGTGAATTAAAGCAGCAGACATGCTGGCAATTTTGCCACCAGTCACTGACAAACCCATGGAGGGAAAATGTGATCTAATGCTGTGATTGTAAGTAAAAAGGCACACCTTTTCTAGTTCTGGCTAAAAGAACCTCCTTTCACTTTCACATCCCAGACATGTAATTCACTCGCAGAGATTCAAGGGACATTTTTATGACAATCATTTGTAGAAGTGGACGTGGACAAATTATACATTTGGACTTATTACCTGTGGTTTTTCAACTCAAAATATTTTAGAGCCTAGTAAAAAAAATCTGAAGGAAAATGAGATGTCTGGTTTGACTTCTTGGATTTTGATTGATTTATTACAAAGTTGGCAGTCATATCACTTATAAACTTTGTCATTTCTAGATCATATCGATAGGATCTGTCATTTGTTTTCTGGTTTGGTGGGTTTAAATAGAAGCAATGATCTGAATGTTATGTTTGTTCAGTTTTGCATCTGCTCAAGATTGACAAGCATACTTCAACCATACAAATTGCTTCAAGTTTTTTTTTCTTTTTGTAACTCAAATCCCATATTATTTCTGGAATTTTAATGGCAACCCTGAATAGAGACCGAGCATGGAGATCACTGTTATGGCAGTGAATCTCATTTTGCTGCTGCATGAAGGAAACTCACTTCCTATCTGCACTCCAGTGTCTCATGCTGAAGGACAGCTGAACCTCATCAATTCATCTTTTTAACTATCATCCTTTATTTCACCTTTGATTGCTCTTTTCAAAAGGAACAAATTGTGTCTGTATCAAAAGTTGACGCAACACCACATTCAGAGAGCAGACGTAAGATCTATTACACAGGGATCACATCTGCATTTTTCCTCCAACTTCTAAGGCAATGCTGTAGAGACGTTTAAATACATGACTTATTCAAAAGACCTTTTATTGGTATATTTAAGTTCTTAAAGTTTAGTGCATGACATGTTGAAACTTCATCAAAGGATGACAAAAGCTCTACCAGCTTTACAGCCACAGTCCAGTGCATTGGTTTAAATTGACTTTAGTGGTTTAAACTCCTTTGTGATGAGCAGACTTCTTTTTTATTTGCTTACTCAGTTATTCTAATCAACTCAGAATAGCATCTGAAATGTAATTTCCCCCTGCATTTACCTCGGACTTCTCATACAGAGATCTCAAAGTGTTTTAAACTTGTTGTGACCTCTGCAGCGAGTCGTCGTCAGTCCTGTGGTTGTCTCTCAGGTGTTTGTGCACAAAGACAAGCTATTACCTGAACTTGTAGTGAAGGAGTAACTCAATAGGAAGAAGCCACTGAACTCTTGCTCTATGTTCACAGTGAACATAAGCTGGTTCTGTTATCATACACATATTACACTGAAAATGTTTGAATAATATAAATGACCACTTTCAGGAAAATAATTCCTTATAGTGAGGTAATAATGCAAGGCAATATGCAGGGGCATTTTCAATGTGGATTTATTTTGAAATTGGGTAAAATAAAGATTTTTTTTCTCCATTAACAGTAAATGTTTCTGTAACATGTCAGAAAATAGAGAAACATTATTGTTACATTTTACAAGGAGACATTCAAATGTCTTCATTTGTGTTTCTAGGTAAAGAGCCTTAGCATTCAAATGTTCAAATATTATGTTTGTTCAGTTTGGCATCTGTTCAAGATTGACAAGCATACTTCAATTATACAAATTGCTTGAAGTTCCATATTATTTCTGGAATTTTAATGGCATCCCTGAATAGAGAACGAGCAGGGAGATCAATGTTGTAGCAGTGAATCTCATTTTGCTGCAGCATGAAGGGAACTCACTTCCTACCTGCCCTCCAGTGTCAGCAGTGTCGGCAAGGACAGCTAAACCTCATCAATTCATCTTTTTACCTATCATAGTAAATCCTTTGTTTAGGACCTCGACTCCTGACTTTCATGGAGCTGATTGCTCTTTTCATGAGGTTTCTGGAACAAATTGTGTCTGTATCAAGAGTTGACACAACACCACATTCAGAGAGCAGAAGTAAGATTATCGTAGATATAACCATGAAAATAACCATAAAAATTAAAATGAAGAGATGCATTTTCCACACCTAAATTACAAAAGTAATGGTTATCACATACTGTATGTAAGGTTTTTATATTTCCCATTTCTATTTCATTTACTACTACATTTCTTTATACAGAGCTCCAATGTACAGTGTTATCAAGGAAAACTTCAGAGTGTTATCTGGATTGTGCCTGATGGCTTAATGATGGGCCAACTGGAGGTGTGACAGGTGACTTTGTGGAAGGCTGTCTCATTTCGTCCTCTTTGTGTATCTCAGGCACACTGCTTCCTCTCATACAATCCCAGAAACACAACTTACATTGTTGAGCTAATGATGTAATGACATCTTCAACCTGGACACCAAAGTGAGAGTAAAGTGGGATTTTTCAAAGGCGCACATTACTCAAAGTATTTTAAAAGAGGTGTTAAACTAACCTTGCTTTTTTTTTTTTTTTTTTTTTGCGCAATCAAGCTCACACCTTGCAACCTAAAAAGATAGTTAGGATAAAGACGGTGATTATGATGATGAGACAGGTGATGAGACACAGAGGGAAAAATGGGCGTGTAATGAATAAGTCTGTAGCTTATTCACCTGAGGTCAGTAGAGCAGGAAACAATCTTTGATACTTATACCACAGCTAAGAATTTTGGTTAAAAGTAAAATAGGGGCTTCTTGCATTTCAACCACCTGTTTTTATCGGTTTCAACTCAAAGGTGAGGATTTTGAGCTCAATCCAACCTTCTTACACTGAACTCTGCAAAGACGCCTGCCTGTGTCACAATGGAGGATCACCGGTCTGATTATTAATCAGCCCATTTTATTTGAAATATTTGTTATTGGATCAGACAAAGAATTGTGAGAGTTGCAAATGATCCTCCTTATAAAATTTGCTTTCAGCCCAGAGACTTAAGGTTGTGTCTATAACAGGCAATTCAATATTGATCCAACTGAACTGAAAAGCCAGGCGGCAGTTTTAATGAGAGATTCTCCAAAAAGAAGCTGCAGGTGAAATCAAGTGACTTTTCATGTTTAATAAGCATAACTTATGTGATGTGACTGAAATAAAATATATGTTGAATTACTTCTGTTTAAAATGTTTAGTCTTTGCAGATAGTAAAAATACAAACATAACTATGTCTGTTCTTCCATGTGCACATCAGCCATCTGTATGTGTCAATCACTACCTCTCATGCTCAGCTGTCCTGCTCAAATAACAGCTGAGCTAAAGCTGAACTTTCATACTTGTGGTAATGAAACAATGGATTATTGATGCAGTGGATCGGTCAGTGAACAATTTTAATTCGGCAGTTGTTTAGCAAGGTATAATTTTTCATTTCTCATTGTATCCCTACTTTCTGTATATTGCCGAGCTCTAATTTATTTTGAATGGAGCAGCTGGCTCCCGGGTTTTAGCATTTGCCAGCAGCTTTCATTGCAGCATTTCATCGGATTAATGGAGGCTCGTTTGCTTGTGGTTGTTTTCAGTATTTCTTTTTTTTTTTTTGGTATTATCTTGTCCCTTAATCCTTACAAGCTTTTCTATTGTTTAAGGAAACACAAATGTGATGCAAATATGCATTTTTTTTAATTCAATAGAATCTTTACCACTTACTGCAAAAGCTTCCAGGAAGAAGCAAAAAATGTTATACTGAGAATTTTTTTTTTAATAGATCTGCATCACCAGAAAGCTCTCACACATGGTGACCATAGGCCTTTCCACCAGATGAGGCTCGTCTGTTCAGAGGGTTCTCTTTCAAATGAAACATGATTCAAATCTTCAAAGCTATTAGTAGTTCATTCTAGGTATTGTTGGCTAAAATTGATATATCCCCAAAAGGGTACTTAAAACCCACAGCTGCAGTATGAGATATTTCTAAGAGATGATTAGGAAAGCAGAATAACATGCATCGTTTTTTTTGGTTTGGCTTGTGTTCAAATTACAAATCCATTACGCATTGGTAGTCTAATAAACAGTACATTCAGATTTTGTAATTCAGTGACGAGAAAATCAGGTGTAATATTTTGATTTTAATTCAACTTTAAGGGCTTGAAAATGCAGTGAGACCAGTATCTACTATGTGGTTATTTTATGAAAAGGAAAATCTGCTACTTCTTCATCATCTGCTCATTCTGCATGTCTCCTTAATTTAACTGGTACAAGTTGAATTTACCACTAAAAGATTTCAACTCAACCTCAAAACCAGAGCTGACATTGCTGAACCGAGGGCACTCAGATGTTCATTCTGCACATTCTTTGCATAATGCCACATTCGTTGCACAAAAATATTATAATTTGACAGTAACGTCATGTTGTTTCATTTATAACACGCATGGAGGTCTGGTGTGTCAGGACTTGTATGAGGAAATAGATACACATTGATTATAAGACCTCTGCAATTCTTTCTTTGATCCAAGCGCGTAAACTAAAGAAGATTGGGCAACAGAAAAACCCTGAAGAGGATCATCCTGGTCAAGAACATTTAGATGTCATGCAGAATATCTCTCCTAAATCAGGCCTGAACTTCAACACCCAAATGGTCTTTCTCAACATCCTGGAGTCCATCGAGCCCGAGGTGGTAAATGCAGGACACGACTACGGCCAACCAGATTCAGCTGCCACTCTGCTGACAAGCCTCAACGAGCTGGGAGAAAGGCAACTGGTCAAAGTGGTCAAATGGGCAAAAGGATTACCAGGTAAACATGGCTATAACAACATTGACAATCTGTGATTCAATTTACACACAGAGAATCCAGATCTCTTCAGTTTAGTGGTCAACAAATAAGGAAAAGACACATTTTCCAGTGTGAAATCGATTTGAAAACTCTACTCAAGGCTACATTTTGTAAACTGCTACTGTATGTTGATTGAAAAAACTTGTTAGTAAACTGCTGCTTATTTACTCATCCAGCCAACACAGAGAGACACTAGCGAACATTATTTTGAAGTCATGTTTCATTCAATAATGAGATCGTTTTAAAGATCCAATAATTTTAAAAGACAGGCTCCCTTGAGCTAATGGGAACTGAATAGAATCCTGTTCAGCACAATTTCACTATTATCTATATTTTCTTGCATGTTTGCTTTATTTTCCTCACTTTCTGTCTATGTAAGTTTTTAGTAACCCCAACATTTCTTTGGATGACAGGGAATGGTAGGAGGCAGGCATGGACACATTACAGGATATTATTCCTCTGTAAGTAGAAAATGCTCCATATTGCTTCATATTATATAATGCCAAATCTTTTTACCTAGGTTTTAGAACTCTCCATGTGGATGATCAAATGACTGTCATTCAACAATCGTGGATGGGGGTGATGGTGTTTGGCCTGGTATGGAGGTCCTATAAGAATGTCAACAGCAGGATGCTTTACTTCGCTCCAGATCTGGTGTTCAATGAGTATGTATCATTTTGAATTCTTCAATTCTATTTTGTTCTCTAAAATGTTTTTTTCCCAGGGTTGACCAACATGCTGTGATTTTTATTTAATTCAGACATCACAACCAGTGAGTAAGCTGGTGCTGTTCTTCTTAATACAGCCACCAGCTTCTATTTGTCGTCACATCCTTCTCCCTCAATCTTTTTGTCATTTCCTGCACATGCAAACACAAAGGCATCTCTAATTACAGAAAATAAAGCATGAATGCCTGCAGGCTATTTAGGACCCTGCTCATCCAATTTCCACATCTAAGAGCAGTGCCAATTTAGCTGGACTCCCATGCATAAGTTTTTGTGCAATGTGTATTTTGTATAATACATTGACTGTTTAAAAAAAGTGGTTGTAGCTACCATGGCATTGCCAAGTGGTTTGCGGACTAATGCTTTGAATTTTGCCACCGCCATGTTGTATTTTTTGGAGCCTGAAATTGGCTACAGGAAAGCAAGGGGTTATCAAACAACACAATTTATCAGCTTCCGCCAACACTGCCATTGCAAGGTGCATCTTTAATTCATATTACCTGTGATATTTCTAATTTTGGCAAATCTTCTTCCTAAAAAAAAAATAGAAGCCTCCTTAAGAACATTCATTAATACATCAAAACTCTGAACAAAGCCTTTTTCAGGTCCCTGTGGTGGCAACTTGGCAACCACAAGGTTACATTGCCCTAAAGCTGACTATGCTTGATATCTATTTCACTTTTAACATCATGCTGAATTTAAAAAGACTTAAAACCAGCAATTGAAACCTGAAAGCTAAATGGCAATTGTCTGTTGAGACAATGTCATAATAAGAAGTAGGGTCATTTTATAAGCAACTTCAATGCAATCAAACTTTATTTTGCAGCATATATTTGCATACATTTACATTACATACATTTTTTTCAGTCTATGCTTCAATGCTTTTTATTGCCAAATCCAAAGACTTGCATTCTTCCAGTCACTAACACCAAATTGAACCAGTCTTTTTAGATTCACATTTTAGAGCTGGTATTAGAAATGTAATTTTGTGCAAATATTTCATATTAACTTCAATTGTAGTTTAACAAGCATTACCAGTATTCAAAAGGCCAAACCTGCATGTGTTTCCATTAGACAACATCTGCTCAAGCAGCATACCTCATTTGGTTGTAATTTATCTGTTTGTGCAATAAAAAAAAAGCCAGAAAAAATATCATGATGAATTGTATTATTCACAGACACAAATTCAGGGCAGGAACAGGTGGATTTGTATTTTAAATCACGAGAAATGCACATTTTTAAATCCATACCATATTGAGCAATGAAGGGCATAAAGTAACAAGTAACTGTAGTCACTGAGTTTATGCATTATAAAAGTAACTTGTTAGCCTTCTTGTGAAATTAACTTTAGCAGGCTTTTTTTTGCTTAAATTAAAGCAACAGGTGAATGTATACATTAATGGGTATTGCTGTAGCAGTGTTAAGCAAGTTTGTACTTTATTTAACTAATTTAACTAATAGGGTTAGAACCTACTGGCAGGTTAAATTGGGGTAAGGAAGTAATTGAGCAGAAAACAAGAGAATTCACTAAAGGCTTTTTCACAGGACAACCCCGTTTCCTCTTAAGTAATGTAAACTCTAGCATACACTCATGTTAAACATCCACTTTTGTAACATCAAGTCAACCAAGAGGCCTTTGTCAATGTTAGCTTAGCATGACTAGCAACCACTACTTTGTCTAAATGACCTCAGACAAATCTTAAGAATAACTCCATGAAAAATAACTTGAAACATTGGATTTTCAACCAAAAGAAAAGACACATGGACTATTTCTACACTAAACATTTAATTATTGTTAAGCATGTAAAATATATATTTGTCAGTCACCTGTTGCTCTACAGCCTTGCTTGCACTCCTCATTCACAACCAGGAACTGTCAACCAGAATTGAGGCCTGCCTTTGGCTTATATGGAGGTGTGCCAAGTGGAAGGTGCCACGTGCCAGGTGGAGGGGAGTTTAGGTTGTTGAGATTAAGTATCTTCTTTAAATGGCAGTTAAGAACTGACTTAAAATAAATGCATTCTGATATGTTTTTAACCTTATGGGAGATGTTTTGTGTTGTTTGCAGAAAAGGTAATACTCTGCTGAGAGTAAATTGATTTCTAACCTCTTTTGGGAGGTGCCAAAACCTATTTAATAGGAGGCTTGAGGCCCTTGTAGGTTGTTGGAAGTTGTTGTCACTTTTTGCATTTTTTGTCTTGCACATATTTTTCATTTTTACAAGCTAGGCTCCTCTCCTACTTCTGTAGGGAGGAAGTTTTAAAAGTTGGTCACACAATTCCATGTTCTCTGTGTCAGAGACTGGAAAGACTGGGACAAATGGCTGCCAATCATTCTTTTTGTCTACCATGAAGTCCCTCAGGCCTCCACTGGCATTTGAGCTGCTTTATGTCCACCAGGACCTGGGAGGGGCCTCAACAAAAACAAGAAATGAACATTGTTTCATATGTACTGAAAATGAGGGATCAGCTCATGAAATTCACAGGGCTATCCAGAGAGAACCTGCTCCAGTCACAGCCAAAGCATCAGAAATGGTAAGACCAATCAGCGGGACAGCGGACAGCTTTGCAACTGGTGAGAACAATCTGTTTCTTTTGACTACAAATTGTTGGCAAAGTGGCAGGGCCCATACAAAGTGCAAAACAAGATGGGTCCCATGACATAACAAATCAACACGCCTGACCAAAAGCAACCTTTACAGACTTTTAACATCAACATGCTCAAGAAATAGCACCCTCATCCCAGTCCACAACCACCAGCAATCCATGTTCATCAAAGTGGTGAGGGAAGAAGAGGAGCCAGAGGAGCCGTACTTACCTGGATCAGTGGGTGAGCCACATCTGGATCTGAGCCACCTGAAGGAGGAGAAGAGGACGTTCTTTCAGATCCTGCTCTTGCATCTGTTCCTAGAGCTTCCTGGACACTCAAAGATAACCCATCACCACATCACCTTGAAGGATACCAAGCCCATTCGTTAGCCTGTCTAGAGGGTCCCTGAACACCTGCTGCCTGTATTAAAGGATGTTCCCTTCCCTTTGGTCTTCATGGTGCCCCTACTATTTTCCAGTGGTCGATGGGCAAGGTCCTGGCAGATGCAGAGCCCTGCTGCAGCCTACCTGGACCATAAAGGGCTGCTTGAAGTCAGGACTCTTCAGAATGGGTACTTTGCAAAGGGAGTCATTCAGGCTCTGGAAGGCCTCCTCACATTTGTCTGTCCACATAACTTTGTTGGGCTCGTCCTTTCTAGAGAAATTTGTGAAGGGTGCTGAGATGGTTGAGAAGCAGGCAATGAAACGACTGTACCAACACAGGCAGCTAATACCTGAAGTTGTTGTGAAGGAGTAACTCAATACAAAGGAGCTACTGAACTGTTGCTCTATGTTCAAAGAGAACATACATTGATTATTGGTTTATCTTAAGATTCTGTTATCATACACATATTACATTGAGAATGTTCTAGCCACTTTCAGGAAAATAATTCCTCAGTAATAGCGAGATAATGATGGAAGGTTATATACAGGGGCAGGGCCTCTAAAGACGATGATGTTGGGTAAAATAAAGATTATTTTTTTGATTAACAGAGCAGTTAAGTTGGCATACATGTGTGAAAATAGAGAAAATTATTGTTATAATTTTCAAGTCCAAATATAAAGTTGTATATCTTAGTATGAGCCTCTTATTGTGGATCTATAATCCTACTACAGTGTTAGCTTCATCCTTTAACAAGGAGGGGGAAGTTTTTCTTTCTCTGTTGGTGTTTTCTTTCTTGTATGCTCGAATTTGATATATATAATCCCTGATGAAAATGTCAAGAGATACAGCAGGAGAGTTTTGACTACGGTATTTAAATAAATTGATTTACCCATTAGTTTGACCCTAATGTCTATGGAGATAACACATTTTACACCATAGCTTTAGAAAGAGAAGAAGAAAATGTAAAGATTTCATTTTTTTTAAGGAAAATAATACACTGAATTCCAAATTTTCCACAAATTCACCTCATAATATCTGCATAGTAAGGTGTCACTGCTCTTTACTAACATCCATTTTTAAATCCTTCTTTCTAAATAAACTGAGATAACCCTATAAAGACTAAGTGGTTATATTGACTGACTTTTAAAGGACCCATGTACAGAAAGAGCAGACATTATACAGCTCTCCATGAAGCAGATTGTTGACTGTGTTTGTGGAATTTTGCACTGGAACGAGTCTGAACAGACTGTGTTGATTATTGTGTAAATTCAAAAAATGAACTGACTGACACAGGGTAGAAAAACTGCTGCTCCACAGCTGTGTTCTTAAATTTCTCGTCCCTCTGGCCACATCTATTTGGGTGATATCACAGCAGGATGGTTTGCCAGTAACAGCCGCCAGAAAGGCCTGTCTCCACGTATCTAGCTGAGAACAGGTTGAAAACATCAGTTACTGAATCAAGTTGAAAGTTTCAGGTAATAAGAACAGGATGAACTTTGTGGTTTCCTCCAAATTTCCAGTATCGAAAGCTTGAACTGTACAGAAGAAAACGTTTGACATCTTGATAAAAGTCAATTTATTTAGCTGTTTTTCAGGGAGTGGTGGATCAGAAGTTCAGATTTAAAGGACTGAATTAGAGCTGGAAAGGCCTTATTAGTCCGAAAAGGAGGATAATTTAGGTATTTTTTTAGAAATGTGGGCCTACATTCTTAATGGACTGAAGTGCTACTTGTAAACTTTTAAACTTGCTGCTTGCCATCTCCTTCCAAGCAAAGTCTGTCCTTTTAAAATGGATGAAATAAGTCTGATTAAAAGGTTGAAAAAAACTTTTAAACCACATCTTTATTAACTCAACCTCAATCACATTTAGTTTAGTTTAGCATTTAGTTCTTGATTCTTTACCACTAATAGAGCCAGACCTCTATTCTCTGTTTGCAGTGTTGACATAAAGCAAAGACTAGCTAAAAAAAAAGAAAAGCTTAAACTAATTAACAGGAGAGTAGTTAAAAAATCCTCTCAACCAAATCTAGATAAAGTTTTTAAGGAACATATTGTTTTGAGCTTGTCTTTAACCTGATCTTTGTTGTTTTTGTGTGTTTAGATAAGGGCTGGGTATTTCCCACAACATCATCACGATATAGAGTCGATGCAGAAGCCACAATGCAATACTTATCCGCTCAGGCTGTGCAACAGAATGTCAATAAACAATGTGACAATAAACATTATATTATATAACCTTTGCTTTCAGTTTTGCTGAACGTTGATAGAGTTTCTCATCCCTGCTTGTTTGTTTAGAATTGTAACGTGTTGCATCATGTAAATTGTTTCTACTGCCACCTATTGGCTTTATTGTGAACAACACCAAGGGGATTGTTTCTTTCAAAAATGCTATGCCAGCATTTTCGGCCGTATCGATTCTGGAACATCTGCATCGATGCATGTACTTGCAAGGGGTACATGACAATATATTGCAGATTGACGATTTTTTTAATTAAAATATTTTTTTTAACACAGCCCTAGTTTGAAGTGACTAGTTTATAGTTTTTAAGTTTATACTCTGCTCTGTCAGCCATTGCAAATCACTGTTGTGTGTACAATGACTTAATAATAAGTGAAGCCAGAGGAGTAAACCATCCTCTAAGCTAATGATGATGAGGATTGAATAAAGAATACTCAGTTGCTCAGGTACTAATAGTTTTTTGCAGTTGCATTTATTTATTTTAGTTACCCTTTATATAACCAGGAAAACATCACTGGTATTAAAAATCTCTGAGTGTCCATGGCCAATACAGGCAGCAGCACAGTTCAAGTTTCTGGAAAACGATAAGCAGCCAAACAAACTAACATAACACCAGATTTATTAATATACATTAAGATGTCATGAATTAACAAATCAGACCAGCAAATATTTGTCAAAAATCATAAATATATCAGGCAGAACATCGACTTCCAGATGTACCTGACTCCAAGACATTTAAGAGTATCCAGTGAGACCAGCTTATTAAGTTCCAGGTCTTTTTATTTTGTTCCAAGTTAAGGGAGCAGCAACCTTTAACACCTTTTTTCCCAAACTCAGTTCTGACCTTTGTACAAACATTAAGAAAAGTTCCTGGGACTGAATCCCATTGAATATGTGGCTCGTTCAAAATCCTTGGAAAAATCCTGGATGTTGTTTACCTAAGCTTATGGTATTTTGTAAATTACCACAGGTCTTAGACTGTGTGTCATGGAGATGAGGAACAATCAGCTCTTGTTTTAAATTCTTGTCTTGTTAGATTTTATTGGAGGTTTTTGTCTTCTTTGATTGTACAGCTGTAGAGAAACATGAGATATGGGGAGAGCAAGTTGTAGATGACGTGCATCAGGATTGAGACTAGAAACCTGCGACGGTTGTGACGAGGGCTGTAGCCCCTGTACATGGGGTGCCTGCTCTACTACCTGGGCTAAACTAGCACTCTGCAATTGATAATTTTTTAAAGCTAAACTAAATTTTCTTTTTCTCAACTTTATCTGCACAGCGTGAATATATTACAAACTGATCGAATCCAAGAACAAATCTATTCATTTTGCGAGATTGAAACTATAATAACGATGCCTGATCTCCCAATCTCCTACACTTATTGAAATACCTAAAGATTGTTAAGGCATGATGAACATGAAATCCAATCACATCTTATAGCATTCAAATATTGATGATATTCTACTGAACTTCAAAGCAAATTATAAAGACAGAAATTCTACTGAAATAGCGTTTTGTGTTTAAACATCTTTCTCTGGATGTCACAGATCACACAGCTGAAATCTGTACAGTTATAAAAGGTAATTCACTGTTCCCATCACCCCATTAATATATAAAGACCTAACCTCTGACATCCAGCAGGTATTTATTAAAGAATAATTGACAAAGGTGTGCAGCTATTTTTCCTGCCCCTCTCGTAATTTTACTTTCCGTTTCGTCACATTACTTCACAATTTTCATCCTGACCTTTTCTACATCTGCAGACACCGGATGCACATTTCCACCATGTATGAGCACTGCATACGGATGAGACACCTTTCACAGGAGTTCCTGATGCTGCAGATCACGCAGGAGGAGTTTCTCTGCATGAAGGCTTTGCTCCTCTTCAGCATACGTATGTAATCTGTGTGCTCAGCATCGAAACCACTTTTCTTTATCCTAGAAGTGGACATGAACTAATACACAGTTAAGACACCTAAGCATACAGTCAACACTGTTTTCTTCTGATTATTTTTTCCAGTTCCAGTTGAAGGTCTGAAGAGTCAGAAATACTTTGATGAACTGCGTCTAACCTATATCAACGAACTCGATCGGCTCATTAATTGCCGTATGAAAAACAATTCTTCTCAAAGGTTCTACCATCTCACCCGACTCCTGGACTCTCTGCAGATGGTGAGACACACAGCTTCATGTTTACTCACATTATCCTTCACATAAAAGAGAGAAATCGTGGCAGTAGCAGATTTGTTCAAGTTTTTTAAAGGTTTTTAAATCAGTCCATGCGCATGCCTTTGATTTAAATAGACAAGCAGAGAAAAAAAAAGTCAAATAACAGAGTAGTAGTTGTACTTTACTTGGTTAAAACATTTCTTGGAAATGCATGCAACGACAGTCCAGGGGGAGGCTGTCTTTTTAAATAGCTCACAGAAAAAAAAATGCAGTCAAAGCAGAAAGTGATACCTTAAAGTCCAACCATAAAATCTAATAACTGTCAGTGCAAAAAATGATGAGTAGTGCAGTACGATTCAGAGCTCTCAGATTTTTAGGCCAAACTATCTTTTTTTTTTTTTTTTTTTTTTTTTAGGGAAGAGAATTATTATCCTGAGTCATTGTCAAAACACTGCTCGTAGTTAATTTTCTTTTAATGTTTTATTTGTGTGTTTCTCTTTTGACTGACTTCTACAGACTGTAAAGAAGCTCCATCAGTTTACATTCGACCTCTTTGTCCAGGCTCAGTCACTCCCCACAAAGGTCAGCTTTCCAGAGATGATTGGGGAGATAATCTCAGTCCATGTACCAAAGATCCTGGCAGGTTTGGCCAAACCAATATTGTTTCACAAGTAGAAGGTTTTTGGTTTTTTTTATTGAAAAATGACTCATCTTTGCAGCCTCCATAGACTTCGACGAAGGTTCTGTTTCCCTACATCTTCAGTCTAATGGCTCTTAACCCTGTGCTGCAATCTTTTTTATTTTCCTTTTATCCATAATTGAGATAGTTTGTTCATAACTGTTAAAGCTTTTATCTGAAGCGGTGCAAGGCATCTGTTGACAGCACTGCTATTTCTGAGTGGAGAGTTTGTGTTTTTAGCTGGAGCAGACATGCTACTTTACATAAAGTCTTTAAATCATGGGAACAGTGAGCTAAAAGTGGCAGGGTTAAAGCATAAATTTTCCTTTGACCTTTGTTACTCAAACATTTGGCACTTTCTCATAAAAACTAACAAAGACAGCCTAAAGAGAATACTGGATCACAGAAAGAAACAAACACTTGTTATCCATTACCTTAGCAAAAAAGAAAAGTTTCAAGTGCTGCATTCAGGTACATCTGACAGGTTCATTTTTGTGAAACGCAACTTGTAGGTTCAGCTTTGAAGGACATTTAAGTGCATCAGTGCCTTAATATCAGGATTATTAATCTAAAGAGTGTTTTAAAATGATTCAGAATTAACATTTACCATAATTCTTATCAAACCAAAATGAAAAATCCTGACCTGATAGTGTGTCTCTATTCTGCATATAATTGCTTTGACAATCAGCATGGATATGGAAGTAAAGTTTTCAATGTACTTGTAAGATAGAAACTTGATGTGCTACATTTGTGGTCAGTAAACTTGTAAGATTTGTCTGAGGAAAAATAGATTTTTCTCGCTGTGTGAATGTGAAATTGGATTTATTTTGGTGGTGCCTCACAAAATAAGATTACAATCATAAAGCAAGTTGAGCGCTAGTAATTGAAATCAAAATAGAACAATCATGGCCTATGAGAAGTGGAGATAGCCACCCTAAGAGCACCCACCAGTTTATGCCTACTTAGGCCTATTTGACATAAACAGAACATATTCTGTTTGATCTTCTCTTTCATTCCGACTGGGATGATTCAGTGAACATGAAGGTGTAATGGAGAAAACATGAAACTATGGGGACTGATATATAGATTAACATTTAATCATATAAAAAAATGTTACTTGGGTAATAAACCAATGAGGGTAATTCCCTCATAGACCTCCTCAATCTGACTTCTTTTTATAGATAGTTAAAGCCCCCCTTAAAAAGAATGCAGAATCAAGTCACTTCCACATTTGCTTCACTTTTTAGACCTATGCTAGGCTATGTCAACTGCAGCTACAGAGTTTATACTAATTCATTATTACTATTGCTTAGGGTCTTTCATGGCTCTTAACAACTAGTGTCAGAGAAAAATCCTTCCCAGTTGCATTTGATGCGAAATTCCTCCTAAATTCAATTATTTAGAACCATGATCATTAAAGATTGCCTTGTCCTCGA
Source organism: Labrus bergylta (assembly GCF_963930695.1). NCBI lineage: Eukaryota > Metazoa > Chordata > Actinopteri > Labriformes > Labridae > Labrus > Labrus bergylta. Next base: position 11,116,127 of record NC_089208.1, read on the forward strand.
GGAGGACTAGATTAAAAGTCGTGTCAGGTCATGATTGAAAGCAAAGTGTTGTGTGTGTAACTGCAACAAAACCAAAACTTCACATTCTCTATTTTAAAAACAAAAAGATATTTAACCTGGTTTGCTCTCATCTACTTGCTCTCTGTAATCAAATAACTTTCATGATCAAATTTAAATTTCCTATTCAATACAGGACAGTACAGAATCTAAGCGTTTAATAATCATGGAAGAAACTGTGATTTATTAAAACTTTTTTTTAAGCTTCAATGCTATCCACAGATTTCATATCAGAGCAAAAGTCTTCTTTGAAGTGCTTTAACATTTACCCATGTACAGTGTATACTGCGTTTGTTTGAGCCAATGCAGACTGCTCCAGATCATGCCTGCTTTATTGATGCTCTGCAATTAACTCTCCTCATCGCACCAGCAACAAACTTGTAAAGCTATTGTCTTGATGTTACTAATTTAAAAGCATGAAGTGATAAATATGAAGAGGGTGAACTTGTTATAGCAGGTACGTAGCATGAATTAAGTTAGAAAAGATTTGGAATTTTTGGAAACTTTATTTTCTTGACTGCATGGTTTCAAAATTATTAATAATGCCACATAAAGTTGATGAGAAAATTTAAAAATGATGATCCAACTATGAAGAGAGTCACATGAACATGCCTTTTGTTTGGATGCCAATCTTTTTTTTTGGCACAACAGAGATCCAGAGATAACTCCTTTATGTCAGCATTCCTTTCATATTGCTCATAATCATTCAAAGGGCAAAAGTGGCATGAAGTGTTCAACCCATCATTCGTACTACACTTGTGCATACACAGCCCTGTCCTGTCCTGGCTTGTCATACCTGTTCCATAAAAATCAACAATGCGTAGCATTCGCCCAGAATATAAAAAAAAAACTCTGGATTTTATCTTCATAAAGTTTCGATTCTGGCTTTACATGATCCTAGCATGTACTATAAAACATGTAAAGGTAAATCTAAATATGACGTGCAGACTTGCAGCAAAGGATCTCAAGGCATTGATTGGTGTATACAGTGTGTTACCACCGCACTCGCTGTGTAACATGGAGTTGGCAGGGTCAGGCTGTGAGCAGCAGTTACAGCAGCAGGAAAGGATGGCATCAAACTCTGCCAAAGAATAAGAATAAGAAACCTACAGCCATCTGAAACCTGGGAGGGCTTCACATGTGAAAGTCCTTGACTTGTCCTGCCAGACCTCAGAGTTGAACCCCTCCAAAAAAAAAAAGAAATGTGGGGAATGCCTTGAAGATAACTGAACACAGACACTGCTGTAAAACAGTAGAAGACTACTGATACAGTGGGTTGTACACAGTTATGAGTTTTTGAAATTTCTTTCCAAAACATAAACTGAGTTGGTGAAACATGAGGCCCTTTGTACATACAGCTTCGTCTACATGAAGACGACTTTAAATAAGACTGACCCAAGAGTAAAGACCGATATGACCACAATCCAACACAGACAAAACTTTAATCCAACTTCTGCGATCAGCACTGTAATCATTTTCAACTCTGTTTTCTAACTGTAAATTCTAGACGTTATAACTTCACATTTATTTTACAAGCAAGTAGATGCATGCACCATGTGTTCGTATAACTGTGTGTAGTTTGCAACTATTTGTGAATGCGCTTTACAGAAAGCAATGCATGGACAATCACATGTCTCTCTGAATGTTTATTATATGCCTGAAGGCATGAAAACATTTTCTTGGTGGGACAAGCTGACTATGAATGTCATTTTTTGAGGAACTAATTCATTGATGATGTCAGTGAAGCATTTAGAGTAAAACATCATCGGCATAAATTAATGTCTTTGTCTTTTTATACAAAATTTGCTGTGTGGGAACAAAAGAACAAAATGGGGAGAATAGTATTTATAGAGAGGTACAGGTGCTCTATTAGACTTGACCAAACTAAAACAGCTGATCACAGCTTTTAAATCAGCGCGTTAATAAACCTTGAAGGCAGACGTTCAGTGAAGAGTTTAGACTACACAGCCATCTAAGTATTAGGCCATTTCTGAAGAACCAAAGTTTAAATTTCAACTCCTGAAATAATATTTATCAAGCCCTCTCACATGCACAATTTTGAAACGCTATTGTTAAACATTGTATTACTCCTCATCCTTGAACCGAATACTTGTTCTAAAAAATGTTGTAATGTTTTAATGCTGTTTTAGTTTTATTATGTATTACACACAGAGGCATTACCAGTGCCAGCGGATTGCTCACCAAAGTAAGGCACAAAGATGCCCCTGCACATTTTGAATACTGATGTGATTTTCTCACAGCAGGCTATGTTTTTATGTCACTTGACAATAGCTGGTATGTGCCCATTGTGCTGCATATGTAACATTGTCTTACATGCTACTTTAAATGTATATATCGATGGTTTAATGTCTGTTCAGGTGTACAAACACTTGACTTGAAAGTTGTCTCTTGTGTGATTTTTACCTTTTGTGACCTTTGTTTTTCAATATATGTGTTTTTCAAAAGGTGTAAAGCTGCAGCATCTTTTAAAGCGATTAAAACAATTTGGACTCTGAAAATTTGGTTTTTCATGATTATATTTTGCATAATCTGGATGAAAGCTGGCTGAAGAGAGAAATTGAACATTACTGACAACATGTTAAATGTACACCTTAGTTAGAAGTAGCAATATGTCAAATAAATAAGCAGTAAGCTTAAAACTAAACTTAACCAAAAAATGACTGAGCTTTATAAGTAAGTATCATCATGTGAATCCAAAGTAGAGCAGACATGGAATAAGTTAGCACTAAACATGTTTAATTCAGCTTAGACATCCAGTAAACAGAGTGCTTGCTTCAGTGAGAACACACACTCTTTTGTTCTTGTGTGTGACCGCTCTCTGACGATCTAACTTTTGACCGTGAATTAATTTTCTGACGCTCAAGGTCATATGAATTGGCAAGTAAAAGGCAAGGGAATTTCCACCAGCTACTGATGTGCAGCCAACATTCACCAAGTCACCAAGTCCCCTACTGAGACTGGTACAGTAGTTGATAGAAATCTTGGTACAAGTTGGTTGAATTTGAGTGTGGAATAAGAACGCGACTGGCAGTGAAGGCTGGAATGTGATTGGAGGAATGGATGGCAAAATAAATACAATGTCTGAATACAATAAGGTTTTTTAAACAGATAAACTTTTGCTGAACTTTACCAAACTAATCATCAAAATGACTGCGTTTCTAATTAAGTTAAACATCGTCACTGTGTTACTTCACATAAACAATATGTTAATCCTAATATAATCGTGTTTAAAAGTGCCAAACCTCATGGAGACACATGATATACTATGCTCCTTGGCAGCATGGTTCAGTTTTGGAAAAAATCATGGTAATAGTCAGATGGCTTCATGAGGTTTGTTAAAGAATGCAACACCACAGGGGATGGACTGGAAGGAGCCTGGGCAGGACAAGAAATTTAAAAATGTGACGTTTGGTTTGTTTGTGTGGTATTAGCCATGGTAACGGCATGGCCCTGGGGTTGGTTTATCATTGGGTTAAACAACAGACATATCACAAATATCTTCTTTTTATTTTTATTTATATATTTGTTAATTATTTTGCTTCCTTTGAGTAAAGCAGGCGGACTTTGGTGATCCCAACTTATCTTGTGGCGCCATTACAATGACAGTTGTGGCTTTAACTTCTATTGGATTGGTCCCCACAGAAATTGTAAAACAAATCCGTATTTCTCTCAGGGTAACTTTTGGGATTCCCTGACATTATATCTGGTACCTTCATACTTTTAAAAATTCAAAATACGTCCAAAAGGCTTACATCTAATCTACTTTAATTGAGCACTGCTACTGCAAACCCCCTTTTATACTCAACCGTAGCTTACAAATCCTCTACAGGAAGCATGTTCCTGTAGAGGAACACACACACTTAACACACCTCAGCCTCACGTAACCTCTCAAGTGTTTTGAACTTAATGACAAAAAATAATCAAACTAGGACATATATCAAAATAAAGCTCCTATAAGGACCATTGAGAGCATCCATTTTGTATGACCCCTGTGGACAAAGTATCTCTTCACTGATGTTGTCTAGTACATGCATAAGTAAAGTGTTTTTAACAAGAATAACTCACCCTTGCTTACTTTTAACACTCGGATGTATCACTCACTGTGAATATACTCGCTGCTCTAACACCTACTCTACAGCAACAACTGGATGATTAAAAAAAATATAGAAGAAGTTTAAACTTTCAGAGCACAACACATCCATAAATTGAGCTATTTTGAATTGTTTTGATCTTAATGCTATGCGTTAAAATGGTCAACAATTAAGCCTTTACTTAAAATAGTAATAGATTCCAAGATTACTTATTGTTATTCCATTGATTTCCATTAATAATAACAAACATGTTTAGGTAAATGTAAAGCCAGTGGTCTGAAACATCAATGAAACATTGTGGTACCTCGAATAAGGCCAAACAGGTCTTAAAGTAAGACCAAAAGTAAGCTTTAATGTAACACTTCCAACTTATGTTCCACTTTCAGTTTCTACAAAATATATAAACTTGAATTCCCACTGAAGAAAGAAATAAGCTACTAAAATTGCAGCAGTGACATCTTTACAAATGTTGTCCTTTATACCGAAAGATGACAATTTACTTTGCAGACTTTTTAACATCACATAAAAACATGTTTACTGCTTTGCAATTACCTCAAAAGCAACACAAAAGAGCATTCATTCAGTGGATACTGTTATGATAATGCATTAAGAGGATTCACTTCAGTGTCTTTAGCGATAGGTGTGGTTGGTAGGAGGAGAAGCAGGGTCAGTACTGGTGGCACACCTGAGGGGGGTGTGGTGGCTCTATCTCTGTAATCTTCATTAGCAGCACCTGCAGCATCTGAGGGAACTAAACTGATATGAAAGAGAGGGCTGGCGGAGGAGATCATACCCAAGTGGATCGGGCTGTCCGAGTGAGCTGGTCGCGGCACATATGAGGATCTTGGCGGTGAGTCACCTACACGCACCCCTCAAACAGACAGGACAGTTGCACACACATTCAGGTAAGGTAGGATATACCTTCACGTTTACGCAACACGTAAGGAGAGGCATTTGGATCTCAAAGATCCTGGAGAAAGTGGTAGCTAATCAGCTGTGTGACTTTCTCCATGACAACAGTTTATTTGAGGAGTTTCAGTCAGGATTTAGAGTCCACCATAGCACTGAGGCTGTACTAGTTAAAGTTACAAACAATCTACTTCTAGCTTCAGACAGGGGACTTCTCTCTGTGCTTGTCTTGTTTGATCTTAGTGCTGCTTTTGACACCATTGACCATCAAATCCTATTATACAGACTAGAACATTTACTTGGAATTACAGGGACTGCTTTAAGTTGGTTTAAATCCTACTTATCAGACCAATCTCATTTTGTACATGTTAATGATAAGTCCTCTATGCACACCAAAGTTAGCCATGGAGTGCCACAAGGTTCAGTGCTTGGACCAATTCTCTTTACATTATATATGCTTCCTCTGGGAAATATTATGAGGAAACACTCCATACAGTTTCATTGTTATGCAGATGATACTCAGCTTTATGTATCAATGAAGCCCGATGGCACCAGTCAGTTATGTCAGCTAGAAACGTGCCTTAAGGACGTTAGGACCTTGATGACCTCACATCAGGCAAATTTCAAGAACAGCCTTTTTTCACCTTCGTAATATATCCAAGATCAGGAATATCCTGTCGCAAAATGATGCAGAAAAACTAGTTCATGCATTTTTTACCTCCAGATTGGATTATTGTAATTCTCTTTTGTCAGGGTGCTCTGGTAAGTCTCTAAAGACTCTTCAACTGGTCCAGAACGCTGCAGCTCGTGTACTGACCAGAACCAGGAAATGGGACCACATCACTCCTGTCCTGGCTTCTCTGCACTATACAGTCTAGAATAGAATTCAAGATCCTTCTTCTCACTACAAAGCTCTAAATGGCCAGGCACCATCTTATCTTAAGGAGCTACTAGTGCTGTACTGCCCCTCGAGAACATTACGATCCCAGAATGCAGGCCTACTAGTGGTACCTACAGTCTCTAAATGTACTATGGGAGGTAAAGCCTTCATTTTTCGGGCTCCTCTCCTCTCGAATCGCCTTCCAGCCGGGGTTAGTTAGTTATGCTGCTATAGGCTTAGACTACCAGGGGAACTGGCACCTTGAGCTCCTCTTTCTCTCTGTCTGTGCATATACAGTACATCATATTACTGCATGTATCTATCTGTAAATCTCAGTCACTAACCACCTACTGTCCTGAGAGCTCTTGAGCTCTCTTAGGCTCCTCAAGATCGTTGGTTGATGGCCTGCCAGAACAATCCCCCCCCCCCCCTCCCCACCGGATCGTTGATGGACGGCTTGCCTCCCCGCACCCCCTTGCTCCCTATCCCTCTTCCTGCATCTTATCCCATCTCTCCCCCTATCCCTTTTCAAGCCCAGCGCAGTCTAGGTTTCTGAAGGCTGTTTCGTCATGAGCCAGGGATCCGGCCGAAGATTTCTGCCTTTTAATAAGGCAGGTTTTTCTTACCAACTTCTTACTGTAACTTTTGCTGCTTTGCTAAAGTGCTCATGATGGATAGGCCGGATCTTTGTAACATAGCAATAAGGTCATTTACCTGCTTTTTGTAACATAACAATGAGTAAGGTATTTTACCTGCTTTTTGTAAAGAGTCTCGAGATAACACTTGTTATGAGTTGACGCTATACAAATAAAAATTGATTGATTGATTGATTAAGTTACGGGCTCACTGGCCTTAGCGTCAGGCGCAAGGATAGCATTTAGCAGTGGGTTTGTGTAGCGGCGTAACAATGCATAAAAACAAAAGTCATTTGAATGTTTAAAACAGTCTCTTTAAAAAATAAATACATGATTCAAATGATGAAACCTCAAGGTTTATTTTCTCTTTTCGCAAACAAATCCAAGCATAAAACATCAAGAAAATGGGTTACCAGAAAAATAAAACAAGTGTAACATTTACATAAAGATCAATTAGATTTAAAAACAAAGACATAACAAATCTGGAGTGTTATTTTCAAACATTGTAACAATTACTTTTGCTCTGTAATCCCAGCAATTCATCAATACTTTCAAGACCAACCTGTATGACCCAACCAACCAACAAAAGGTAAAAACAAATTGACCGACAAGGCTGGAAATATGGGAATGTAGTGAATCTCTTTCTCATTAATACAAATGAACTATAAAATTAGCAATGGCATTATTAATATTACTATTAAATGGATTCAAATACATTGACTGGTTGATACTTGGAGGTAAAATACTTTTTTTTGTAATGCCTCTTAAAAAGGGACGGTATGATTGAATCACACTTTAGGTCTCATTGAATCTCACATTCATGGTTCAACTCTTTATCGACATATTCTTCATGACAAACAAGATCGTTTCCATGTACCGGTAGTTAGATCCAGTTCGATGGCAGATCAGTACTCGGTGCATTTTGATACTTAGTCTAATGTAAAACATATTCAGATTTATAATGATCAAATAATAATGATAAAATTAGTGTTGTATGGTAGATCTATTTAATAATGCTAAATAAGAGCATTAGGTGGGCACACAGTAACTAAGATACTTTTTAAAACTGATGATTTAAATAAGCAGGGAAACAGTTCTTTTCTCCATCCTTACTTTGTAGTAAGGATCAAAAATAAAGTAATTGCTTTGAGACGTCATTCAGAAGTCGATTTGCTGTTGTGCTGACATCGAACAACAGTTTTAGAATCAGATGGGACCAAATACATCCATTGACTTCTATGGAGCATCTCTTCAGTCCATCTGATTTATTTATTCACTGGTTTGCAGTGACTCCCTCTCACTTGATGCACACTCTTGAGTCACTTGCGGCAGTCACAACGGATGTAGCCTCCGTAAACTTCAATTCTGAACAAATAAAAACAGAGAAATATTAGAGCACCATAAATTAAAACTTTTTTCAGTCTATTAAACTCATACAACAGATATAATAGCTAGAAGAATTGGACATTATTGCAAAAGAGTAAATACAGTAAATCCCACCTCTTTTCTCGCTGTTGATGGCGGCGGAGAGGCTGGTGGACTAAATTTGGAGAGAAAAAACAAATAAATTACATCCATTTGTGGTTTGAAGCTTAAGGCCACCACTGATCTGCCTTAAGTCACCACCACAGTTGTTGTTAAAAGCTGAAGGAGTCTTGAAAATGGGTTTTAATTAAATAATGTTGGTAGTATGCATTATACACTCATCGGCCACTTTATAAAGGTACACATTGCTAGTACCGGGTTGGATCCCATTTTGCCTTCAGAACTGACTTACTTCTTCTTGGTGCTGGAAACATTTCTTTAGAGATTTTGGTCAATATTGACATAACAGCTTCACACAGTTGCTGCAGATTTGTCGGCTGCACATCCATGATATGAATCTCCCATTCCACCACACCCCAATTTTGTATTGAGATCTGGTGACTGTGGAGGCCATTTGAGTACAGTGAACTCATTGTCATGTTCAAGAAACCAGTTTGAGATGGTATGAGCTTTGTGACATGGTGCGTTTCCTGCTGGAAGTTGCCATAAGAAGATGGGTACACTGTGATCATAAAAGGTTGGACATGATCAGCAACAATGCGCAGGTAGACTGTGGCGTTTAAATGATGCTCAATTAGTACACAGGTACCTCAGTTGTAACCTGTGGTTATTTAAATTACTGTGGCCTTTCTATCAGCTCGAACCAGTCTGGCCATACTCGTCTGACCTCTGGCATCAACAAGGCATTAACGCCCAGAGAATTGCTTGCTCACTGGATATTTGCTCTTTTTCGGATCATTATCTGTAAACCCTTCAGATGGTTGTGCGTGAAAATCCTAGTAGGTTTGCAGTTGTTGAAATACTCAGACCAGCCCGTCTGGAACCAACAACCATGCCACGTTCAAAGTCACTTAAATCAACTTTTTTTCCCCATTCTGGTGCTCGGTTTGCACTTCATGTCTACATGCATGAATGCATTGAGTTGTTGCCTAGTGATAGGCTGATTAGTTATTTGCAGTAACAAGAAGTTGAACAGATGTACCTATTAAAGTGGCCAGTGAGTGTATATCAAATGTTAGCAACTCCAACAGCAAAGAGGTCAGCCTTTGCAATGAGCCTGGGCTCATTAGGCAATAAGACATAGAAATAAAAATGATAATTAATTGTGTGTCACTGCTAACCTGTTATTATCTTTTGGGATCTTAAAACTAACTATTTGATCCAAATATATTGACCATGTTTTAGATTATATAGTGTTTGAAATAGTCTGCTGAGAAGATTCAAATTCTTCCAATGTGGGAGAACAACCACTATCTGTTTCCTCTGCCCAAAGGCCAAACAAGAGCTTTGTGCGTATACACCTCCCTGTTAGACACATTAATGTGGCCTGTAACAATGATGGAGGAGACTACAATAAATAGAGAGATAAACTCTCTTTGATAAAACGAAACTCCCACAAACGCTCCCACTCAGGCATTTTTCATTTACAGCACTCATCAGTGCCTGAGCAGGGGAGGCCTGCAAGGCTTCAACTTGGACTATCAGAGCAAAACATAAAAGAGCAGATGTGTGAGTCCACCGTGACAATTACGTCATCAATGGGGGGAGTTGTACAAGAACAACAACCAGAGAGAGCTCATGTGAACTGAAAAAGTAACAGTAACAACAATAATTTAATGACTTAAAAATTAAAGTAATGTAATAAATGCAACTCTACCTAATTATTCGTTCCCCCTTGTTGTGGTTTTATTTACCTTCACCTACTGTTGAGTGAAAAATGAAACAAAAGGCCTTTACATACCTGCCAACTTGTCTGGAGGCATTCTCAAAAAATTTGGTTTTGGAGGCAACACTGCAGAGAAAAAAGAAAGCAGACTTGTTTGTATTGTAGATTAAATGTATGACTCATCCTCTATTTGAGATTCTTCATTTAATCGTTTTTGACCAGTGAGAACATGTCATTTGGTAGATTGGGCTTTTTCAACCCTCGCTTCTTCAACCCTCAACCCTCACCCTTACATATAAAAAAAAAAATTATCTACCAAAATTTGTGTTTGGTAGATTATTTATTTGTTGTAACAATGCTTCTTGGCAATAAATCTTATACCATTGTCAAGCCTGTCCATTCCTCTTTTAAATGGTGCCACATTTGTAAGGAGCATTTATTTGTGGTTATAAGCAGCAGAACTGAGCATGTGGGTTGCGCCCATGATAAACTTGCCAAATCTTCTCTGCTAAAAATATTTCACCAAAAAGCATCATTATGAAACACTGAATGTCTAATTTCAATCAGTTGTCGGGATCTTTTTGTTTGTGAGGATTTTGGCGTCCCCTGTGGACTAAGTATGTAGTGTGATGTCCCCTTTAAAGCACTGGTAATCTGGGTTTAATAATCCTTGAAAGTCTGTACCTGGATCAGAGTGATCCTATCCAGTTTTTATTTGAACTATTTGGATAGAAGTGAACTGGATTACATGATCTTTAGTGGAAAAAAAGTGGATTACCAAATCTGGATCATTTTTATCAGGATTAAACTGTTTGAACAACCGGGCCCAGGAAAGACATCAATATTTTAAGCACTAATCCAATTTGCCAATATGCCCCTAATTTGGTTACTACATGAGATTTCTGTTTACAACAGTGACCCATTACCACAACCAGCAGATACATAGTAAATAGTACGCACTCCCATAGCTTCCCTTTTTTTTAAGATTCCAACACCTCCTGAGGAAAACACCTGGCTTTGTTGTTAGAAACTATGTTCAGCTGCTTTTTGTCAAGTTGACTAACATTGTAAAGTGTTTCTTTATTTCTACATTACAACTTTAATAAACTGCCTATTACATCTCTTAAATGATGTTGAGGAGTGGGTGCTTCAACAGTAAAGTTGTGGTTAGTAAATACCAAAACAATTAGCAGAAAGATACTAAAGTGTTCAGAGACTAAAAAGCTGAGACAAACTGCAAGTATAATTCTGTAAGGAATTACAACTACTGTCTACTAGAAGTCCATGATTAACAGGATAATAATTGCTATAGTGATACCATCACCAAATAATCCTCGCACTGTGTGCTCTTTATTTCAGTATTTATCACAGTAATCCCAATGGCAGAGTAGATATGACAGCCTGATAACACTGACACGATAGGGAGTATCTGAGGCTTCACTGCGCTCACATCAAAGTGTGACACTGATGTCATTGTGTTGCAATAGAAGATGTGATTCAGCACACCAGACAACATGTTCATTCTTTGATAACTGATTCCTAAAGCCTTCAGGGTTTTGATGCAGACCATTTCATTTCCACGTCTGGCATGATTTTAGGTTTGCTTCCTTTAAATAGTTTTTGGTGGTTTGCTCGTACTAAAAAAGCAGAGACAGTTGTTAAATGATTATCGGGTCTACATTTGCATACTTTATAGGATCCATAAAAATGTCATAGAGCCCTTACTAGGATGTGTTTGTGCCCTCACTGCTGGCTGCACTTGGGGGCTTCTGTGGAGCAGGGTATCGGGAGGGGGGCTCAGGAGGCCTCACTGGGGGTCTACATATTGCATGTTTCTCTGAGGACCTTGTTCTGGTCAAGCCTTCAGAGTCACCTGTAAAACAAAACAATATAAAGCTTCATGTTACATAGAGCATGAGAAATTAGGGACTTGTAAATAACAAAAATAAATATTAAAGGGCAAACAAATCAATTATAAACCGTTCAAACCAGCAACCAACTTTTTGTTTACAGCAAGAGTGTTTTCTTAATCATTGAGTAGAAATGCTTCAGATGATTTTGCACTGATTTCCAATTTCCTCAAAACACAAATGAACAAGCTAAAACCAGACTTCTAGATTTGAAAAATGGGGAAAACCCAACTGCATATAACCAAAAGCTAACCAATTTCAAAGAAGCAGCAACTGGACATGTGGTAGCCCATGTCAGAACAATGGAGCTGTTGTGACAAGTGACATCTCTATAGTCTCTCTTGCTCTAAAAATCAATGGGAAAAAACAACAGATGAGCAGAATGAATTGAAGGACTAAATGTCCCTACAGGAATTGATCAAGGTGAAAACTAGTGGATGAAATGTTCACAAGCTGGCTTACAATGTTCAGTGTTCTTTTTCCAGGACATTTCTCAAATATTCACAGAATGCAAACAAATGCTTTTTGACATGACACTACAGTCTTTACCCGTATAAGTCCTAGACAACCTCGAAGATGTAATTTTTTACCAACACTACTACTAAGTACATGCGGATAAAAAAAAAGAGTGGGTCAAACCTTCTCTGTTGGCTGGTGTAGTTTTAGGAGGAGGTTTCCGGCCCTGAAAGGACGGCACTCTGCTGACATAAACTCCAGACTCCCCGTTTGCAGCTGTAGAAGAAGTATCTGGCCTTTGCCTCGCATTGTCTGTCTTGCCAAGGTCGGAGTCTGGTTGTCTGTCCTTACGGCTAGCTGTTCTGGGCAATAACGCTTGTCTTGGAGGAGGTTCTCTTGGAACGAGCGGAGCACTGCTTACAGGTTTTGTCCGCTGTAGGGGAACTGGACATGCTGAGATGTCCCCGTCCAAGACAGGGCTGTTGTTCTGTCCATCTGTTACAAGAAACAACACAATGATTCATGTGGACCCGACTACTTAGAGAGGAATTAGTGTGATGTTAAGTGACCCAGGCCAGGGTCAAAAGTCAATTAAATAAAAAATAAAACACTTTGATAGGAAATAAAACAGGTAAAGGAAAAAAAACTAACAAAATTGAAGTAAAAGTTATTTAAATGGAAGCTACAGCTACCCACACTGCTCTTTGTTGGGTAAAGTATGCAAACAGGACCTGCTCATACATTCATAACACGTTACAAAGTTTGGTTGAATCCTACAGAGACAGTTATAAAGGTAAACCAAGTATAACATTAAGAATAATTAAACATCACAGAACAAAGGGAGCACAAGCAGCAGGTGCTCCAAAACTTATCTTTCCGAGTGTGACAGGATGAAGACAAACCCACATAATGAAGGGCTTTAGCAGACAAATGAAAGAAAATTATATGATTTAGCTAAGGCGTTGACAAAAAAGACTAATGTGAGATAAAAAATGTAGAGTAGAAAAGTTTATTTGTACTTGAAATATAAAAGCACTAGAAGAATTTCCTTTTAAACAATAATTCAAGACAATGAATAGATTTTGATTTGTTATTCTTACACAAACAAATGATTTCGAAGAATGATACTCTAGAAAAAGATTTGATTGACACACACACGACAGTAAAACACATTTCTCTGTACTCCAGAAAATGTTAAGAAACGATCCTGCAGGTGTGTTTTGGTACAAATCTCTCCGAAATATAAAAATGAAAAAAAAGAAAAAAAAAGAGACAACTGTTCATTTAGCACAGACAGGATGGGATAATGATGAGGATGATGATGACAGTCGGGCCAAAGGAGGCTAATAATTACTCTCTGTGTGCTGGAGGTGGTGACTAAGCGCTTGATAAACACGAGGTGGCCGCTTGGAGATTGTGATGGGCTGCCGCTTTCTCGGGGTGATCCGCGGGGGAGGGACGGGCGGGGCGGTGCTGTCCTCTGGAACATTACTGAAGATCTGTGATGAAAATAAAAGGTACAGTTACACTGGTTAATTTACTATTTCAGCTATAGACAGGCTGTAATATTACTAAATGAATGAGATGACATAAACTAATACACACGTATCTTTTTACAGAACAATGTTAAAAAAACAAAAACAGATTTAGTGACTTCATTTCTACAATGGCAAAAAAATGCTGGTCCAGTACAAAATTAAATGAAGAAACATTCAAGTCTAAATGTTAAAGAAATGGAGGTGTGCTTGTATTCTTTGTCTTTCTGAGATAACAATGAGAAGATTGACATCCATCTTACAAAGAATGAAGCAACAGCTAACAGCAGGCTAGCTTAGCACAAAGACTGGAAACAGCTATTCTGGTTAATGCAAAAGGTATTGTTGTCTCGGCTGTTTAATATTGATGTTTAAAAAAAACATTGATTCACCATTTTATTGGGGGTGATGTTTTTGAATATTTTTTGATCAGGTCATAAAGAATTCATGGTGCCAGGCAGCTGGCCAGACCCAAATAATACCTTGTTTACAACTCTCTACGGCCATTTTTCTACTTAAAGACAAAATATTTTAATCAATGAGCTTCAGAGATGTTGGAAGGTTAATGCTATAACAGTAGCATTATTTGGACAGACTGTTTTTTACATTACCAGACTTTACTCTAAGTAGCTAACTAACTACGGTAGCACTGGTATTAACTTCATCTCTTTGCATGAGTCAGCACATTTTGCTAAAATGTTCCTTTAAGTACAACGAAATGCAATCTTAGGATAGGCTTTTTCATTCTTGCCTGAGTCCAGGCACGGCTGTGTTTCATGAAGAAGTACCTTTTTGTAGTCTTCAATCAGGATCTCAACGACAATATTTTGGAACTTGATATCCAACATGGCCGCCACAGTCTCCTCCTTTGCTCTCATTAGTGTGGGTCCAAAGATCACAGCCATGTTTGAAGGAATCATCAGGTTTTCTTCACTGTGACTACACACACTGTCAAAAAAAAACATAAGGTTGGGTTAAAAAAAAAAATGTAATAACACTGTTGGCAGAATAATTGAACTGATGTCAGTGGGAGAGCACACAATCCTGAGGGATCAGTTAAAACTTTCAATCACAAAAAAAGCATTCTGCCACTTACTTGACCAAGTGTTTAATGAGCATCTCTAACATCTCCCGATTCTTCTCCGGTAGTTTGTAGGTTAGAATATGAATTTCACTCAGCCGAAAGTCCAGATTGTCCGACTCTGTGACACAGAGACAACACAGGGTCACCTAAACTCATTATTTTAAAGTAAGGCCCATCTGAATCTGAACCATTAATATATAATATTCCCAAATATCTCTTTCCTTGATTTTGGTTTAGGTTTTAAAAATGCTTAATCTTAATGTAAAGTAAAGTAGAGTAGGGCACTTGTAAAAACTCTATGTAAGAAGAAGCCCCCATTCATTTCCTGAAAGACATTTCCAGGAAACTGAAGCCTTCAGATGTCTAAGTGTAAGACCCTGAAAGAATGAGGCTGCTGATTTTAAAGTCAAGGTCTTCTCTGTTTTACGATCACGCTATGTGACTGACAAAAACAAACAGGAGACTCAGGTTTCTATAAGTGTCTCCCAGATTGACCAAGTGTAGCTTGTAAAACTGCTGACCCTGCAGTCTGCACAGTATTGACGTACAAATGCCTGTTTTGTATCCCGCGCCCAGATTACTAGAGCCTTGACTTTGTAAGTTGTACGAGTCAACAGTCAGTTAAGCTCAGAGAAATACATGAATGAAATCTTTCTTTTAAAGCAAGGAAACACTAATGGTATATTAGATGAGCTTTTAAGTGTATATATGTTTTTTTTAATGTGACAAGAAAGGTTGTTGTTAAATGATACAACATAAACATATATGCTTGGATAATGCTTGAAAACTGGGGGCAGTTTAGACAAAAGAGAAACATAAGATGTCTAAACATTTGTTTAAAGGAAATGTGTCATGCTTTTAGACTTTGAAGGAACCCCTAATTAACAGACATAGCTTCCTGGTAGGCTAAAATCTGTAAGTAGAGTTTAAAAGTGGGACAAAAGATCATGACAAGACACACAATACTCCCTCGACTGGATAATCTCGACTCACTTGCAGCACACATGAGGTCTCTGTGTAGACCGTAGGTCATCAAAGGTTCGGACAAGCTCCTACAGATAAATACAGACTCTCATAAAAGAGTTCAACAGCAGTTCATCTTAATTCACCACGTCAAACACAGGAAAAAACAAAAAGCAGTCCTCCCTTGTTGTACAGTAACACCTGAAAGCACTCAGAACAAATCCTTCATCAAGGCTGCATTTGTTTGCTGAATAACAACAAATCATTGAAATCTGCATCCAGATCTACACATACACATGATAAACCATCAACATGTATTTTGGGATGGGGCTTTTACATTAAGAGTTGTGCAAAATATCAAATGACACAGACTGGCAACCATCTGAAATGTTCTCATAAACAGAATATAAACAATAAAATGCATAACTGTAAAAATGTAAAATATTATACTTCTTATACATATTAATCATACTTGGCTCTTAAGTTAGGAACATGCATTTCAATCTGATGTTAGTGATGATGTGTTTATATTATAGACAAAAAAACGTACCTCAGATAAAACTTAAGAGCACTTGTGATGGTTTTAATGTCACAGTCACTGCTTTGCAGATCCACGTCTCCTGGGTTTGTAGGGTCTAAAAACAGAGATATTCACAACAAACAGGCAGAAATATTTAATGCCATGTTGTCCAATTCCTTGTTAAAAAAATATCCCGGTGTAATCCTACAGCTGTGTCAGTTATACTTAGTTATGAGCAATATAGGGCCTCTCTTTTTTTTTTTTTTATTTAGTTAAAAAAAAGGTTTCTAAATGATGACAGACATTTTGACATGTCTGACGTCATGACAGAAAAGCAAAGGTGTAAATAATGAAATAAAAGCCTTTATTCTGCATAACTAAATCAGTTTCACGTATTATATTAATAGTTGCTGACTTGTATCTGTCATGGCTTATTTGGATGGTTGAACAATGCAAAGGTTTAAAGATCATTTCTCATGTGGGCTGTTTAACCTTTATCAATTAATGGAAGCAGGAGGATGAGATATAAAAAAGCAGAGGAGAGAGAAGGGGGATGACAACTAGCAAAGTGGGGGTTATAAGGATTTAGCCTAAAGCTACCAGGGCACCTTGACATTGATAATGTTTGTTGTCACACTTGTGCTTTCTTCTACTGTAACAAGTTGAAACGCATGCTGGAAAGTGTTGAAATCTGCATAAAAAGCTGTAGCTGTCCATTTAAGGGCAGAAAGAACAAGCTGTAAACACAGCCATGTTTACTTGCTAAGTCAATATTACAAACAGTAGTCTGTTTCCATTGAGCGCTCTCGTTTTCTGAGAGATATTTTGCTCTCTAACCACTTATTACTCTTCTACGTTCATCGCTGATTTAGATTGTCAGCTGGTCTGTTTGGCGCAGCGAGTAAACATTGAGTTTTTACAGCTGTAAAAACAGCTGCCCCCATAACAGCTGCCCTCAGCAGCCAAAAAAAAAAGCTGCAATGCAAGCGAGGGACCTCAACAATAAAGTTGTGGAAATCAAGAAAATCAAAGCAATAACTGAAGAGCTGAAGGGAACAGTGAAGGGTCTGATAACTCTGAGGGTTTGTCACTACCAGAGATGCATTTCACGTCATGTTTATTCATTTTATCTATTGTTTTATAAACAAATAATTATTATTTATTGGGACTAGCCCTGCAGAGCAGGAATGTTGTGAGTAAGCGCCCTGCTTGTATTTCTTGTTATTCACACAAAGAGGCTTGGTGTAAAGTCGCAGAATCTGTTTCGATGTGCGTCAAGGAAGAGACAAAGTCAATGGACAGATGCAGAAGATGTTCACAGGCATATGTGCTTACCAAAGAAAGCGTTTAAAAGCTTCTGCACTTGGATATTGCTGCCAACTGTTCTGTACACTCCTTCTTGATCGACTCCTGGAAAGATGAGAGGGGGAGGTAAAAAAAAAGAGGGAGAGGGGGAGTATGATCGAGACAAACACGAGCAGTGGAAATATACCACATGCTCCTCTTCTCAACCTGCATGAGCCGAAGTTAGAATACAGATGTTCCTTTCTGATTATGAGCATTTCTTTGAATCGCGTACTGAGCCAACTGTCTGAATCATGAGTCACATGACGTGTTTATGGGCTGAGCACTTCATTCCGTCAAGATTTATCATCCTGCCAGAGAAACTACCTGGGACAGTAGGATAATAAGATACAAACGCCTTTAAAATATGTTTGAGAAGTTAAAGCAGAGAATCATTGTCAAAAATTATTAGTCAGAAAATATCAGGCAGTGCTTAATATTCAGGGATAAAGCTGATGATTAAAGTTCTGTACAACCTGAAAAAGACTCTTGATTTTGATTCCAGACGAGGGCAGCCTGCAGGCATGGAATTTACACGCAACCTTGACTCAATAACTCCCCCCTCAGGGTAACGGACGCAACTAAAAGCAGCCCAAATACACCTGTGACTGGTTCCTTTACCTTTCGTTTCGATGTAGTTGATGCACTTTCGCACAAACTTAAATCCAATTTCGTTCAGTTCCACTGTAAAAGGAAGAAGAAGGAGCAAATTTACCAGACGTCCATCATTTAAAGAGTGAACAAATTAAAGACAGATGCATTCGGTGACATGGGATGGAGAGGGAGAGAGATGACATGCCACATTAAATGAACAATACCACTTGGGTAATGGTGACAGACTTACTTTCCGCTTGCTTGTGGATTGGGGAATGATAGATCTGAAATGAAAAAAAATTGAAAGGAAATTGAAGACTGTGAATATATGAGAAAAATCTGTCTGGGCTTGGACGACTCATTGATTAATGAACACAATGTGCTTCTTAAAACAGAAAAAGGAAAGAAAAGCAGGTGATGATGATGGCACAAACCTATCTCCATAGAGATCTAGCTTTCAGGAGAGTTCCAGGTCATTGTTAGCAGATACAAGTTCAGTGTGAAATGATTAGAACAGTTACAATGCTGTGTTTTTTTTTTCTGTTGACTGGTTGTGTTTGAAGCAGTTTGGTTGATCAAAACCAGCACATGAATTTCGTCATAAACATCAGTATCCCCCCCCCTCCCCATTTCCTGTGTGCTCTGGGAATAAGTTACTCAAAACCATCTTGATGTTCAGCAAAACAACAATCCCAAGGAGGCTATGCATCCAAATTTAGAAATGTAATCTATGTATGCAAATGTGATAAAGCCACAGTCAGATCAAGGAAGCACTGACGGTGAAGACTGAACATTTTCTACCACATTTGAAGGACTCTTTCCATGTTTGTGGATAAAAGAAAACAGACTGAATGTGTTACTACTTAGGTAACTTCGGCAACGAAGGGAAACATGTTGGTCGATTTTCCTCCCCTCTAATGACGACTAGGTTCAGCTGAAATCACAGATAACTCGTCTTGTGCAGACTGCTATTAAAGTCATCTCCAAACACTCTATGAACAGTCTGTTGTCAGACAGAGGCAGAAAATGGTGTCTCACATTCTTTACTCTGAGTTTCAGCTTTTACCCTCTGGGAGAAGATTCAGGGTCCCTCAGACCACTGAGACCAGACTGAACCGCTACAAACATTCATTCATGCTGATGTCCGTTAATATTCTGGATAACAGGTAATGTAGGATGTTGCCAAGGGGCCGTGCAATATGTCAATATGTCACTGCTGCAGGAAGGTGTTTTTATGTACAGAATATGTCGAGTTTTTACACCTTTTGTATGATCTCTATTTATATACATTTTAATTCTCTTGTAACTGCAGGACAGAGTCCAAGACAAATGTCGCTGTGTTGACAATAAAGTATATCTTATCTTATATTTTATTCGTAGTGGAAAGAGCACAGAAGGATTTCCTGAAGGTGTAATAATAGGTTTTGTCACTTTGGCACCTTCATATTTGGTTCAAACCAAATCTTCTTGGTTTGAAGACAAAACTGAAACTAATGGACAGATCACATGACTCCCTACTGCTCCCTTTTTATATTGCACCTTTTGAAGGGCAGCCTATTAAAGTGTTTAAAGGGGGCAAAAATAATAGTTAAAAAAAAAAAAAATCGCAATTAACCTATAAAGACAAACCTTTCACAAAAATGCATTTCACAGACACTAAAAACCTGCTGCATGTTATTCCCCACTCTCTGTCTCCCAGATATCTGACTCTATCCACTGTTCTGTTTCATAAAAATCCCAAAAGTAAACCTGAAAAAAGAAGATTTTCTAAAAAGCATTCTCTGCAGCAGTCTTATGTTTTACTTAGACCTGTCGAGTCAACATTAGAAAAGTTTATCCTGTTTAAAAATACACACTAACAACTTTTACTCTGTTTTGACAGAAGGGTTTACATTCTTGCCATGACTGTGTTTTTAAAGGAGTAAGTTCACGGATTTTAATATAATTACATTTTCATCTGGCAGTAAATTCTTAATGTTGTTATGTCTGAAACAACAGGTCTGAAACAGCGTCTTGTACTCAAGGGGGGAAATGACTTTGACTGTTTTGGTTCAAAAAACATGGGGCATCTTATAATATTCTATCATCTAAACAAAGGGGGGTTGTTCAGTTAAAGGGGGTGAGAAAGGACCCTTTATAAGAACTCCACAAGTGATTTGTTTTGACTACTTTTCAGAATAGCCAATTAAAACAACTTAGGAGCTTTATATAATTGGAACAAATTTAGCAACCACCAGACAGATAGAGCCATTTTTGTAGTCTGACAAATACTATGTTATGGTTAACTGTATCGAATATAGCGCCCAGAGTCAGTAGTACCAAAAGTGACACCTGATGTGTCACTGCTCAGATGAATGTGGTTTCAAACCCTATCAAGTACAGCCTGGTTGCTATGTGGAGAAGGTCAACCGGGTTTTTGCTCCCATGGCTCCAGGGAGACTTTTATCACTGAGGTCGTGGTTAACCCATGTGAAAGAGAACGGAACCGGCGATTATCTGACATTTTTATAGGACCAATAACTTCACAATCAATCCGTTATTAAAAACAGTGGTGATTACTTGTCTTTATTGCACGAAACAGCAGAACTTTCCACATAAACAAAGACTCTTTGAAGGCAAGAGAGCAGGGTGTTGATCTGGATCAAGGGTTATTATTTAACCACAAAAAAGTCCCTGCTCGGGGGGGTGGTACTTTATGTAAAGACTGGACAGTATTTTTAAAGTTTTACTATAAAAAACAGGCTTTGAAAATGTACAAGAGTTAGAGTTTCAATCTGCTTTTAATTGCTCATCTTGTCCATTGTTGCCTGAAAAACTAATGTGCAAAGCACAATGGAAATCTCTGCCATGCTGAGTGTTTTTGCCTGTCTGTTAGATAATCTAATCATCCTAAATGCTGCGTCCTAACATCAAAGTCAAATCAAAGTCAAGTTCTTAACTCATACAGACTGACAGTAAGACAGAGGAGTGGCAGGACGTTTGTAATAAGATGCAGAATACACAGAAGCATCCCCATGTTCAAACAAGTACAGTGTTTCCCCTAGGTTTACAGCTTTGGGGGGGTGGGTGGTGCAGGCAGACGGACGCCGACACAAACACTTTAAGGAATGTTGGTGTTCTTGGGTTTCTTTTAATGACAGCTGTCCTGTTCTATCGGAAAGGGATCCTTAAATGACTTATTTCCGACTCTATCCACTATCCTATTTCTACAATAAAGGCACAAAAAGCCAAAAAAAAATAAAAAAATAAATAAATAAAAAAAAAAAAATATATATATATATATATATATATATATATATATATATATATATATATATATATATATATATATATATATATATATATTTTTTTTTTTTTTTTTTTTTTTTGATTAACTTGACCTTCAAGGGGGGCAGGGGGTGCCATGGGGAGGGCGGGCCGCCCCCCTAATATAATGGTAGGGGAAACACTGTTCCCAGCAAGTAACAGCATGCACTGGCATACTGCAGTGTGAGGCCCAAATGAGCTGATTTGAAGTTTCCATCTGACAGAGGGGAGAGAAGCAGTGTTGCACTTTATATTTCAGTGACACAGAAAGCCAAAGGGCATTGAGAGTGTAGTAGAGTCAGAGTGGCAGAAGAGATTATCCTAAAAGACCACAGAGTTTATCCTGGCTGAGGGCTCACAGACATGGTGATTCCATGTGGAAGATCTTAACTTGAGAGTATTTGGGCGAAGTGGTTGGAAAAAGCTCTTGTGAAATGTTCTTGATGTTAGGGAAGTTGCACAGAAAGAGGGCAGTGAAAAGTGTGCCTTTTGTTATTTTCACATCCTCTGGCAGTGGCTGACATTAGACCATAAGTCACACGACATCTGCCGCTAAAGCATTACATGAAAATGCAATCTGACAAGAACTGCAGAGGAATCCAAACTGAAATAAAACTTGTGTTTAGAGCCCAGACCAAAAAGCAGAATTAAGGGTTTGAAATTTTGCAAGCAAAGCAAAATAAACCGTTAAGGCTTGAAAACTTTGACAGACAATTTCCACATGAACACAACTTTCTAAATTCAGACACAAACTTGATTTAATGAGGGGGGAAATAGATAACCTGAAATAATGTGAACTCTGTTGTTGCTTCAAAGGGCTTTTAAGGTTATTCTCGTGCCATCACTTAGTCGTACACTGATGGCTTTAATGTGTCTCCCACATATCAGTTTTACAAAAAACCTTGACATCATTTATGTCTGCAGATCTTCACAAATGTTGTTTATGAGTTATTGTGTGTCTTGTGAGTTTTACATTAAAAAATAAGCATGACAGCAACAACATTATTGTTTCCAAATTCTATTTTTCTCAAACAGCAGACCAATAATGTCCTTTATTGTCTCTCGTCTTTTTCTCTTACGGTGTTCGACAGGATGATTTTAACTTAGTGCAATCAAACAAAGAAGCTGCAAACGCTTTCTCAGTGTAGCTTCTTCCTAAAAAAATGAAACTTGTGATTACAAAACTAACTACCTGCCAATAATTAGAGGCAGTATTTCAAGAAGAAGAAAAATAGGCCAGACTTGGAGAAACTCGGCAGATTTGAAGTGGAAACTGGCTCTGGGAGTTTCATGTGTCAACACAGTAGCTGACTCCACATTGCACTGCCGATATTCTGGCAGTAAAGTCGTTCTCACAGACTTTTTATCAAGGAGAAGACAAACCCGCAAAAAAGATTTGTTTAATGAGAAATTAACTCACAGGCTCTTTTCCATCCATGGCCTCCATCCACAACTTCCTCTCTCCGTCAGAAAGAGCCTGGAATGTGACTGGAGCGTTTCTATGGAAACAGAAACAAATGCCATTAAATAGGCAAAGGTTGCCGGTAAATTATTCCGTAGCAGGATGTGGTGCTATCGCATCCAACCATTGTGTCTAAAACTCGTAGAAATCTCACAAAATGTTTTATGCAAAACAGGTTAGAAAGAAATCTGAAAAACAAGAAAAAAGGATTCTGAGCGTTTCATATTCCTGTGAGTGGAAAGATGGAGGTTTAAATGAAGATGAATAAGACAAGCATGATGAGATGATGAAACTCTATTATTGCTTTCTGTGTTCTTTAGAAGACAACAACGTCTGGTGCCAAGTTCTGCAGCGTGTGGGTGACTGAATCAAATGTTAACTAACTGTGTTACAAGTTGAAAGCTACGTCTGCCAACTGCACCAATCCAACTCTTCCAAATGTTAAACTTTTATACATCCACAAAATAATATCTATATCTGAGAAAAGTAGGTGACGTGATCGGTAAAGAATATCTTAATGTGTGTCTATGATATAGACTATTTCTGACTTCCTTTTCGTCTCTCAAACACATCTAATATAAAGTCCATCTGGAGTGGACCGTAACATTAGTCAATGGACACATCACAAGAGCTACAGTATCATATGAGATCACTGCAACAACAGCAGCTGTAACGCAATATGAAAAGGAGCTGAAAAGTATTTTCGAATGAACAAACAAATAGCTGAATAATGTTGTGTTAAACAGAAACAACCCAGAGTGTTTTATTTATAATTATTTAGAAACAAAGGCTAACAGTGATGTATGTTTTTTGTTGATTACTGGCAGTAATGTCATGTTACTAGCAAAGGTTTTTCTCCTGTAACTCTCTCATTACCTTTGTCGTCTATTTCAGCTACTCTGAAGCTAAAAGTTCTCAAAAATCAAACCATTTGACTAAAAGTACTGACGTGATGTACAGAAAACGGTCCAAGTAATTATTCTGTTGTATGCAGACAGAACCTAAACAGAAAAGTAACACATTTTCTGTAATGTAGCTGCACTATGATTGACTACACGTTCCTCTAGGATAAAACTTTTAAATTTTAAAATATATATATTTGATACTGAGTTGAATGTGCTTTGATTTGAGAGTATGTTGAGAAAGTTTATTGCAAATGTAAAATGTGAGAGTATGTTATTAACAAAATGTGGTCTGAGCAGGAAATTTACAAAAATGTGTGTACTGTGTTCAATCTCCACAAAAAAGTTTGAAAAAAACAAAAATAGGAGTGTAAATGTTTTTTTTAAATTATAAAAACAATCTTGTTTTTCCTGATTAATCTTCAGCACTTACACAACTGTATCTGAATGGGTCACCTCAAACAGGCAGTCACACACTAGTGCACACTGTCCCCTCTCTATCCTGTGTACAGTATTCACTTTTTCTGTCTGTCCTTCTGGAGACATCAGAGGTCAGAGGTCAGGGTCTGGTCCTACCATTTGGGGGATTTCAGGGACTATCATACAGGCAGATGGCTCAACTCTAAACATCTTGATCCGACAACGTTATCTTCTACACTAGACAGCACTGCCACCTTCAGTTTATCACACAGCCAGCTCTTTATTATGGTGTTATTCAGCTCACACACTAATTGCTCTTCATGCCGAGGCTCTTTCATTCATAATTCAAGCCTCTTGTAAACCTTAAAAAATAACCCGCCAGCCTCCAAGTATTGCCAAAGACTTCAAGAAACCCGAATACAACAGAGCTGCTCAAGTGTCTATTCAAATTGATTTGACCTGCTTGTTTAATTATGAGCTTGTTGTTTTCCTTCTTGTGAAATCACTAAGTCTGCCATCTGTTTTTCAGCGTGCGCCTGTTGCTCAGGGATTGTTTGGGCTACAGTCCATTTAGCCCTCACACTTTGTCCTTGTGAGCCACCTGTTCAACTCGACGCCTCAACCTGTTTATCCCACAAGGCTCTTTAGTTGCTTCATCTTGCGGTTTCCTCTGATTTGTTTGTGCTAACCTCTCATTTGTTTCCACGTCAAAGCAGAAGCGCTTGTCGATGGACTCGGTTTTCCGGCGGATGCAGGATTTCATCGTTAGCTGCGTGGGGCCCTGGGGAGAAAGAGACAGATTTGGGACGTGATTGGCCCATGTGACGATGACAAAAAGGACAAACAGATGTTTGTCTGAGGCTAAAGAAGGTGTTGATTAAGCCTTAATGTAACGCAGTTCTCTTCTATTTACGGACCTGTTTAGCTGTGGGCTTCTGCTCGCAGGGCACCATGAACAGCAGCCTCCCCTCCTTGAGATACTTGCAATAATATTTAACCCATGACACACCCAAAGCCCCTGTAGAGACAAAAATAACAAAACAGGACGGCCCTCGTCAGAGAGCGTTCATGCAAGTGGGAAGCTTCTTCATTTACATCTTGTACACTTACACTTCTCCTGACAGTATAGATAACCCTCCATGGGTTGACTGTGCATTTTACAGATCTGGGACGGGTGTTTCATCCTCTTCATCAGCTCCTCCATCTCCTCCCGAGTGCTCTCGTAGTTGTTTCTTGTCTGCCGGAAATAAATAAAAAACAGACAGCATTTTAGATCAAGGAAGTTGGATTAAATTATATTCAATCTGAATGATGGCACTGTAAAAGCTTACATTCTGCAAGCTGAGCTGCAGTTCTTGCTTGTAAGGCATAAAGTCCTGAGTCATCTCCACTGTCAGGTTGTTGAGCGTCAAAATGCTGTGAAGGAAAGCCAGCACCTGTCCAACCAAAGCAGGAGACACATAGTTAAAACAAAGCCAGAGCACAAAGGAACCACTGTAAGAAATTAAGAATAACTAGTGGGATTGTTTTCGTCTATCAAGTTCTCGCTCTGTGTATTTCCTCATTGTGTTGTTACAGGTTTGTGGTCACACACACAGAGGAAGAGAGGCAGACCTCCGACAGAACTCACCGGCTCCACCACATCAAACTTCTTCCTGTCCTGAACCTGATGGATCTGATACACGTACTCCACCGACGATTCATAGAAGTTCACTCGCTCTTTGTCCAGGAGTTCATCAGCCTGCAGTAGAAATTTAAAAGAAACGTCCAAATTGTGTTTCTCTCTCTCTCTCACCAACCAATGAGTGCTTGTTGTACTTCACCTCATGCAGTTGACTCTCTTTCTTCTTGCAGGACAGACTCAGGTGTTTGTCCACCTGGGAGTAATACTTTTCACTGTCTTTCTCAAACCTCTTCCTCTTCTCCTGAAGGACAGAATTGCAAAAAAGAATAATTAAACCAGGATCACATTAAGTTTGTTTGGGTGTCCTGATCCTGTAGATGTCCATTCAAATCATAATCAACTCTTGGAAACCAATGTGTTAAGACTGCAAACATGGGGCTAGTTAGTTTGGGCGCGCCATGTACAGAGACTGAGGCCCTAGAAGCAGACAGCCCGGGTTCAAATCCCACCTGAGGCCCCCTATCCTGCATGACATTCCCCACTATCTGTGTCCCAAGTTTCTGACTCTATCCACTGTCCTGTCTCTCAATTAAAAAGGCATAAAAAAAGCCCCAGAATACATCCCAAAAAATGACCTTAAAATAGTAAATTCTGGAAACAAGTTCAAATAATCACATTTCAAACGTTTAAGTTGTGTCATTGAGGGGGCGCTTGTGAGAAAAGACTGGCAATTGTTCCACTTAATTTGAACACTTTGACTGTTGCTGTTATTACATTTCACTTTTGTAGAGCGGACAGGAAGTCCTCCTCTGTCTCATCAAGTGTTCGAGCCAGCATCAATACTTTTTTAAAGTGGGTGAAGAAAAGAGGATATGTTGTAAATATGAATTATTTCCACATGTTATTTAGAGCCTGCACAACGTTGTATATTTAAGGTTTAGTTAAAGATAGCCGTGAGGGGGAATGAAGTCTTTTCAGTCAGCTGAGCAGAACCAGAGAGAAACACAAATGTCATGTTGAATAATTGAGGAGACATCCCACAGAGCTTCCTGTTGTGAAATTAAGTATTGGTGAATGTGCACTGACGGTGGGGGGGTCTCAACTTTTCTTTGGACTACACATTTTAACATGTGAAAGTCTTAGAGAGGTAATAGAGTTCATGATAATTAAAGTGTTTAATGATGTAACATACAATTATTAATAGATTTTAGGAAGTGGAGTGAAAGAACCCGTTTGTTTTCTCTCCATGCTTAAAAAAAACTGAGCAGGTGCAGGACTCTGTCAGTGCAGTAAATGTCTAGTCTAATGAATAACGTTGTGTTGTTTTGACCAGGGGTCTCGTTGTTCTGTCTTAATAAAAGTTTAATAAAAAAGAAGAAAAAAAGAAGAGGAATCAGAACCAGCACTCACTTTTGTGACTCCCAATTGCTCCTTTCTGAACTTTTCCAAGGGCTTGATGAGCAGATCAGAGGCATTCTGAACCTGGACAGACAAACTTGAAGCAGTAGTTAATGTGGCCATCTAAGATTTCATAGCTTTATAAATACACTTTAACACAATGGATTGCCATTAAAACACGCACAACATTAAAAAGGTGAAGTGGATTATCTGTGGGGTGAAGACATGTGTATTTCGGTAAAAGGGGGTTAACTTGTGGAATAGTTATGATATGGAATTAAGAATGTGGTGCTCACTTTCCAGATTTACATTTTTGTTTGAAAAAGTTGTGTTTAACAAGTATAAAAGACCTGTTTGATTATTTTTTTTGTGTGTAGAAATGCCGTTTGATTTTGTTTGCTTCATTTCTTTTGTTTTGATTTGTAAGAAATGTTTGGAACAATTTTTGTTCTGATATGTTTTTTTGTCGTGCCTAGTCATGCCTAAAATAATAAGATTTGAAATAAGGGTAGGAATAATAAGCTAAAGCTTCAGCCTACACCTTTTCAGTCAAATTTTTCTTCTCATCTTTTCTTGAAAGCACCTGCCTTGTAATTTTTATTCTACTATTTTTACGCATTTCTTAATGGAAAACTGTACATGTTGACCGAAATAAAAAAATGACTACTACTACTACATGCTGAAAAACGTGTTGAATTCAATATCTTTCATGTTATGAATACTAATCTCCCACACCATGGCAACAGTGTGGCAGATGACCTCCACTTTTAACATAAGATCACTATCCAGTAAAGCCAGTCTAACAGGTAAAGCTACTTCTAATGACACGACCGGATTGCTGAAGTGTAAGCCGAGGTGACGCCACAAAGAAGATTAGATTGTGTTTTATCTGGCATGGTGAAAGTATAGAGAGTGGGGAAATCTATTAGTTATTGAAAAAAATAAAGATGGTCAAAATAATGAGTAAATAACAAGAGATAGAGAATTAAATTGTACTACATACATATACGATGTAAAAAAAGTGTTAAAAACAGAAGAAGTGATGAGAACACCGCGGAAAATGTATCAACAGACAGGATACATTTAAGAAGAAACAAAAAGGGAACAAAAAGGGAACAAAAAGAGAATAAGCAAACCAAAAGGGGAACTGAAAGTAAAATAGCTGAATTTCCCTTAACTCACACACACAAGGCACGCACACTTACACACACAAACACACACAAAAAGGCGCACACACACTTACACACAGGATGAAGGTGTGTTTGCGAATCTTGGAATTTCAAGAACCAGAGACATTGAATATCTGGTTCACACCACAAGGTGTTGATACTTTATCATAACAAACAGAAAGTCAAACAGAGCGTGCCAAAAGTTGCATTCTAAACTGGTGTAACCTTTCAGCGCAGGATGTGTTAATTGGGTTTCTATCAGTAGCGGAGGGTCAAATAGGATGCAGAGTCAGCGTGGAGGATGTTGATAACCCACCAGCATCATCCTGTCGTGCTCCACTTCCTGCAGTAGTCCTGCAAACTCCTGAAACGACTCCGCTGGGGATGAAAACACAAAGATGACAACCAGAATGAAAACTTCTCTTATCTTAATGGTCTGACGCAGAAAACACAACTGGAACTATTAAAAAATAAATCCCCCCCACTTTCATCAGAATACACTTTCTGGTGATGATTGAATACCCAGCTACTTCAAGGACATAAGCTCAAGTGTGTGTTATCCAAAAACCCTAACCCTTTTGTTTCCAAACTGCTTACATCTATGATTCAGAGGAATCACAAACTGGCTGTCAACATGTTCTTTCCACTGAGGTCAAATACAGGAAGACTTATCATAACCTAAAGTTTGTTATGAATCTATTTAGTAAATAGTTAACTCAGCGGGAATAAGACATGACATTTCCTGCAGACCCTCTAGCACTCAGTTAAGCATTAAAAAAAAAGTGTGTGTAGTTTTACCGATGTTGATCTCATCGTCAGTCAGGGAATCCCCGATGAATTCAAACTGGAAATCTCCGAGAGTCTGGGAAAACTTCTGCACTGCCAGAGAATAACCTATAAAAGAAAAAAAGAAACAGGAGGCCATTTGATATATTGTTATTGTCAGTGAGGCATTTTGGGCTCAATTTAAGAGTCTACAATAAACAATAATCTACAGGTCTTTAAATTCGACTCCATCCTTACAAATATTAGTCTATATCAGGATTATTTTTTATTTAGATATTATTATTAGTAGGTGGGAAGAAAAGAGATCATCTGTTGTGTTCAGTAGCACAACAGCAGGCCGTACACAGTGTGATATAATATTCCTGCTATGACTGAGCTTTACAGTCAAAAACATCAGTCAGATCAAATCTGACGTGCATTTCGCCTGAAGGACGTGGCATGACATCTTTGTTAGCACACTCAAATCCCTGAAGCAGCCCTTTCACATGTTTATTCCTCCTGTACCTGTGCCTTCTTTATAAGGTTCAGTTGTAAACAAAGTGCGGCTCTCACATGATTGCAGCGGGAGATGGATACAAAAGTTGAACAGAACACAAGCAGTGAGTCCTACACACTGGACGGGAGATTAAATTGACTTTCATGAATATGTGTTGGTGCAGCTTGCACTCGTGACCTCTGACTATTATGTGAGCTGAATATACAGTGGGACCCTCAGCACTCTGCAGCACCTACAATGACAGGGTCTGTTTCTGAGGTCAAATGCTTGTAATTGCTGGGTTGGGCAGCAGAATAATTTCTTGTTGACTCAAAACTCAATAACAAACCACAAGTTTGCACCTTCGTACGTTGTGCTGTGACTGGCTGTGGAAACTACAACCAGCAGCAGAGGGATTACAAACAACATCACACAGGGAGGAGAGGACAGATACTGGACACATCCTGCAGGAGGAGGCAGCTGTGTTGCTTTTTGGGAGCTGGTCATACTGCACATCTGCATCAGATATCTGTCCTTTCAAAGCAGTTTGTTTGGTTTTCTCCCTTTTGAGCACTAGCACCTCCCTGATTGTGCTTTCCCAGCCACCCACAATGCTCCTATAGGCCATCTGAAAGGCCCACTGATGCTAGTCTCCAGCCTCATCCCTGCAATTGTTTTTTTTTTTTTTTAAAAAGCTGTTAGTGACCTAAAAAATAAGAGAGATCACATTGAAGCAGGCTTACCCTTGATTGCAGTGATCACACTGTTGCCATCTTTTATCAACTCTTTGAGAAATTTGCCGGTCCTCTCCAGTTCCACTTCATAACACTTCAGAGTCTCCCTGAAGTCCGGACTGTCCAGATAGCATTCATTAAACTCCAGAGGAGGATGCCCCATTTTCAAGACGACCGGGTTTTTTTAGACAATAGAGGCAATGAGTTTGTTTTAGTGAGCCACGCAGCCTACGCTCGTCTAATGCCCACTGTCCATACTGCTCTCTCGCACTGCTCTCTCATCTGCAAATAGGAGCACAAACCGTGGTGTCCGTGGGAGCCTGCGGCAGCTACTGGTCTGATATAAAGTGAACCAAACACTGACGAGGCGAGAGTTTGGTTCACTTCCTCCTTTACCTTGTTTGACACGCGTTCAAATAGTAATTTAATTGTATCCTTCGCCTCTTTGACACTTTTTCCTTGTTGCAGCGTCGTGATTACAACAGCGGCTTGAATCCTTTCGGACGCGTCCCATTTCGAAATATTTCAGACTTTCATGAGACCTAATCCCGACCTTTACGTTAATTTCAGATCTATTTTTGATTAGTCAAGTGATCAGTACACCATAACATCACTAAATTTATATTTGTAAATATATAAATGTTTCAAATGATATACCATATTTGTTAAAAAGTCTAAAATGTCTGCGAGGAGGGTACCACAAATATGAACCGGACGAAACCAACTGGCTTTAGGCTCACTAAAAACTCCCTCCTTTCCACACCCAGGAGGTTCTTAAAGGGGCCGCTGCACAGTTTGGAGCGAGTCTATAAACGATGGTGCTTTCACGCACTTTCTGGAAATGTGCTCAGTCAGGATTCAGCACTGTTTAAAAGTGACAATCTGTTTCGTTTTCTATACTTACCATGCCTTTTTGAATATGTGAACCCAATCGTCAAGTATTTTTGCTTTATACTTTTTTGGTAAATTGTATTTTTGTGCATGTTTACATGATTATTTTGCCCTTTTCCCCTTTTTTATATGTTCAAAATACATTTCAAATTATTTAAAATTTCAATTCAATTCAATTTCAATCTTTATTAATGAAGAGATATAAAACCATTACTTTAAATAACAAAAAAATAAATACTATGAAAACAAAAGCCTACTGCATTAATATCAGAGATAAAGGCATCTTTATATATACTGAATAACCACGATAATTAAGAGAAGAAAAAAAATACATTTAAAACAATTGTATTAAAGATTCTCTAAAATTATTCCAACTTAAATTTCATAAATTTTTCCAGAGTTTATTTTCATCATTGATTTCCTTATTAGAAATTGACTGAAAAATTTCACCCAACAGATTTAGAAAGGAATAAGATCAAACAACAGAGAAAACGTTTTTTTGGAACTGTTCAATTACTTAAGATAAGAAATCTCAAACAAGGATTATATGATTGATTATAACCACACTACAATCAATAAGGTGCTCTTGAACAAGGCCCTTTCCTTTAAGTTGCTGCTGTGACTAGTTTACTAATATTGTTTGTTGATCATTTCCCAAACTGACTGAAGCTCTATATTTTGGAATATTTTATTTTTTATTAAAAGGAGCTCATGATTCAGACTTACGTAAAGACACATAATGCATCATCGGTGACATCCATGTGATTATTCCTCAGAGAGACAGGTCACACCTGGGTGGGTGTGTTCCTGCACTGAACATGGGTGTGTTCCTGCACTGAACATTAAGCTCTATAATCATACCTGGCCTTTCCCACGCAGCCTCACCAGACTTACCTTACATAAGCACTGCAGTGTCTGTCACAGCACACAACTAATGCTGCAACATATTCAGAAAGTATTATCAGAAATATATTATGATGTCACCAAGAAGAAGATATACTTTATTAATCCCACGAAGGGAAATTAATTTCACACTGTTATTGAACATGCTACACACGCATAGGCTGAAATACACACACGTGCACTAATGGAGAGATGTCAGAGTGAGGAGGCTGCCTCCAGTGAGCGTTCCTATATATAAAGATAGACTATAGAGATACTGAAGTACAATCAGGTAATGTAACTCTGTTGTTGCACTTTGGACGAGTGACCGTAATATAAAATAATTGATTAGGCTATAGCTTTTTATCATGTTGATCATTGCCTGATGTCAAATGTGGCAGGAAAATAGCTCTGAAATGTTGCAATGACTGTAAATGACCCCCAGGTGTCATCCTTCAGATTTAACTGAGGAGGGAGAGAGAGAGAGAGAGAGAGAGAGAGAGAGAGAGAGAGAGAGAGAGAGAGAGAGAGAGAGATGGTATCACACATGGGACAATATCCATTCATGTCATGGTCATATGGACCACAACCTGCCTCTAACCAAAACTTTACATTATTGGGTCCACTTTTTGTCCCTGGTGTAACAAATCTGTAAATCAGGTGATAAAGCAGGTGACTAAATAAAACAGGAATCCCAAAAGATATGACCGGTTCATCATTCTCATCCCAGTGACCTTCAGGTTGAAATCTTGTATAGCTCCAGGGCATTTTTGATATTTTGTTTTCAGTACATGTTACAATGTTACAATTTAGTCAGCAGACACTTTTATCCAAAGCGACATACATCAGAGAGTAAGTTCAACACTAATCCATTCATACATCGCCACCGAAACAGCAGGTGCAGTGCAGGGTTAAATGTCTTGCCCAAGGACACATTGGACATGTTGCTCAGCTGGGGGTTGAACCCTGGACCTTCCGGGTTGAGAGCAACGTCTCTACCAACTGAGCCACAGCCACACATGTATGTGTCAGTCAGAAAATTACAGAAGAAAGTGAGACAGCACCTCTGAGACAACAGGAAATACTAAACTTCATTCAGTTTCCACGAGAAAAATCTAAAATAGTCACAACTCTCCCCCTCAGTATGCAACCCCTGTATATCTACCTCACTTTACATAAATACAGTTGAAGTCAATTGCTTGTTTGTACAAAAGCTGTTTTCATTTTTACTCTAAAAAGTTCAATATCAGGATTGTAAATCCATCCACTCCATGCTGGTGATACAATCATGTGATCTGACCGCATCACAGGATCATCATTTTAAAGTCTGCATTAAAAACCTCTAGGCCTGTATTATAAATATACTAGTAAATCTAGCCTCCTTAAGGACAACATGGGTGAATTAAACAGCTGGTTGATGCTTAGGAATTCCTGCTCTGTTCTTTATTTTTATTGGGAAAAAGACTCAGCAGAGCACTTCTCTTTGGAATTTGGAAAGACATCAGATTGTCCGTAAAAACACATAATGAGAATTGTAGCTTAAAAAATGTGTGAAAAAAATGTTACTTGATATTGTTCCATTGTTAAAATAAAATAAAAAAATAAAAAACATCTAGTATTTTTACCAATCGTAGAATCCAGTATTCTTCTCCGTGTTGTGAACTTGTCACTAACTGAAAAGTTATGTAAGAATAGAGAAATTGGTTCATGGCAAACAGTGACGAAATGTCCAACTTATTTTTAACTTTTGAGTAACTCTTCAACTGCTCAGACCTCAGAGCGGTCACAGAGGAATATTATTTCTTATCTTACTTCCCTTGTAATACGTTTTACATGAAATCTGAGTCACCATTGGGATTAGACGTCTATAGCAGAGGCGGTTAGGAGAGATTGTCAAGCTATCATCCTCCTGAGCTGCTGCTGAGGCTGACAGGCTGTAGGTGTGACTGTATAGCCTTTGGATGACAGAGCTTTGTTCAATGCTGTCAAAGTGATTGTTTTTGTAGCTTAGGCTGTGCTATAAGTGTCAGGATGAGCCTTCTATTGATGTAGATGTGTTACTGAAGGTTTTGTGTGTATGGGTAACAAATCTGCAATATCTAGCATGTTTGGATTATATCCTAATAACTATTTCTACATCTTGAACCGTTAGTGTTCTTCTATGCCAGCAGTGATTTGTAATTTGATTGGACAAATATGCAAACTGTCTCCATGGATCAGGGGAAGAATAAAACTTATTGCAGGGGTTATTGCAATTTATTATGTATCACTTCATTTGTGACTTTCGAAAGGCAGAAATTAACTCGAGGTCATCGTAGGAAAGCGTGTCTGTCTGATGAACAAGAACTTGATCCCACAGAAATACGTCAAACATTGCTTGGCCTGGTTTTTAGAGAGAGCAGACTAACTATGTTGTCAAATATTAGTCAGGCAGCAACAATGTGGACATAAATGCTGAGGAGGAACACTAGATGTGAGACTGATAATGATGATGATACCCACTTGTCCCTCTTATCTTGAGATTTCATGGGTCACTCTCTGTTTCGTGCCTTTCTGTTTTTACTCCATATTGCGTCAAAAACACCCTCTACTTCCTCTGCAGATCGCAGCACAAAGAGGACAAGAGGACAGACGGTGGTCCCCACACAGATTCCTCAGCCGGGCACAAATTAAAACGTTTGATCTGAACTCTGAAGCTGTTTGTTTGGCCACTCTAAATGGAGCTATTGTATGCAAATATCGCGCCCAGAAGCATATGACCTCTCTAGTGCAGGGCAGTGGCTAGTGTGAGAGAAATCATTAGCAATGCAAAGTCATGGTGCTCTGATACTCTTGTTCACATTGACGTCCGGATTGAGAAAAAAAAATCTGGCAAAGTTAATGTTTCTGGATGTGTTTCATTCCAAACTACAGCTGAAGGTAAGTCTAATTAGAAATGAATGGAGTTTGTTGTTTGTTTGTCTTCTTTGATTTTGGGTTTATTGATGTTGTTGTTGTTGTTTCTCTTAACTTTGCTCTAACGAGTTTCCTAAGCAAAGGATTGGCAGTCAGACAAACTGTGGTATAAGTAAAATGTTTCATCCTAAATATATTGCCTCTTCCAATGGTAATACATTTGAAGTCACTCAGTCGAAAGTGTCTTAAGATTTACAGCTGGTCATAATGAAAATGTAAAGTTAATATTCTCTGAGTCATCAGATGTTTCTTTTTAATGCCCAAAAGGACAATTTTGGACTTCACATTCTTTTTCCCAGCTCAAACTTAGAGAGTTTAACCCCAGAGTCAACAGTTAGTTTGGGTGTTTGGTTTAGGTGCCACTCTGAAATCTCCACCATGGCTACTGGTGAAAGCATGTCACATGACACATGGTGCCAGACTTCAGTGTTTCACTCTTAAGAGGCCTGCCAGCTGCAGGGAGGTGGCAGAGAGGCTCTCTTCTTCTCCTGATTCACATCCATGCCAAACAAGCGGGTCAACATTGTCCTCCAAGCTGCCTCCTATGCCTCTTACACCTCCAGCTGAGCCGGGTAACAACTCTGACATTTACACTAGACTGGAAATCCAAACAGGCTGGGGACAGACAAACAATACATATCATCAGAGCAGAGGAGATGGAACATTAAGGATGACTAATACATTAAATCTGAACTTTACAAAACTATAATCTTTGTGGGAATATGAGAAAGTATAAAAACCTTAAATGGAGATTAATCTTTACTCAAGTATCCAAAGCGCTCTAACATGAACTCACTATGCTTTTAAAAAATTGTATTGCACATGATTGAGGAAATTGACTTGATCTTTTATCTTTCATACTTTCATAGAAGAAGGTGAGTATATTTCTGTTGTCCATTTATTTATTAAGCATCTAATTAAAGTAAGAATACAATTAAAAAATAAAGAAATGTGTATGATCACTGATCTTTCATTTATTTTTCATTTATTTAAAAGTTGTTTCAGGAGTTCCCTCTGCACAGAATTTACAAGCATATAAAACATGCTTCTGATTTGTAATTTTTCTGTGAGAAGTTTCGATGGTAGTTATTAGTGCAGAGCTGCACATATAGTTTGGCGGTTATCAGGACCTTGGACCTAATCTTGATAATCTTTTATCAGAGTGCACTATCAGCTGTAACCTGTTTATCTATTTATTTATTTATTTAAATGGTGCGTCATGGATTTTTCTGCTCCGGAAGAAAAAGAAAAAGTTGGATTTTGCTGAAGTTTTAAATGAATGATAGATCGTGCCTCTTTGATATTTTTCATCATGAGGACAATTTAATTTCACAAATGTTTAAAGAAAGACATAAAGTAATTGTAAAAAAAAAGACAGTGATCAAATACACCTATTTATAAAGAATAATAACCTTTATCAATGTGGCACTTTTCTTTATCATGTTATTAAGTGTTTCACAAACAGCAGAAAATAAATTACGACACAAGAAAATAAAAAACAGGTAGTTACAATTCAAGTAGAGAAAATCAGAATAAAAGCAGGTCAACACAGAAAGAAATGGCAATTAAAATTAGAATGTTTTATGAAGAGATGTAAAAGCAGAGAGAGATTAACCCTAAAAAGGATTTCATCATCTAGGTCGTTCTGGAGTTTGAAAACTGGGATTGCAAAAGCCTGATAGCCCAAAGTCTTCTAACAGGCTCTGGGTGCCAGTACACCCTGATCGGTTCATCTGAGGGTGCGCCGCGGCTCATAGGAGTTAAAATGTCATATGTATTAATACCATTTTAAAATCAATAGATTTGAAAAACTGCATAATCTGTTACCTTTCCTTATTATAGCCTGTGTTGCATTACGTGTTTTAAGGTACTTAAAAATGTTCTCTCTGATGTGCTTTTTGCATCTTCTCCATCAGACCCGGAACCAAAGATGAACTGGGCATCATTTTATGCTGTCATCAGCGGTGTGAACAGACACTCCACAGGAATCGGTCGCATCTGGCTCTCCGTCCTCTTCATTTTCAGAATACTGGTGCTGGTGGTGGCAGCAGAGAGTGTGTGGGGTGACGAGAAGTCCGGCTTCACCTGCAACACCCAGCAGCCAGGATGCAACAGTGTCTGCTATGACCACTTCTTCCCCATCTCCCACATCCGCCTGTGGGCCCTCCAGCTCATTCTGGTCTCCACTCCGGCCCTGCTGGTTGCCATGCATGTGGCCCACCGGCGCCATGTCGACAAAAGGCTCTACAAACTGTCAGGCCGGACCAACCCCAAAGACCTGGAGCAGATAAAGACCCAGAAGATGAAAATCACAGGAGCTTTGTGGTGGACATACGTCATCAGTCTGGTGTTCCGCTTGGTTTTTGAAGTCACCTTTATGTATTTGTTTTATATGATCTACCCCGGGTACAAGATGATCCGGCTGGTGAAGTGTGACTCGTACCCCTGTCCAAACACAGTGGACTGCTTCGTGTCAAGGCCCACAGAGAAGACGGTCTTCACCGTGTTCATGCTGGCCGTCTCAGGGGTCTGTATTCTGCTCAACATTGCAGAGGTGGTCTTCTTGGTGGGGAAGGCCTGCAGTAAGCATCTGAACAATGCAGGTGACTCGACTATAGGGGCTTGGATCCAACAAAAACTCTGCTTGTATTAACAAAAAGCCAAGATTGAATACCTGCAAGAAGGAACATAAAAGTGACCTTAGGTCCTGGCTAACAGCCATTAATGTTACCATGATGTAAGGTGCAAATATAAAAGTGTACAGCATTATTGGTTTATGATCCAATTTATTTTTGGTTGATGATCACCTTGGCTGGGGGAAGTAGTCAGACAACAAGTTTCAGACACTCTTGCAATACATAAAGGGTTCTATCAGACTAGACATAATGCTT
Organism: Labrus bergylta; assembly: GCF_963930695.1. Taxonomy (NCBI): domain Eukaryota; kingdom Metazoa; phylum Chordata; class Actinopteri; order Labriformes; family Labridae; genus Labrus; species Labrus bergylta. The sequence goes on from NC_089208.1 coordinate 11,154,232, forward strand.
CAGTGATTTTCTACAGAAATAGCAAAAAACTACAACTGCACAAAAAAACTACAGCAGCGCTTTCTACTGACATGATGCAATAAATGGATTTTAGAAAACCAGAACACATTTAATGAAACACTATTTCAACTGAGAACATAGTTCGTAAGACAATATGGTGACACTTTTTAATTTATAACATTTTTTAAATATAATTTAGTTAGTTATTATAGGATCTTGAGAAAACTTGATAATCATAGAAAACATCTTGAGTAGACATCAGGTGTGACATGAACATGTATGTATAGATGGAGTCTTTGAGTGACTACTGTTGTGACTGATATAAGCTGAAAATATCAAACAATGATAACATCACAAGTCTTTACTTCTAACATTTAAATGGGCACCTTATGAGTATAGCAGCAGGCTGAAACAGAAACATTTCAGTCAAGCTTTCTCTCTTTCTCTAACTTTTTACAAAAGTATTAATTGCATTAATGGCTTTTTATGACACCTGTATTTTAGGCTTCAATGTTATGGACTCATTTTTACTTTTGGTCTTATATTATTCACATCAAACTTGAAAATCAGCCCGAGCTGAACTTAAAAGACTGTGGTTTTCCGTATTTTCTTCAGCTTATTATTCAATTTTAAACTGAGATGTTACATTTGATGAATGTCAGATCACAAAATGTTTGTTTAATAGTCTTTATTTATTTTGATCCACAAGAGAACTTGAATTGCAAACTTGTTTCCCCTCAATTGTTACTGAGGCTTAACATGTTATTTAAATTATTTTGATTTTGCTGGATATATTGTACACAGCAGAATAAAATCTCCAGAGTCTGTGCTTTTGTGAAATCTTTACTAGAATTTATCAACTTTACAAAAACAAAAGGTTTAAACTACTAGCTGAAACGTGTGACATATCTGTGACTTTTTAAATTGTCTAACATGTATTGAGTGTAATACCTTAAATCACCAGACAGCAACACTTTTCTGCAGTGAGAAATGACACGGTGCCACTGTGTGATTCTTCTCAGCTGTCAGCAGTGGGATTGGGAGAAAAACAAAATAATGTGAATGAAGTTTACACTTTTAGTGTCAGCACGTTTAGCAGACAGCATCTCGGAGCCTTGATGCCATCTGTGAGGAAATGTCTCAACATGATTAAGTTCTCCTTCTGAAGGCCAGAGAACAGAGTTGTGGGTTATCAATAGCCTCCCCACCTAAAGGGTCAGTGTGTGGGTGACAATGGTTGACCCTAAAGACAGCTGAACCTGTGACCGAGCATAAGGGTATTTATCTTTTTATGGAAGGCATCAACAAACACCATCTAGAGAGCTCAGATTGACAGGAAGCTTATTGACAGCACTGGACCAACACAAATATATCCACTCTGTTATTCCTGTCTGTGATCAGTATTGGTGAGGTCATGTCATTAGTAAGTATGACAACCAGTATTAAACAGAGGACAGAGAAACAACATACTAAAGAAGGACAAGTGGACATGAAGGGACAAGAGAGATCAGTGCATGATGTCTCATTCAAGTGAGTTATTGCACATGATGCATATATTAATCATGAAAGATCTGTTTTACTGGCATAATAAATGCACCAATGTCCCCTCCCCGCCTGCAGTTGTTTTTGGAGCCCATATGTTCTAAAAGATGTTTTTTGTTTAACACACACATGGTTTGTTGTAAGGGTCAAAATAATCCTCTTAAGAAGAGTCAGCTTAACTTTTGAACTATTTAGAGCTCATCTTGTCTGATGATATGCAAGGCGAGAAAAAACTGAGGTATATAAAAAATAAAATCCATATTGTATACTGTACAATGGTATGTGCCATTATTTAATATAGCTCTATGAAGCAGTGTAAGCAACTGGAAAATATTGATGTATTACTCCCTTTTCTATACATGGACATTGTGTCAGAAAATACCAGTTCACATGGAGACCAACGCTATAAAGCCTTAAGTTGTGAATTTTGCCATCTTTTTCTTTAGGTGCCTTTTTTGGACCACAGGCTGGATATACATTGCTAAACCCCTTTCTGTTTGACTGGTGTCAATGTTAAAAGACTTTTCAATCATTAGGCAGCCACGCCCTTTTGTCAGTTATATCGAGGGTGTAAGGCTCAACAAGACGATTGTACTTAATATAAGGTGACATAAGACAAGCGATTGAAAAGATGAATCAAAAATATTATTAATATATTAAATCAGCAGGACTGTTTTTGCAGTAATGACATTAAATAATTTTGCAGATTCCTTAACTCTTCCCTTAAAGCTCCTGTGAGGAGTTTTTAATTGGCTATGAAGCAGACTGAAAATAATGGTGATGTTTTTTTATGACCTAAAAAGGCAAACAGGACTATCAACTATAAAACTATCTATCTGTATAGAGTTGTTTTAATTGCCTCTTACCACAGCTAGGGGGTAGGTGTCAGACAGGAGGATTTACAGTTCACTGGAGAATATGTTTGACACTACTAACACATCTACAGGACGAGATCAGCAAATTGATAGGACAAATGACTTTGAAGGGGCGCCAAAAATCATCAGACCCAAAGTTCCTCAAAGGGGCTTTAAGACACACTTGAAGTCTACATCGCTTCTTATATATGGTCAGTGAAAGTGTAACACAACAAAATGTCTACGCTTGTATATTTTGGATGGAATATTACAAGTTAATTGTAACAACAGCTGTCAAATAAATGTTTTATTATCATCTAAAAAATGCTCAAATTAAGGAATACAGTAGCAGAAATTAAAAACAATCAAGCAAAGTAGAAGATTAGAAAAATAAGACTATATAAAGTAGAGAAATGCGCTTCAGTAGATACACACAAAGAATAAAGACCTTCATACAACACAGTGTGAAGAACAGCATCAAGTTTATAGATCTCTCTCCGTATGTAGTCCCACCACTAATCGATGGTCGTCGAACATACTTACTAAGACTCTCCGGAGTCTGACGTTTCTACACACACACCCAAGGGTCAGATCGCCCCTTAGAGTGACAACAAGGCCACTCCCTTCACTGTGATTTATATTTAGAGCACACTGACATGTAAGACTAACCTGCATCCTCACTGGACTCTTTAGCTGCCACTCACGTTGAACAGAAACACCTCTTTAGCGAGCAGCTTCATACTTCTCTTCATGTGGGAATGTGTTAAGAACAGATAGAAGTGAGGCTTCGGTTGGGTTGTTGAACACTGGGCATTGATCAGGTCAGAGTGGGAGGGCAGCAGGCGGGATCACAGAGTGAAAAAGTTTTCTCTTGGCTCTGCAGTTCCCTCAGTGTTTGAGAAGAACATGGCCCCTGTGTGAACTGAAGAGGCGCAAACGTCAATGACTCTGGAGCTGCACTGCTGAAGGAGATGAACATTATCAGGTAGGTCTCTCTTAATGTAATATACTGGCTTATGATGAAAAGACCTAGTGCAGATTTCAAGTTAGTTTGGCATACAGTATCTTTTTTGAATGTGTAATTTAAGAATAAATAAGGGTGTGTTCTGTGTATTCATACTAAAGCTACTACTGTGCAAATAGTGTTTTCCTATCTTTAAAAGCATTTCTTAAGTATTCCCAACAGGTGCTCAGATCCACAGTCTGTACTCCCTGAGCCATCATTTCTAAAGGACAAGTTCAACTATTTTTAAAGAACATTTTTGCTATGTTGTATGCAGTAGGCCCTGAAAGTTAAACTAGACACCTAATTCTGGACCCCGGCAGCTCTGGTGGGTACTGTGTCACAAGATCTATGCTGGCGCTGAAAGTCTCCCCAGCCTGCTCCAGGGCTTTCTTTCACACACAGTCAGCAGTGTCCTGGCCCGTTTTTCCAGCAGACACTGAGTAGGACACAACCTTCTGATAACAAACAGTTAATTCATGATCAATCAGAGACTCTTTGGCTGATTCTACACTGGGGTTTTTTGGTGTACAGTAGTAGTCTTTGGTTTGTATGTCTCTGGAAACTGTGTCAAAAGAAAATGAATGTCATGAGAAAGTTTTGACCTTATCTATTCATTGATCACAGTGGAAATGACGAGAACATTAATTGAATTAGAACAACGTTAACGATCATACTTGCCTCTACAATCAGTATCAAATATTAAATTTTATATGCCAGAATATACCTTAATAAAATCTGAATCAGGTTGACACAGTGATACATTAAATGACTACATGTGATGACAAAGTGATATTTTCTATTGACGCACCTGCAGAATCTCATTACCTGTTTCTGCAGGTCCCCTTACCTCTACATTTTTTAAGGTTGTACAGCTAACTATTGCACCTTTTGTGTCCTCCTCACAGCTCTATGAGCAATCTTTTCATAAAAGACAAAAGAAAAAAATATTGCAAACCAGCTATGCTAGATATGTTGGGCCAAACAACAAACAAACAAAATTAGCGACTAGTAAGCGGACAGTGCAAAAAGAATCAAGAAACTGTATTTCACTTTGTAGTTGGATGAGACCGAAACGAAAGGTGAGGAGTGATAATAATATACAGACTATGAGTAAATAGTCAACATTAGCTTACAGGTTTCCGAGAGTGGCCAAAACATTTTAAACAGTAATGTTGAATGGATAAATTCATGCATTCATTTCTTTTATTTTGTTTTATTGTAGTTGATCGGAAACATGCAGACTGAAGCCAACATTCATTAGAAATGATGCAATAAAAGTACATGTACAGGGGCGCTGGTGGCACAGTGGAGGCAGTGGTCCTCCGGGCGGGCGGCCTGGGTTCGAGTCCTGTCTGTGACTCCTTTGCTGCAAGTCATTCCCTACTCTCTCTACCTGATTTCCGACTCTATCCACTGTCCTATTTCTCCATTAAAGGCACAAAAAGCCCCAAATCCTAGACCAAATTTGTTTTATAACTACATTCTGCCATGCAACGTTATGTAACTGAACATATAATTGTCTCTTATGAAGCTCTTACATTAACACTTCACTTTTTCTTCTTCTTACAGCCATCTGTCCTGGTTTTTTCGATAAAAAAAAAGAGGGTACATTCGTGTGAGCCAGTATGGGGGACTGGAACTTGTTGGGGAAGCTGCTGGAAAGCGCCCAGGAACACTCTACTGTTGTGGGCAAAGTCTGGCTCACGGTGCTGTTTATCTTCCGCATCCTGGTGCTGGGAACGGCCGCTGAGAAGGTTTGGGGCGACGAGTTGTCGGGTTTCACTTGTGACACCAAGCAGCCCGGCTGTCAGAACGTCTGCTACGACAAGACCTTTCCCATTTCTCACATCCGCTTCTGGGTGATGCAGATCATCTTTGTCTCCACACCAACCCTCATTTATTTGGGCCACATCCTTCATCTGGTCCGCATGGAGGAGAAGCAGGGTCAGAAAGAGAAGGATCTGGCACTCATGCAGAGTGAAAAGCATCAGCAGTTACTTGGACCCAAGGCCAAGAAAGCGCCAATCAAAGACAACCAGGGCCATGTGCGTTTGAAAGGCGCACTCCTGCGAACCTACGTCTTCAACATTGTTTTCAAGACCCTGTTTGAAGTGGCATTTATCGTAGCTCAGTACTTCCTATACGGTTTTGAGCTCAAGCCTATGTACACCTGTGATCGCTGGCCTTGTCCTAATGTGGTGAACTGCTACATCTCCAGACCTACAGAGAAGACGGTCTTCATCCTCTTCATGCTTGCTGTGGCCTGCATCTCCCTGCTGCTCAACCTTGTGGAAATGTACCATTTGGGTTTCACAAAGTGCCATCAAGGCCTCCGTTACCGACGGTCCCAGGCTGCTCTTGAATCTCCAAAGGCCCTCACTGAGACAGTCATGCCCTTCGTTCCAAGCTATAACTACTTTGCTGGACATCCTGCAGTGCCTGAACCTTTCCCTACAGACCCAAAGTACAGCATGGCCGAGCCGAACTCTGCTTACAGCCCCTACAATAGCAAAGTGGTTTACAAGCAGAACAGAGACAACATGGCTGTGGAGAGGAAAGGTAAAGCAGAGGGAGATGATGTGAGGAAAACTCCCCTGGTGTTTGAGATGCCTGCTGAAAATCAGCGTCGAAACAGTCAGTCAAGCAAGCACAGCAATAACAAGAGCAGGCTGGATGACCTGAAGATCTAAAGACCTTATCAAGGAAGGAAGGAACAACAAGAGTATCTATAAAGAAATTTGCCGGCGGTAATGAAAGAAAAAGAAAAAAATGTTGAATAGATCTAAAACAGATTGCATTTGAGGTTAATTTAGGTGATATTTTGCAATGAACAGGGACAGATTTGAAAACGAAGAACGACTTCAAATGAAGAACTATTTGTCAAACTGTTCGACTAACGTTTAGCTAACGGGACTTTTTTTTTTTTACGAGAGGTTGTTAAAAATAAGCTTTTACAGAACAGCTTGGACATTGTTATTTTTTGTAGCACACCACAACTTTAGACGGCATGTTTAAATATGGTGATTTACACCTGCCAAAAGGTGTGCTGATATAATGAACTTTTATATTTGTAACTGGAAAGAAAGCGGAAAACTTGAGAATTGTTTTGTTTACAAGCAATTTACTTAAACTTGAACTGTGAGATGTACGCCAGGATGTCAAATTTAAAGCGAGAAACCTTTTGTTGGATATATTTTCTGTGGTCCAGTTTTTGTTTTTTTTGCCATGTTGTTGTTTGTTGAAAATGTGAAGCATGTAGAAAAAAATGACTTATATATTTCCCAGATACGGGTGAGTTTTTCAATAAAGAATTGCTTTAATCAATTATCAAAATAAATAAATATCTGATTATGTTCTACAAAGAGTGGACACCTCGACATACACAAGACTCAAATTATAATACTTTCAAATGTGCGATTTGATGAACCAGATAGGTTAGGTGTGTTCTGTTGATAACTTTGAAATCAATAGGTGTTTTATAGCTATTACAGAGATGTGAGTTATTCACTTGGCTCATTCATGCGTTTGACTCTTCTCAGAAGGTATTTTTCTCTGAGTTCATTTGTGTTTAGTTCATTCTAAAGATCAAAATAATCTCACCTTCAATGACAAAAAAATATATTTTTCAACTGAACAAGACAGAACAAATATCTGTTCACTTGATTTCCATTTTTTCCGAAAGAAATATAAGAGTAATAGTGAGCTGAACTGATGTGATCCTGGATCCGTGTTTATGGATCGGCATGATTGGATCTGTGTTTCTGTGTGTTTTCCGAAATGTTATTGTGTTTTGAGAAATTCTGCGTTTTGACCCTCAGGGACGTGGCATGAAAGGGTGCAAAACATCAGCACAGGGTGTGTTGAAAGGATCCCTTTGTTTTCTTCTATACCTGTGAAAAAGATGAAATTCTGATTATTGATATGAAATAAAGCTGCTCAAACAACATCTGAATTTAATGACGTTATATTGTCATGAATAGAGTTCTTTGTGTCTGCAGCTTACATCAGCACAGTGTGAAGTGTATTAATGCGGTCGTGGTACTTTTTGTCAGAAGCTAAAGTGAAGTATAGATGGACCCATTTCCAAAACACATACCATCACATACTGGTGAGAGCTATGCTTCAAAGACTTCCTCACTGCTGCTAAAAATAGCACTTGTGCACACTTGGAGAGGCACTGTGGGTGAAAAGGGGGGTTGGGGGGACAACAAGTTTCTTCTCCTGTCCTTGCAACAAAACATTTTGACTGACAATGTACCCCTAATAAAGACTAAGGGGCAAGCTGTGCGTCAAATAATGAAGCAGCACTAATATTTGGGAGGATGACCTCTTAAAATAGCTTTTAGAGGGTTCTGACAAATTAAAGAGCGAGAACATGACAACATGACAACAAAAGCACAGTGTCTTCTGTCCTATCAGTACTAACAACTGCAATTGTTCATTCATTCTTACTTCTTTGCTGTGAATGATGAAGCTTTGTCTAGCTGAGACATTTTAAATTTCAAAGTGCCCTCAGCATTTTATTTTGCAGTTTATTTATTTTTTTCTATCCCCATGTTGGGTTAACCAAGGCCAGTGCCATGTAGAATAAAGATCAACGCGATGAATGGTAGCAGACAGCGAGTACATTTTGTGACAAACTGAGTCCATTGGCATCCATTAATGTGGATCTTGAAAAGAGCTTTCAAACTTTTGGAGCAGGCTGATCTTGCCTGACAGGACAGGGCGAAATGAACAGGTGAAAGGGGTTAAGGTTATGAACTCTGGGTTACAACCATATGCAACTAAATCTCCGCACCAGAATAGTATGAGTGATACGCATGAGACCATCCGTCACCGAGTCAAGCTGCTGCCCATTAATCTGACAGACAGAGTGCACACTTTAGGACGAGTCAACGAGGAGATACTGAACTGTTAATGATGATTTACTGTGGGCCTACACCAAGGTCTATATGGTCCCTGTTTGTTGCCATTTTTGGTTGGTGCTGTGTCGCCAGTGAGTGGTAGGACTGTAACTGTCAATCATACAGCCTGCTTTCAGGTCAAAATATGACCCACATAATGGTGAGCAGTGAACTATAGAATAATAAATCAAGATTTGTAGTTCTCTTTCGCTAAGACATTCAAACTTAAAGGTAGCACCAATATTGTAGATGTTCTGATTACAGGCTGCACAAATTAATTACAAGAACATTTTTACTTCTAGTCATCAAAAAAAAAAAATTTCTAATGGATGTATATCCTTCTACTATACAATTAAGGTATTATATCTATGGGACACTTCACAGTTTTTGTTGACAACATGGAACATGCCATTGAGTGTAGATATTTATTGTTTGTGGTTGGAGGGGATGTCAGCTGTTGTGAGGCGCAAAAAATATACAGACCTGTGGGTAAAGTCTGCAGCCATTTTCACAACAATCAACACTCTCAAGTGTCCAGAGCTGAGCTAGAGATGATTGTACATGCTTTTGTTTGATCAAGGCTTGATTATTGTAATTCTCTGTTTGCATGTCAGTGTCACATCCGTGAGCTGCTTACAAGTGGACCAAAATGCTGCCGTTGACAAAATCATCTAGAGGGTCTCATGTCACACCTGTCCTTATGTCTTAACACTGGCTCCCCATCAGTTTCAGAACTCAGTTTAAAGCTCTTGTTATTGTGTTTAGAGCCTTGTATGGTCAAGCCCCCGCTTAAATCACTGAGCTGCTGGGGCCACATAACACCAGCGGGTCCCTGAGGTCCTTTGACCGAGACTTTGCATTTGATGTTGTGGCACTGCTACCAGCAGGGCCTTACCTCACCCAGGTAAGACTGTCAACTGATTTGGCCGAGGCCCTGAAAGACGGGGTATTACATTGCAAGACCTGATGCCATACAGGATTGCCATACAGGACACAAGGATTCACAGCTGCCAAAATTACCGTAGCCTATGCAGCAGATGTGCACCTCTATACACAACGTGGGTAACCAAGCACCAATTCATCACAAGTGTTATCTCAAGACACTTTACAAAAAGCAGGTAAAAGACCATTCTCATTGCTATATTACAAAGACCCTTCACCTGGGGCCCTGAAGGAGGCAGAGACTGTAGGCCATGCTGATGCCAGAACCAGCAATCTTAAATCACTGTGACAAAGTGATCACCACATAGACCCCGGCTACAGATAGCTAGAGATGGCCCTGCAATTACACACAACACAGCAAAAAACAGGGTGGTATCTCAGTGGGTTACAATAACACAGCTACAACACATTCTATGAGTCACATTTTAATTTATATCTGTGTTTAAAATCAGTGCTTTAAAATGAGCCAAACCTTCTTACTGATGGAATCATTTCTCTTTATTTGGGTATCTTAGCCAGGGGGGGAAAAAAAATCATAATCCAGCAGTTCAACAGAAATACCTGTGCTCCACATATTTTACAAAACAAGCCTTTAATTTAAACAACAGACTCTTAAAGCTGTGGACTACATTTGCACATAAAATAACTGTTTTTAGCACACAAATAAAGAAGTGGCTTAAGCATTATCCATGTGTACACTCTTTGTATACACTCAATTAAATATTCCAGCAGGAGGATTTCAGAGCCGCTGATATTTTTCTGAATATATCTACATGGAAGTCTTGTTTGATTTATTTCCCCACAAAGAGGAGACAACAACCTTATTTCGGGCTATAGAAAATCTCAAGTGCCATTTTCTAAAAGTTATTCAAGTAAATACAGTGAGGAGAATTACTGACGGACCATTTGGTCTCAAATGCCTTTCTGCCTTTCTCACAGACAGACCAACAAGTTCATTTTTGAAACTGAACTTTCCCTTTCTTCAAAATGGTTTCTTACCCTCTGTGCAATATTGTCAGAGGATGCAAATAAACAGACATGAAAACTGAAGAGCTACAGAACGTAGGATTGTGTGTAAATTGGGATAACTGTTGTAAAAGCAGCATGAGACTGCCAGGGAACAGTTGTACTAAAATAGTCAGACCATGTTCAGAGAGTATAAATTCTTGTTATACAACAGAAACATAGTGGAAACTTTCTTTAAGGTGCTTGACTGAACTTACTCATCAAGATTTTGATTTAATGAGGGAAGATTAATTGAGTGTACGGTACATACCTTTTTTTTTTTTTTTTTTTTTTTACACCAGTCATGTAAACAGTGATACATGTATCATTTCAGTGATAATGAATAATCAGTATTTGCATAACGCTCATTTTCAATGACTTTTGTTCAACTAAATATAACGATCTATATTAATCAACCCAATAATTGCACAATGAAATACATTTCAGATGGCCTTATACAAATTTGCATTACACAAAATAACAGCAAAAACATTTCAAGCAAACTGAAAAATAATAAGATACAGAAAAGAAACAATTGCACTTGCACTTTAAGAGCTTCTTATATACTTGTTCTTGACACAGGTAAATGTAAAGCTCTATAAATCTGGGAATTTTGGCCCCTAGAGTCGACAAGCTGCAGCTGAAGCAGTCATGACCTTTTTTTTTTTATTATTCCTGAAGCCTTCGAGATGTGGCCTAGATACAGGCATATCTATAACGTGTGAATCTCAAACCACTGTGCCAAAGATTCACTGCAGGAACAGGCAACGAGAGAGAAGAGCAGCAAAAGCACAGATGAAAAGAAATCAACTGAAGTGCTGTAAAGTCAAGTCTGGCTTTTCCGAGCAGTTAAAGTTGCATTCATTGAAGACTAGCATCATGTGATAAAACCTTTACTATGCTACACACATGCTTTATATTTTGATGTTACAGACATTTGTAAGCTTTATATTACGCAGTCATAAACTTTATATGTCCAATGTCAAAAAAATATCCCTTTTCTCCCTTTTATTTACACAGATTGCACCCTGAGTTTTGATCAAAAAAAATGTCCTTCTGAATGTTGAAGTTGTGTCCACAACAGTCTACTAGCTTGTATATTACATTTAAAGCCTCATAGATACAGTAATCAAACGACTATTGAACATATGTATACGTACAAGATTCTTCACTTATACTAGAGCATAATATCCTACACATAGATTAAGATGGACTTAAGCAAACAGTACATCACCCACACTGTGCAGGTCACACACAGAACGTTGTCAGAGGCAGACGCCAGAGATTTCCCTACAGCAGCAATATGAAGTTTAAACTACTGGTACTATGATGGTCAAATACTGGTATTTGTCAGACAGACAGATGAATATGCTGTGGCAGTGCAGCGTCCTCTCAGCCATTATTGCAAATGTATAAATGCCATAATTGAATCCTGCAGCTCTCGATGCACTTAATCTGACAACCGTCTCAAATCAATGCATGGCTTCGAGGGACGATACTGCTGAAGTGCTGTTGATTCTGTGCCTGTTATCACTTCTAAAACTGATGTTTTTCACAATAAGTTTACAGAATGACACTGATGTTGCCCTTAACAGCATACACTAAAGTCATGGGACACACAAGCACTTACAGATTTGTTTCCTAACAGCGGTGACTAGTTATCTGACAGAGAAAATACATCAAGATATCCAGAATGTCGCCTTTAGACTCTGTATAATAACCTTGTCTAAGGTTATCTAGTTGTGAATCTGTACCTCACTATGACATCAGAGACGGCAGAAAGGACAAACCCTTCTATTCCTGAATACATCGGGCAGAACTCAATGTCCCTTCCAAAACTATAATGTACAGTATATGCTTCATAGCATGAAGAAGTGGGTAATTTAGGTTCAACTGAGCTTACTTTAGAGAACGAAAAAGTTGAAACAGCATTATCAGATTTGAGGAAAAACTCTAATGGGTCTGCAATGTGGGTCAAAGTTCAAACACACTCAAAGTCAGTGACTTGTTACAATAGTGTTGACATTGTCTTAAGATATAATATTTTTAGTCAGTCATCTCTGCTGATCATCATCATCTGCTTGAACGCAAAAGCCCCTCGCTCACTCACACACACACACTCACGTTGCACCACAGATTTTGAATCTGAGCTCTCCTCCACTTCAACAGTACTCCTACCGTCTTCCTATCTCTCGCCAAGAACCTGCTGCACCATCCAAGCAGAGAAAGGAAATTCATGGTGTCTTCTGGGTATAAATCAGAAGCATAGAATTAACTCTACCATGTATCTTTTATTTTTATTTTTACTTGTCTGCCTTTAGCTTCAGCTGAGAAACCTTAGCCTGTTCCAGTTTAGTCTGAACATCCACGGGCCTTTCAAAGAAGCTGACAATGGCCGGCTCATTGAGCAGCGAAGCCAGGACCTGCTCGAATGAGAACGACCACTCAATCTCTGTGAGGTCAGGCCCGGCATCCTGGCTAATGCGCGAGATGTCAGAGCCCTCGGGCGTGTTGGAAGCGTCTTCAGTTGGAGACTCCTCCTCTGCAGAGGATGCGGTAGCGTTGGCAGGCTTTGTGGACTCAGGTGGGCTGCTCGGCTCCTGCAGCCTCCGTCCGACCTCCTCCATCCTCAGGAGGAGGCTGGTCACATGTGCCACGGCTCGGTACAGACACTCCTCCTCTGCATCACCATGAAATATGTTGTACAGGGTTTTGGAGAACTGGATGAACTGGGTCTGCAATGGAAACAACAACGTCAATACAGTAGGTTTTCATATCACATAGGCTTTTATTCACTTAAAAATAAGGAAACAGTCAATAAAGGCAACATGGACAGGATTACCTGATTTATTCTGGGTAGATCCTTAATGGTTTCCTCTTTCTTAAGTATTTCATTTTGCCATTGTTTCAGGTAGGCCTGAAGGTCCACTTTCCCTCTACCTGTCAATTTAAAACACAAACTCTTCACTATCTTTAACACCAAAAACAAAAACATTTTTGGTTTTACCCTGATGATGTGTTTATATTGAATACAAGTGAGAAAGTACCTCTTTCAGGGCTTTTCCTAATGACACCATCTTCAGGAAGATCAAATGCTGAAATGTAAAAACCAAAATTTGAAAAAACTATCAAGAGAAGTGTTTCAGTAACAGTCAATGACTTCAAGGGAATCAAGCATGCAGCAAGAATTACAAGAGAATAACAGGTCAAAAGGAGAAGAAAGAGTAAAGAGGCTAACCAGTGAGGTTACCCAAGTGAGAAGAGTCTTCAGTCACTGGGATAAAGTACTGGATTTTTTGTTCCTTTAGGTGCAAAGGACTTCCTGTGAAAGCTACAAGAGACTGACTGTGAGTGCACTCAGAGGAAAGATGAAGAGACCACATAAACAGCAGAGAGGGAATTTGACAGATGGTCAATTTAAATTGAGTTATCAGTTTACTTCATACAATAAAATACAATCCCATTTAAGTATTTTATAAATGTAAAGCTTTTTGGAGAATTTCATTTTTTTTGTCAAAGATTCAAATCCGTACACAATAGTGTTTGTGTATTGGACTGTCTTTCATTTAAATGTATTTCTTATAGTTTATTCTATATTATGTGTGAGTTATAAACTGATAACTCGTACAGAATAAGAACATCCAGTATGACATTTACATAGACGTCCCTCTGTGTTAACTGAATCATTTGAATAGTAAATTAACAGATTCTACTTGTAATGCCTCTGGCCTGTGTGAGATGTGCTATAGTGATTTCCTCCAACCACCATCAATGAACACTGTGTATGGGTGTGTGCGTCTGAGCGTGCGTACATGCATGTGTGGAAGTTGCTGCAGGATTAAACAATTACCCTCACGAGCCAGGAGTGTCATTATATCTGCCCAATCGCTTCGTGCTACATTAGCAGCTCAACCTGACGATGGCCATGTTGTTTTGTCATTTAGCTAGTCTGTGCCACAAAATTAGTTGCTGACATTCAGGAACATAAGGGACATGTCCTTAATTGAAACACTTCAAATTTCATCATAAAATCTAAACCTATTTAAAGTCTAATAAGCAGATCTTTTAACACTATCCTGGTAGAAGATATTTGTCAGTGTTTGATCATTTCTGCTGCAAGCATAACTCAAATAACTGTCTTTGTTAAAAAGATATGATCCCCTGTGAAAACACTTCTCAACTCAGACACAGGATGAAGGGTACTGCAGTGGACTATCATCTTCAACACATGTACAACTGTTAATATTGCTAACCAACTTCTATAACAGATAACCAGCTCAACGTGTTTATCTTACATGACACTCAGTTGTCCACACAGGGGAGAAACCATTTAGTTGCAGTGTTTGTAATCAAAGATTCACTCGGCTTGATGTTGTCAAAAAACACAAATGTTTCAGATAGAGCAGCAGAAATACATTTAAAAAATGGCTATGAATGAAAATCCGAAACAACACTCTATTTGCTTCTATCTGTTATTTTCTCACAATAGAAACAAGGCCTCACTCGTATTTTTCATCTGTTTTCAAACTGTGCAGTATACAGATCACTTCAGGCCGTAGTGGAGCTGAAGATATCAGTTAAAGATACATTGCACATTTTGTTTTCACTAAAATAAATCTCTATGCAGATGATGCCCCTGTGTAGCGTCGCCTTTCTGCTGATATGTGACAGCAGCTGTCGTTTTGTGTGTTTGGCACGAGAACCTGCAGACTCTCAGCTCAAAGTAGCCCATGACTTTAGTGCCTTAATCAATCGAGCGATTGGCCCAATTCCATGGTCAGACTTTGATGTGGGCTCACTCTAAATCTACGAGGGCTCAGGGCTGTCCCACTGTGAAATTGCCAAGTTTGAGGTCTCAGTGGTTTATTTTTCATCTTACTCTGCACACTTTCCAAAAGCCCACAGCTCTCCTTAAGGGTAAAAACACAACGATAGTATGGGTTGAGACAGTGATGACAGTGCGTCATTAAAAAAAGAAACAAAAGAGAAACATTTGATTGTTGTAGTTTTTGTGATGGAGGTCAATGCTGAAAACAAAAGTGTAGAATTACACTTTTACAAGAGAAAAACTATTGTACAAAAACAGCAAACAAAGAAAGGTTGACTTCAATAAGCTGTTTGTGGAATCATCCACCCTATGTTAGAATGTTAATAGGAATGTCACTGTCAAAGTAAAATGCAATTACAAAAGTGCTGTGCCTCTTATCAAACAGTGCTTGGAGCACATTACCATTCTAGTGGGTGCACAGATGACAGTGAGTTTAACAGAGGACTGGAAAGAACATCTGGGCTGAAGCCAAAGAGTGAAATTACATTCATACATTATATAATAATGTAATAAGACTCTCATTGACTGTGATGAACAACAGCATAAGAAGATCAGGAACAGATTTTAAGGAGACATATAAGAACCTAAAGACCAGTGTGTTGCTAAGGGAATCTGACTGCACAATAAACTGACAGCAAATATTACTGATGTGGGTCTGCAACATTTTCTGTGTCCAAAGTAAGAATGGTCTCTCTTTTTTTTTTTTTTTTTACATATACAAAAAATGTATGTATTGTAACATCCACGGTATATTTAAGCAAAAAAAAGTGTACTTTTTAAATTCAATACATGGACTCATCATTTCCTTTAGATTTTTGTTTATCAGGTTTAAAAAGGAAAATAATTGTTCAATTAAAAATCTTTTGTTTTATTAGCTGTGAAATGTGGGTCATTTGGGTTTATGGATAGTAACCAGCTCTTATCAGAGCAGCCTCTTCTTTTGGATGGTCTAATTAGGTTTCAAACCTTTCTGAGCAGTTAAACTATTGGACCAATGACCATAGTCTGAATGTGGGTCTTAACAATTTTGTTTGGCCTGTGGAATGTGGCCCTTCTATGGACCTGAAGCGCTCTCCGTGATGCATTAAACAAGCTTTGCTGCTTGATGTTCACTTGCAGAGCCAATCACAAACTGTGACTCAGTGCTCTTCTGATGGTTATATGTCGGAGGTAATCAGAGCAGTTCTTCCTCATCACAGATCCTCTCTGTGCACTAGCTCACTGCAAAATGCCCTCACATCTCCTAACACCCCTTGTTGCCATGGTAAAGTTCATTCACCCAACATAGACTACATGAACTATTCTTACCCCAGCTACTCAGCACGCACCGACACGTCACACAGACAAGAGACACATATTCAAGGACAGCTTAGTCCCCAGGCAAAGTGCTCCGTCGACAAATACTGTGTTAGGGATTGGAATATTAAAATGACAACTCAAACATTCACAGGCTGTGATGTATTTCTATCTGACCTCATGTCTCTGTCAGCGTATGTATGTCCGCTGCAGTTTTTGTTGTTGTTGAAGTCATGTGACGGTATAAGGTAGAATTCAGAAACGGTTAAGACTGCAGCTTTAAAACATTGGCTGCACTTGAATGTTGAACATGCAGGAGTATGTAGGATCATAAGTGTCGTCATGTTGTGAGAGAAAAGGGTAGATACACTAACATTGATTTATTTTTTCTTGCTAACAAGAAACAGACAAAACAATGCGTTAAGAGAAAGAGGTCACATTTCATCATTCAATAATTCAAAAAAGGAAAGTGTGTCTTTAAGATCAGATCCTGAATGCTTTATGGGTTGTTTGTGACTCACCTGGTGGCAGGTGAAGCTTGAAGAGAAATTTCAGCTTGTTTGTGAAAGATCCACTGTACAAAGTATCTACAGGAGAAGCAGTTTACACAAATGCATTTGACTCTTATTCTTTTTTTTAAATCATGACCCAAAAATGTTTTAATTCAGTTTGAAGTTGAGCAGAAAGGACACTCCGCTTAGCGGCTGCATTGCTCGAGAGCAGAAAACGAGTAAACATACCAAGAGCACAGCAGAACTCTTTAAAGTTGATAAGGCCGTCCTGATTCTCGTCTATCAGACGGAAGCTCCACAGTGAGAGGGTGCTATTGTTGCTGCAGAAAGCCCAGGGCTCAAGCAGGGAGAAGAGCGTGCTGAACTGTTGAAAACCCAGCTGGTACTGCTCTAAATAAGCCAGGCTGGGGTCGTGATGGAGCAAAGCCTGACTCTTCATTGTCCAGTAGCAGCTAAGGAAATGTTGCCTCTGAAGATAGGAAACAACATAAAACATGATTTGACAAATTCTCATTTTATTAGTAGCGTTAGCATTTGGTACGATGGCATTGTTAACTTTCTGTATCGTGCCTTTGACTCACTTTGAACAGGTTATAAAGCCTGTCAAGCTGTGGAGCACTGAATCCTACTTCTTGGGACACCACTCGAATCTGAAAACAGAATAAAATTCATCCTTTATACCATCAAAACAACACAATTACACCAACTACAGTAACCACAATGGCTACTTACAACATTTTGTTTGGTTGTATCCTCCAGAGTCTGGATCACATGGAGCTTGTTTCTTTTACGGGAACTTTCGACTTCCTCTGTCCGGATGTTTCCGTATTTCTAAAAAAAAAAAAAAAAAACAAAGAGCAAAGTTCTCAGTTCAATAATCAGTTTAAATCAACACAAAAGTAACCCAGAGGAATATTGTTGTACCTCATAGGCCTCTCGGATCAGTTCGCTGATGTCCACATTTAAATGGGATGCTTTATTATTGTTGCCCACAGGAGCTTGCTGCACTGTTGGAGGCAGTGGACTGTCTTTGTTTGTCACACTGTCAAAGAATCTGAAAGCAAAAAGAAAGAGATACAGTCAAATATACTTTAATAATGTCTAAAACACATCAGGCCTGCTTTGTTTGTGGTCACAGACTTGTTCAGGATGGTGACAGCCTCTGCGTCATCGTGGCAGGTGATCAAAGACTCCATGTTGTAGTCCAGCACAGCCAGGCCGAGTTGCAGAATAGCTTTTATCCCGTCGTAGAAGAAACAGTCGACCACATTCACGGCACTCTCTATGGGTAGGACACTGATGAAGAGAGTGAGGAACCAGGACAAGGACACGGACGAGAAGAAGCTCAGGTCTGTCATGTGCTCCACCAGCTGAGGGAGGTTTTCCCGGATCAGATCCTCAAACACGGCCTGGTCAACCAAAGCGCCTGTCGAACATGAGCAGCAACATATTTGAGAGCAACTTCATAAAAGAAATCATTCAAATTTGAGGTTTCAAATTGACCAGCAAAAACAGTATAACCTTCTGCTTCCACTCTCACCAATAATTCTCCGGTTAAAGTAATCCGGCAGCATCCTCTCACAGACGGCCACTAGGAGCCAGAAAGCCTCCTCTTCTTTAGCGTAGAGCAGGAGCACTGAGGTGAGAATGTTCATGGCCTGAAAAAAAAGAGGAAACCATTAGTTTCTGTGGAAAAGTCACTTTCTGTGAAGTGAAAAAAGAGACACTTCAGTTGTAAGCGAAAGGTTAACTTCAGAGAGGTGGCCTGTTTAAAGGTGTGTGAGTGTTAACAAGGTACATTTTTAAGAGCCTAACAGCCTTAATAAAAAATGTTTTCACTGTCTCTAGATCTCTTGTGGCCTTAATTTAGCTGCAGACCTTTTTATTTTATAAACACTGAGCCCTTTAAAAATCCTCTGTGGTCTTTATATGTCATAAAAAAAAACTCTTAGTACAAGAGACTGGGGTTTAAAACTCTTGTGTGGCCTTTTTTTTTTACTTTAGTCTCTGAAATAACCATGACCTCAACTGTGATTGTGAAAATAGCAAAAACAGAAGTTGGTCTCAGATACTTAAAATAAATACAAGAAATTATGAAACATGGAAAAGAACATGGTAGAATATCGGCTGGACACTTTATGTTAGTAATGTTTTTAAATGCATATTTTCTTTTTCTTTTTTTTAAGATTTATTTTTGGGCTTTTTTGTGCCTTTAATGCAGACATAGGACAGTGGATAGAGTCGGAAACCAGGGAGAGAGAGTGGGGAATGACATGCGGAAAGAGGCCATGGGTGGAAGCGAACCCGGGCCTCCCGCTCGAGATGACAGCCTCAACCACCAGCACGCCTCTTTTTCATTTTTAACATTAACATTTTTTTCTGATAGATACACACAGATGACAGCAGCTGCATTTGACCTTAAGTCCCTGAGACTAGGTGAGTATGTATGTTAAAACATGGCTTTTCTAACTGTTAAGAAACCTTAAGAAATCAAAGTACCTGGCAATATCCAATTTTTGGGTTCCTGTATGCATAGGCTGTGAGGACTCTTCTCAAAGCTGAGATTCCTGTGTCGCTCTGAAAGGCGGGGTGCTCTGGAAGTGAGCGATGTAAGTCTCTCTCGATCTCATCTGTAGCCAAAGTGCTTGTGCCCAGGGACTGTTCAACCAGCTCACTGTAGTGGCCGGGGTGAGTGGCCATGTCGTTCACAGCTCCTACAGAGGTAGAACCACAGGCAGTCCAAATCATGCTGCTGAGATCCTACACCAACCATGTCGTGCTTAATTATTAATGTGGAACAAGTGTTTGAGTACTTAACACATTCAATCATGCAGGGTGGTGTAGAAAAATGGCAGATACTGCAGATAACTGACAGCAGAGTGACGTCTGCTGCTTAAGATACCTGAAAACAGCATCCACAGCTCTCCTCGCAAGGCCTCAGGAACACCACGGACGATCAAGTCTCGTGTCTTCCTGGTGAAGAACATACTCGTGCCACGTCCGTATTCAGAGAAGTGTATGTTCCAAGACTGTTCCTTCATCTTTTCTTTCAGCTGTCAAACACACAGACAGAGCACAGCACAGTTTCATTGCACATTCTGCATTGCTGGTATAACAGATTCATGCTACATTTTTATTCAAGTTCACCCCTGAACTGCTAACACACCTACTCGCACACACCTCCGTACAGCAAAGCATGGGAAGGTTCTGCTGCATTACATTGAGGTAATCCATTTAGATTTTTTTTTTGTTTATTGTGGTGTTTTTCTTCCATTTGAATGACAATGATGTTATTTACCATCTTGGGGTCAAGGTTTTCAACGTCCTGTGGGTGGAAAACAGTCATGAGAGCCTCTGTGCTCACAGCCTTGCTGCTGTCTTTCTGTCCCACCATCAGTGTGACGTCCTCTGGGTTGTCCTCAAAGTGGTTGATGAGTGACTGGCACTCACCCCTTATAGCCTTTGGAGATATTGGGAAATACATGTCTCACTGCCGTAAAGAATAAAACGTGGATCATACAAATAAAACAGGTTAAAAACATTACCTCTGTTGAAGCAGAGTGTTGAGGACTTGGACTGATGCCACATCTGCTGCGGATTGTGTTGGCAAGCCGCTGATATTCCCGTACCTCAGAGAAACGTAGCGCCCTCTTTCCACGCACACACACTGTCAAAGCCCTGCTGCTGGTGTCTGGCTTCTCAACATTTACCACCTGGGAGGAGGTGAAATTTGAAGACAAGACAGACCATTTTTAAAGATGTCCGCTGTTTACATGCATGGCGCGTTTTGAAACATGACTTTATTGAAAGTACTTTTATACCACATTTGTTCCATTTTTACCTCTCGCATTGGAATAATGATATGGCACTGGCTGCCATCTTGGCTTGCAAAACACAGGTAGTTCTCGGAAAGACAGATCTTGCCAAGCGTGTTGAAATGACTAAAGGGAACCCACAGAAAGCTCTCATGAACCTCCAACAGATTTTCCTCTTTGGGGAGCCTGAAAAATGTCCGGAACTGCTCACTCTTTGCATGAGCTTCGAGGCCTCTGTTGATGAAGTAAAAAAGGAAAGCAGAGAGTAAAAAATCATGTTGAAGCTTTCCAAGAACATCCCTAAATCAGAACTCCAGACTCACATGCACAGCAGACAGCTCTCCTGACATGGCTGGATGTCACTTTCCATACCCGTCTATTAAGGGGCTATTTCTTTACCTTCTAGTATGTTAGATCGAAACAAATACCTCCTGTAAACTGAAAACCAAATTGTGGTGGGATACATTATTTGGATAAATGTCAGCTTCTTAATTGCCCTTGTGTGATACTTTATCCTTCAATTACAGCAATACGAATTTAAATGAATAGCCTGATTTTGTCAGATACATCAAACTAAAGTTGGAATGTGTTGCTAAAGTGTTCAAAGTGAAAGACTACACTAAGTTGCTTTTAAAATACCTGTCACTGTTTTTTTTGTACGTCTGACCTGCCCTGCCACTTCAAACAAATTAAAACAAACACAAATGCAGTTTGACTTAAGTCACACTTGATGTTTTCTTTGGTTCTTCAAGCTGTCAGCCTGCGCTAACAGCATCAGACAGACATTACCTCTTGGTAATTTGCAGAGGATCTGAGAGCGCCGGCTCTCTCTGGAAGGCCTCTTTATCGAAAAGGCGCTTGATGGAGTAGTCGGCCAGCTGTTCCATGATGACAAATGTTTCATTCAGGTGCAGCAGCATGGAGAAGTAGTGATCCTCCCCATGAGCCAAGACATGGATGCTCTCAGTCAGGATAACATTAGAGGTTTTCTCCAGCTTCCAGATGTCATCCCAGGAAATTACCAGTTTCACTGCAGAGTCATAGCAACACGTAAAAAATTAAATCAAAAAATAGGATCCTAAATAATGTTAAAAAGTTATAATCATGCACTTCCATTTTTTTCAGAATAAAGTCCTCTTAAATCTATGAAAAGTTCTACATATTTCAAATGTTTAATAAACTGAAAAACTTAATAGCAACACAATACTTTCTTAAAATGTCACTCTTTCAGGAGATTCAGTGTTATCCATTATCCACACTACCTTGCAAGACTGCCTCCCGTGTTGGCTCCACTGTAATGGCTTTTTTACCATTATCTAAACTGTCATTTTTTGTAGTGAAAATGTTTTCCATTAAAGCCCCACTTCAGGAGCTGCCACTGGTTTTTGTTGTCACAAATCCACTTAATAAGTAAAAATGTCCGCTCATGTCAATAAAAAGGAACAGAAATGTCTCACCCTCAGATCCCAGCAAGTATGAATAGAAGCACAGGAAGTTAGTGCTGAGGTAGAGCCAGCCCTGGCACGGCACTTTGCCTCTCCAGTAGCTGCATGAGTAATATGTGACCAGCTTTTCCTTGGGCGGAAGCTCAAACCACTTCTCGAACCTCAAAAATGCTTCTCTGAACTTCTCGGGATCATCCTCCAGCACCATGGACAACTTCCCTTCCTCAGCAATAAGACCCTAACACATTAAACATCACATGTCATTATGGATCATCATCCTGAAGCTGTTCAACATCTTTGAATCAAAGATGGTAAAAAGACAGTAATAAGAGAGTTCCTGTTCTTGACCCACTCTTACTCACACCAAATACCAGTAATCAGGTTTAAGTCATTGACAGTCAGAAAGTAAAGATGTACAAGAATTAAGAGTTCATTATCACATTTAGCGTTACAATTACATCCCTGCTGAGAGATTATCTTGTTAGCATATTAGCTTTGTGGGATCTCTGAGTCCCTGTAAAGTCTTACTCTAATCTTGCCCTGTACAAAGCTGGTGATGTCTTCACTGGAGTCAAAAACGGAGAGAGTCCTCATGATGTTCTGCTGCAGCCAATCCCAGTGCTGAACTATTTCCTCATTGGTGACACCTGAACCAACATCAAGGGTGAAAACATGTTGTATGTCAGATAACTTGCCAGTACTTTCTTTGACCTATAAAAAATACTTTTTTTTTTTTTTTTTTAACTATTTCACTCTATAATATTTATCATAAACTTGGATTAAGAATATTTGATTCTAAAAGTAATTTTGCAGGACTTTAGTACAAAAACAGTGAATCTTTTAACAAATTACTTAATTTGCAACATCTTCTACCTATATCACTTTTGATTTGTCTTTGAGAATGATGATACAAAAGACGTTGGCGTACCACATGCTATCGACCAGTACACCTGCGAGTCTGGTGTGTGATGCAAAATCCGGAAAGGAGCCACTTTGGATGTTGAGTCCAACATAGTATCAAGTGTTCCGACAAGGAGCCCTACAACAAAAGATACATTCAAATTTCAGGTAATATTATCACACATGAAAGAAAGAAAAATATCCATTCCATTCATAATATGCACTATGGTTTCACAAAACAATACTGCAATTACTTGGAGATAAAGAATGATTGACATCTGATTGAAATCTGACAACGTCACATTTGTTGGGGTCAGCCCCAAACAAACATGCTGTCTTTAATCTGGAGAAGAATTGTTGTATGCCTCTGCATCACTACAGTACTTCATTGTGCTGTTAAGACCCAAATTTTACATTTTACACCAAAATACAACACATCAGCAGCATGTCAAAGGTGTACTTAATGCCTTAAATGTAGCAGAGATGAAGAGGTCTGCCAAACGTTACATTGTAAGTCTTTTACATAAACGATCCCACTAAAAGCTCATAATAAAATTGTGCTTTTAGTTTTTACAACTACTTGATATAAAACTGATCAAAACAAGTGCTATTCTGCTGCCGAGTGTAGCGTCAACTATAACCAACCGTTTGTCCAACAAATTTCAGTGACAGGATCCCCCACAGTTTTGCTTTTCTTCCTGTCATTGTCTTACATCTTATTGTCCGCTTCTATGCCTGCGCTCTTAAAAGCTGTTTTTCTCCTCTGTTGTTAATAAAAGCTTGGTTGTGGGTTATTTACCCATCATTGAAAAGCTTTTTATTTGTACGTTTTCAAGACAAAAGTGACAGTAGGCACCTTCATCCACAAAGTCCATTGAGAACCATCAATTGTTTCCCCCTCATGTGTGGGCTGGTTTTTTATTGCTTGTTAATTCTATTGAAATAAATAACAATTGTTTAAATTAACCTACGGCTCTTATAACAAAGTCATTTTTTTGTTCAATAATCTTTTAAAATTAAGCTTCATCAAGCTAAGCTTCTAAACTGACCACAGAGATATTTACCTCTGAAGTGTCGTGTGTTAGTCTGTGTATTAAAAGACAAGACACTGGTCCACTTCTGAGCCATACAGCTAAAATTAGCCAAATCTGTTACCTTAACCACTTCTCAGTGACAAGCCCTCCATGAATAATTAACAAGGTCGTATGGAAACCACATTCATGCACTGCATCATCAGCATTGCACCGGCCTGCCTTCTGACTGTGGATCAGCTCCCACATGTTGTAACACTGAGCTGCCAAGTAGTGTAGGATTCAAAGGATCAAACACAGTTCGGATAAATTATGTTCTCATCAGAGCAGAACAACGGCCCACAGGAGAGGATGGACTTAAACACATAAAAAGATACCAGACATAAAAGGCTCTTCAGCTGGAGAGGGTTTCAAGTGCAGCATGCTGGATGTAACAATCAGGTCGTATTTAACCTCCACTGTCATTAGATGAACCACACAGGTCTTCAGGCCTTTTGTCTTCAGCTAGACCACCAGTCATTATCATTAATTATCAGTTAGTTACCTTACTGCTGTCACATTTGGACTGTGATTAGAAAATGTACATCACAAGTGCTATTATGTATTACTTCTATACTGCCAGGTGTTTTTTCAATATTGACTACAATAGCAAAGAACATGATGCAGTTATTAGTTTCACATTTCAGGTTGTGTGTCTGAATCATTAACTTGCTGTGGGATTAGTAAGATGTGAGAACCTGAGGGCGCACAAGTTGCATCATTAGAAGCGCTGCTATTGTTAAGAGATCACACATTAGTGCTTTGTTAGAAAGCCCGTTAAGCTATTTGTTTGAACATGCAACACTCCTTACTTAGAACTGAAGGTACTCATTTGTTTAAGTTTATTTACTCTCAGGGGGTTTTTTTGTGCTCAAAATATGTTAGTGTTACAAAAATCGAAGATGGATGATTAAATTAAAGTAAAAAAATAAAGACATCTTAGCACATCTAATTGAAATTATTTCACTTGGAGAGGGATTATCATTAAACACTCTCTTATATTTGCTTTTTTCTGAGATAAATAAACTGGTTTTATTAAATTGTACTATGATATTATCTCACCAATATAATAATATTTAAAGGTGCAAAATACATTTTACCATGTTTTTCTAATACTAATATGTGTCACTAGTCTGTCTACAAACCCCCCTAATTATTAGTAAAGTCTATCCTCTCTGTCTTACGCCTGCTCCACTTTTAGGGAAATGTGTGCTCAAACAGGCTGTTTAGAGATTTTACCATCATGACATCACAAAGGGCAGTAACCCCTCCCCCAGGTGGGTGACGCTCCCACAGCTAGGTGTTTGTTCTGCCCTCTGAGTCTGCCTTCTCACCGTAAACAATAGGACATGGAGCGAGAAAGCCCAAATCACCCCAAGCCCTTCCAGGGGGGGCATGGTCGAACATCTCACCTTTAAAGCTACAGACACAGAAACAGTGTGTTCTGAGCAGGCAGGGCTAAGTAGAGGGGTTTAAAAGCACGATGAAATACATGATCAGAGTGGATTTTCATCAAGAAACTTCACAGACAAATATTTTTGCAAGCTTTGATACTTATTTAAAGTGGAGGATAACATGTGACCTTTAATTGATTTTGTCACAAAATTGGACTGTGGCAGACTTTATGATATCAGGAAATGTTGCATGGATGAAAACATTCCATAATAACATAGTGTGATCAAACACTCACACACATAGGCTACACATGACATGTTTACATAGCACAAAAACAGGTTAAGCTGTTATTTTTTTAAAGTAACATGCAAAACATTAACTTGTTTTCTTTTTCTTAAGTGGCTGGATGCTCACCTATCCGTCTCTAATGATTAAAATGTGTTAATTTGACTTTCTGTTGGTAATGTTTTACACTGATTGGTAGCCTACTAAAATAGTCTGATCAAAACTAAGAGGTCGGGGCGGTTCTCCTCACTTTAAAATCAACATCTCATCGCAGAAAAGCTTTGACAAAACATAAATTACATTGTGACTGACAAGCCGCCTGAGCATCAGTGTCAACATAAAGCAGCTGACACGTTTACTGTTCAGGCAATACTAGTCCCTGACATTGCAATGACTTTAAATTCAAGAGTTTTCTGATAGATTCCCAGTCTGAGGGAGAAACTGGCTCCAGGAGAGACAGAGAGTTTGGTACTCCAAAACACCTACAGAATGTTTTAATCCATGTTCACTCAGTGTCATCTACAAATATGAGACAAACCAAGTTAAGTCAATATATTGTCAGGAACACAGAGACCTCCACTCTTGCAGCCTGCTGTGTCAGCATTAGAAAACCAGCTGATCATAAACTGACCCCGTCATTTTGACAGTCGTACCTGTTGCTATGAGAACATTTTCCCGTAGACGACTGTAACCGCGGTACCCGCCCATATATGTGGCACACAGCACGTTAGCTGAGCAAAGGTATGACGAGTTAACCCGTTAATTACTCAGTTGTTTTATTGTGTGTTTAGAGAGGCAGCAGCTCTGCTACACGCGCCAGGAGGTGAAAACAACCCCGTTAACATTACCTGTCAAACCGCCTCCACCTTCTCCGTACCCCCGTCTCCTTTGCAGCACGAAATACTCGTTATCCTTCTCCGTAACCCATAACTTAAAGGCGTTTTTCAGCAGAATCTCTTCAGGTTTGAGCCACATGTTTCAAAATGTCATGGAGTTACCTATTGAAGCCCACTGACATGTCACAATAATCTGTTACGTAGCGCGACATCAAACCCGTGGACATTTGTTTTGTGTACCGAATCCCTCCCTTCCCACGTCGACAAGAAACGCTGCCAGAGCTTGCAAGGCATTCTGGGATTGTAGTTTCCGAAGAGAAGGCGGTCTTCTCGTGTGCTCTGTTTCATGAATGAGATGCAATATTTACAGTCTATGATGAGATGCAGAAAATCTATCAGCCTAAATAATTGTGATTCATAATCACCTTTTAGTCCATACTATTTTTATTTTTTTTATCTAGCTGATTATTTTAAAGATTATTTTAAAGAAATCAATGCAAATACGTTTTGACCGAACTCTTAACCTCTGAAATACTCATGTAGGCCTCAGGCTTATAGGTAAAGATAAAATGGATAAAGTCCATATTAGCATATTGCCCTCACCACTAGGCCTAGGCTATATTTAAATATTAGCTCTGCACTATCCCAGGCTAAACTGTTCAACCTCATTGGGAGACTCCATTACAAGTGCAGGTTCTAAATGCATTGTTAGTAAAAACCCTATCAACTTTTGATGACAAATAAACGTATTCTTAAGGATTTAAGTTACATGGAATGAAAAAATAAAAATGTACCACCAACTCTTTGAAAAACGTTAAACCGAAAGTTGTTGTTTTTTTGTAACTATAATGATGGGGAAACTTAAAAAAAAAAAAAAAAACTTGAAATATTCGATGATTCAAGGCTGAACCTCATGAAGTCTAAATGCTCTAAAATCGAGAAGACTTTTGCACCGCTGAAGGAAGTTGAAACACAATGAAGAGTGATTCATTTTGCAGGAAGTTGGAGCAAAACATTTTTGAAGAGGTCAGCAGTATTATTAAGTGAAAATCTCGTTTCCAAACTTGTGAATGTCTGGTAGAAGCATTGTGACTTGGGACATCTAATGCACGCACAAAAAAAAAGTAAAAGTGGTGTTGATTTACTAAATGACTCTCTTCAGATTTAGTTGCCATGACTCCATTTGGACAGTAGAGGTCATATTTGGCAGTTTGAGATCTCCTTCCAAACAAGCACTGCTCCTCATATCCTTTATTCAGCACATGAATAAAAACAATATTCAAACAATGTTTATCAAGTAGTTTTGAATGCCACTTTTGAACAAGAAACCAATCCATCCAATTCTAACACTTAAGTGTTGCCTTCTCTCTTTAAATGTTAGTTGAAGGCAGTAATAGTCTTTGCAACCTCTCTTTCTCTCAGAATAAAAAATAACTAACCAATAGTAAAATATTATTCCTTTTTTGCATGACTCAGTATTTGTTATTCATTTGACTATTTCTTCAGACATTATAGGATATCTCATCTCCATCCATCTTTCTTTCTCTCATCTAAAAAAAAACGGCTATAAACTCTGAAATCTGGATTATAGAGTATAGCCTATTGTTTATTGTGCCATAGTTTTAAAGTCCACAGGTAATTGCATCCATACGTCCATTTAGTACAAGTATCACTAAACTATGGCACTTCATGGATTTAATAGTTTGAACAACAAAAGAAGCAACAAACTTAGTCCTTTATTTGCCCTTTATTTTTTACACTGCAAATGGTTGTTAACAGTCACATAAACATTTAATTAACATTAGCAGGTTATGATGACGAAACCTAGAATACTGAGCCATAATGATCCAAGTAAAATGAGGTTAAAAATAAGATTTTGCCACTAACTGTTAGAGAAAGATTATAGGTTTCTGTCATTTTATCTTTCATAAAGTAGAGCTGTACACTTAGAGATACTTTGTAAAGACTTGATATCATGTAAAGTGGATATATGCTTTACCAATGCCAGTGCCACATCTCATGGTGGTATGTAAGAAATCCAATAAATATGTAAAAAAACAAAACAACAAAAAATAAAAACCTCACTTTAGTCTGTGAAAATGATCATTGCCAAAGATAAATGCTTGCTATTTCACTGAAGGAAATATGAGCATCATTCTGGAGTATAAACGTAACAATTAACTGGAACAATGATTTTGAAAGGAGTTGCCAGTGTTAAAATAAATAAATAAATAAATAAGTTTTGATGGCGATGGCCTGCATTCTGCTGTCCCCAAGTGGCCAAATATTCTGTTGACTTTAAACCCTTTCTCCAATAGTAAGCTTCAATGCATTAACAGGAGGAAATACTGTTGGAATTAATAAAGTAACAAAAGTTCTGCTTTACAAAGTCAAAAACAGCCTTTTGCTTAAGCAGACAGCAGGTTGTTCTTCATGAGCAGGTGTTTGTAATCAGGTCACATAAAGAGACTAAACATGGTTACTGTTGATTTTATTAGAAATAATTGCAGTGCCACAAACTACAATACAAAGCCGACTGACAGCTGAGCGGTGATCAGCTGATGTCGTCATCACAAACGACGTCGCTTTACGTGACGTTTCGGTGGAAAGGACGTTTAAACTCTCTTGAAACATATTTCCTTGTTCCCTCTCTCCTCTGCTTCATTTCCTTGCATCTCTCCATGTATCTCTGGTGGGAGGGACTAAGATGCAAGTTGAGGAGGCAAGTGAAGGATGCATAGATGCAATTAAGAGAACAGAGACGTAGCAGGTGCTGGGCCGTATCCGAATTGTCAAGTACCTACTCAATCTGTCAGTAGTCAGTAGACAGTACCTACTATCCGTGCTGTATACTGTTTAGTACCTACTATTCAGTAGGCAGATATTTGTCCCTATTTGTCTGATTCATTCAGTATGGAAGTGACGTCATTTACGTTACCCGAACCGGCCGCATTCACCTATTTTTTTTTTGTTTTTTTTGTTTAGCTTTATTCAAGAAGAGTTATGCGCACATACAGTCAGGTAAACAAAAAAACAATATCACAATATCACAATATCACGATTAAATAACGAAATAACATACAGTACATAAAGAAAAGTACAAATGAAAGACAGTAATATACAGAATATAAAATAAACCAATAAAGACGCATTTAAATAGTGAAATCATTATTTAAATAGAGGGGGAAAGGTTTTATAATAATGCAGACATTTGTTTTATTTTCTGTTGTTAATTAAAAGTAGTGATTTCAGTCGGGACTTTAACTCTAGATTAAAAACTGATTAAATGAATCCACGCTCGTTTGTTTTGATTTGGAGAAGTGACGTGACGTGACGATTTACGTTTAATTTCGCACAGCATTGTGGGTGGTAAAATACAATTAATTTCCTGAAAGCACGCATCCGATCCATACTGCATAAAACCCGGAAGTTAGTATCCATACTGAAATGTTCAGTATACTGAGGTGGACCCACAAAATGCATACTGAATGACTGAGTTTCAGTATATTGAAACTCCATACTGAATAGTACGTACTGCATACTGGACTGTAGCTATTCGGAAAGGGCCCGGGAGAGCGATTTAGCCCCGTTATTAATCTACTTTTCCGGGCAAAAGTGATAAATGCCGAAGTCTTACAACAAAACTGGCTATGAGATACACGTGTATGAAACGGGAGCAAACAAAATACTGTTCAGGGAATAGCTTCGGAGGTCGGTGAAAATAGTTTGAGAATAATACTGCGAGTCTGCGGTAACTTCCGTTTTTCAAAATAAGGTGTTTTCCTGGGAAAAAATATAAAAATATATGTTCTTAAATAAGTACACAATGATTCTGATATGGTTGGACTTAGTACTTCATAGACTACATGCTACAATCCGCTGTCAAAGTCCATAATAAAGCACTATAATGAGTCTTTTTTCTGACTTTGATGTCTTGTAAAAACAAATTCTTCCATAAGTACACAATGATTCTGATATGGTTGGACTTATGACTTCTTAGACTACATGCACAGGTACTATGAAGTACTGTGTACTCTTTGAGAAATCCACTGTCAAAGTTCCTTATAAATTCCTATAATGAGTCTTATTTTCTGACTTTGATTTTGAGGAGCTGTCTCTGTCTGTTCCTCCTGCTCGCTCTGCAGTCCGGAGCATTTACCATAAAGATCAGAATACGTGAGCACTTCAAATTTAGGGGCGGCTCTCTTCACCAGGTAAAAGCGAGGAGCGGCTGGCTTGACCTCAGTCAAGTTTAGGGTTTCAGACATAAAACAACAATTTACATAAATGTTTGTTTTGTATTGTGTTGGAGATCTATACTCATTCATGCTCACACACTCACACACAAACTGACTTTCTCGCAAGCATAACACCTTGTAATTTAATAATTCAATTAAAATATGTTGCATAATGTTGCAGTCTGTGTGGTCTCCCTCTTTTGTTGCATGTTGATCCAGGATGTGAGACCGCGAAGAGCAAATGTGCAGACGGCTTTTCTATATATTCAGACGCAAAACTAGAGCAAACTGCAGAGAGCAGGACAACTATGTGGGTGTGTTAGCGCCGGCATATTTTTAAAGTGCAATTTTTTTGAGGATTAGGGGCTTAAAATTGACAGATTTCTGCCCATTTATGGTGCTATTGGAGCATGTTTCAATAAGAATGGATTGCGCCAAGTCTTTCACCAAGCTCAGTTTGTGTTAAATGATTTCCAGCTGTGGAAGAGGATAAGTTATATTTAATTTAGTTTAGATATAGCCCAGGCGCATAGTAGCCTAGTATTAATATTTGGTTTGACTTTGAATTTGTTTTCTAAAGTGTCTTGTAATCCCATTCGAGCTGGGCCCCCTGCGACACAGATAAAATAAACAACTAGGTCTACTATTTTTAGCACTGCTACTACGACTTCTGATGAAATGTAAAGAAGGTATCTGCTTTTCTTATCTCAAACAGTTTATGCTTACATCGCAGTTTCTTCCTCCCTCACTACACATCATCATGCCTGACTTTTTGTTTCTCCCTTCCGACTCTTTCCCCCCCCTCACTTCCTCATTTTTCAACAGCTGGCTGCAGAGAAACATCAGACATTGGTGCTTGGATCTCATTCAGGTGAGACCTGATGATATATTTTAAATGTCGTTATTTCTTAACATTTTAAGAATGGGTTTGCGTAAAAAAAAAAAAAAAAAAGACAAAACAAATTGTTTGCAAATAAACTCTTTATTTCTAGAAATGTTTTAATTTACCAGGAAATGACAACTTCTGAGGTGTGAAGAAGAGTTTTGTGGTTATCTATGAAACTCCCCCTGCGAGTTAGAGTCAAATGATCTAATGACATGACCCTAACCCTAACCCTATGAATCAGATGAAGAATCAGGGCAGCGGACGATTATTCAAGACCCATTTATTTACTACTTTAATTAGCAGATTGTGATTCATGAACATGTTTTAAAAAAAAAAACGCTATTGAGAGACACTATGTTTTGATTGGCTATGGTTGTTGCTTAACTGATCAGTTAAGAAATTATTAAGTAATAAAAAAAACCTTTTTGACTTTGGCTCACTGATTTAACTTGTATTTGACTTTAGGAAATCAAAGATCTGATGTTTTCCTAAAGTCCTCTTAGGTGTCACACTGCCTGTATCCAAATAAAAAGGGATAATTTGATAGAAATTAATATAGAAAATAGTTTGACTAAACTATTTAACAATCATCAGCTTTTAGAAAGTACAAAAACAAATCTGAATGACTTCCTGTTTAATTTTTTCATTAGTGCTGGTCATTGCTTCATTTATTGTCACCGTGCAACACATTTTCTCCCTATGTCTTGATCTCTTTAACTAGGTTTCAATCTGAAGAATGACAGATAACTACATTAACGTCACCCCCCTGAATGTCAGCAACGAAGACATCTACAAAGAGTATTACCAAAAATTAAATTTCAAAATGCACGTGGCAACATGCATCATCATTAGTATCGGCCTTCCTCTGACGCTCATGACCATCTCTGCTCTTTACTCTCTGGTAATACATTACATTACTTTATTCATTTTACTGTCTGTGCCATGTGTTTTTGCAACAGTCTCAGGATCAGAATCATATCAGAAATCTAATTTACGACAGGTACACAGTTTTAGCTATAAAGCAGTGTGCATAGATTGATGTCACATGAGGAGGATGACAAGAGCTGAAAAGCCGGGAGGTGTTCACTGAGCCAGGTTTCAGTGAAACACAGGGCAGTGGATCTGCAAAAGTCCATATTTGTTCTGTAAGGAGCAGCAGTGCATTCATCTGGTTTGCTAAATAATAAATAATTCATTTTACTTAAACGATACCAATTGATCAACTTTTTTCTGTGGAGTTACTCATTAGCTACTGTGTGCAGAGACCATAAAATACAGTACAAACATTCATAGTGGGCAGAGGCTGAATCTTAATCATTTTTGTGATCCCTGTTTTTTTTTTAATTTGGCCTCATCATCAGGTCAAATTATCCAATTTGGTTTATGACTGACAAACAGCAAAACTAATGCCATTATTATAAACTCCAGCTGTTCTTTGTATTTAACGCTACAACAAGAAGAAATCAGATTTTTGTGTGCTTACATGCTAAAATGAGCTGACCTAATAGCAAACAGTAGGCCAACCTGCATCACAATCTTTTTTATAGCGCATGAAGGACAGAGTCAGAAATCAGGGAGAGAGAGAGAGTGGGGAACGACATGCTGGAAAAGAGCCCCAGGTCAGATTCAAACCCGGGCTGCCCGTCTGGAGGACCACAGCCTCTGTACATTGGGCGCACGCACTAACCACTTTACTAGGTTGCGCCCCCGGATTTGGCACTTACTTCGCTCTCAACTGGCGCTCTCAGTTGTAAAGTGTTAGACCAAAGTTAATCCAATTTAAAACAAAATAGACCTCTGTTAACACACTACTCCAATTATTTGGAGTAGATAAAAGTGGCAAACAAACGTGACACTGTGCCTGAAATACAGGTGCAAATGCTGCAGCAAACCTTATGTCATTGATGCATTTAGAAGCTGTTTACTCCATTATACCATGATATAGTTATTAGTTGTTTTCTCTATAGATCTGGACTCTTGTTATCTCAGGATAACAAAGCTGGTTTTCCCTTCATTCAATTACCACATTATCTTGAGATTTAAAGCTTGTTTTCTTGTGATAACGGGATAATTTGGCCCTCTAAACAACCAAACAAGTTAGCGATAGACCATACCCTAACATGCTTTCATTGCACTTCATTTCTGTTTGTTAAATGTTTTTGCAACTCTGGAAATATATTAGTTGCGGTCGCAAGAAAATAACAAGAATTTGATGTTATCAACAGAAAACAGATAGAAAGTATAGCTGCATGTCTGCAGATATACCAGTGTGCCATTTGTGTTACGTCTTTGATAGCACAATGACAGATAGATGAAAAATGGCTTTTACTGCAATACATGTGCAGAAAAAGTTGTTATTTTTGGAAGAACAATGAGTTCAGAACATGTTTACAACTGATTGTCTACTTCATATGTTTTTCTGCAGGTACGAAAGGATCATGTGGCTCCAATCTACGTCATCAACCTTCTTATTTCCGACCTCATTCAGCTCTGTTGCATGATCGTTTTTGAAACAAGAGAGTATCAGCCTCAGGCCGAAGAATTTTTTATTTACGAATGTGGCCTAGTGACAAGTGTTTTCTTCATGGTGTGTGTCTCACTGGAAAGGTAACTATATGTCCTGTAGCTACATCTGTATCTGAATTATTCTGCACCGCCTCAAAGACAACGTGTTCATCTTTTATTGCAGATATTTGATCATCGCCCACCCACTGTGGTACCGCTTCAAACGGACGATCAAGATCTCTGTGGTGGTCAGTGTTGTGATCTGGCTCATACCTCCTGTCTTTTTCATCACTGTGTTACCCCGGGTTACTTATGACGTGGCAGGAATCATTTTCTCCATTTTCCTCATCATTCCCTTCCCACTGTTCATAATCTTCCTGGTTGGAACCCTCAGAGCCCTGTCTGCATCCGTCTCCGTCCACTCTGAAGAAAAACAACGAATAGTTGGAGTTTTGGTCCTGGTGCTGCTCATTTACACACTGCTGTTCCTGCCCAGCATGATTTTGTTCCTGAACATAAACAGATCTGACAAAACTCTGAATTACCTATCTTTCATGTTTGTTAAGATGAGTCCTCTTGCAGACTTAATTCTGTATGTTTTTTTTAGAAAACAGTCCATTGGCAAGCTTTTTACCACTGTGAACTGTTGCAGAGTTGCCAACACTGACAACAACATATAGAACAGTATGAATGTTCACAACATTTTGACATTAAGCTCCATGGAGGAAGAGAGAACGACGAGAAAATATGTACTCTCAGTTTAGAACAAATTTATTTCTTACATACCTTTATTTGTTTAGCTATGTTGTTATTCTTGACAGTTAAATACACTTCATACTCTTGTTAACTTTCTAATCTTCTAATCAATAAAAGCTTTACTTGTGCAGTTAAAGTGCTTGGCATGTCAGCTTTTAGGATGTGAGAGAAGGTCCTAACTTTATTGCCACTGTTTCAAATTAAGAGTTACAAATGAGAACAGTCTCACCTTGAGGTTGGGCTTCATATGGCATTAGTACCAACATGTATATTCATTCACACGTTTGGTATACTCATATAAACATGTATAAAGAAGTAATTATACATATTTGTAGCCTATCTGCATCTGCATGGCTGTAGTCCTCCAAGCGGGTGGCCCAGATTCGAATCCAACCTGTGGCTCCTTTCCCACATGTCACTACCCACTCTCTCTTCCTGATTTCCAACTCTATCCACTGTCCTATCTCTCTAATGAAGGCACAAAAAAGCCAAAAAATTAATCTTTTAAAAAATAAATAAATAAATAAATAAATGATGTCCTCTTGATAAAATAAGGTTGAAAGGTTACATGTGGTATTTGTATAAGAAGATGATGAGATGATAATGAAACCTTATCTTTATAGCAGGAAATGCATGTCATAATCTTCATGTCCACGATGATATCAGTTCTGAGAAGAAAACTCTCAGGAAGTTGTGTGTTTTTCTAAAGAACCTTATTAAGGACAAACTACATGTTCCTATAACTCATATATTTTTGTTAACTGGAACCAACTTTTAATCATCCCTTGTTCACAGCCTGAAGCTGTTTCTTTGGCGCACTCACTGCACAGATGAGGCCATGATACGTTCAAGTCAGCAGGCGTGAATGTAAACAAGTAGCTAAACATTTAAATAAGGGAATTAGCATGGACACCATGTTATTATTAAATGTAAGTAAATATATGGACCATATGTGGTAGGTTTTACTTTAGGGAATGTGGCTATGATGTAATCTGGTTTTATTAGCTCTTAATCCTATTTTGTAATAATTAATTGTGTATTTTGTACAGTTTGTGTTTACACCTGCCCAGGGACCGCAGATGGAATCGGCTAAGTCTGATGCAGTGCATCTCCTCTCATTAATTCAGTTTAATGTACATTTTGTACATGGTCCCTGTTAACATATTATATTTCAAAATTAATTATATGTTTTTTTCTTAAGGGCACCTTTTAGCTTCCATATATCAGTCACTCATTCATTCATTAAACATTCCCAATGAAAGCAGTTACATTCAAATAAATAAGTACACAAAACACATGACAATTTCTGCTCATTTAGTGCCAAAACGCATGAGCTGAATGTCTCTGAAAAACTCAGTAAACGCATAGCTGCGCCATCAGACTAGGCAAGGTCACTTCAAGTAAGCAACACTTCCCCAAATTAGACACTGCCAGCTTGTGGAAAGTCTCCACATTGGTCATATGGCTCAGCTGTTAGCTCTTAGTACTTCATAAAAAAAGAAAATACGAGAAAATTATAAAAGGTACAAGGCTTTTATTTGAAAATATTCAGTGTTTGTGAAAATGGTGAGAAAGTTGGAAAGTTGAAACTAAGACATGTTTTATTAACTAGAGTCGTGAACAATGTTTCCATTACAATATAATCTCATAAAATGGGAGTGACTTGTCGAGGTATTAGACTACAAGAGCTACCTCGGGGATAAGTGACTGCATGTTAAAAACTTTATATTTTGATTGCAAAACGTAGTAAAACTTAATGTTAAGGTCCCTGTTACGACCTTATTTTGTCTAGTGTAACTAAAGGTGTAACATAATACAGTTGTGAAATAACAAATGACAGGGAAAAATACTGCCAAAGCTTTCAAAGTAAAGACTTACAACTGTTTCTTTACAATAATGATAATCTATTTACAAAACCATTCCACACAGACATATTTTAAGCGTCTTTCATTTATCATTTGCATTTCATCATCTCAAGGGTGGAAGTAACAAAAAGTGAAGATAAAAATGGAGGTAAGGAAAACGCATGTGATTTGCAATAGACAAAAAACTTACCATAAGAGCTTATTTTCCTTTTCCCCCTCTTCTTTAATTTGTTTCTTTCTTGTTTTGCTTTTTTTCCACCTTCTGGAGTATGTGTTCTTGTTAGCTTTATTGTTTTTGCTTGGACTACATTAATAATATGTCTGTGTTTCATGTTTCTCTTTAGGACGGCCACTCGACAAGCCCCTCTGGGTTTATTTGGCTCCTCCAGCACATTTCTTTCAAAATGTATAGTTTGTTAATGAACTAATCATTATGTACTGTCTGTTTTTCCATTGATCTATTATGTTTATGTTTTTTTTCTTGTGCAACAAATAATAATAAAAAATGTTTTTAGTCTACGTATATTAAAACTAATTTCAGTAAAAAATCAAGTATGTAATTAGCAATCAATAAACCTATAGTGGGTGGAGTAAAAATTGTGATACTTGGCTATATCTGAATTGATTCCGTTTCTACCACAGACTGTAAATATCCCTACTGAAGTTTCTAAGCTATCGTCGCATTTATGACGTCACTCTACCGTTTAGCATGGCGCCGTATTTAAAAATATGAGTTTCTCTGTTTACATCTGCCGGATAGTTTCTAGGCAAGTCAAGCGTTTTTTTTTTGTTTTTTTTGTTTTGTTTCATAGACTGTACATATTACGGTCTTGTTTGCTTAAGGTCCAAAAGTTCAGAATACGTTTTTTTTCTTTATATCCAATCCCGATTATCGCACATTGTGACGCAATCAAACTGCACCCGTGTTGTTGTTTTTTTTGTTTTTTTACGTTAGCCTTAGCAGAGAGTAGTTGTTTTTTAAAAAAACACCCTGACATATAAAGTAGTGTTCTGAAACTACCTTTAGTTAGTTATATCTTCGTATTAATCGATTTTTTTCTGTTCAACTTGTTACAGACTTTAAAGAAATTAAGCTCTGACAGACTCTTTGTTGACGTTGTTGTAACTCGCGTTAAAAACCTTCAATGGAGGAGGACTCGTCTTCTTCTTCTTCTTCTTCTTCGACGGCAGGTCTTTCCAGCGTGTCTTTCCTTGCGCGTACATTAGAGCGCTTAACATCTACAAAGTGTCTGAAAACACAGAGAGGAGGAGGAGAAGCTGCCGTCGCTGTGGTTTCTCTTCAGAGGTATCTCTCCGAGCACACCGAGCCCGACTCCTACAGCTACGACGTGACGGTCACTGACGGCGTGTGGAGAGCCAAATGCACTCTTCACCCAAGTTTAAACCACCTGGTGCACACAAACATCCTGAAGACCGGGAGTGATATCAGCATCACACAGTGCTCCTTTGTGTACGACGAGAGGAGATTGGGACACGGTTATATTCGTGTTGAACAGCTCAGGTGTGGCGCGGAGAGGTCTGCTGTCCTGCCTCGTGTGAAGGACGTCGGTGCGCTGCCGATGCTGGTCAAACACGGCATGGAGAGGAGCGTGGAGCTGTTTAGTGACGTTCCCTTGAAGGTGAGCCGCAAACACTACCTGTCTCTGTGGAACAACGATGACCCGGAGGGAGACATGTGGACTTCAGCGGCTCCCTCATCTGACACAGTGCTGGACGGTGAGACGCTGGTTCATTTATAGCCATCAAAATCCGCACTACATTCATTCCTTCTAATTACTGTCCCAGTAAAAGTTACATGTTGCTGTCCACAATGTCTCCGTTTCAACAGTGTCCAAGATTACTCTTCTTGGTAGCCTGGAGTCGTCCTTTAGAAACAACTGGAAACCTCTTCCTCTTCTTGTGAAGATAATACACAAAGCCAGATTACGATATTATGGGAAGTTTGGCTTGAAGATTGATTACCCCTACCAGGTGGGATTGAACAATTGACCTCACATTTTGAGCCTCATTAATGAGATTTGAACAGGATCTATTTTCAATATTTTTTTTTTACTACATATTCAATGCTCTGTTGTGACGTGTGTTTCACCTCATGCTTTGTTGTTTTTAAGGCTTACTTTGAAGTTGCTGACCAGAGTGGGACCATGTCTCTTGTGCTTTGGAATGAACTCTGTCCAGAGTTTTACCAGAGACTGAATGTAGGCACAGTTTTATACCTCCAGAATTACACCTTGAAGCAGAGTTATTCAAAGCGATCACACCCGCAAATGGACCATCATAGACTGAAGACCTTTAACTCTGTAGGTATGCAAAAACCGAGCCGACAACAGTCTTGTGTCTTGAAGCTCAGCGCCGCTGTTTTTGTGAATAGTTTTGTCTTTTCTATTTTTTTTTTCCCTTTTTGTCTGAATATGTTGCATCATGCTATGATGTGATATGTGTGGACGACACCTCACATGTGTAAATCCTTTGTCAAATAACCAGACACCCATTTTTTCAGGTGCTGGGTAATGTTGACGCTTAAACACCCATGATGTAACTTCTTATGTTTTATCGATTTTTATTCTTTAAAGAAATCGGTCTGAACCCGCGAAACCCAGTTTCAGTCATCACAGTGGTCTCACCAAAGAGTGTACTGCCTCAGTGGGGCCTACCTGAAGTTTCCTACCAGTTCACCACCAGGTAAGTTCATTGACACCATTTATCATTTGTTTATTGTCATTGAGTATTCATGTGTGAATGCCATGCTAGTTTTAGTTGCTTAAGTTTCTAAAAAGCCACTCTTCTTTAAGACAAAATGAGTTTTACTTTGTTCAAAAAACTGCTGCATTTTTTTTCCTGGGAAGCTGCCCTAAAAATCCATTCTTTTAAACTTGCCTGCTCACTTCAGCTGCATCATATGGATTGTATTTTCTATTGTGATAGGTGTCTGAACTCATATCTGGTTCATGCTCTGTTAGTTATTGCACATTTAAGGATATTTGTGAGGATCTTTTATTGCTGTTGATATGTTGATTGCATGTTTTATAACTTATTTCATGTGATGCAACCGGTGACCTTGAGTGCCATGAATTTACCATTAAATAAAATGCATATATAAAATGTTCGTTTCTTACAGGTCAGAGTTGGAAAAATTGTCCAACAATTCGGCGTGTGATGTCATTTGTTTGGTTACATTTGTTGGTCGTGTTGAAAGAGTCAAGAGTAAATGCAACAAGGGTAAGAAGCGTCAGTGTATTTCATATACTGTATATGCTGGGAATCTCTCTGAAAATGGAGTTGAAGATGATGTTTTTAGAGACTGAACATGTTCTTCTTTAAAGGTCCAGAAAAATACTGGACATATCGCTGGATTCATGCAGTGGATGGAACATCTGAGCAGCCGTTCATCCTGGAGGTGTTCTCCTCTTCTCAGCCAGAAGTCTTTAGTCGAATATGTCCCAGTAAGTCCACTGTGTCAGCTCCTATTAGATAGATCTGCTGCCACACTTGTCTGTATTTCCACTTACTTTACATTGACTCATCATCTCTTTCCCAGTGACGTACCTGGTGTGCACTCAGATGAGGGTTTGTCAAGTGGAGGGCTCTTCACCGTACCTCACAAGCAGCTGTGAGACAGAGACATTCATCACAGGTGAGCTCATCTGTAACCGAAGTATCTGATAATCTACATGTATCTGCAGATAAAACTGGGCTGTAAACAGTCTGTCTCCACAACAGGCCACCACAAAGGTCAGCCATACGTGAGTGACCCTAAAGTGAAGAGCTTCATCCAGTGGACCAAAACGCTGAAGGACAACATGGTCCTCCAGAAGACAGCTGTGGGTGGTTATTACTGCTATCCTCGTCCCCCACAGGTGTATACCCAGTCAATGGTAGATAGCCCAGGTGAGAGAAAAATCTGTTTATTTTTATTTTCTTAGAACGTAATTCTCATGTCTGGGTTTTTTTGGCCTGTAAGTGTTGAAATTCATTTCAGAAAGCACCAAACTCTTTTTCTTTTGTAATTGTACTGAGCGTTATGAGAATCACTCTTGTTGGTGGTGGAAATCATCTGGGTCTGTTTTCTCGCAGATCTGCAACAACATTCAATTACCCTTTTCACACATACAGAAATCTCCTGAAGTACTCTGGAGATTTGGCTACCTGGAGGGGATATAGGCTATGTGTAAATGCAAACAGCCACATTTTTCGCGCGGTCTTTACCCAGAGTTTCTCCGGCCAGACCCCTAGTATTTTATCCGCATAAAGTCCGAGTGAGCTGATGTCTGAACGCGGCCGAATATACTTTGGAGATTTCAACTAGAGCCAATAGAAAGAGAATGACGTTTATATACAGTGACTGCATAAAGTGTCTGCAGGCGACCACTACGATCTCCATGCATGTAATTAAACGGCTGCATTATGTTTTCTGGTCGTCAGTATGTTGTTCTCCTCTCTCTTGTGGATGTTGTCATTCCATTGGATTACACATAGCATTGATATAAAGGTAAATATTCTCATTATAACGTTGTGTTGCTTCGGCCGCTACTTCCACGTTGTTTTATTACGTTACATCTCACCTCAGGAAATCCTCCGACCCCCCCCTCCCCTCTGACAGGGAAAGTCCCCCGCTGTGAGGAGCATATGTGAACGGCTAGTTCGGGAGAATCTCCGGAGAAGTCCTCCTGTAAATATCTAGATATTATCCGGAGTGCATATGTGAAAACGGCTAATGTTGTCTACAATCCAGATCGATTCTTCTGAATGTAAATGTAAAAGCTATTCTGTCAGACCACCCATAAGAAGTCA
Organism: Labrus bergylta; assembly: GCF_963930695.1. NCBI lineage: Eukaryota > Metazoa > Chordata > Actinopteri > Labriformes > Labridae > Labrus > Labrus bergylta. The sequence goes on from NC_089208.1 coordinate 11,195,929, forward strand.
ATGAAATTTCCTTAAAGCCGAGTACAAAACACCAGTAGACCTTTCTTCCTAAATTTGAGTATTTTAAACAATCAATATTTATAGCGGCTAAGCCTTAAACTTAAAGCCACTGAGGGGCTGCATAGACGGGCTAATCTAGCCTATTGATTGACGCGCTTTGCCGGCTTCACTCCTGAGTGTAAGCATTCGAAATAAGACAGTCCAATATCTTCTTCTTCTTGGGAATATTTATTTCTCAGTCCATCAATGTCTTGATTACTGTCACATGTGACCTGTTCAAACAATAATTCACATCTGTTACCTCAGCGTGGCGTACAGCGGTCAAAAAAGTGTATTTGCTCCCCGTCAAGCAACACCTGACACCCCAGTGATAGTTCCTACCTATATAGAGTTTCACCTTAACCCAAAGGCGACACCTGCTGGAACAATCTGTGTCCGCACCTCACAAACGTGGCTCCTTCAATATTATTTGCTGTAACTACCAGTTTCATGCTTTATTTTTAAACCTTGTTCAATCATCAGCTCAAGCTCCCCTGGTTGCTGTGGCTGACTTGAAGAAGGAGTTGGAGACCCTGCACTACAGGGAACACAAAAAACTAGCGATTCAAGGACAGATCACAGCAGTACGATACAGAAAGTGCCCAAAGACCACAGAGTCTGAAGGAACAGAAGAGGAGGAGGTAGTAGAAATGATTTGAAAGCTACTTTCCCAAGATGAGTCAACATGATCACTATGGAATAATTCAAATCGTTTCCTTTCAGGGGCCGGTTGTTTCTGCTGACGTGTGTGAACCTACAGAGTCCACAGCTGAGCAGACTTTGGTGTCCAGTTTAACATCTTCACCTGCTGAGAAAATCTCCGCTAACAGCAGGAAAAGAAGAAATAAGACAAGGTTTCACCTCACATGAGTCTTACTGTGATTTGAGTTTGATATTGTGTCCCTGATTTTACTTTTGTAGCATTTAGGAGCACATTTCTGTCCAAAGCTTCATTGAACTCATCAGAAGAATTCAAACGTGTCATGTCTTACAGAGGAGCCAAGCTGTTCTCCTCGTGTCTTGGTGAAAGGAAAGCAAAAAGGTACTTAAGATTCTGCTGGTAGTGATCAACAACCAATTTAAACCTCTCTGAGCGTATTCATCTTTGCTCTTTCAGGAGGCCTGGTCTTAGACACACTGGGGGAAAACAAGGGCAGGAAGAAGAAGAAGACAGTGACTCTGATCCTGAGCAATTCCAGGATTTGGAAACTCCCCTCCAACTCCCAAATCAAGATCAAGGTACATAACTGCTGCACCAGCACAACGCTGTCCATCTGATTTGTTCTGACTCACTGATGTGTTTGTGTCCAGTACTAGACTCTGATGCGTTATCTTGGGAAAGCAGCAGCTGGCCAAAACAACGTCAAGAAGTGTCAGAACATTTGAATCAAGGCGGTCTGTACAAGGAAAGCATCTCTCAGAGGTTCACGTTCGACGACAAGGACATGCTCCTGCAGCAGAGTAACCTTCAGCCGACAAGGTGGACACCTGAGAACACCGCTGACACCTTCCCACCTGTTGCTTGTCCAGGATACTACCAAGTCACTATATTAGGTAACATGTCAAGGAAATAACTCTCTTGACAGAACAGTTCGGGGGGTGGGGACTTTCAATGTTGTTGAGCCCTTCGCTAATTCCTTTATGATCAAAATAAGTCACCAAAATTCTTTTTTTTTTTTTTTTAATCTTTCAAACAGGCATAAACAAGCACATAGCCGTCGATGCTGCTTTTTTTCCTATCGTAAGCTCAGATGAGCCGCGAGCAGTCGGCCTCCCTCAGGATCCCCATGGCAACACGATGCTGTCGTGCCTTTCATCTGGCTTCTTCTGTCCTCTCAGTGACGTTGCAAACCACAGTGAAGTAACACATCCTGAGCCGGGTAAACGCCACAGAGCACGTCGTATTTATCATAAACACATAGCTTTATATTTTGTATCCGTGTGACAGACGATGCTAATATGTCAATGTTATTGTGTTGCAGAGGAGGTGCTGGTGACAGCCAGTGAGCTGGAGGAGACACATGTCGTATGTATCTTGGACCTTTGTCATCTGGGTGGAGACCAGGTTGAAGTCCTGATCAGCCGGGTGCACAGAGTGACGGAAGTTTGTCTTGATTAGGACGTGTGGAACAGCAAGAGTTCAGCTCTGTGAGAGAATTTTGTAAATATTACAATTGCTCATAAATCATGTACTGGAAATGTCATTTTATATAAAGAGCAAATAATACTGGAGAACTTGTAAAGACCAAACGTTTATAATTGTAAATAATTTGATTAATGTTTTCAAAATGTAACATGATGCTGAGAATAAAATGTCTTAATCATGAAATATTGAAAATAACTGAACTGCTTCTTTTATCATCCACAAAATCATGAAGTGTGTTTACTGTTGCTTGGTTTAAAACTAAGTTGTCAGTTGAGCACACACTCTCGGTTTAATCTTATTTGTTCAGGATATCATCACTGTGTTTAGCTCACTCAGTAGATCACATTTCTAAAAGGCTACAGCTCTCATCTCACTGGTCGCAGGTTGATTCCGGTTCCTGATGTTGTTTGTTGCATGTCATCTCCACTACTTCCTCTCCCCTTATTCCTGTCGTCAGCTGTCTGATCTAATAAAGGCAAAGTCTGAAAAAATAAATCTTAAAAAAAAATAGTCACTTTAATTGAAATTGCAGTTAATCAAATAGTTCCAAGTAAATGTGGAGATGACTCAGTGAAAATCATATTCAAAGGTTATGCACACTGGCTCCCCCTTGTGTTTCCACATTGAAATAAAGTAACATTACCTTTTAAATCTGACACCAACTGTAATGCACAACAGTTAGCTGTAAGTTTAGTTTAGATAAATTTGTCTATTGTTTTAACAGCACAGAAAAAAAACATTCTCTATAATTCAAAGTCAAACCTTTCTCTCTCTTGAACTCGTGGCCTGCCAAATGTTTTTTTTAAATCGATGAATACTAACCTCTCAATGCTGTGAATTATTTTGTGTTTATTTATCAGGAACCCACAGTTAAGAAGAAGTCTGCGACATAGACGATCTATGTAAACAATTAGCTAAGAATAACAATGCGTCTGTTTAAAAATATTTATTTTCAAATATATTTCACAATATATCCAGGTTGATTTATAAATAATTCCATATAACATAATTAATTTTCAAGATAGTTTAGAATGTAAACTGAATTAGTGAATTTCTTTAGAAACAATATGAACCATATTTTTTAAAGCTTATTTTGAATACAGAAAGAATACAAACCATACAAGTGACTGTGCAATACCAACTCCAACACAAAAAAAGAAAAGCCTCACCTCCTCTAATAAGACACTTCATTATCTGTTACAAAATTACTTTAATTTTAAAATCATGTAACATACATATGTAATCTATTAGACATATAAAATAAACAACTATATAGTCTATACTTTTTTTTACATTCTATAATACAAAATATTCATTTTTTTTCCTGCAGTGAAACGGCAGAAGTGGCTGTGAGCCAGGTTCGTCTTTGTTCATGTACTGGCAAGTCTCACACAGAAAGCATAAATCTGACCGCCCACACTCACAGTTAAGGTGTCAGTCAGTATCTTTTATACAAATCAGAAAAAATACAAGTTAAATGTGAACTAAATCACATGCCTTCAGAAATAGTGACGCTTGATGAAAAAAAAAAAAAAACCCATGAAGAAGGAGGAAAGCATTCTGACAGATAAACAGAAGAGGAAAAATGTGCAGCGACTACAAATCAAAACAGTACCAACTGAGCAGGGTGGATTATATACAAGAACACATACATAAAACAAAAGCATTTCACATCCAAACATCTGGCGGAGAAGGAGGGGATTTGTCCAAAACCAAATAATTTAGGACTTCACGCACAACTAGAACACAACGCATGAATATCTCAACATGAGTTTAATGGGCAGAATCTCCCTCAACCACCTTTTCAAGGCAAAATGACTGAGTGATAGCAAGTTGTTCTGCAGACATGCATGGACTGACATCAGTATACTGTATTATGATGAAACCCATTCTTAACTGCAATCGACTGAGTGGTTAAATGAGTGATTTAGATTTGTAATGAAGGAAAGTGTAAATATGGTCTCTATGGCACCTCTGGGTTTGCTGGCTGAACTAACTTTACTCTTGCTATACCGAGTGTGGATGTATAAAAATACATAAATGCAGACCAATGCTTCTTCTCAGATGTCAAAAAATATATTTTGATGACGATGTACAATTGCACTTTTATTAAAAAAAACTAAAAACTGAAACAGATCAAAAGTTAAAAAGCGTAAAGACTAGACTTTTTCTCTAGCAGTGACCTCACCCTCATGTGAACTCTAAATGTGTCTGAAACTCTGCTTGAGACAGGACAGAAGGATTTCAAAGTCTTCATTTCATTTTTGAATCATCGTGTTGAATGTAAAAACCTTTCTCTACAGAGTTCCTGTGATTTTCTCATGTTTGAGAAAGAAAGAAAACCTCCCGTGTAATAATGAAACCATTGTTTCCACTGGTTCTAGTCCATAAAAGATAGTGCTGATATCGACGTCTGAAGGAATGTTAGGACATTTCATTAAAAAAATACTTCCATATAATTTACATGGTACAATGGCTTATTATACACCTCTATATACATTGTACATCTATTCAGACACATTAAAACTGTATAAATTAACATTCTTCTTTTTCATATCAACATTGCACATAGGAAAGTGTAAAAACGGCACTGAATGTTCATGTGGAAAGTTTTCCAACAGCTTGGTTCTGTCGTCCACCAAGCGCAGCACCGGCCTCAGAAGCGGGGCTAAGACAGAGCTGACGTGACTGTTAACAGCTGATGTGGCTTTTTTTTTTTTTTTTGTAGCACGAGTTCCACAGTGAGAATTTCAGGAAACAATAGTTTTTTCCCGCGGAGCTGACTGGGATACAACCTCAAATTAAACTATTAAATGCTTGTAAATGAAAATATTCACGACATACTCTGGCACAGTTTCTGGACAGTTTGCTGTCACAGGCTGTCTGATTGTCAATAACAGAGATGCTTGTATATCATGTCAATCTTTAGCGTGCTTTTCCTCCTCAATAATGTTGACCTGCTAACCGAGCTCTGCAGCTGTCATTTCACCATCATCACAGTGCTGCACAGAGCAGACAACATCCTTTTTTTTTAGAAAACTAGTCTCTGAATCCCATATATTTATTAAATTATATGTAATAATAAATAAGATGAAATGGTTGAAGAAGGGGGGTTAGTAAATAATCAAATCTTGCTCATTACTGTCATTACAGAAGGAACTGTTGTACAGGTTGCAAGAAGCATCCAATAAATATTTGTAATTTTCCCCATTACAAATCTATATGTCTTTTGTTGAAATCGGATGAATAATAAATTATGACCTATGAAAATAGAACTTTGTATTCCAAATGGACCTGAGCTGGATTTTTAAAGCCGTAATCAGACAAAACCATCGATCCACACCGTGGATGTACCACGGTTAAAGGCACAAATATTTCCTCCTGTTAGCGGTCACCCCATGACTCATTCGGAGCTAATCACAAGCACCTAAAAAGCAGGAAGTCAGAGCACTGCTTCTACAGTCTCAGATTGAGGCTTTAAAAATCTAGATAGACCTTTCTTTAAACTGGAAAATATCCCTCCACCCCAGAGCTTCCCAGTGTAGCTTTCATAGCGAAGCTGTAGGTAGAAATGGTGGTCATCTCACCGATGGATGTTTCACTATGAAGTCCCTCTTTAGTGACTTTGCATGAAAAACATCTCCAAATCAACCATCAGCTGGGTTGGTAGAATGAAATACATGTTGATGCGATTAAGTCCGCAGATACATAAATCCCTCATGAGATGAACCATTTTCACTGGAGCTAAAATACAGATGATGTGATGTCACTGGGGAGAGTTTGTCAGGCTGTAGGTTTGAAGTATAATCTCACTGTCAAGCCATTACTTGAGGAAAATAGAATATTAATTTATGGGCAAAAATAAATATTGTACTTTTAGGTAGGGTTGGGTGGGTGGGAGGTATCAAAGTGCAAACAGACACTTAGAATCTCTCTGTTTGGTGAAAAGTGCGTCTTCTTGAGAGCTTTGATAATCCACTTGTTCCAGCAGCTACTCCGTCTGAGCTTGATGTGGACCGGAGGATGAAGGTCCAGTACCTCAGAGTCTCCTCGGGGTCCTGCAGGAGACTTCAGGCCTGTGCAGCCTCTGCTCGAGGTTTTCACTCTGGCCACAGCCTTTGGCCTATTCCGAACAGGCAGCTTCACATTTAAAGTGAGGTCACTAGAAGCCAATTCCCTCGTGTGAGCATTGCCACTGCTGAACTTGACATCAAGTTAGATTCCAAATGCCTCAACGTGCCGCGGACTACACGGCGGCAACACAGAAGGAGATCTCCATGCTCTCAAGCGGTCCTCAGCGCTACCGAGTCAGCATATTTCTGAAGTCTGAAACACTGCCAGTCTGGTTTTGGGAATGTTGGTATTGCCTTTGTTGCTGTTGTGCCTGAGGCACTTGCTGTGTTTGCGGCTGTTGCTGGATGTATCCCACAGTGCTTTGATGTGGAACATTAGCAGTGTGTAGAAACGCTGGAGTAGATCCACCATGAACAAGTCCTTGAGTCATCTGTGGATCAAAAGAGAATATGAACGTTATCTCACAAGCTGGCAGGAGCCCCTACACTCAGTTTTGAATGCTGGCCAATTCAGAAAAAGATTTAGAACACAATATATAAACATGAGAAGAAACTCTGAGTAATAAACTGTACGCAGCTGGTTTGAGTCCCCACCTCGACCCTTTGCTGCATGCCCTCCCCACTCTCTCCTTCAAAACATTCCCAGTCTTTCTACATCTGTCCCGTCAGTTAAAGATAAAACAACTGGAATTGAAAAAGGTACTCTGCAGTACCTAAAGAGTGCTGATAATATATGCTAGGCATAACATCAACACACACAAACACACTACAGGTTGAGTGGAATTAAAAAAAATTGATATAAATTTAAAAATTGTAAGTGATCACTTGAGAGAAGCAAAAAGCGTCGCTGATCTCTGAAGCCACCAGTGTGTCTCTAATGAAATTCATGAAATCCTTCCTTTCTTTGCTGCACAGAGAGAATTCAATAATCTACTTTGGAATTCTGTTTTTCCACCAGGCTTGAACTCTTAATCTGTGGTCAATGTTGGTGACCCGTGTTTCCTTTCTGTCCAAAACACAATAACACATGTGACCTTATGAATTCACCATCACACAACATTTGGCTTTCAAAGCCGAGGTTTTAGAGTGATTGGTTACCAGCCTGTGGGAAAGTACAGCAGCTTGTTGCTGTGGCAACTAAGGATTCAGATGCAGTGCAATGCCTTTCATTTACATACATTTGTAAACATGAAGCCTTAGGTTAATATAATGAACATTATGATGCAACAATCCCTCATTTATATCCAAAATAATAATTAAATGCATGCGTCAAAAAGCTGCGTCACTACATAGCAGTGCATTGTACCTGAAAGAACTGCTGGGGCTGCTGTAGCTGCAGGGAGTGCTGGGAGGCCTGAGGCTGAGTCTGGTAGGTGGACTGGGACTGGTTTGAGATGAAGCTGTTGTGAGGGATCATTATGGGTGACGTAAAGACCGGGGAGGGTACGAGGACAGCATTGCAGTTGACCTGTTGCATGGAGAATGACGGGGCGATGATCTGTTGCTCCAGGGTGTATCTGTGAGGAGGGCACAGTGAGGAACTTAGGCACGATATGAAATAACAGCACACTAACACTGGTGCGTGTGTGTAGTCTAATCAAACAGTGCTCACATGGTTTGCGAGAGGCCCATGTTGCACTGGGAAGGCTGCGTGGTGACACTGCTTGTGGGAACCAGCGTCTGCATCGGCTGGTTGAGGAGCATGCTGTGGGAAAAGAACATCTGTCACTGAAAGAACACAAGTCTGTGCTGCGAAACAGAAAAAAACACAAAGCCTTATGTTAAAGAGGATCTATTTCTTTTCTCTTACCGTAGTTGTCCATCTTGGTTGAACTCACTGTCAGTGTGTCTTTGGTTGGCGTCCTGCAGAGACCTAGTGTTGGTCTGAGAGAACATCATGGGGTTGCTGTAGAATGGCATCGTTATACTCGTGTTCGTCTGAACAGGCATGCTAACTGACTGTGACTGCACACTCCGGGAAATCCTCTGCTGGACCTATCAGAGAACATAGAAGATACTGCAGTTATTCAAAAATATCAATTATACTTAATAAACATGTTATATACCAATACACCCTTCCTACAGGAAAAAATTAAAATTAAATAGGGATGTATTTATAAGGTAAAGTGAAACAGTGCAGTGTATTCACCCTGCACATATCTGCACAACACATTCAGTTATGTAGGCAAGTGCTAATTGCAAGAAATGAGGGCCAAATAGAGTTTCACTTCAAACTTTTTCTCAGTATGAACCTCCACTAACCTCTCCTTTGGATGTGTAGAAAACACATTTCATTTTTAACATTAGAACCTGACTGAGCCTGTGGGAGTGTCTGTGGAGATTTAAATGATCAATGAAGCTTCAGAGCTGTGAGTGCGCCTCATTCATCATTTCATCTGTGGAGGGATCACTGCAGGTGTTTAATAAAGTTTAAAAAAAAAAAACCTGATCTGCCCATTATTATGACGCTGACCCACGACACACTAACTGTTGCTGAACATGACGACACTTGAACGCACATTTTCCAAGTCTTCCTCTCCATCTTTTCCAGTCTGAATGCAGTCAATGCTCCAGTTCAAGTCTAAGTCCAGGTCATCAGTGCTTGTGCCCAAGTTGAGTCTCAAGTCCAGAAAATCAGTGTTTGAGTCAGACTCGAATCAGAGTCCTGGACTGAAGAACAATAACACTGCCTTGCTGTATTAAAATAGAACTACTACCCAAAAGAGAGGTACTGGTACATACCAACCTCAAATTTTCCGTTCTGTTATACATGATTCAAACATCTTTCATCTTAATAATGTAGTTCTCAGGTTTCTTTGTCTTTTTGCTTCAATGCAAACAAGCCGAGACTGCAAAAAACTAATAACAAAACAAGTGATTCCACCACCTGCTGACACTGATTATAAATGCTGAATCAATAACATGCCTCCTGCTGTGTTGAGAGCACTCAAGTAGGCTACGAGTCGTTAGCTGCTAATGACTGAGGTTAATTAGATTGAACATTATCCTCATTTACACTTTTTGAACAGCTGTGTTTTTTTTTTTAACTGTTCACATTTGTATTTGTCACTCGTGCAGCTGTTTACCTGTGTGGAGGGCGAGCTGCTCTCGCTCATGAGTGAGTGAGGGGACGAACTGTGAGGCCTGCAGGACGCTGGTTTAGGGTGACCCGAGTGCTGCCTGATCACCCCCGACTGGCTCTGCTGGGCTGGTCTGCCTGAGCCCTGCTGCTGGGGCTGCTGCTGGGGCTGCTGCTGGGCTTGACCAAAGTCATTGTGGACTGGCTGCTGTAACAACATCTAATACACACAACAGCAGAAAATGTTCAAGTTACTATAGAATGTTTTTTTTTCTTAAACCTGTTTAAGATAAAAAAAAGACAATACCAACAAAAACTAATGCTACAACTCAATGCATATCTTTTAGAAGAACGTTTTTTCTGTTTTAAAATCGCAGCAGGTACATTAGTTTTGTCCATATTAAGGTCAAATTGGCAGTTAAAAAATAAACTAGGTAAAATTCAATCAATATGTTTGAGTGTTTTTTTGAATCAGACTTAGTCCAACATTGTATTCAAAGAAATACAACACTAACTTTCCACAACGTTTCTTCATTAAAGGAACATCACAAAATTCCCAGAGTCTGTCCTCCTGGAATGGAGGAACTACATGACCCACATAACAGCACAACCAGTTGGCTCTGGTCCACTGGTGGGCCTCAATAGTGCTCTCTAGTGGACTGTGGAGGCAGTGGCGCTGCCAAACAGTTGGATGAATTTAATCCTTTTTCTATTTTACCAAGCTTTCTTATTTTTAAATCAAAATGTGCTCTTAATGTCGAATGTTCAACTGCAGTGACACAAAAAAGAAGAAGAAGAAGTGATGTCAACCCTGCACCAGGAAAATCTCTGAGGCATGTGGTGAGGAAATGTGACAGCGGATACATTATGTTTGTATTCTTAGTGGCAGACAGTGATGATGAGCTGAGCGCAGTGTGTTTGAACGTATGATACCCTGCTGGATCCTGACTTGATCTCATTATTTAAAGCAAGCCCAGGAGCAAGCTCAAGTGTCTCACAGAGAGAAAGCATTTATTTGAGTCATTACAGTTGACAGTGGAATAACACATATCTGTAGGCCAATTACATTTTCTTCGTTGTTTTTTTTTTCACATTTATTTCAGGAGACGGTTCTCAGGAATTCTTTAACGATGAGAACTAGGATTTAAGTTGTGAGAGATGATGTGGTTAGAATGCATTTTGGTGCTGCTATTCCACCTTTTAATGGGTCAATGCCCAATTGTATTTGTCTGTCTTGATTTTAATTTGCACTTGAAACTTTTTTCTACACACATTTTTTATTCCCCTTTAGTGAACACCATGACGAGTGTTTATCTTCCTGGGAGTGTTACCTGGAGATTAGCGAGGTGAAGCTTCTCCTTAATGTCGTGGAGCTCCTGTTGCTGCGTCTTAATGTCAGCTTGCAGAATGCGCGTCCTCTCCTCCAGCTGCTCCTTCAACTGGTTCATGACATTGAGCTGAGGCTGCTGCAGCTGATACATGGACGCCGATGGCGGCGGCTGCTGCTGCTGCTGCTGCTGCTGCTGCTGCTGTGTTTGCTGTTGCTGGAGAGATATAAGCCAAAAACAGCACACATGAGTACATACATGAAAAAGGCGTTCCTGTGTACTAGATGAGACAATGATTTATTTTATGGTTTACTCTTGTTTCGGTAAACACATTAAGCATCTCACTTTTCTGATATAGGTCAAAAACATACTGAAGAGTGATGTCTTTATAGAAAGCTACAAAGACACCTTCATGAAGAGCAAAGTACTCTTGTTGTATGAGTCTATCTCTCTTATTTGTATAGCACAATGTTAAAACTAGAACTGAGGTACTGCAATGAGCATGAGGTGAAATAAACACATAAAACTGGAACAGTCATAACAGTCAGATGTTGTACACAAACAGAGGAGAGGAAGGCAACAGGCAGGAGAAGAAGACTAAACACTTACCATTGCGGAGTGCTTACTGCAGGTAGGAGAAAGGGGGAGGCTCATTTGGGGAACGAGGTCAAAGGAATTTTGTCTTTGTGCCAAATTCTACAGGGGTAAACAATAAAGTTGGACAATTAAGCACAATTTAGACAACTTTGCGCAGTTGTTTTCCCATTGACGATTCTTTTTTTTTAATCCCCAGAGACAGACACACATTGTATAAACTGACCTTTGAACTACTAGGCTGGAGTCTGGCAGATGTCTTCTCTGTCCCCATGGAGGCAGACTGCCATGAAGGTGTGCAGGCCTCTGTGTAGGAGTTAGCTGCTGCAGAAAGAAAATACAGCGGGTTACCTCTAAGCACTCTGGTTATGACACACTGAGACAAAGTCAGATCATAATCAACGGTTTTCAATGTCAAATGGCGGCCGATAACTAGAAACAAACACCTGAGTCTGTGCTCAAATCTACAGGGAATACAGTTTGTTAAACATGAAGAACATAACCCTTTTAATCAGTCCCTGTTGGTCGTTGTTTTTGCAACAGCAGCTCATTGGAAATGTACTAACAATCTTTTTGGCTGCAAATCAAAAAGTTTGAACATCTTTCTTCAAACCCTCCCACCATAGATCTTTTTGTATAGACACTGAAACAAAAGCCTGGATGCCCCCCCCCCTCACTGTTCAGTTGGAAGTCAATATTCTTTCAAACAACAGCAGACTGTTGTGCACCTTGGTTCTTTGTTGTGAAGATACCGATAATGTGTAGTGTAGCATTGATGTATTTCATTTGTTCATGTTCAGTTTTTGCTTGAGTCAAATCATAACGTAAGTTGTTATATTGTAGAAAGAGAAATACCATATAAATTACACATACTGTATGTAACTGTATGAAATCCTGTAAACAGAGTTTTGTAAAAATGTAAGGAAACAAAAACTGACTTGCATTTTGCTAATTAATATAACATCTATCTTTATTCATTCCAAAAGAACCAGAGATTACGTTCTTGATTCCATCGTATTCTTCCCCCTTCATGAAACCTGTCGCCTACATCGCATGTAAAACAACTCAACGGCTGTATGTTGGGTTGAGGAATGACTTCTCCTGTGCAAGTAGCAGAAAATGTAGAGTCACCTCAATCTAGTATGAGAAGTTTTCTGTGGAAGTCTTCTTTCTGACTCCAAACCTTCTGATTATTCATTTTCAAACTTGTAGTCTTTAGCACCGACTAATATCACCTCAGGAGGGTCAGTGGTCAAACACTGTATACATCACTTGAGGAAATTCTCCCTCTTTACATTCAACATTTCACAAGTTTCTCCTCTTTAAAACGACCACTTGTCAATACTTGTGTAGTTTGTCCAGGAGAGAGTAACCTCCTTTTTGGGAGGTGAAAAGCATTATGGGAGACATGTCTTTTGAGGTTATATAAAGATCCCGCTGATTCACAGGCTGCTGATTGCCACCTCACTCTACCTCTGAGTTAAACCCACAAACTGTGATGCACTCAGCGGATATTATTTCACTGTAGCCAACGCAAAATGAAAAAACAAAAAAACGCAAGAAGAATAATAGACTAAATACTTTTTCTACAGATGGAGTTTTATGAACATGTCTACAAAAATAATGAGAGTGAATATGTGTGTGGGTGAATAGAAGACAGCCGCTATGTGTATGAATAGCTGCTGAAATAAATCTGACACTGTGTATTGTTCATAAACATGCAGATGGAAGTAAAGTGTTTCGAACATTAGACGGTGGGTGGAAGAGCTGCTGAAGTCAGAGAGACTGGAGGCTCACACAAACAGGGCCAGCTAAAGTTAGCCTTCGAAAACATTGCATTTTTAATGCACATTCACCCACATATATCAAAGTGGATCTTTTATTGACTTATGCTCTGTGTGGAGGTTTGATTAGAGTGTTTTCAGATTTATAAGGGAGATATAATCCCATGTGTGGAGGCTATAGGCCTCCAAGCGGGCGGCCCAGGTTCAAATCCAGCCTGTGGCTCTGTTCCTGCATGTCATTCCCTACTCTCTCTCTCTGATTGCCAACTATATCCACTGTCCTAGCTCTCCATTAAAGGCACAAAAAGCCCCAAAATAAATAAAGGATTTTCAATCTTTTATCACGCTTTCTACCGTGAATGACATGTAATTATAATTTTCTCAACAACAGAGAACGTTTCCCTGACAAATCCAAAGTCTCTGCGGCCATATAGGAGCAGCATTTCTCTACATATTGACCCGAGTGAGATGACTTTTTGGGGAGCAGTGGATGACTCACATGCTGAGTCGGACAGCGCTGTGTGGGAGGACTTCCGGGAGCTGTGGGAGGATACTGAACGTGCGCGGCAGTTTCTTTCCCGCGGAGGGTCCAGTGTGGAGCAGATGTCCAAGTACAGCTCCTGAGCCTGCACACACACACACACACACACACACACAGAGACATTCAACACTGAGGACTTGATTCTCAGCTGACATGAAGACTTACATTGTAAACCTTGTGCACCGCATTCAGAGGGACACTTGCCTTCACTGAAGACGGAGCGATCTCCGGTGGCGACAGCTCTTCTAAGCCAAACGCTCTCCGTCTTTCCGCTCTCACCTCCGCATAACTGGAAAACAGCACGCAGAATGTGAACAAAGTGTGTTTGTGAATGTTCAATGTACTGTCTTGGGGTACAACCACCAGGCCTACCTGACAACAGTGTGCGTGCAGACAATGAACTCAGGTTTTGAATTCCACTGGTGGTAAGTTATGTAGTAGTGAGTCTGCAACCAAATCCACTGCTGACCTTTTGTCAGGAAGCGATAGTAGCAGGATTTACCCTTTCCAAACTGCATTACTGAGGAGAGGAAAAAAAAGACAGCAAACGTCAATGCTTTGTTCTGGTGTCACGAGTCAAGGCTGCTTCTGTTCACTAGAACAGAAGGATAAGGCATGTAACTTAACCTTGTTTCACAGAGATGGCTATCTGAATGTTGCGTTGACAATAAAGGCTGTAGATAGTAGAAAGCAACAGATGGAGATGAGTTACTTACATTGCTTGTGACACTGAGCTATGAGCTCCAAGTCATCCACATGATAGTAGTCATAGCCCGACGTTCCAAGAACCTCAAAGGGTAAATAGCCTATGATTGGTGAAGCTCTGAAACAGAAGGAGAGGATGACCAACATGTTGGAAAGACAAGCTCTGTCAAGAGACGACAACGCTTACTGATAAAAAATGAAAATCAGAAATCATCTGTTCACCTGTGATCTAAAAACAGGAACTTCCATTCAAGGCTGTGTCTAGATGTGAATTCATCGCAAGGATCTTCCACATAACACAAATCCTGAACAAAAGGAAAAATAACAGGCAAAAAAAAACACATTATTATGATTTCACAGCAAAGTTAAATACCTGTCTTTTAATATTAGAAGCTGATGAATTCAGATACTCTAATCATGTGTAGTGGTTAGAAGCTGTGCCTTATTTTGTATTCTAATGATCAACATCGAGTTAGGCTGAGCTTTTTGCATGTTTTGAATGTTCTCTGAAAGCTTAAATATTTAAGGTTATTGTGAACAAAGCTTTTGATAGCTTCGACTAATTCGACGAGGAGAGTTTAGATTTTTTTTTAAACTGCAGGGTTTTCAATGGCTTTTTCCTGTCTCTGATAATATGAGGGAAAAAATGATTCCCTGCCATATGGTCCAGACTTTATTCTTAGAGTCATTCCATCTGGCAAATCAGTGTAATCAGTGCCTTTTACATTTTGGAATAAATAGCGGGGGAGGGTTGAAGCCTGTCCAATAGATCTGCTTCCTCTGGCACCTTTGCTCTCTGAGCTCCAGCACATTTTAAGGGCGAGTTAAAAAAATTAAAGAATACAAAGAAAATACAGATACTCTCATATTAAGACGGCTTGTCACATTGCCCAAGAACATATGCTTCATTTTTGGCCACATGTCTGTCAGACATGATAAAACAGGCTTTATGACACGTTGTACATAACATGCTACCTACAGTCTTGTAAATCTGTTCTTGGCCATGAGATGTGTGCTGTTTTGGAACTTTACTGTAATGTTCGGTGAGTGTTTGACTGTTATTTTGGTTTGAGTGGATCTCGGAAAGGTTTCAGGTCTTCAACTTAAATTCACCTTGATAACATGCCACGTGTCCCGATTTCCACTCTCAAGGAAACTTTGGGATCAGATGTGTCCTAATGATGTAATCAGTTGGCGAGTACAGTGTGTCACAATTAATCGCCACTGAGTGTTTTACACCATGACCTTGCATGGACTATAACATGAGGCCGCAGACAAAAAAAACACCTGTCATCATAATAACATAGTGCTGCATCTGTTTTATACTTTAAGAATAATCACATCAGCGAAAAGTGACAAAGAGAGATGATCCGAGCTGGTTTTACCTTTAGAAACTGTGGAGTGACTAATCGTACAGTAGCGATGAGGCAGACCTGCTCCTCCAACGACGACTGCAGGCTTCTTGGTAACGTCAGTTCAAGCCCGTTACAAGAAGATGTAGGCACTGTGAGACAGGGGAAAGTTCAGGTGGTTGTTACATCCATCCTACTTTTCATTTTGTTTCATTAAAAGGAAAAGTGTCACTTCAGACTTAAAGTTACACATTTTGGACAATATGAACAAAGGAAACAAATACAAATTCTTACCATTGTTATGAAACTTGAAATCTCCAACAAACTTGACATATTCATATACAGGCGGCTCCTTTGGGTCAATGTTACCTCTGGCGAGATGACAGCAAAATTCAATACGTGACTCACCTGAAAAAAAAAGAACACCAGAGTTGATTTTAAATTCTAACAGCCTGTTTATATTGCAGTATACATGCTTAACTATAACAATAATGGTCCAGGTTCTTAATAAGGTGCTTTTTAACCTTGTTGGTGTTTTGTATAACTGTACTCTTTCAGCTGTGTACTTAAAGATCTGGATTGAAGGAATGATGACGTAAAGTTTCATTGTGATGCTACAGAGCAGAGAAGAAATGGCATGAAACCTTGTGTTTATCATATTTTAGCAGATCTGACAAAAGCTTGTTTCTATAAAGTATTCAAACAGCCTAAGGGGAAAGAAAGGTTTGCAATCAACATTTATAAATTCATACATTCTCACATCCATTGGGAGGGCAAAAGCAGCAGATTCATGGCTTGATAGCATTACAAATGCTCTTTCAGCTTCATATGTTCTCCAATGTCAAACCTCTAAAGTAGAAGCTCACTAAAGCTTTTACATTTCCTGCAGATTAACTATGGGAGTGTACATTATTTGCCAGCAGTTACAGACAGCGGATGATTTTCACAGAATCTCACAAAATAAAAACGTTTTGCTTGGAGAGCTCGAGATTGTTTTGACTCTACTTGTAGACGTCTTTCACAATACTTCGGCAAATCCCTCTTTAAAAAAAGGCTGGTGAATGTTAACATACCTGCTTGTGTAATATGTTTTACAATCGTTCAAGCAGATATTTTGCTTAAAAACAACACCATTCTTTTTATGCCATGAAGACAAAAGATGTATGTGTCTGCTGAATGTGCTCAGGACGTGATGAACACTTCAGACAATGCTCTGTGACAGTTTGCTATTTAGGCTTCCAAGAATAGAGCGAGCAGGCCTCACCATCTCTCTTCCTCAGAAAAGCTCAATAGTAACACAGGATTAAGGTCAGAGCCTTGAGCCCCAGATACTACATTGCTCTGGATTACTGTGCTAACATAACAGTGCTTTAGAGTCTTAACCATGATACTCAGCTGGGTCCTAATAATAGCAAAACGGCTAATCATAGAAACGCACTAATCAGCAATCCCATATACTTTGGTCCCAATTCAGCAACCTGTTCTAAATAAAGCGTTTGA
Organism: Labrus bergylta; assembly: GCF_963930695.1. Classification (NCBI taxonomy): domain Eukaryota; kingdom Metazoa; phylum Chordata; class Actinopteri; order Labriformes; family Labridae; genus Labrus; species Labrus bergylta. The sequence continues at coordinate 11,213,070 of NC_089208.1, forward strand.
GGTGAGGTTATTTGTGCCTCCTGATATGGGCGACACAAACGGAAACAGACAGTGGCCAGACGTGCACAGGGAGGTCGCCCAGAAGGATACTCACTGTCCAAGAAGTCAGCAGCAATGGGGTCAGTCATCAGCATATGGGATGATAGCAGCTTATACACCTCGCCGTGTTCTCGCTCTGGCAGGAAATTCAAGATATTTTGGTCCACCATATCTGACTGGTACAAAAAGAGACGTGTGACAGTCAGATTTGTCATTTGAAACGTTGTTAATGTAGAAGCTGCATTACACACTACAGGATATAAACAAAGATACACTCAGGGACTGCTTCAGTGGTGAGACAGCACAAATTTCACTATATGTCAAATATGGTGTAGGAAGAATAGGAAATATGAATTTCTGACCAGGAACATTCACATGAAGGGTCCATCAAGTTGAAACAACAGGGTGAACTTTTGGTAATCTATGTAGTTCTTATATTTGACTATCTAGTAAAATAGAAGTGAGTAATAATGAATAGAAAGAACAATGACAACACAATGCAGCAACAGCAAGAGAACAAGAGATACTCACTGGTAAATGGCCGATAAGTGATGACACACTGTCAGAAACGTAGATGATGTTGCCATCTGTAGTTAATGCTATCAAGAAACCATCTAAGGCCTGTAGGAAGAGGGAGAACCTGGGTTTTAAGGTGCTGCATCTCATACAATCCTCGTCTATGGTAGGTTAATGCAGGTTAATATCATAAATGATACTGATATGTGAAGATAGATAACTGTTTCAATCTTCTACTCCCACCATAGTTAAGTATATCTAACATTTTGGACAAAGCTTCTACAATGTTGAAAATTGTTAGTACAGGTTGGAGATAATGTTTTCTTTCTGTTATTGTTAATATCGGTCAATGTCAGAGCTTAATGGACTTGGCTCCACAAACACATCCTCCTGAGTTTTACCTCCAGCATTAATTGAGTGAACTCCTCATTACTGAGGAACGAAGGCTTCCAGTCCTGTCTCACATCACAGGTATCGTTCTGTGCAGTAATGTCTGAAAAACACAAATATGAAGAAATTATGAAAACTCAAAATTCCCCTGAGAAGAAGAAGTGCTTTAGTTCATTACTTGATAAAGTAGAAAGGTGGAGTATGTCACAATGTTTGCAGTATATACATAAAGGCATAACATATTCTTACCTTTCTGTTTCTGCAAGAAGTCAATAGTTCTCTGCAGAATGGTGGATTTGTCCATCTTGCGAGGATGGCCCTGACCCTGCAGCATGGTGCATAGCTCCTTGATGAGCACATTGAATTGGTCTCTTCTCTTCTTTTCCGATTTGTTACGAGATGCCCTTCAATACATGAGAAAACGATTGTCAGTGCAGACGGGGAGCTTAGTCTATCAAGCGATTATTGTCTAGAATTATGATAGCCTGTTCAGGCCGTACATCCAAATAAAAGCTGACAGAGACAAGGACACACACAGATAGAAAAACTAAAACCGTCCACAATGAAAAATGTAACAGTGAGAGAGAGAGAAAGACAACATCAAAGCAGCTCAAACACAAATGCCAGGATTAATTAACTGTATGCAAAACTGAACCTTTAATAAAATAAGGCTTAGGCATAGAACTTAAATTATACAAGCTATACTGACTCCAATTGAAAGCTCCTATGAGAAGTTTTTTGCTGGTAATGAAACCGACCAAAATAAATACTTATTCCACCTATTACCTACAAAAGCAAACAAGGTTCACTATTTCTATAAGGTCATTCAACACGCTGCAGAAACAGCCTTTTTGTAAATTTAACCAAAGCAAAGATCTTGGATGAATGATAAACTAGACTGTTAAAGGAAAGCAGGATGTTTTTTTTTTTCTTGTAAAAACACTCCTTATACATTTCAAAGGCAAAATCAGCAAAGACAGAAGAGGTACCTCTTCCTCTACAGGGATCACCAAAATCAACCCAAACTTAAAGTTCCTCACAGGAGCTTCACATCTTTCACTATTTTCATCTTAGTGTCATCAGAGTATGAATTTCATTTGTGAACTCATAAAAAACCCTTAAAGATGAATGTTGTTGGGTTTTTTTTTTACTCCTGTGTTTACATGCCCTAGTGACTGTGGCGGCTGGGAGAAAAACTACAAATGTGTCAATTCATTTATTAAGCTAGCGCAACACTTATTTTTCAAACAGTTCAGTTCAAAGTGACTAACACATACACCCACATACAAATAATAAACGTAGTACCTTTTTGCCCTGTCTTTCTCATCTTCATCCATTAAGTCATCCACGCAGCTGTTGGTGCTGGAAAAAAGAGGGGTACAAGGTCAATGTAGTTTCTTTAATGAACCTCATCAAACATGGCTGACAACAAATGATAGCATATCGAGTACATTGTATCATCGTTGACCCCCTTAAAGACATTTTGACCTGCCATAGTAGAGAAAGGAAAACTGTGAAGTTCTAATGGAATCTAGCCATCATTGATTTGTAATTTACAGCCTTTCTTTTCCCCCTGTTACATGTCAAAATGTCTTCTGAGCAATAACCTTCATCCTGTGCTTCAGACTGCATGGGGTCAGACAAACTGGTGTTGGAAAAATCAGCTAACCTGGTTGAAATGCTTTGTCTTTCTCCCATTTTAAACAGGTCACTGTGGCCTCAGGTACATTAACAACACTGTTTGCATATTTTTGGATTAAGTTGTCTTTGCATAACACGGTCTAACAATAAAGAGAAATATAGAACGAAGACGACCACGTAGAATCAAAACTTATGTCACTTTTGATCTGTGAAACACTTGAAGGAGGGCTTAGGATGATTCATTTTAACACATCACTGCTAATAGATATTTCTGAGGCCTGAGCATCATGTGAGGATATACTATCACAGGTTCAAAGATAATCACTCATATGGTTGTGAGGTATACGTATGTAAACAGCCTCACCCGAATAAGACTTTGACCTGATTACGGTCAGTAGCAAGTTTCTCCGCTGATGAGACATTTCTAGCAAGCCATCAGACTTTGCAGCCCCAACCCCTACACTCTGTTGGGTTTTAGTTTAGCTGTGCAGCACTTGGTGCTTTTATGAGGTTTATTATATACGCCAGTTGTTTGCATCTTTATGTATCATGTGTTACAAAAGGAGAAGAAGGAGAAAAAGGAGAAAAAGAAGAAAATCTAATGAAAAGAAATGAAACATTAGCCTGGGGAGCTAACAGTAAGTTATGGATGAACCATAAAGCTAGCTTAATTACAGCTTCTGGTTTTTATTCCATTTTTGGACATGTACAAACTGCAGTATGATGCCTGTTTTGTATCTATGAATTAAACAAACTAAATACTTACATGGGATTATTGTCTAGAGATGCACAGCTTCTGTTGTTTGTTTTTTGAGCTTTCAATGAAGTTTCAATTTGTTTATTTATTGAATTTACAGGTGAGTCTTCAGTTGGAGAAGTTACACTTGTTTGAAAGTGTAACTTCTTGTTGTGTAAGATTATTATAATCAGAGCTGCGCTGAGATTCATTCCAATGCTTCATTATCCGGTGTAGTTCTAACTGATTTTTATGGACAGCTGTGAGAAATGTTCTCCGCTTGCAAAATGGCTTTACAGCTCAAATGTGGGGTTATTAAAAGTGCATGAGAGACTTCATCAATTGTTCAAAGCTTAGTTTACTGAATGATTTCTTAGAATTTGCTTCTTCAAATGAAATCTCATGGCCAAATTCTACTCAAAGAAAAATAAAAAATAAAATCAGGGCGGGCTGGATCCTCACGAGTAATCGCTTTCACCTGATTACTCGTGTCCCTTTTTTCCTTTTCCTTCAAACGTGGTTAATCTGTTTCACCGGAACCGTAACTTTGCTATAGTTTGACATCTTTTCAGACATTCTGGTGAGCACAGAGCTGCTTCCTTTTTATTCAACCATATATTTGACAGAAAAATGTTAGATCTTTGCAGCACACTGAGTAATGTCAGAAGCTATGAAAAGAAAAGTACATGTGTGGAGGCACATGAAACAGAAATAGAGACATCTTTATTTAGAATTTGGCATTTGAAGATGCCGTAAATGAGCCACATTAACATAAAGGTTAACTGTTTTTTTTGGTACTCACTCCCAATCCCTGCAGGTGGATGGACAGGGGCCACCGAAGTCCGAAAGGTTGTCCATACTCACTCCCTTTTCCAGCCAGGCCCTTTCTGAAGTCTTATAAGTCCCATTCGCGCTGATCCTGTCGAAACAATTTTTTTGGAAAAACCTATCGGGGACCAGCTGCCCACCGCCTCCTCGAGTCCACCAAAGAAACGTCAAGACCTGTGGGGAGAGGAATCACAGCATCCTTAAAGTTTGAATCTTATTAAGGATAACATCTGGATTGCATAAATTCATTTTTACTTTAACCCGTAAAGAATATGCACCAAGATCCTGTATTTCTCTTTAACAAAATATCTCTTTGACCCTTATTCTTTTTTTTAACAATATGTTTTTTGCTTTGCTGGATAACCATTAATAATACAATGTAAAGTGTGTGGGGCATGGACAATTTCCGGCTGCTACCTGGGTACAGTACTCTATCATTAAAGAAGTGTTTTTGCACAGGAGGAGCTCCCATGACCTAGAAAAGCGTCTAAAGCAGCAAAGCTCTTTTGAGAACCCGGTATAAAGAGAGTGTGCAGAACAGCCACCTCCTTCACATCCTCTGTGCTAGAGAAGCTCCAACATTACGGAGCAGACACATCTATAAAACACCAAAGAACATACAGAATGAACTACTGGCTATCAAAGGTACAAGTATATGTATTGATATTTCAAACACCTTTTTTCTGTACGAGGTTGACAGCACTAACATTCATTTCACAAGTCTTAAATAGTTTTGTGGGCCCGTCTTTTTTCCACTTCGAGTGATGAACAAAAGAAGCCTCAAGGGAAACAACCGGTTATTGCATTTTCCAACATTTTCAATTAAGATGTGAAATCTTGTCGGAGGGGGAATACGTTCATGGAAATTAAAGAGTGATGAAGTACAACCCTGAATAATTAACTACTCACACCGGTATATGTATCTGTATCTGTATGTAGCTGGTCTGAAAACACAAATTAGGTTAGTGATCACCGGCCAAAGTTCTAAGACACAAGACACCAACGAGATTTGTTCATTTGTTTGAGGAATATATTGAAGTATATATTTAAAAAAATCCGTTTAGGGTTCAGACTACAGCTTTAGGTTTCTGTGATTTTAGATCCTTGAGGATATGTTATACAATCACCACCAAATTATAGGTTAAAGAACCTATATGTTACGTTTCACATGTACTAATCGTGGTTTTTTTTGTTTGCAGTATATAAGAGGACTGTAATCTGACGTGAAAAATTACACATTCATGACTCTCTCGGTTGCCTATATAAGCCTGTAAACTCATATTCATTGTTTGGGACTCGAGCGGAATTTTCCGCAAAAGCACCACGGGAGTGACGTAGTGTTCGTTCTCAACTGCCCCCCTGAAATGCCCATCATTTATCTGTTTATGACTTTCCATCCAGCTAAGTGTGTAGTCTGGCTGCTCACACACACACACACACACAAACACACACACAAGCACAGAGAGTCACAAAGAAGGTCGTTTGGTGACAAAGAAATGTTATGTCAACAGGGATGATTTCCTCATGGAAGGAGTGAGACCACTGGCTGAGGGCCAAGCTTTGGACGCTTTGAAAGAAATCGATACGTGCTTCTCATTTTCAATCAGTGAGTCTCAAAATCATTTGACATCTACAATGTATGTAGGTTAAGTATGTGTAGGTGGGAAAAGCTAAAAGAAAATTATATAAATGGAGAAGTGGAGAAGTCTACTAGAATCTTGTTCATTGTACTGTAATATCAACACACACTTATCAACAAAGCTGTAGACATGGTGACATGTCAAAATATGTCAATATTTTTTATCCATGAGTCCTATGTCACGTTGAATTAATGTCATGTCATGATTGTCAAAAGACACAAATGCTACACGTTATATTTCTGCTGATGTATAGCTGTGATTTGAACTACTGGTTGAAGTGGTCAAGCTGTATAGAGTATTTGTTCCTTCCTTCTTCTCCTACTCTGCTGAGCTCTCTGTTCAGGTAGCTCTTTTTCTTGAAAACACTGGTCAACAGGCCAATACGTTACTCTCTCTCTTTCTCTCTACGACATGACTTCAGCCACTGTAAGTGGGATTAAGAGACAAAGAGACGGAGTGCTTCAGATCTTATTTGTTTATTGTAAATATTTTCAGAAAGACACGTAATAAATATGTTTATCTGTATAATAACGCACAACTAAGATAAGCATTGCAAAAATAACAAAAGACTTACATAACAGTCACTTTGTGTTTGGAGGTAGTGAACAGACTGTTGTAACAGCAGGCATACATTTTTAAAAAGTACACACTAATTGCCCCACAAAGACAAGTGAAAATACAGAAACAAATTCCGTACAGTGGACTATGCTCCTGCGAATGTTTATTACATACACATGTGACGGGTTGGGCCCAAGCCCAGCTTCAGACAACATGTCACATGTGGAGGAGATAAACATTCACAAGAGCATTTTTAATCAAAGTTTTTCATTCAAAATAGTCCTGTGAGTTTTTTTTTTTTTAATCAAATCTTTAAGGGACTTCTTTGTTCACAACATAGTTTCCAAAAGGGTCAGGTTATTTATCTCACATTCGATAGACACGGGATCACTATCCGTTTTCCAGTCGACTGTGCAGTTGTGGCAGGTGTGCCACTCTGGCTGACCCCTGTTTGGTACAGTTGGTCCTGGTGTCAGACCCCGGTAGTCCATTACACTCTTCTGACTCCTCTTCACTGACAAACCCAGCTCCAGTAAGCTTTAATGATACCGCAATGTTACATTTTGGTATTCTGAATGTTGGGAGTTTTGTTGGGGCTTGTCACTAGTGAGTTACTAAGTTTTGGAGCAGTGCAGCTGTTGTTACTTAACAGGTGTAACGTTACTCCAACACAGTGCAAAGACTCAGCAATAAGCTGTAGTGGTAACAGTAAGTTTACTGCAAAGACTACCATGTTAACATTTCTGAGTCTCAGTGAAAGCTACTTATTAAATGATTGATAAAGCTGGTCAGCTAAGCTAACCCAGTTAGCATCAATGTATTACAAGTTGGTAAAATGCAGCTGACGTATCTTTCAAATACAATGATTTTTTTCAATGCTGTGCTCGATAGAAAGGTGATAAGGCTTTATACATCATAGAAAAACAGGCGTGAAACAAGCGTCTTTTCTTTATGTTCTGCATATCTACATTTTCATTTCAGTGCTGTGTCAGCACTCAAGAGTCAAATAATAAACTATAAACTTACAAAAGTGTAACTTACATACCTCCTCTGTTAACATGACACCGGTAAATCCTGCGCGTCTCCTCTGTGCGTCGCGGCTGATGGTCATTATTATCGTTCGGGCGCAACAGCGAGAGCGAGCAACAGGTTACTGGTGCAGTTCACCTAACAGCCAGTGGAGTCACTATCAACACAGTACTTCTGAAAGTAACATATACTGCAGCCCCTATGAAAGTGACCGCCGTAGGCTATAAGCATAACACTCATCTGATCAACAGCTATAACTCATGATAAATCTAAATGCTTATGTATGCTTAAAACCAGTCACTGTATTTCACAGATTGTTTTTTGCTCATATGTTCCAGTGTCTGCTTTGGATTCAACAGATGGTAGCTGCAGAACTCTCTACTCTTAACACCTCATGGAACTGCGTCATGGTCAAATCCTTCCAGAAAATCCCAAATTCTGCTAAGCAGGGTGGGTCTATTGTTTTTGCCACAATTTTCTTAGCAGATGTTTAAGTACTCCTTGATTCAAGCACAGCGTCTAAATTCACAGTGTCTCTGCCACACACTTAAAGTCACGTGGGTCACAGACATCTGAGCATCTAAATAAATCAAAGAGCGAGCACAATGTTAAGCGGACAAGATTGGAAGATAGCAGAGCAGCAGATACAGTACTTTAATCACCAGGGAGAACTATATTCCCCAAGCATGTCATCAATAGACCATGCTCATGTATACCAACTCTGCTTTAGTGATTCACTTTTTGATGACAATATTCAGTTTGAATGCGAAACATTAGCTGGAACATTTCAGAACATGCAAAGTGTTTGACTCAAACACTGTGGGCCTGCTATGACATCATATTATCCATTAATAATGTCAGCTACTTTTAGCCAGGAGCACAGTCTTTCCCAAGTTGCAAAAACAAATATTTTTTTCATTTATTAACCTAATCATATCTTAAATGTTCTGCAGTATCCATTTACAGACCCCCCCCCCCTCCCAATCTTAAATTAAATTGCCTTTATTCAAGGTTGGCATGAAAGTTAACATTCTTACAAGTTGAAATGTTGTTTTAGATCAGCGAATAATGTAAGAAAATGAAAATGTAAGATCATTATATAAAAACTGAGCTATCAATGTCTCTGTCCTTGATCTCTCACTGCACCTCTCTGATGCACAAGCTTTTACCCCTATGCTTACCTGGTTCAAATACAGTGGGCGGTGGTGATCCGACTTAATCAGATTGAACCAATTGAGTTGAAAAAAATTGCATTTACACACTTAATTAAAGTAAACAGCCCGATCTCTCCTCCTTCACTTCTCTGCATTCAAGGGGAGAAAAGCAGGAAATGCAGCGGCCAGAATCTGAGCAACCAGTGCTGTGGACACTAAACCGAAATTCAAGCTGTGATTTATTTTTATTTTTTGGAGCCCATTAGAATTTGTATGCTCCACAAAGTGAGCTTGAGATGCTTTTTATGTTCAATAAGGAAGTGTTGGCAATCGCTGAGGGAAACACTGATGCCTAATCAGAAACATAATTTCTGCGTCTGCTGCAGTGCTATTTGCACTTACTGCCAAACTACTGTTTAGACATAATGTTATTCAACTGAAACCTTTTTCTCTAATTAAATAAGTTCCTGAAATATTGATATAGTCAAGAAATAGCTAAGTTGCATGCTGATTAAACAAAAGCAACAAATGATTGGCACTGATCATTTGATTGCACCTACTTTAAGAATGTTGATTTTTGCAGAAATAAATGTATTAAAACTTTTTTTTTTAAATGCTTTTTTTATTCTTTAACTTATATACTGGAATGTGTCTTTAGAGTAAAGAGCTGTGTAAAATGAAGCCTCCCATATTAGCCTGCATTCATGGAAAGTAATGAGGTTAAACCACACCTTGCATGGTTAACACCTAAAAAACACCAGAGTCCGGTTACACTTGTGGCCCCAGGTATTTAAAGCCTTTAACTAGCAACCCGAACTCATGACAGAAGTCATACACTCAAATTCAAGTTCAAGTTCAAGTTCATGAGCAAACTATGTGCAAACAGGCTGGTGTAGCAGACGCAGGGAGCCTGGAAAAAAAGGGCTTTTCTTATTACAGATCCACAAATATAGCTGTCTTTTCAACTTCATCGTTTTAAAGCACTGATTGCTTTGGTGAGAAACTAGACCAGGATGAAATCTAGAGAATAACTGGACTATGTAGTCAACATGCAAAAATTGTGGCCGAATTGTAAAACAGTCATTGCTATTTTCTATATTTGATGAAGTTACTTGTTAGGTTTAAGATGTTGACTGTCCTAATTGTTTTTGAAAATTCAACATTTATTTGGAACACCATCATGTTATCTGTCTGATCCTCCGTATCAAGATGATAAACACAAACACCCATCCGTTTATAATGATGGATTAAAGCTCTTCAGCTAACAGGCTGCGGTTGATACCATCAGTAACTTTGTCACAGTCATAGCTCGTTGAATGTCTGACCACATATGAGAGATGTAGTCAGTAGATATTTCACTGTCAGATGAAGACAAAATACCTGCTCTGCTTCTAAGATTTGGGTGTGGCCTGTACGCAGGCTTGTCATGTCAAGATTGTTGCTGCAATGATTTCTGTCATGTGAATTAGTGCAGATTTATGTAACGCAATTTTGGTTACGCATTTCAAGTGACGCACATACCGAGCATTACATCGTCCCACAGACATCTTGTGCCATCATTTAATCTTTTAGTCCTTTTAAAATCAAACATTATACTAGAGCCAAACCAAGACATTATATTTCTCTGTGATTCTTAGATTCGTTTAGTTGGTGATTACTTCATACAAGCCTGCAGTTTACCTTTAATCTGTTGCAATACCAAAGACCTAAAAGGACCTAGTTTGTTGATTTGGATCATATTGGACAAGTGCTGTGTAATTATGCTGCCAACTATTCATTCTACAAGCACTAATTACAATGACGTTTTGCACAATTACCTTGCGTCCAGAAAGAACTAGGTTATAAATTATTCAACTCATATTCTCGGGTTCCTTTGAGTTTATTGGAAGGAGATTAAATAAATTTGTCACCTGTCAGAGATTTTACCAAACCATTTATCAGAAAGGCTGACTCCATCACTGTGGACCCTTCGCAGCCCCTTCACCCATTCTTGTTGCTTCTCCTGTGCATCAGCCAGCCCCTTCAGAGCACTAAAAAGGAAACTTACTAAACTCTCCAACTGCAATAAATCAAATTCCAATTTGGTCGCTACCTCTTTATCTGTGAGCATATTAGGCCATAAAAGGCAATGATTGAAATCAAAAAGCAGGATGGCTTTATGCAATACCAAAGTCTTGAATCAATGTCATGATAAGCAAGACTTGTCTGGTGCTCTTAATCCTCTTTGTGCAAAAACAGTTATTCAAGTTTTTTTAAAAGAAACCTTAAAAAATGTTAAGTTATAGAAACCAAATTGAGCTTACTGACAGCCATATAGACACATTGCACAGGGAATGGTCAGTGGAGGTGACTCATACCAACCAAGTCGACATATCATTAATTCAAAAGTTGAAAATAATCCAAAATCAACAGCTCCAACATTGCCAGAAATTTCCCGAAACAGAAACTCCAAATTTAAGCTAAAGGCCATGTCTTATGATCTAAACCATACATATGCACAAAACCCCTTGAATCCACGAGCAAACACTGCTTCAGAACAGGGTTAGTTGTCAATGGCTTAATTAATAGCTATTCCATTATTCAGCAAAGCAATATTTAAAAACACAAGTAAACGACGTACAAATCCTGCAAAAAAAAAGAGGAAAGAAAATGATTGCTAGACCAAACATCTGGACAACTGAGTCTAGTCTATAAAAGTCAAACATAATGACCATACTTGTATTTCTTTATTGATTGTGTCCCTCTATGATGGACCATATGGCAACAACTCATACTGCCATGATTTATTACTGTTTGATATTGCTTATTTAAAAAAAACTGCCAGTTTAAAAAATAATGGTATTTCTAGCCAGAGGGCTCACAATGTCTCTGGTGCTCTTGTGCTAATCGATGAATTTAAGCTACTTGCTAATCCAAGCACAGAGTTGTGACTGCTTCTGTCTGCTTGTGTAAAAGTTTACATTGCCTGACCACCTTTACCTGCATCTGGTTCTGAGCCGATAGCCCAAGCTGTCAGGTAAATATTAACTGGGCCTGGACAAGCTTAGTTTCGGTAAATCTCCACAGGTTTATTCATCTAGGTCTGTTTGCTTCAGGTGGTTATTATGATGAAATGCTTACATACAAAAAACAAAAAAAAACAATCTCAGCATTATCCCGAATCAAATTGATCTGCTTGACTTTTAACAACAGTGCAAAGATATAGCTATAAGAAAATTCTAAATGATTTGCTTTTGCAATCCTGATAAGATATTGAAACAAATTGATTTGTTTCTAAATTCAAAATTATGTTCTGGTGTATCATATACAAAGCTTCCCTGTATGGGATAAGCAAATAGAAAGCATTTTTATTGGTCCTACACCTACACATGAAAGGAAGGCCCATGAGTGCACTCAACAACACCTTTTAAGTTACCCTATGTAGGCCTATATTGTATGCAAGTAATTCTGCCACACTTCATCATGAAGTGTCAAACAGAGGAAGCTTCTCTGTCCACAAGTGAGTGCTAATAAGAAAAACTAAATGCCTTGTGCACAAGAAAACAGCGGGGCCAGTCAGAGAAATGTGAACTCCAGCAGACTTAAAGCTGCCAGGTTGGGTAACATCAGCCTGACCTGAGCTGGCTGAGAAATTATTTAAAGATTTCCTTTCCTGTGTGACATTTAACATTTCGTTATCTAGTGTCTTGGAGGAAAATATGACGCATATCTCTTCGGTGTTTTACCATGAATGTCATCAGCAGAAGTTCAACGTAAGAAAAAAAAAATAGGTTAGGCTATTTCAACCTTGTAACCAAAGCACTATAAATGAGAGCTGAAAACATGCAAGCAGCATTCAAGAGCGCTGTGTGTGTAACATTTCTAATGCAGGCGAAATATAAACACCATCAACCTACACAGGCTTGGCCCCTTGAAGTAGGGAAATGAACTAGGACTTGAAAGGTGCAAATCATAACCACCACAGCTTTAAGTGGAAAGAGGTCACTCGTGAACTTTGATGTCATAAACAGTGTCGCGAGGTGGTGACATTTTTTTTTTTTTTTTTTTTTTGCTCCTGTCAGAGTGACGCAAAACTGAAATCTTAAATTAATCTCACGTACCTTGCCACCGAGTCTCCAGCGGAAAGAAAGATCCACACTTCACTTTAACCAATGTCGTCATTTTTGTAACTAAAACATAGCCAAGTACTTGATACTACTTGACAGCACCAAAAGCGGTAAATTGCATAACAACCCCGAAGTTAACAACGTGCCCCTAATAACCGTATGTGTTCAGTAGCGCCGCTTATTCCTCATCAACGCACGATAATATTCCCATTTGGCGGTTTTCTGCTAGTATCGGTCTGTGTCCGTGTATTTTTCCAGGCACTGAACTCCACATCCTCCGCTGGCAGTGGCTTGTAAACAGGACCGAGTGGCTGAGAGCAGAGAAAGTAGGTCAGCTGGTAGCTCAATACTCAACAACGAGCAGCGGCATAAGCAGCCGGCTGTGCAACACAACCGAGAGGAACCTGTAGTGACCAGGTGGAGGGGGCGCATTGTAATCTTTAACACGTGCTTAAAGCATAATAGCTCACCACCTTAATGTCATTTTGAGCTCTGCTATGGCAAACTGTATTTGTGAGTTGTAATATCTGATTGTAACGCAGGGTGTGGAGTTGAGTCGGAATACAACTTGGTCATGGAAGTAAGTAGCCTTTAATCTATTAAGCTTGCTCAACAGTTGTCCAGAGAGGTAAAGCAGGAGGCTTGTGTGATAGAAAAGTATCTTTAAATTAACCAGGGCTGGCCCGTAGGTGCTGTCAAAGAGTAAATCACATGAGGAGGAGGAGGAGGAGGAGGAGGAGGTGAGGGCAAAGGGTGTCTCCTCCCTGTCAAGTGAGACAACAGATTATCCTGCCTGACCCTGTTATAAGTTAATACACCATTTATTATTGATTTGTGGGGAAAGGGCTAACATGACACTCAAATCCATATGTGAAAGGAGAGGCTGAAGCTTTTTGTCCTGCCCTCAAGTAGGCTACTTCCCTACTTCCTATGTTGTTGTTTTTTTTTTTTTTACGACTTCCTGGTTGCCTTTTCCCTCAGCTGAAGTCCAAAATGTGGGTCAGCAGTCTGCATGACTAATTTCGAGGGCTCATAATGGACCCGCTCCAAAAGTCTCTGTCAAATAATAACACAGAAGGCTAGGGATGCAGAATTGACACCGTGTCTTGAAAACATTTAAAGCATTAAGGAAACTGCAAGTGAGTGTTTACGAGAATCATTTTACTCTTATGGAGATAAGTAGAAATAACCCAGAGGTGAAACTTTAGACTCTATAACATCCTTATCAGTAATTGATTGTCATAATCACCAGTTTGTAAATCATTCCACATTTAATTTAATTGAGCAGTCGCCACTGAGTCTACAGATTATGTCAACAATTGCACGCGATTCCTAATTTTAATTAGATTTTGTTTTGAGACCTTAAAGGTAGGAACACTACTACTGATCTATAGCAGTGTCTGGATGAGAATTGTGATTTTCAGTGGGTAGACAAGGTCTCCTAAAGAAAAAGAAAAAAAAAATTGTTTCGTCAAGTTATTTCAGTTGCTTCTGCTTTTAATAGCTCGAGCAATATTGTTTTAATGAATAGTTTTCAGTGAGATGATCCTTAGACATGTTAAACACTCTGTAAGGTTGCACTGAGGTTAAGCTCTGCTTTCAGCTAAATGGTAATGAAAGCATGACAAAATTCTCACAGCGGCTTTGTCAACAGGTAGATGTTTAGCAGCCAGGTTTGTCAACTACAATAATGATTAGACATAAACAACACAGCAGAACCTGATGGGAATGTTCTTCATTTTGTAGCTCTTTTGTCATAAAGAAAAGTACATTTATTTTATCTGATAAACAAGAAGTCAAGCAACCATTAACATGATGAGGGTTCCATTTATCCTAAGGGGAACATGACTGTCCCTAAGCTACAATAGTTGTAGAGACATTTGACTTGAATCACAAATGTGAACCGCATTGTGGTGCTGAAGAAAACCAATCAATTGTCATTTTCTGGGAACGATGACTGTCTTTTGAAATTGTATTTAAATTCAGACAGACCAACAGACTAACATTGCATTAGAAGCAAACACCAAGCATGTTTAAAATTCATTAAGTGTGTGTGCAAGAATGGACCCTGATGCAACAGGACACCTACTGTTTAACTGTTCAGATGTCATGATATTTTATAGTGGCTGGACAAAATATCTATACAGCAGCACTACATCTTCATTCTGACTTGTGTGAAACAAATTCTGAATCGCTAATGCCAAATGACATGAACGTTAGTTTATGTTACCCTCACTTAGGGGGAATAAATAAGAAGCATTGAGCATGATAATGTCAAAAAAGAGGTGAAAATAGATAGAGAAACAAGGAGGTGAAACTGACATAAAACTGTCAAATTAAATAGAGAAATTCATTCCCACACTTTGTGTTTAAGTGCTGTTATATATTCTTCAGTTTATTGGATATCTTGATGTATCGTGATTGTTATGCAACTGATAATTGTTGCATGATTGCCGTATCATGATACAAGTGTTATTGAGGGCCACTGATTGCACATCGTGTTGTATTGTGAGTGATAGGATTTCCTCCCTCTCACCTGAATTGACTTAATTATGTCTGCTAGACTTCTGACAAAAATGTGTATAAGTAAATATGGGCGTTTACTTTGTAATCAGCCAAAAGTCTCCAATTACATTACAATTTTCTAGTGCCACTTCAATGCTGCAATCTTGTATATTTGCAGACATTGTACTTTCCTTTTCTCAAATTCATTCTGGAAGGGGTGCGGGGATAGCTCAGCAGTTATGTCCCGCGCCCCATGTAAGGAGGCTATAGTCCTTGTCGCAGCAACCGTGGGTTCAAATCTGACCATGGCCCTCTGCTGCATGTCATCCCCCTTGCCCCCATCTTGTCTCTCTTTAGCTGTACTATCTAATAAAGGCAGAACGCCCCAAAAAATGTAATTCTGGACTTTTAGGTTTTTATAAAAATATTTCCATAATGACAGCATGATGAAAGCCAGCTGTCATGTGAAGAATCAAGCAGAGCATAAAAATACGGCTTTGACAAGTCAGTGTATGACATCAGAAAACCTGTTGTGCATGTTTCTAATTGGGTGAACGTAGCTTCCTATTATAGGGAGGGCGAGTGACAGCCTGCACGTACAAGCTTTTCATGAACCAGTTTGAAGACTTCAACCTTAGGCAATCACATATCAATAGCAAGTTGTAACTGCAAAAACTCCAGCTGCACAGGAGACCTACAAACATACTTATCACATGTTCCATATATGAGGGTTCCTTTTGGATGTGTTTTACAGAATTTTCCAAGTTTTAGCAATGACGTAATACAAAATGTAAGACTAAGTCTGCCAAAAAGCATTATTCACCGTTTATGATGAGGATGTCTCTCCAGACATTCATGGACTTGAGACAGAGCTGTAGTAGCATTGCTACATTTCCAGAACACTTTTCTCAATGGCCGTCTTCATGTAATGAGTCACACTTTCCCACAGCTTATTCCGTCTGCAGCTGTTGTACCAGTCCAGATTTTGATGAGTGATCCTGCTTATGATGTGGTACCAGTATGATGCCATTTTAACCAGCTTGTGAGACATGGAGCCACAGCCGAACAGCATGTCTGCCTGGTCTGCCAGTGACTTAAACATCCTTCATCTACTGAATAATGGCAACTTTGTACTCAATGAATTATTCAGTCTTGGGCACTGAAACCTTAAGGTAACAGCATCTGGCTGTTTGTTTCTGTCAGTGCAAACCAACTTTTAGTGTGAGGATAAACCAATCTAAATTGTTGACCAATCTTAACGTAGAGACCCAAGCAAATCTGCTGACGCCTGGATCGGTTAAAACGTACTGAGAACCGGTCGATTGCCTGGTTTCAAAATTGTGAAACGGTTCAATTAGGTTTCGCTTCCTATCCTACATACCTTGTATAGCTATGCCTGTAATCTCGCAAGATTAAGCAGGTTTTCCAGTTAGTATGATTTAGCTCAGAAGTTGAAAACAACAACAACGTCCTAAGTTGCTGCACCACTTTTCCCTTCTCCAATTTAGAAATGAAGTCATTTGGATTGATATGTAGAAGGGGAGAAACTTTCCAAAAGTCTGCCCGTCTTCTCACCTGTTAAGATGGCAAAGCAAAAACCTTTGCTGGGATGCCAACATAACACACTTCCTCTGGCCACAACTCAGTGAAGTTACAGTGTCTGTAGCCAGATATATTGCTCTAGTTTAAAAAACTAATAGTGGTGATGGGAGTGACATGGTTCGTGACATGGCTGATACATTTGATTCTAGTTACAAATACAGCAATTTCCTGAGAGCTTACCAGAAATATTTATCAATTTAAGAACTAAGTTAAAAAAGACCAGTATGATGCAGAGCGAGTGTCAGTCACAACCAATATCTGAATGTCATGTGCATTCCCCCCAACGCTGTAAACCTAGAGGAACCACTGAGTGTATTGAATTATTTTGATCTTTACTTTCCTTGTAGTTACATAGGCTTCCATGGTTTCCTCTTGGAGGAATTCAGTAAGCTGCTTTGTTGTTAGTGTAAGCAAAAAGCTCAAAAAGTGAGATGTAGCCTACAGATGAGCTAAATGTCTTTGTTGGTAACAAAATGTGTTTTGCTGTTTTGACAAAGACTCTCTATAGGGTGGATTGTTATACAAAACACATTTCAATTAGACAAGAACAGTGGGTGAATCTGTGTCCTCATATTGTTGTCATGTTCCTTTATTTCTTTAGGATCTTATTTTTTCTAAACATTTTTTCACATTTTACCTTCTCTGTGACTTTTAATGTCTGGTTTCCCTTTGTCATACAAAGCACTTTAAATTACCTTGTGAAATGTGCTATATCAACTTGCCTTGCCTGGCTTCACTTGTCAAAGAGAGACATCTGGCCATAGGTGTGTAATAAAGACTCCACATAATATACATCATGTCAGAATATTAGTTTGTACAGGAGGGATATTCTCTACTCTTTGGGATAAGTAATAAACACAAGAACATGCTATTTTGAAATTACAAACATTTTTTAAAAATATCTTTTTTCTCAGTGGCACAAAGATAAAGTCCCTGAATCGGATCATAGCTCTGGAATCAAATTGGATCGAATCATCTTGTAAAGGAGATATCTACATCCCTACCAACTTTATTCGCAAAAGTCATATACCTCACAGCAAACTTGTAAACTGTGCTTAGTCATGCACTTAGTAAGAAAGTGAAAGAAGGTAGTATGCTGAACAAATGTTATTTGTTGCTATTTTGAACATAAACCTCGTTACCACTGATCGTCTCCTTTATTTCCATGTAAGAAGCAGAATTTGGTTGCCAAGCAACCAAATTCTGCTTCGAATTTGGTTGCTTGGCAACCAAATAACATTTGTAAGAAAATGGTGAATCCACTGTGTGGTTGGTCATTTGTAGCATGTCACTATTAGCCAAACTGAACTCAGCAGGGCACACAACCCACCAGAGGCCCCCCACTGCATTGGCCACATTCAATAGCCAAAATTGGCCCTCTCTTTGTGGAGTCCCCACAGTGTCATCACGTTGGTTGTTCCGGTTTCTTTCAGGTCCAACAGACCTGAAGTCAGGTGGATGACTGAAACGGAATTCTTTTGAAAAATTATATTCTTTTTTAGTGACAATTGTAACTGGAAGGTGTTACAACAGCTGATCGGGCTGCAGAACATGCATTGCGGTGGCAGTTTGCTTGCATTGTGCAGCCAACCACCAGTTTCAAAACAGTAACACAGCACTTGAGTCTTTTCTTTAAGTAAGACTTACTGAGTCATAACGTTTCATATTGAAGCCTCCAGAGACACACCTCACACCTCTTGATTTCTGCTACATTTGTGTGAAATGTCACACATTCTTCCTTTAATGTAAGGGTGCTTGAAGACATACCAGCAAGTCAGATAGCTTGATCTGATTTAGTTACGATCTTGAAAAACCAATAGCCGACGTGGAATTATTAAAGCTTTCAATCTATGCTTAAAATGATGAATACCCTTTCTTCATGCAAAACATCTGACATTGATGGATGCAATAAAGTACTCTTCATAGAAATGCAAAATGTCAGAAGTGTAGTACAGAAAAAAGGGTTCACAAGAGGTAGCTGCTGAAACAATGTGACCTTAAACATGTGTGAAAACAGACTACACACAGTAGACTTGTATCAACCACAACCAAGTACACTTAAGAAGAAAAAAAGCAAAAGATCTAAAGTGATTTAGACTTTCTTCTGATGCAACTGTAACGTGTGTGTTTTCTCTAAATGGTTTAAGGTCTAGTAAAGCATACATGGTGCTGGAAATATCTGTTCTTGTTCTTCAGGGGCCTGGAGATTTCTGAAGGTCTCATATGAAACATTTTACAAATCAAACACTTTGTGCTGTGGCTCTGAATCAACTCAATGAAAAATGTTCCAACAATTTCCTTTGAGCCAAAATAGCAAATGTAATGGTGATGACTGTTATTTATTAAGGAAACTTTGCTTTACTTACTACTCCACTTTGTGGTTCACAATGATTAGACCTGTGGGGAGGAAGAAGGGATGTACTGTTTGCTGCTTGTCGCAAACAAAACTGAGCTACTTAAAACCTTTTTTAACATCAGCTTGTCAGCATGATAGCAAGCTTGTGGCAGCATTAAGCCATATGCAAGACTGTTTCAGAGTTTAGACTTACAAGCGTGATAGTAGACTCTCTCAAAGTCCACAAAAGTACTAACAACATTTAGTCTCTGGAACTACTTTTCCAAGCAACCTCACAGCTTTATTGCTATATAAATCGAAGGCATGCAGAGAATGGTTATTTGTCTAACTTGATAGCTGGACTTCCTCCTTAACATTCAGTTTAAATTAGGCCTGGACTTTGTTGTTGTTCCTTCTGTTGTATGCAATCTTCTGTAACTTTACTAATGTGTCACATATAATAAACAAAAACAAGTGATATATTAAATCCTAAAGTTCCTGTACTCTTGGAAAATATTGACTTTACTCTTGTAACATATCTCACTATCATTTCACTTAAAGTGTTGTTCCTCCAAAGTAATAGCTTTAGATGACTCAAATGGGGGCAGGAATAGCTGCGCCTTGTAATATAACACAACAAATACTTACTGTCAAAGTATGTCAACATTTCTGTGTCATTTACTTATATAGGAGCTCACACACTACAATAATAAGATAATAGCAAGCAAACAATGCTAGAGTAATGGAACATAATTATTCTGAACAAAATTGTTGCTATGCCAGCGACCAACAAGTGTGAGACATCTAAAATTCATAAAGATCTCCCACATTTTACTGCATTATTCACCATCCGCCTACATAGAGATTAGTTCCGCTCTTTTATTTAGGTCATGCTATTGGATGATGAGATGACATTTAGTGCTCTTAAGCAGGCCTGACTACATAATAAATGCTCCGTGTTAGATGCTTTACATTCTGTACTTTTGTTCAGACTGCTTTAATTTACATCAGAGGGGAAAAAACTGGATTATTGTGATAATCACTCAGACATGAAGCCATATTGCCTGAAGCTACATCTGTGATATCTGGTATTCATGATGTCATCGTGGCTGAAGCACTGACTGTCATTAATTAGACTGTGGCACTGCTGTTCACTCTGTGTTCCCATGGTAACAATGTGTGGTGTCTACTCACACAATAAATTATAAAGACAGGAAATGCAGTAGGGATATCTGAACATAAGAATAGGTCAAGTATGAAATTGGGTCCTGGGTAGCAACTTAAGCCTTATTTGACATCATTTGCCAAATAATACAGGACAAAAACTTGAACTGGAAAGACTGACACTGCTGATGAATGCCTCAAACCCTTGATCTCTTTGTTTTTCCACAAAGATCAGAGCATTACATCAGCAGCAGATGTTCATCCAGCAGCAACCAAAGAAAATCAAATCAGGGACTAATTTTCACTTTCTATTCTTCAGCCTGTCCTTACTGTTGTCTAGTTTGAAGTTACACAATGTTCGGGTCAAGGACATTTTGCACCTTGCAATCCAGTGTAGATGGAGCACAACTTCAGCTGTTACACAACAGCAGAGCAAGGAAAAAAAAAATCACAGAAGGGGCTATTAGGGACCCTCTCGCCTGTTACAGCATTTTCCCTCCATTGAGTAACCAATGGAAAAAGGCACCAGTCGAGAGAGACACAAAATCTTCACGCCCCTCCACAGCAGTTCTTTCCCACGAGTACTGTCAGTCTCAACCAAACAGCAGCTTCACACTAATCCCCCCCGGGTAACAGCTGAACCCTTGCACTCCCAGAGCTCTCCCCGCTGGACAATCCTGTCACAGAGTCTAACACATCCTCACCTGCTACGCATTAAGGAAAAAAACACACAAGCCCTTTCCCACATGCTCCATAACTGTACCTACATGGAAGACCTGAATGATTCATTTTTTAAATATTTCTAACTATGAGTCAAATGATTATTGGGTTAACTAAAATAATTTAAAATCACGGGTTAATCATTTCAGTAAATTAGAAAGCAAAGTTACTGAACACGCAACATTTCCTAAAGCTTCATATTCTGTATAAAAGAAGGTGTAAGAAGTGAATCCAAAACCAAGAGCCTTAAACCTGCATTTTTACTCATGACCAGCAGGGAGCAAATATTACAGAAAAAGTCCTATAATATAGCTGTCTATGAAAATCACCCTGCTTCTCATCTGATTCATTTGTAAATGATTTGTTGGTATTATTCGCTAGTTTCAAGTCTTCTTCAACAAAGCATGATGCTAATCTATTGAGCAATGGTTGCATTTGGAGGGGTATAGATATGACAAGTCTCCTTCTCATTGTCAAGTTGTTATCAAAGCTACAAAGCTCAATCAGGGAGGAGACATTGCAATGCTATTCCACTCTGTCCTCCATGTATTCAGACAACATAAAAACCTGTTTGTGAAGGCCCAAATCCTGAACTCCCTGCTTCAAACTGCAAGTCCAAAAACCAATGGTTTCTTCTATTGCCGCATCATCCATGTCTTCTAACAGTTTATGCGGACAACTCAAGGAGCAAACCCCAGGGTTGTAAAAAGAAGCAAATGCGGAAGTGCAGAATCCTGCAGTTCGTTGAGGGTCTGCTTGAGGCTAGCTCCAACACCCCTGTACTTCACATACACATTACATTCATAAATGACCTTTTTTACAGCAGACATTAGCTCGTTTACAGCCTGGTACAAAAACGGACATTGGTCTGATTAGTTATTGTCTTCACAAGCACACACCGTAGGGGGGGTGAATTTTGATTTAATGAACAATAAGTCATATACTCGCCTCCAGCGACCCCTGTTGGAACAGACGGGTGACGTCACTCAGGCTTGTTCATTAATATACAGTCTATGCTACAACTATTGAGTATTTTTTTTATAGATAAGCCAGTTTATTTTTGAAAACATTACATTCAGACACATATTACAATGCAATCAAAACGATTGCTGAAATGTTATAGACTAAATGAATAACTAAAAAAAGAAGAATTGACCCAGTAATTCATAAGAGCAGTGAGTTGATTCCTCTTCAGTGCAACTGTACATTTTCCGTAGGTTTCTCTCACTTATTCCATGTTGGCTTTTGATGCTTACACGTCATCATTTGTCAATGATTTTGGTGATACTTCATCCCATAGTGCCTTGTAATTACACATTCACCCCACAGTGCAGGCTCATTGTGGGTGGCCAAAGCCTTCCAATGACAAAGCAGACCTATAAAGCAAACATCATTTCACCTGGTAGATCTACTCTCAGATTTCCACATGATTATATTCTTTCCACAATTCTAAATGGATCACCAAATTATTCCAGGCCTGTTATTGTCTGCTGCTGCTCAGGAAAAAGATGCAATTACCCAAGGCAGTGCATGAGCAAATATGTGGGTCACGATTCTAGGGCATGGGTGGAAAGGGCAACACAGCTCTTTCTTAGTGCCGCTGTCTCAGGCTCACATCGGAGGTTACATCTTTGATTACATTCCTGGCTGTGGAACGGTTCTAATCATTTCACAATGCCCCCAAAGATACAAAGCCATAACCGGAGTAATATCATTGTTATGAATTCACAAGCAAATGTTTCTAAAATCTCAACCAGACACTGTGTTGTTGTGCACCGACTCTGAAGTGAACTCGAATATCCTTTTGCAAGCAGCACATGGAAAAAATGACCTTATGTCTCCATTCCTATCTATTGCCATTTCATTATGTGACATCCTGTAGTTCATACTTTCAAAGGTTCTTCCTGAAAGCACACTCATCTCTCTTCTGTTAGATTCAGACTTCTCTTTATAAAGGAAAGCAGACTATTATAAAAAAAGGCATTCATCTATTTGAGGGGGAAAGTAGTTCATTAAGAAATGTCAAAAGAGAAAATTCCCAGTGAGTGTTTTTAATGTGAAAAGCAAAAGCGCAAGACTGAAGACATTTTGTTCTCCTAAATTGAAAGAGCCAACATTATTGACAACTTCCCATGAATCTTTCATATATCTTAAAGGTAATTAACACTTTGGTAGAACAATAAGGAAGCAAGCCAGCCGTAAATCTTCTTTTTCACCTGAGGCTGACAACAGGAAAAAAAACGAGTTCACATATAATCACAATAGATGTCTGACGAAGAAAGTGGGTTAATAACATCTGCATTTTTAATGATAAAGGACTGGATTGTTAGTCTTCTGGAGAGAAAAAAATACACCAACTAGTTTTCACATTCCCTGTGTGTTTTTTTTGACACATGTGCCTGTTTAAAGTAGGGTGAAATAAAAGCTCATTCAGATGCAATCAGTCACAACCTCAGTGAGCAGAAGCATGTGTGCACATCATTCATGATAACAGCTCATAACAAAATGAAGCAGATCGGGCTTAAATGTGTGATGATTTATGATTCATTCACCCTGCTGGAGTGTCCTTGAGCGAATCACTCTCAGCTCTGTGCGACACCACGTCCTCTGACCCTTCATGTGAGGGGGATATCGCGGAACAAGACTTCCCTTCAGATATCCCTTTTTGTTTGTGCACTTTTGCAGGAATGTCAAATCAACCTAAATATTTCAACAACTGCAAAAAAAATACTGAGTAAACAAAATCTATAAACTACCAGAGCATCCAGGTTTCTAGAGTAAGTATGTAGAGGTAAAGTATTAATGTACATTGTTGCCGTTTTCCTGAACTGCACCTTAAAATATAAATCCATCATCACAGTGCTGTGTGAGCGCTGAGACTTCACTTCAGTGTCACAAGCCATAATCAGGTTTTCCCACTTGACATCACAAACACAGATGGCTCACTGAAGATCAAACAGCATGGAATCCATCTGGGATTGCTCTCGTCTTTTCCACATGCTGGTTAGTGGACATTTGCAGTGTTGTGTGTTATACTCCACCCAAACAAACCACCTTGTAATACAAATGCAGCCAACACCCCAACTCAAAATCTGAATCACATATAGGTCAAACTCAGGGGCCGGGCCCACAAGTATTGTGCAACTGTTTATTTTCCTCATCCGAAATACAAAGTGGAGCCACACCCAATTCTTGGAAGTGACCTTGTGCGGTGGAAGAAAGATAAAGGCCTAACCTGTCCTGTGAGTCAACTATAGAAAGTAGTCAGGATTGACATTTCTGCGCAGAAAGAAGTGTAGCACTCAAATAGAGGTTGAACTTATTTCACCTGGCACTCAATGATTGTCATTTATGTGAGATGACGACTTCACTCCTTTGAAAGAAGAGGACAACCACCCTCAGGTCAAAAATCTTTGAAAAGATTTCACACACAAACGCTCAGATTTGTATCTCTGCCGCGCATTTCAATCAATGTATAAAAGAGAAGAAGGCAAATTCACACAGTGTGAGGAGTCTTAGAGGCAGAAGATCGGGAGATTTTTCTTTTTTTTTCTGTCAAAAGGCAGCTAAATGTTTTAATCATGCCCTAGTAGATCTGTGCCTAAAGCTACTGAGCACAATGACTGTGTGCTTTGGAGCAAGAGATCAGAGACAGCAGCAAGGACGATGACGTCTGTAGCTGTAGTTATATAACCAGAGCTGAACATTTTGTCTGTCATAGTTGCAAGGTTAAGAGGGTGACATGAATACCAGTCATAGTCTCAAGAGTCATGTGCAGCATACTGTCATATTTCCACTCGCTCAATGAATCCAAGTTCACAGAGCAAGGCATTCAAGTAGCGCAGTATGGAGGGGGATAACATGTTTTATGTTAATAATCAGCATCTCTTCTGACATTTTACCTCTGGGCTTAAGAGGCTTCCAAAAAAGCACAAATCTCCTGACTGGAGATTTACCAAACATTTACTATTGAAAAAAGGTCTGCCAAGGTATTTCAGGCCCGAAATCCAGATGTTGCTTTAACTTTGAGCAGTAAGGGTGATGATGAAAGAGAGTGAAGTACGCACAGATTTTGCTCATCAAAGCACGTTCCCTCCATGACGGAGTGGTTTCAGGTTGAACCATACAGATGGATATAAAGACAATAACAAAGCATCCGAAAATTTGACTCGTTCTAGTGAATATATCAAAGTCGAGCATCTTGATAGCAGCCACAAAAGTATGAGTGGAGGATAAAATCAGATGTCAGATTCGCAATCGAATCGTGAAACACCCAAAGATTCCAAGTCCTAATTATTACCGTTGATAAACGTTATAAAATCTGTTTCTTAAACTAACTTTTATTACTTATATGTTTCTAACTATAAAGTATAAGATTTTTCACATAGTAGTTTGTCTAACAATGTATATTTTTGTACAAGATCATCGACAAAACATGAGATATAAACATGTGATGTCCAGTTAATGCCCAACTCCACAACGTTACTTCTGGGGAATTTCTGTGCTTACCTTGAATCTGAGTTTAAGATAAGTACAAATGAATTATATGTGGACTCACAGATAGAAGACGTCTTATGTCTGGCTTTCAAATGAAAAATATTTGTTCTAAAATAAATTGCTGTTTCTTCGTTTCTAAACAATGTCGTAAAAAAGGGAAAAAGTGTCACAAAGTGTCAAGATACACTGTGTCTTTTTTTTTTATCTTGGGAAGTGGAGGCTGTAGTTTCAGGCCATGGAGAAAACAACCCAGCAACAAAGAAAGCAAATGCTCATCCAACATTCAAACAGGCCTTGTGGACAAGTGGACAATCTACCTAAATGTGTTCAAAACTTGAAATGGTTTTGTGGGCTGTTAGTGATCACTGAATGTGTAGGGATGCTGTTTCAGATATCAGGATTTTAATGTTGGTCAATCACTGTGTCTTTCATGTTGACTTTGCCACGTTAGCCCATGGATTTTTTTTTACTGAAATCCATTAATAAGTCATATAACAGTATTAAACATTGTTTAACCATCCACAAGTGCCAAGTCATAGCTTTATTGTCAAAACAAAAATGTTGGGGGCACCAGCGGCCTAGAAACTAGTTCACGTGCCCCATGAGGCTGTAGTCCTCGAAGTGGGCGGCATGGGTTCAAATCTGACCTGTGGCTCCTTTCCTGTATGTCATTCCCCCATTTCTCTCTGTCGCTGATTTCCAACTCCAACCACTGTCCTGTCTCTACAATAAAGACATCAGAAGCCCACAAATAAATCTTTATAAAAGTGTTGTTCTTCCTTATCTTGCATAAGCACCAATCTAAGGCTGTGCCATGTTCTCTGTTTAAAGCAGCACTATGTTGCATTCAATTACATAAATATTCTGTACTTAAGTAAGTGAGCAAAAGAAATATCGAGAATTTCCCCCTTCAAAAGCACAAGGAGACCTGATAATGACACTTGACAGTAAAAATGATTATGATCACAGAGTTAGACACACGTGTAAAGAGGATAGAAAAGTTATATTAAAGAAGATTTCTGTTATAGAATATTGATTTTGTTTAGTCTCTTGAACAGTGCCTGCTTGTGTTTAACATTGTTCATTACAACTGTCAAACCTGTCCAACTTTAACTGGTCAAGACAGAGCACTCCAGGAATTGCCTTTCTTGGAACAGTGCAAACAGGCTCTGAGAGCCTGCCAGACAGCTTTCAAAACACCGAAAAACATCAGGAACTATTGTTACAGAACAGGTTGTCAAGGAGCATGACAATTTCTTCTGATGGAAATAAATGCTTTAAATATGTTTCTATATAAAGTCAGAGTGCCTGTTTCTTATCTCTCTAGGCTGTTTCTAAGATATCACATATAAGTGTTCACTGTATTGTTGTTATAAATAACTAGGATTGCCTCTAATGTTTAAGTCTGGTATTTCTTACTAAGCTGTATGAAGAGATGTTGAAACCATTCTTGTCGAGTGTAGTTCCCAGACACTTAATCATGCAATAAACAGTGTAAGATATTGTGATAGGTTGTGTCACAAGATCATGTTATTCCCAAGAGAAACTATTGTCATAGAAGTGTAAAAGATGCCTATAGGCTTTAGGTACTGCACAGGGGGAAAAAAAAGAGACAGGTAACATGAGAGTTTACATGTAATACTTAACCTATTTTTTACCATGATTAATGGTTGATGCATTTCTAGAGAAAAAAGCGTCAAGTTGAATCTTTTAAGACAACATATAACACGTCTAAATCAGGTCTCTTCACCTTCACGAACACCGGCATTACTTTTTAATTTCTAAAGCAAGAAAAAAACTGATGTCACTATGGATAGGTAGGGTTGAAAAATTCATACAATGTTAATATTAAATATGGGTTGCTCACATATATATAAGAAAGGTAAATGGGGCTTTGTAATTTGCTACCTGTGATGTTAGCCAACCTGATGTCAGATTTCACTCCATTTCATGTGTGTTTGAGATGAATCAACATGGGTTGTACATTCAACATTCATTCTATGTGGAGCGCCGCTCTGTCTTCTTAAAGAGACAGGAGGTGGAAATGATCCCTCTGCTGTTGTAAGGCCCTATACACCATTTGTGCATGCCCAGTCACACTAAGCAGCTCTAGCAATATTCAGACTAGTGTTCAGTTTAAGCTTGCAGGACATGGCCCAGTAACCTACTTTCCCCACAACATGCTCTGTAACATCAGAGACGAGGCTCTGTGTCATCAGTTAGCTAACCTTCACCACCCCATAGCTTCAGCAAATAAGAGGCAAAACCGCAGACACAGCAATGCCTCAGCAAAAGCAGAATACAAATGATCAGGTTTTATCTCAAAAAAAGAAAATCTTCTTGAGGCCTCTGACTGTATTAACTCTTAAGGTGAAATGAAATGCTGTAATAAAGTGATATGATTTATGTATTTAAAGACAGTGAAGAAGAGGAAAAATAAAATCTACAGAACAAGAACAATTTGGCACAGAGAAGAAAGAATAATAAAGAAAAGACAACACAGAGGAATTGTGATATGAGACAGGCTTATTACGAGGTAGATATTCATGGTTGTGTAATGCTTGTCTGGTAATCATGTAATTGGTTCAAGTAATGAGTGAACTCTTTTATAATAAGTCGGTAATACTAAAAAGTTAATTCACATTATGTGACATAACAACATCTGCTTGTTATTGGTAATTATAATAATGAGAAATATGTGCCTACATGTAGTGTTGCTTATGTATCAAACAGTATCTCATTATAGCTGTTAATGTGCAAAGACATCAAACTCTTACATTTAAACATCTAGATCCAAATATTTGGGGGCACCAGAACAATGCCTTGTGTGTCTCCTTTCCTTACACTATGTCTGTTCAACAGCCTTTAATGATGAAACTGGAAACAGTTCACAAAGAGATTCTGAACATCTAGACTGAACTGTGAGTTGATTTTTTGATTAACAGATTTTCTGATTACATGTCACTGGTTCTTGTTTGAAGTGTAACCATACACCAATATAGATCCATATATGGATTCAATGATCAAAGGTTCAATAGAAAATAATAGATTATTTTTCTTCATTTATTCTCTGAGGTACATAGAGGGCTCTAACTCTGTACTGAACTATGTAATAATATTTTATTATCCTTTTTACAAGTGTGAGTTGACATAATGTCACTGACTGTATAATATTAATATAATATTAATCACAGATCACTGAACTGAATCCAGTCAAAATCATATTGTGACAGACTTTACCACCACTACCAAAATGTGTCCGAAAGGTGGATATATTATTGTATCATGATGAAACTTAGATGATTAGACCAATGTGTAGCCCACAATGTAAATTCCAGTTGGTAATGTTCATTCCCACTAAAAAAAAAACATCAAAGGAAGATGACCTAAGACATGAGACGTGCCCAAATGTTAAGCAGTAGCCTACAATGTAAAAAAAAAAAAAAAGGAGCATATGAGTGAAGTGAACACCCAGTTTAGTCACTGAAGGAGCAGCCCGGCCTGTCCCACTCAGCTGTCAGCACACATCCTCATCACTATTCATGTCTGATGGGCCAGCCTCGCACTGACGCAGCATGCCGGCACAATGGCTCGAGTACCGACATTAGTATACGTGGTTTTATGACGCAGAATAATCGCTTGACAGTGACTCCTGTCAACTTCAGCACCGGTACTTTTTGGCACTATCAGGTCCCCTTAACAAAGTGACACAGTTGCAATAAACTCGGCTTCAGCCAAGAGTTTGGGAAGTTCAAATAGCCTATTTTCTTTTTCGTGTTTAAAAAGCCGGACAGTATGGTTACCCAAAACTTAACAGGAATACTGGTTTCCATCATTGTCTGTAAAGGTTTCCAGGCAGGTAACTAGGCTACAAACTATGATTTATGGCTCTTAAGAAAAATGTCATTCTATATAGCATATAGTCGCTTCATATGTGTTGTTTGGTAGTTAACAGTCATGAAAATATTACACCTATTAAGCATATTCTACGACTAAGTGAAAGAAAGCAGACAGAAAACTGCAGTATAAGTCCGTTATGCGTTTATACGTATAAGAGTTGTGTTGTGTTATAAATGTTATCTAAATTAAATGTGTTCCCGTTACGGTTCAGCTTGAGGCAACATGACACAGTGAGAGGACCGATCCGTCTGCACGGGAAACACACAGCTGGAAACTTACCTTATTCGGTGGGAGAAAGGTCAGATGAATCCAAACGGAAACATGTGGAAAGAGCCGACTGAAAAAACGCGTCCTATATTCCAAAAAAGTTGCTGTGAGATGAAACTGTGCCGCCGGCTCGGTCTGCAAATCACTGATACCGACCGGCGATATGTTGGGGGTGTTTACCTGTTAAGAGAGTGAAGATCCTTATCGCCTCACACCTCAAATTTGACTTTATCGTGTAACTGACTCCTCATAAAATCACGTCTCGTCCACATGCACAGATGACGGCTGAATGAAGGGGTTTCTGCAGCCAGAGAGCGTCCACACTGACAGTCCCGCCCACTGAACTATATAGGCTACTAAGTTATGTGACCATCCATGTGTGTGCTTCTGGGTTTCTGTACGTGCAGTGGTGCTGAGTTGGGCTTTAAAATGCCCTTTGAGTATATAGAAAATTAAAATACGCTCCAGATATTCTTTAAAACATCTCAATTATTACTGCCGGATCGGGCAAGCATTCAACAGGTTATACAAGCACTGAATATGGCTGCATACATGTTCAATACACGGGTGTAGCCGACTGTGATTTGTGTGCATCATGCCTTGAAAGGTGATTACAAAGCTGGTCATTCAATGCTGGTATATGTGGACTGCTACTGACCGGACATATTGGTAAAATGTAAAGGCAAGTGCATGTGAGGTTGTGTGATGCACCGGGTCCCCCAGGTATACGCTCAGGCGCCACCCTTGGGTCAACCAGTGTACATGCAGGAAGATTTGTCTACAGAGTCTAAGTAGCCCAAGATGCAACAACACAACGTTGAACTGCTAAAGTTCAAGGGGGAAGTACTTAAGTAATAATATTATTGATATAATGTAGGCTACTTTGATCAGCCCAATCGTGTCTGTGGACATATAAGACTACTTTATATGTAATACAAATAGGCTGAATTTATTTGTCCAATAGGACCAAAGATGTTAGATGATGAAGCAATTTAAAGGGCGAAGAAAATTTATATAAGTTATCAAATAAGGCCATCAAAAAGTAGAAATTATTTTTTGAATTTTTAGATTTAGAAGCAGTAAAGACTGGTTCACTTATTGCAAATTAAACTAAAAAAAAAAAAAAAAAGACACTTCTCTGGATGAACTCTAGTGAACCATTAAGAAGACAAAGGCAAACAGTTACCAGTGAAATTATACAACTGTTCAACTTCATTATCTATAGGCCTGGAGGTTTTTGGCAGGGCTCAAGCTTGAAGAGGCAAGCCTCACCTTGATTACTTGATTTCTCCATTGCGGCTGCCAAGATGACATTTTAGTCTTTCATAACAGTTCGAGGTGAGCTACTTTGGGCTCTGATTGTTAGTATGACACACATTGTTAATGAAAGTTCAAATGTGGCAACTAAATAACAACTCTAGCATGCTAGTAAACAGGTTGTGGTTTGAGTGGTAAACCCCATGTTGCCTGAAGAGTTTTTGCATTGAGTCATATCTTCAAATGATCTGGCTTTTGATTGCTCTTATGATTGTATGTGAGTGTTTTTCATATTGTAGATATGGACAGCCAAGATCAGTTTAATGCAGATGTATCTTTTGTTTCACACCCTTAATAAACACTGTGTGACTGAGTAACACATATCCTGACTTGTTGTGCATCAAGCTTAAAAAACATTAGATCCTCACCCTACAGCAACTTTGTAGACCCTTGCTGAGAAATGTCTACATCTTCATACACCCAGCTGCAGGCTATCTGGCAAAATTAAGAACCAAATTCTGAAATTACTCATATTGTTACACTCAAATTACTTACTAAACAATGATCCTCAGAAGACATTATGCAACTGTTGTTACTGGCTGAGCGGTAAGCCCCAGGACTAGTAAAATGACTTTCTAGGGCCATTGATTGTTATTTCACAGAAAATCCTTAAGAGCACTTTTAGTCAAGGCAATATATAAAAGAACATGGTTCTAAGAAGACAGCTTTATCAAGATGTTTATTGTTGCTTTATATGTTGGCACAAACATGTGAAAAACTTTTGTGGGTAGGCTTTATTTAAAATGGTAAATATTGAAATACATACGATACAGCAAAATTAAGTCAAATTTATGAAGGAACACAGGTAAAAAAAAAAAAAAGTAAAAAATATATGTATATTAAATGGAGTTGTATTGCCCTTGTGTATGTGAGTTATGTATTAAAAGGTCTAAAGTGAAAAATTTGGTACTGCAAGGAGTAAAAATAACAGCGAAAAAATATGCACAAAGAAACAAAAGTAAAAAATAAATATTCATAATGAATTAAATAACAATAGTTTCACAGAACACA
This sequence comes from Labrus bergylta, assembly GCF_963930695.1. NCBI lineage: Eukaryota > Metazoa > Chordata > Actinopteri > Labriformes > Labridae > Labrus > Labrus bergylta. The sequence goes on from NC_089208.1 coordinate 11,245,025, forward strand.
AATGGCCTTAATAACGTGATTAAAAGAAAAAGAATCCAACAAAGCTGAAAAAAATGGGTGATATAATATTCCTACAAGAAACACATCTCAATAAGGTTGAACATCAGAAACTTGGGAAATTAATGTCAGCTCAGGTATTTGCTTCATCCACAGCAAAAAGAGGGGTTGCTACCCTTATTCAAAGGCATGTCCCATTCAAAGTTGAAAAAAATGTTGCAGATAAAGAAGGGCGTGATGTATTAGTGATAGGGAACATAGGAAATAAACCAGTCACACTTTTGAACGTTTACAACCCACCAGGACATGATCCGGAATTTATGGTCAACCTACTGTCGATACTTGTTCTGGAGGCAAAGGGAATAACTATCATGGGAGGTGATTTTATTATGGTTATGAAAGCAAACGATACCCAAAGCAAAGGGAAACATAAATCAGAAAAGACTGCAGCAGTTATTAGGAAAGCTGAAATAGAAATAGGTCTAGTGGACATTTGGCGCATTTTAAATCCAAAAATGTAATTATTTACATATTACTCTGAAGCACATAAAATATACACACGACTTGACTATTTTTTTATATTTAAAGATGAGATTACAAGAGTGAAAAAATGTGAAATTAAGGCAATAACCTTGGTGGATCATGCTCCAATAATATTAACAATGGGCGATTAAATAACTCATTACTGTAAGATAAGAAATATAGGGACAAAATTAATCAAGCAATAGACAGTTATCTCAAAGATAATGACAATGGAGAGGTAACACCAGTTGTACTATGGGAAGCAGCTAAAGCAATGTTACGTGGAGAAGTATTATCATACGCAACCTGGAAAAAGAAAGAAGCAAAAAAGGAAGTTAAAGCAATTGAAGCAGAAGATGAGAGACTACAAAAGATACATGAAAATACGGGTGATGAAAATAGTAAATCTGAATTTTAAAAAATGCTAATTAGATTAAATAAATCATTAACTGATGACATAGAAAAGACCCTGGCCTTTATAAGACAAAAATATTACGGCAGTAGTCCCAAAGCTTTAAAACTATTGTCAATTAAGTTAAAAAAGCAAAAGGAAAAAATTGCTTAAAGTTTTTTAAAGTACTATCAAAACCTTTATGAAAACATAGAAAGTAAGTATCATGAAAGTAAACTATATCTGAACTCGCTAAATTTACCCCAGGTGAGAGAGGAACAAAATTCACAGTTAACACAACCAATAACATCTAGACATTCTTTAGGCAATTCAGAAAAGTAAGAGGGAAAAAAGCCGAGGGACTGACGGATATACGAACAAGTTCTATTTGACCTTTAAAGAAGCTCTTATTCCAATTATGTAGAGTATTTAATCTTGGATAAGGAAGTTTGGCCCCCAACATGGAACTCCTCCATAATCACAGTTATACCTAAAGAAGGGAAGGACCTCACCGATTGTAGTACAGGCCAATCTCTAAACGTGGATCAAAAACTATTCACATCAATCATCGCAAACAGGTTATCAAAAACAACTCCACTTTTATTAAACTTAGATCAAACAGGCTTTGTTCATGGCAGACTACTCTCAGATAATATTCGACATATAACCTGAATGTGTTAGATTACTCAGAAAAATCATGTAAGCAACTGTTAATGTTAACTCTGGATGCTGAAAAGGCATTTGACCGACTGTCATGGCATTTTATATTTGATACTTTTGAACCTTTTGGATTTGACCATAAATTCATCCAAATTTTAAAAATAATAGACAACCAACTAAATGCAAGAATTAAGGTCAATGGGACACTGTCTGACACGTTTCTACTCAAAAGAGGTACAAGACAAGGTGAGCCTCTGTCACCACAAATATTTGCTTTATGCATGGAACCACTAGCTGAAAGTATAAGAATAAATAAAACAATAACTGGCATTCAAATTGGAGAAAATGAACATAAATTAGCACTTTATGCCAATAATGTGATAGTTTACTTAACAAATTTAAATACATCCCTCCCAACTTTAATGGAGGAAATAAGAATATATAGTTTAGCCTCTGGATATAAATTCAATATTAATAAAACAGAGGCAATGACAGTAGGTGAGGAAATAGAAAATGATCTTAAGAGAGAATACAAATTTAAATGGGAATGCAAAAAATTAAAATTCCCCAAAAACTGGAGGAACTGTTTTCAATAAATTACACAGAATTGACAGACCAAGTGAAAGAACATCTGAATAGATGGAAAATATTGAATCTATCCATCTTTGAAAGAATTAAATCAATTAAAATGACAATACTTCCAAAATTATTGTTCCTGTTTCAAAACTTAACAACTTATATAACGCCAATAAACTTTAAGAAATGGGATAAAACCCTAAGAAAATGCATATGGGATGACAAAAGACCGAGAGTGAAATTAAAAAAATTATAAAGAAACTGAAATCCACAGGGGGGTTGTCGTTACCAGATCTCAGTAAGTATTTCTATGCAGCTCAGATAAAACACATAATGACATGGATGAGTGAAACCGAAAATCCAAAGTGGAAGGAAATAGAAATCTTTAGTCTCAGTAATATTTGGTAAAAAGAAAGGAGACTGTGGGATGAATAATTACTGCATCTCAAACACTGTAAAAACGTGGAGGAGGATTGTTAAGATATTAAACATAACAGAAAATGAAATGATTTTTTTTTATTTATTTTTTTTATGAAATTGCTAGAGATCCAGAATTTAAGCCAAACTCAACAGATACTGTGTTCAATTCATGGGCTAAAAAAGGATTAGTCAGATTCTGGCAAATGTTTTCTAAAAATGAAATTGATTCCTTTGAAAATATCTCCAAACATTATGAAATACCTAAATATCAATTTTACAGATGTTTGCAAATAAGAAGTTATCTACACAGCAAATAATGGACATGCAAAATATTCACCCCGTTAAAATATATCGTGAAAAATCATAATGCTAGTTCCAAACATACTATGGGTAGAGTGCATGAAATCTTACATGTGGAAGATGACTCACACAATGTAAAGATAAAATGGGAAAAAGAGTTGGGAACACAAATAACTGATGAAGACTGGAAACAGATGTTTAATGAAATATATACCACAACCAGTTCCTTGTTCTGGAGAGAATTTGCTTGGAAAATAACTATGAGGTACTTCCTGATGCCTGGAATCATTTCCAAATATAAAAGATGTGCAAGCTCTCAGTGCTGGAGAAACTGTGGTGAAAGTAATGCAAATCATCTACATATATTCTATTCATGCAATCTATTGAACAACTTTTGGTTAGTTTGTTAGTTAGTAAGTTTTTAAGTTTATTGAAGAGATTTTCAACAAACCACTATATTTAAAAGCAGAGAACATCATACTTGAAAAACCTCTAGTACGTCTTGGAAAAGACGAACAATACTTATTTAGAATACTCAGAATTTATACCCCCATACTAAACCCCCAGATTTGATCAAATGGAAAATTATGATTCAAGTAGTCAAATTTATGGAAGAAGGATCTCACAGAATAAGGAACATGGAAGACCTGTTTAAAAAGAGATGGACTTTAACTGAAGCAAAATTATAATCATCATCAACATACTAGAAATAAAGCCTGTCCTCTCTCTTTTTAAAAAATGGATCATTAAAGATCTGACCACCCCACTTGTGCTTAAATATGTAAATGAATTGGTTGATTTATTAATTTAAAAAGGGGATATTGACGAGATCCTAAGTTTAGCCATGTGAAGAAAAAAAAACCTACTAGTAAATGTTTGAGTTGCATACAAATTACGTATAATTTCTTATTTAAGGGAATACCTTTGTGGAAAGGAGCATACAAGTCAATATTAATATAAATGTTTAATTATATGCATGTTTAAAAATTAAATGTATGTTCATATTTGTGTGACAATACCTATGAAATATTTAAATTAATCCAAACCTCAATTTGCATTGAACATAGGGGCTATATCCCTCTCCTTATTTTTGTCTGCTTGTTTTCTATTTCATTTTATTTATTTATTTTATATTTATTTTATTTTTTCTCTTTCTTATTTCATTGTTTCGATGTGTACGTATGTCTGTGTATTCATTTCTAAAGATGTTGCTGCTTCTTTTCTTGGGGGTAGTTTCTTTTTTTGATTCATTCAACATCTTATGCTGAAATGAAATAACGATATGAATGAAGCAACTCTTTAGAAAAAAAAATAAAAACAAAGTAAAAGTAAAAAAATAAATAAAAGGTCTAATGGCCTGGGTGGAAGAAGCTGATCCTCAGTCTACTGGTGTGTGTTTTGAGGGTTCAATATCTCTTTTTAACAACCACTGTGGTGTGGTTAACCCATGTTTTTACAATGCATGTATCAAAATGAAAGACCAAAAGCTGTACATTTTAATATTTGAATCTCATATTTATTGCAATCGAGGCAACAAAGCAGACAGTGTTGCAGTGTGCCACTGGAGGGCGCTAACACAAAGCACCAGGTGGTCTGGGACAACTTGAGAAAGGAGGAGGCCACTCACCAGCCTGTGTTAGCACATCAAGCTACTGTTAGCTAGCCGGCGGCTAAGGAGCAGGCTAAAACATCGGTTTGTCTTTATGTCGCCCGTGTTATCAAGTGATGGCAAGAGAACGGAGTTCACACACCGAAGCTGGTGAGTGCTGCGCGTCCCTGTGTCCCACTAACAAACACTTTGGACTTCACACACTTTGTTGTTGTGTGTCAGCTGCTGGGCTACCGACTGGCTAACATCACTTAGCACCGAGCTAATACAACGCGTTTTCTTTTTCAGAATTATATTACCTCATTGCCAGATTCCTGCAGTCTGGGCCCTGTAAAAGAGCAGCGCAGGTAACATCGTCTTATCGGCGAAATATTAACTCCAACTTGATTTATTTTTAAAGAAGCGAATGCTAGCGGTGAATGCTAACTGTGTGTGTGTGTGTGTGTGTGTGTGTTGTTAGATCCTGGTGGAGGAGCTGGAGCAGTATGAGGTAGGTTCAGCTGGACCTTTCTCTTTTTATTTTCCTCTGTGGTTTCCGTCATGCTTCCTATCTCGTCGATTTGAGGGCAGGTTTTTCATAAATTCTGGTTTGTGTTGGATAAAGCAGCGAGTTGTCGAGCCCTAAGCTAAACTAGCAGCTTGATGCTATCTCTAACAGATTATCTTTTAACTTTAGTTGGTCCCTCAACGATGGAGTTGGGATGGGAAGATTTACAAACGGACCTTTCAAGATTGGGTAAGTACAGAAAAATCATTATTAACTTTTTTTTTTTTTTTTATTAAATATTGCGCCTCGCATCTGTTTTAAAAAATAAAACGCATAAGCGGAGGTTTTAATATTTAATTTAATCAACTGTAAAGAACAAACTTGTTGATAGCACGTATAGGTTTATTTAACATATTTAACACATTTATACTAGTGTATGCCAGCCGATAAATCACTATGTAGAGGCTTTGTGTGGGCTTGTGGGAGGAGACTAGTCAAGGGCGCGCTGTGATTGGTTGAATCTGATGCAGCCAGCTGTCAGTCTTCTGTTGGGACCAATTAAATTACTGGCTTTTAGCAAGCGACCCGGAAAAATAGTAGAAGACGTTTCTGATTGGCTGTGAGTAGCGCTTGCCGTCCTGTTTCTCTTCCTTGTCTTCGTTGTTGTTTCAAAGGCTTTTAAATTCAGCAATGAATAGAAGCATAGTGTGAGAATTAAAAGATTAAAGTTAGAAGTTGACTTTCATTAAAATACACACCAGCATTTCAATCATATGTACGTTTGGTATGGATACAGACAGATGATAATTCTTGTTGTTTTAAATCGTATTTATAATTACTCATTTAAATTAGTATTTAATTTTAGAAAATAAACTAGTTTAGATGCGCCATAAGGTTAGCTTATTACTACATTTAGAAGAGCAGATGAAAACATTTAGTAATATTGTAATACCAACACTTTATTGGATTATTATTAATTGTCTTTGTGTGCCAATAAACTGTCTGGGGATTAACTATTTTTACAATTTCTAATAGAAATAATACAGCAGCCTTGAAAATCCAGTATAGCCCAATTTAAACACAACTATTTTTCAGAAAAGACAAAAAAAAACAGCTATCTATAGAACAAAGCTGAATATGTTTAAATTTGTTAAACTCTTCTTTACTTATTTTGTTAAGGCAATTTTACAGACTGTAACCTTGATGATTTCTCTTTGTAATTACATGCTCGTTATAAATTTGTTTTGCTACTTTGTAATAGCTGTTTGTGACTCTTGCAGGTGATTTTAAACCAGCACATTCCTGCAGACTATTTGCTCCGTGTCTGCCAGCGGATTGGCCCACTTATAGAGAAGGAGATCCCACCTAGTGTTCCCGGAGTCAAAACACTTTTGGGGCTAGGAAGACAGTCCTTGCTTCGTACCACCAAAAGTGAGCACATCCCTCCTATCAAGCAGACCTCTGTTCATCATTTTCTCTGTTTTAATTTACTGCCTGTGTGTTTAAGGTTGTAGCCACAAAGTATGCAGCGGTTCGGCTGTTGCTGCACTCCATCGAGGACGTCCACCAGAACCCCCAGTCAGCAATGGGGAGGCTCCCAATGTTGGTGTGTATATTTATCTATTTTGTCTACCCTTAAAAAAAAACGAGAAAAAAAAAAAAACCTAGACCAGGTATCAGCAAATAATGAAATAAAGCTAATGATTGCTTCTACAAATCATGTGTCTTCATTTCAAGTGTCCATCATGGGAGCTCGCCAGGCCACAGGCACAGCTCGTTTCAGCCAGGCACTGCCTTCTTCCTCCTACCAACACATGAAGATACACAAACGTATCCTTGGACACCTTTCTTCAGTGTACTGTGTAGCCTTTGATCGCACTGGTCGTCGAATATTTACGGTACGTGATGATTAGTGCCAGATAATTGTGGCTGCAAATCTTTATGTTTATTACTTGATTAACGTCCATTTGACAAGTCAAATTTAACCAAAAGATTAAAAAAGAAGAAAGTGTATCCAGTATCCCTCCATCTTAAGGTTTGGAGATTATGAGTAGTACATGCATTTGATCGGCAAAGGACGAAGTAGCAACAAATTACCACAAACAGACACACACAAAGACGTACAGAATAGTAGAAAAATGTAATATCTTGCTCAAGGTACTTTCGGACAGGCCAACAGGATATACTGCTTTGCTACCTGTGAGCCTCAGTTCATTTATAGGACAGATTTAATAATGGATGTCTCTCTCTCTCTATGATCACCTGCATAGCATGCGGGCACTAATCAATACGCTGAAGCAGAGTGGGTGTTGGCTAGTTCAGTTCGTCCACAAGTTTGGTGATCTTATGCAAATAAAAGAAGACGAAGCTAATAAATGTACTTAGTTAGCCTTAAATATAGCTGGGCAGTACATTCAGGTATAGTCTATGCTTGGAAACTACTACTACTACGAGAGTCTCAGAGGTCACCTTTTAGGTTGCAAGATCGATTATTCCGGATACATATGTAAAAATCACACCCCGGGATAGTAATCACAGAGAACAGGATGTAGTTCTGTATGCATTCAAGTGACATATTAATTTTAACTGTAGCTCAGAATCTATTGAAAAGAAACTTCAGGGGATTTTACTCATTTGCCCCTATCCGGAAAGGCTCCTGATGTGTTTATCTTTCTCAGATAGATAATTCACCATTAAACTGGTTGATTTATTTGTTACCAATGTCTTGTGTCTTGTGAGTTGGGATTTCCTGAGGGTGGAAGTTTCTTCTCTATGATTGTCAGTGGTTTGCGTTAGTGATTTAATTTTAATTTTGAATTGTAATGTTCCTTTTTTTTTCTGTCTCATGATGCTGTCTTTTGATGGCTTGCGTGAAGCACTTTGAATTGCCTTGTTGTTGAAATGTGCTGTAGAAATAAACTTGCCTTGCCTTGTGTGTTTTAGGGTTCTGATGACTGCCTGGTGAAAATCTGGGCAACAGATGACGGCCGGCTCCTTTCAACTCTCCGTGGCCACTCGGCAGAGATCTGTGACATGGCTGTCAATCACGAGAATACTCTCATTGCCTCAGCCAGCTGTGACAAAACCATCAGGGTGTGGTGCCTACGTACCTGTGCACCCATCACTGTCTTGCAGGCCCACGCTGCCTCCATCACATCGATACAGGTGAGGCTGATGCTTCTTAAAATCAATAAGTCAAACAAATATGGATGAGGGTGCTTATTTTCAGGACTTATCAAGGTAGCTGATGAGTGATCAGTGATTATAAATGTGTCTTTTTATTATAATTATAATTATAATTGTTTTTGTTTAATACGATTTACTCCTTGGCAAGTATCCAACACTGACTCTCTACCCCCTCAGTTTTGTCCGGCTATTAGAGGGACAACACGGTATCTGGCCTCCACCGGTGCAGACGGCATGGTGTGTTTCTGGAAGTGGCACTCGATCAGCACAACGTTCAAGTAAGTGATCGGGTCATATCTGTCTTTTTAAGTTCTGTAAAATTGCTCCTTTAAAATTGATAGGCATACACGTTTTTTTTTCTTTTTCGTTTTACTCCCATCTCTCAGTGATCAACCTGTCAAGTTTGTCGAGCGCTCACGACCAGGAGTACAGGTCTCCACTTCCTCCTTCAGCAGTGGTGAGTGTAGTTCCTCGCCTCCTATCATTTCCTTTATGAAAAAAAAAAAAAAAAGAACATTAGCACATTTCAAGATACATTTGGCAAAGATATCCAACGTATATTAAAAGTGACCGAACAAGAGGATGTGGCTGTATTGATATTGAAGTAGACTGAATGTATTCCTGTCACCTACATTTCTTCCGTTTATTGTTAATAGGTGGCATGTTCATGGCTACTGGCGGCACTGATCATTTGATCAGGGTCTACTACCTTGGAGCTGAAACTCCCATGAAGGTCTCTGAGATGGACGCTCACACGGTAAGAAACCTGTCGCGTTGCTGTTTCGGTCTGTTTTAGTCTAAGAACTTAATTTAACCAAAGTCTCTGTAACTGAAAATCATCTCCTTTGTCTTTGTCATCAGGATAAAGTAGTGGTCGTCCAGTTTAGCAATAACAGTGACAGGTGAGTGTGTTTCCTAGACTTCAAACTGTTATTACATTTTTTCTTTCGAGCCTCTGACAGTTAAATGTGTGTTTGTGTTCAGCTTGAGGTTTGTGAGTGGCAGTCGTGACGGCACAGCCAGAATTTGGCAATACCAGCAACAAGAGTGGAAGAGTGTCACTTTAGACATGGCTGCCAGACTTCCAGGGTAAGTGAATAAACAGTGCGTATGATGCCCGCTTCTTTTATCTGTTAACTGCTCAGTGTTTCATTTCTGATGGAATATATTTTCCTCCAGGACGGCTGCTACAAACGGAGATGATAAAACCAAGCTGGTGGTGACCATGGTGGCCTGGGACCGCACTGATAACACTGTCATCACAGCCGTGTCAAACTACCTGCTCAAAGTGTGGAGCTCAACCACAGGACAGCTGCTGCACATTTTATCAGTGAGTGGCTGCCCTTTTACTCTGCATAGTTTTTTTTCTTTTTGTCTAATGGCGTTTTTATTTTTTGTGAGACTAACGGCCCTGAATGTTTGCCGTCTCCTTCGTAAAGGGTCATGATGATGAAGTGTTCGTCATGGAAGCTCACCCCATTGACTCCCGCATCCTACTATCTGCTGGCCATGATGGCAACATTTACATCTGGGACCTGTCCAAAGGAGTCAAAATCCGAAACTTCTTCAACATGGTAATTCTCTAGAATCACAATCTTCCAACATTAATTAATTTTTTTTTACGCTACCACAGTGTTCATGTGAAATTGTTTGTTTCCAGATTGAAGGCCAAGGCCACGGTGCTATTTTTGACTGCAAGTTCTCAGCGGATGGCCAGCATTTTGCCTGCACTGACTCACACGGCCATTTGCTCGTCTTTGGATTTGGCTGCAGCAGGCCATATGAGAAGGTAAACACTCATAACAGTTTTGTTTTACAGTCTTGTACTGTTTTGTCTTTTTACGGTTTTAGCTTTTTCGGTACTGTTTCTTGTGTATTTGTGATTGGGTGTTATACATTTTAAATGTAAGCAGCGATATGTAGTTCTCTAAATCTCATTATTAACACAAATTGTTTCCAGATTCCTGACCAGATGTTCTTCCACACGGACTACCGACCTCTTATCCGTGACGCTAACAACTATGTGTTGGACGAGCAGACACAGCAAGCCCCACATCTCATGCCTCCACCATTCCTGGTGGATGTTGATGGGAATCCTCACCCTACACATTACCAGCGCCTGGTGCCGGGAAGAGAGAACTGCAAGGAAGACCAGCTGGTTCCCCAGCTGGGATACATGGCTAACAGTAAACCTTGCTCCCTTGTTGTTAAAAGTTCAGAACGCTCACACAGTTTGAACTGAGGAAACTGAGAGTCCTGCCTTTTTGTCATTTAGGTGATGGAGAGTTGGTTGAGCAGGTACTTGGCCAGCAAACGGCAGAAAACAGAGAAAGCCTGCTGGACAATCTCATCAGGCAGCTACAGAATGAACAGGACCAACTACAAAATGCAGAGCAACCAGCAGAAGAGGATGAAGGTATCTAACTGTGACTTTTAAGTGATGTACAGTGTGTGTTTTGTGTTTTCATACCATTAACTATTGTCCATAAAACTCAGAGTTCCATTATAAAACTTTGAGGCAGTAGTATTGAGTGGAAACTAGATTTTTAATTGCTTAATGCTAATTGGCACACATTAAGTATTTCTTAAATAACATGTAGTCATTAAAAAGAAATCCTCCTATTTCAGCTCATGCCGATGATGCAGCAGAAGTGGAGCCCTCCTCTCCAACTGATGGACCACGCAGGACTGGCCCGGTTGACAGGGTGTGGCAGATGCAGCATAATGTGCTGCGAAGTCAAGTGGCCACTGAAAGGGACCTGCTGGCCTGGAGCCGCAGAGTGATGGTCAATGAATTACCGCAAGGGGTACACAGGTGAGGGGGCTGAAGAAAACTTCATCAAATGGAAGAAGACTTAAAGCTAGCATGAGGAGTTTTTAACTGAAACTGAATCAAATAATAATATTGCTGTCTCTTTGTGACACACAAAAGCAAAAAGAGACCGTCAGCCACAAGATTATTTCTATTTAATTATCTTTAATGCCAGAAATTGTTGCTGGGGGGGTCAGGAAACTGCCTTTTTTACATTTTCCAGTGCAAAGGTTCTTGATGAGTGATATATTTGACGGTTAAAAGACGACAGGATGAGATTTCTGTTTAAAAACAAAATGATACGATTTAGTGTATATATGTTATGATGCAAAATATCTTTTGTGCTTTTCAGAGTTTTGGAGGAGTGTAGACGAGCCAAAGGCGACATGGAATGTTCTCTATACAACACAGAAAGGCGCAAGAAACCTGCAGCATGCATACCTAAGGTCAGCTATCATTCTCTTTCACGTTGTTTTTTGTCCATTCTGGTCGATTCCTGCTCTTCTTATTTTCCAACCTCATACTGTTCTCTATAGAACGATCCGCTGACAACACGCCTTCGTTCACTGCGGCCATCCAAGAAAAAGCAGCAGCGCCACGCCTACCAGACCCGCTCCGCTCAAGTCCGTCGTCCTGGGACTAGGAGTCGAAATTCAAGCAACCGACGAAACTCTGACAGCCAGATAGAGTCTGATAGTGATGGAGATGTATGTTTCATCCCTCTATTTCTCATATATAAACATCACTAGAAACATTTTGTTGTGCATGTGTAGCCCACTTGAAACACAAGTGAAAATTATATTTTGAAGAGGTTTTTGAAGTATGTTAGCCTCACATCATACTAAAGGTGTTTGATGTGTCTTTGTTGACAGGGAGCAGCTCAGGGGGAGCACAGCGAGGCCTCTTCTGACGGGGAAACTCAATGGCAGACAGAAAGCAGCTCCAGGTGAATATCCTTTTTTAATGAACAATATTTTCAAGTTGTTTTTACCATCACCTGGCTAACAGCACCATTCTCCCCACTCACAGTGACTCCTCGAGTGAATATTCTGACTGGACAGCCGATGCTGGGATCAATCTCCAACCACCAAAGAGATCAAGCAGGAGGCCTGTGCAGCCCCAAGGTTACAGCAGCTCTGAGGAGGAGGAGGAGGAGGAGGAGGAGGAGGGCGACAACAAGGCAAAAGATGCAAAGAAGAAGGAAAGGGAGAAAAAGAGCAAGCCCAAGGAGACTAAACAGGTGAGTCGACTACACCTGCATTCAGAGTGAGCATATGTTTTTGTGCTAAACATTAGTTGTCCTCTGCAGCGCTGCTCTCAATGTAGCTTGACCTCACAGAGTATGTATGGAAAATTCTGTATGTGAACATTTTATTCTTAACAATGTGCATTAACTTAGAAACCCACCTCGTCTCTGGCTGGACTGGATGCTGAGGAGTGGATGCCGCCATCGTGGGTAATGGAGACAATCCCTCATCGCTCTCCTTTCGTTCCACAAATGGGAGATGAGGTAGGGTGTGTTATTCGGATATTAAGCAGACAAATATGTTTCATAACATGCAGTTTCATCCTGGTTTTCCTGTCCTCCGCCAGCTTATCTACTTCAAACAGGGCCACCAGGCCTACGTCCGGGCAGTCCGCAGGGCCAAGGCGTACAGCATCAACCCTCAGAAACAGCCATGGAACAGACTCGACCTCAGGGTGAGGCACAGGGTTATTAAAAAGAATTGCATACTTCAATTCTCCCGACTGTTCCGAGAGTTTGCAAACAGCAGTCAGTTCACGTCACTCTCTGAAACCGGCTATCTCATTAGCATGCCCAATTCCAAAACGCGATACCCTCAGCGGATCCTTTCTTCCACAATCCTCGAAGTCCTTTTCTCACCACTGTTCACATCTGACTCATTTGAACCACAACTTCTTACAACATGTGACATTTCTCAAAAGCCTTTGAATTTAAATCAGACACAAATCCTTCAGGGTTCATTTAGGATCAGTATTTGCACATTGTTAAAATTAGCATGTTCGCACCAATGTGTCATAAGTACAGCCTCATAGAGATGCTAGCATGGCTGTGGGCCGGTCAAGTGCTATATCAACGAGACATTGTGACTTTTGACATGGCATGGTGGATGGCATAACATCTACTGCTGCTTCAGGCATTTCCAAAACAGCTCTCGTCTTAGACCATTCTTCTGAAACAATCTTTGCAGAATGGTCTAAGAATGGAAAGAACACAAACAAATGGCATTGCAGTTAATAAAATCAAAAATCTTTGGGAGCACAGCACCAAGACTCCTGAATCTGAAATCAACACTAATTACATCTTACCAGACTGGTGTCAAACGATCCACAAACACGGTTTCTATTGAACATGTTCACGATCAACCGCTGTGTGCTGCTGAGGCCTGAACTTGTTTTCTTTTACAGATGTTCTATATACTGTCTTGTGTCTTGAGTCTTACCTTTTTTTCCTGCCTCTTCAGGACCAGGAATCTGTGAAAGTGGTGGGAATCAAATATGAAGTGGGACCTCCCACCCTCTGCTGCCTAAAACTGGCTTTCTTAGACCCAGTCTCAGGGAAGATGACCAATGACTCTTTCTCCTTAAAGTGAGCATTTAGAAAACACTATACATACATAGTCCTAGATTATTAATTATCAAAATCCAAGCTCACGTATGCGTTATATTTCTTTTTCATTCCCACTCTCTGTAGGTACCATGACATGCCTGATGTCATAGATTTTCTGGTACTTCAGCAGTTTTACAATGAGGCTAAAGAGCACAACTGGCAGTCAGGTTAGTCTTGGTGAAATGATGTGTTTACCACTCATATTCATTGTGTGGGTGGGTCCTTCTCTTATGTTTGATCCTGCCTTCACCTCACAGGTATGAGGTTCCGCAGCATCATCGATGACGCCTGGTGGTTCGGCTCTGTGGAGGACCAAGAGCCTTTGCAGCCTGAATATCCAGACAGCCTTTTTCAGTGCTATGCAGTAAAGTATGTCTGTGACAAGATGTGTAAACAATCAATATCATATTCTTCTTTGCTTGTCTGATGTACCATTTTATGTTCAGTCGAATACTCTCTTTAACTGCCCTTTGTTTTCGTCCTCTTCCATCAGGTGGGATAATGGTGAGCGGGAGAAAATGAGTCCCTGGGACATGGAGCCCATTCCTGACGAAGGTAAGTATTTATGAGAACCTTAACCTGTTTGTACACCTGTGCAGTTATGTTGTTATTGTGATGGTTTTATAACAGAAAAAATGTGAATAGATCCAATAAATGTAAGATCACCATTGCAACCAAGAAAAAACTGCAGGTGATTACACAAAGAATATAACCTTTGCTGTTCAATAAAAAAAAAATATAGAAACTGTATTAAATTTCATTTCAAAAGCTGAAGCTTAGTCTTTCAACCCATAACTTCAAACTTCGTATCTGTGGCCTCATTACAACATCACCAGGAGGTGAACAAGAGAAGTTGTCCATAATCACATTGTGTTTTAGGAATCTGTTTCATTGAAATGATTCAAAATATTATCGTAAACATTTCTCAGTATAGAGCAATCAAAAATCTGTGAAAGGAAATATACAACATGATTATTTCTTATACAATAAGAATTATGTTTCAGCAAAAGAAATGTGAAAAAATAGGAAATCACCACATCTTGGAGATCAATATTTTTCCAAACTTATTTTCCATAAGGGTTTATTTGCTTGGAAACATTTGGTTTTCATAAATTCAAGGTTTCGCTGTATTCTTAGTGTTGTTATCCCTGTTTCAACGTTCAGATTTCTGTATTTAAATGTTGTCAACAATTGTGAAACAGTGGTCAAAGAAGAACATCTTCACTCCTTTACCAACTGAGGAATTCAGATGGAACCTTATGAACTTTGTTGTCAAATTGATTGTTTGTCTTTAGAATTGTAGTAAGCTGGTGAATATCTTCTCTCCATAAAGAGGCTCAAGTTCTCCCAGACAAAGGAGCTCATTATTATTTTTTATATCCAAATCAGACTGTTCAAAAGGACACCCACTTAGATATTATTGAACAGCTCACATTAGGAATCTTTTCATTTTAACAAAAGACTTGTTCGTACCCTAACATTTGAAACCACTTGCTGCTTCTTTTCAAGTGCTCTGATTTCCTTTGTGATGTCTCTGAACCACCAAGTAGTCCATTCATATTGAAATGTAGTTGGCTGTCCATTAAAGTTCACTTGGCAGGCATTTAACCCCGTGCTGGTTCATTCTGGTGATACGTTTCAGCTGCAGAATGGAGAAAATGAAAAACTATCTTTTCATCAAGCAATGCTTTTATTACTTCTAATCTCTTTGAAAAGTGAACTTGTTTTTTTCCTTACTTTTCTTACTTACTTATTAGGTATCTTACTTTCAGATACCTATATTATATATTGAAAAATGGAAGAATATAAGTTTTCCATCAGGATAGTAAAGATGATTAATATAGGTGCACATTGTAACTTAGCTTTTTCTCTTATTTGAGTAATTACATTTATTTAATGAGCGAATACATTTTTTCTTTCAGCTTCATTACCAGAGCAGGTCGGCGATGGTGTGGAGGTGGCAGAGGACGAGTTAAAGGCTCTGCTTTACGAGCCTCAGGAGGGCGAGTGGGGGGCTCACACACGAGATGAAGAATGTGAAAGAGTCATCCAAGGAATCGACCTGCTTCTTACACTGGGTACGCCACCAAAGTTTCATTCCAGTGTGGTTGTTGCAGGCAGAGTCAGGTCATGCTTGATGTTGTTTTTTTTATTTTTCTGCAGACGTTGCCAAGCTTTTTGCATATCCTGTAAATCTCCGGGACTACCCTCTGTACTGCACTGTGGTGTCTTACCCCACTGACCTCAGCACCATCCGCACACGGCTGGAGAATCGCTTCTACAGGTGAAGCAGCCGATGTAGCCTCACACACACAGTCAAATTATCTTTCACATAAATTCCAAAAGTGTTGACATTTCAGCTTCTCTCGTGTCTAGGCGGATCTCGGCTTTAATGTGGGAGGTGCGCTACATTGAACACAACGCCCGCACTTTCAATGAGCCCCAGAGCCCCATTGTAGCAACCGCCAAGGTGGTGACGGACGTTCTCCTTCACTACATCAGGTGAGACTCCAGAGAGTTCATGTTCTAGTATCTTCCCTGATACTGCAAAATCTGTTTTAAGGTTATTGATACTCCTGCCTGCACACACCAGTATTTAATTTAACCCTTTGTTTCCGGCAGTGACCAGAGCTGCACAGATATCCTGGATCTGTATCACAGACTCAAGTCTGAGGTCAGCAGTGGAGAAGAAGCTGAGGTGAGAAATTGTGGTTAAGACTTTGTTTTTCCTTCTTTTGTAAGTGTTCTGTGATAATATATTTAATAATACATTTTATTTAAAGGCGCCTTTCAAATCATCGAGCTCCCCCTACAGAGCAGAGATTAAAAAAAAAAAAAAAAGATATCACTTTCTTGTATGTGTTCCTCTACAGGCTGACTTGGATGTGGACTCTGACACTCCAGGAACGTCTTCAGGACATCAGGTAAGAGAGAGTCAAGTGACCGCAACAAACCGTATTCTAATAATATTGACTAACATCACTCCCTCTCGTGTGATATTGCTTATGTAACAGACATATTAATTGTTCTTTCCCTTCCAGGGATCAAATTCAAAGAAGCGTGGCTTGTCATTGGATGTGAAAGCTTGGCGAGGTCAATGTAAAGAGCTGATGCGTCGAATGATTGCCTCGCCAGATTCAGAACCGTTCAGACAGCCCGTGGATCTCTTTGAGTATCGGGTAAAACAATCTGCAGCAACCGTAACATGCAGTAATAATGCAACTGAAGACATTTGAATGAATTAACATTTACAACAATCCAAATCTTTGTACAGTAACGTTCCTGCTCTCATATTTGTTCAGGATTATCGAGACATCATAGACACTCCCATGGACCTGAGAACCGTGTCAGAGACGCTGCTGGGAGGAAATTATGAAAACCCAATGGAGTTCGCCAAAGACGTGCGTCTCATTTTCAGCAACTCCAAAGCGTACACACCCAACAAGAAATCACAGGTGAAGAAAACCTCCCTGAAATTCAATAAGTAGATATTGGGAGAAGTCCATCAAAGTGATATCCTGGTATTTTACTCTCTGACACTCTTACTTATGTCTAGATCTACACCATGACCCTCAGTTTGTCGGCCTTCTTTGAAAAAAATATCATCTCCATCATCTCTGATCACAAATCAGCCATTCAGAATGAGCGCCGGGCTCATCAGAGGCTCAGTTACAGGAACAGATTGCACAATGGAGGCAGCTCACCGCCCATCAGTCCATCCCCCAGGTACATCTCAGAAGACACAGTGTACACAGGGTGTCTGCATCTTCTGAAAACATCTAGATTTGTTTTTCAACTTTACATTTGACTTACAGAGATTACAGTCTTGTTTCTTCCTTAGATCTAATGTCTCCCTCAACCCCTGCTCCTATAAAGTGTTTGAAAGCCTTAAATAAAAATCGCATTCTATGCGATTCTATGTAAAGAAGCTTATTATTCTTACATGTTGCTTTTTTTTCTCTGTCTCTCTCTCTATGTCTAGCCCTAAAGGAAAGCACAAGTTGGGGAAGGTGTCAAAGCCAAACAAATCCCAGACCTCAACCAAGAGTCGTTCTCGGAGGCCATATCAGGGTACGACTGCACAACTCTGTCTTTTTTTTTTTCCTGTGCCCTATATGACGCTGGTGTAAATGATTGTTAAGGTTAGGAGAGTGGGAAAATGTCTTCTTAAATTCTATTGAGATTAGTCATTTTCCACCTTACATTTCCTTTTGAATAACCGTCTCCAAGTCTTACCAAGATTGGTTAGAGTTTAGAAAGGTTCAACATTTATTGCCGGACACCTCTGCAGATTTTAAACCTATTTAAATTCAGCATGTTGTAGCAAGACATTATACGTGTAAGTCAAAGATATATATATATATATATATATTTTTTACAATTCTCTAGTTTTGTCATGACTGAATATAGAATGTAATGCATTGCACTGCTGCTGTAGATGCTGAAAAGTCATACTCTTAGACTCGTATTTAATAATTGCTGTGTGTTGTTGCTTCAGTTCAGCAAAGCGACAGTGTAGCAGAGGAGGAAGACGTCCAGCCTTCTTCCCCGAGTTCAGGGACAAGCAGCAAGAGCAGAGACCAGGAGTCCTCGCGGGTGACCCGCAGCCGCACAACTCCAGTGAAGAAGTCAGGTATGAAAACATCCCAAGTTTAATCATAATATATAACATGTTTCATTTTATTGTTTCTTCAGAATACAGAATTAAAGTTTTGTCGTTCTATATTGCATCAGGGCACCGGCGTAACTTAAATCTGAGTAACGGCTCCAGACAACGCCCCAAGCAGGCATCGTCGCAGTCTGAAGACGAGGAGGAGGAGGAGGCGGCGGCGGCGTCTCGATCCAATAGCTCCTCGTCTGAGTCATCCTCCACCTCATCTTCGTCGTCTTCTTCGTCGTCATCAGACAGCGAGAACAGCTCTGACACTGAGATGGAGAAGTATGTGGATGGGGGAGACCACGACTACAGCAAAGCCCCCTGCCTCTCGGCAAAGGGGAAGGAGGCGGCCTCAGGGAAAAGAAAACACAAAGGACAAGAGGAGGAGGCACAGAGACCCAAAAGAGCCAGGGTTCAGGCGCCTGTAGAGGAGGAGGAGGAGGAGGAGGAGGAAGAAGAAGATGATGATGATAATAATAATAATGATGAGGATGAAGAGGAGGAGGAAGAAGAAGAAGAGGAGGAGGAAGAGCAGCCACAAATGCAACAGCAAAAGGGGAATGTGAGACAAGAGGAGGATGAGGGAGAGGAGGAGGATGAAGAAGAGGAAGAGGAGGAACCGGAGGAGGAGGAACCGGAGGAGGAGGAACCGGAGGAGGAGGAACCTGAGGAGGAGGAAGAGGAGGAGGAAAACTCAGATGAAGCGCACGGAGGAGCCACAGCAATGAAGAAACAACCAGAGAGAGGCAGCCAGTGCAAGTCTCAGCGGGTGAACACACGAAACCAGGGCCGTAGGACAGTTTTGTACAGGGACGACTCGGAGGATGACGCCCATGGGTCAAAAGACGACCCTCTCAACCTGGGCAGGTCCCGCTCTGGGCGGGTACGGCGCATGACAGAGAAAGCCCGCGTCAGCCACCTCATGGGCTGGAGTCACTGACACATCGCCCCCTCTCAAACCTCAATAAAAAAGAAAACTGTCAAACGTGAGCAAAACTTCAGGGATTTTTCTTCTTTCTTTTTGTACAAGTGTATATATAATATATCTATATATATGATGTTTCTTTTTATCTGAGACTGCTTATGACTCAAACTCATCGCTGGTGCTTGTGACACGTTGCCATGGAGTTTCCTCTCTTGGTAGACGGCGCTACTGTTCAACACAGACCCTCACCCCCAACTGGACTAAGTCACCTCGGCCTTACTGCTCGCTGGCGGAGCCTCCAAAACATGGCACTGCTCTTCTTCCACTTGTCCTCCTCCTGTACTAAACACTATACTCCTCCTACGTCGCCTCTTAATCCTGGTCACCAAAGAAGGATGCAGAGATGCCAAAAACGGTGCTCATGTTTTTATTCGTCTGGGTTTTTTTTTTTTTTTTTTCTGTGAAATAACTTAACTTAAACCCATCAAGCTAGTGGTCTCTACTTCGAAACTGATGTCAACCGTCTTGGTACTCGGTCTTTTCTCACAACCGGAAGCCTTAGTTTTCAGAGTTTCAGTCAGATTTAGTTCAAGCGTGATTTGGGCATGATTTATACAGAGGAATCAGTAGTTTTAGTACGAGAGAATTCAATCTAGAGCCCGACCGACATGTCTTTTGGCAATATGATTTAGCCAGTATAGTGATGAAGACATACATTTTTGTCTTGATACATGCATCATATAGAGAGCAGATCATTCTTCATCACTAACATCTCTCTGCACTGTCTGCAGCCCAAGTAGCAGAGCATCACACCCGGGCACCAAGTGTGTAATGACGTAAAATATTCTTTAATTAAATTGTTCAGGAAAGCAACATGAACAGTATCTACTTGTTCATTATCTGTATTGGTCTCAAAGATACTGAGTCGGTCTGGCTCTAGTAATATCCCACTTCCTTTTTGGTGTAGTTGATTTGCCTTTTCTCTTGAATTCCTACCTTTTTTATTGGTGATTTTTTTTAAAATATTCTTGGGTAAAAAAGCCACTGCTTCCTGTCCTGTTGTACATCCTGATCTGCATCTGTTTTCAAATTGCTTTCATCACACCTTCTCCAACACCCAGCACATGAAAAAGCAAGGGTGTCTCTGGCCTACTCTCTTGTGCAGAAATATTTATTTTACATTGTGTTATTCTTGGTTTACGTTCTTTTTTTCTTTTCTTTTCTTTTCTTTTTTTAACAACAATAGTGATGAGGAAAAGGATATATTTGCACATTGATCTACTCCACGTGGCAGCTGAGTAATAACGATTTTTGGAGAAAGAGAAACAAGATGAAACCTCATGATATTTTAAAGAATTTTGAACATCATTAGAAAGCATTAATCCTGTCTTTTTTTTTTTTCTAAGTTATAACAGAACATGCTTAAAACATTTTTTCAGCCTGAGGGATCAGCTGATGTACCATTTTTAATCTTCTTGTCTTTTGGCCTAAAGCAACCATACAGCAGCTCTTTGCTCAGCAATTCAATAACGTGCCACTTTTTGTCCTCTTGTTTCTGACCAACTGAAGACACATTTGACCTGATAAACTACAATCAGGTATTTATTTGCTCTCAAAATCACTGTGTTTAATAATGATTGATTCATGGGTCAATTGGTTTGGTCTTTTGGAAGTTCTGCAATATGGATGCATCTTTTTTTTTTGGTTGCACTGGTAATATTTACTTTTGAGCAGTCTCTGAATCATCAGAGGAACACTTCCATTTTAATGCTGGGTGCTGAAATCTGAACAACCTTGTCAGTCAGCCTCCATGTGGTCACTGGTATAAGAGGGGCTTCAGAGGTTATTCTTTGTCTTTTTATTTGGGGGGGGGGGGTGATTTTTTTTTTTTTTTTTGTCAGGTTCTCAGAGATAAATTACACAAATCAGCATATAGGGTGCTCCATTCTGCAGCATTAACTGGCTTCTTGAAGTATTTCTGGTTGAGTGTGAGTAGACTTAAAATTCATATTTTGGGATCTTACTTTCTTACAGTAGATGGCTCTTGTCAGGACGCATCAGTTTAGATGATGAGTACAACAATAACATTCTGCTGTAGGTGGAATGAGTTTATGTGACTGTCTTTTATACACAAAGTTTGATTGTATGTGTTTTCCCTTTTTTTTTTTTTTAATAAAAAAAGTTAGACTTGTCAAAGGTTGTTCGAGATATTTGTAATCCAATGATTTCTGTCTGTGTTACTTCACCTAAAGCTTTAACAGCTATTCAGCAGCAACTGAGTCATCTGCAGTTTTTATGAACGCAGTCATAAACCTGCATTGAAGGCAAAGATTCAATAGTTACTGGATATTAGGACAGGCCTATCGACCGTGATAACGCGACGTAAACCACGACTGTGCTATCTCCCTCTGCTAAACTGCATTAATGCACTGAAAGCTTGGGTGAGTCAGACGAGGGACAAACAAGGTTTAGTTGTGACGCACCATGCTCTGCCACACCTAGAAACTGCAGAGATGCTGAAGGATCATGGGAATTAAATCTGATCGTTACATAAATAGGTAAAAAGGGACAATGTTAAGCAAGCAAAGCAAAGAGTGACAACAGCCACTTATCACACCAAAAAACGACTTCATTATGAATACTTCATTAGTGATCACTGGAAATCACAACTTTCATAATCAGAAAAAAAGAAAATCCAGAAGATATTCTATTTTGGGAACATTGTTTCAAGATCGTATGTCTTTGCCTTCTCAGTCTTCTCATGTTCAGTCTCTTTTTGTCAAGCTGAGCCTTATTTAGTTTATGGGCGATAACTCTTGGGCAAGCCAGTCCAGTGCATAAAAATACAAATAGTGATCACGCAGGTTGATACAACTGTATTTACAGTTGTGTAGATAAAGCCGACTCCAGACAAAGAGTTGTGTTTTATTTTATTACACAATAACACAACATTCTAAGCAACTACATTTCAGACCAGGAATACTTGAAATTCTCAACTGGTCAAACAGCTCCTCAATGATACACAACACAGTTGAAGTCTCAACAAGGATACGTTACATAACAGAAACTACTTCACACAGTATTTCAGATCTCTTCAATATTCACAAGCACATCATAAACACATTGTTTACTCAACAACAACAAAGTGCAAGTACATTGTGCTTCAGTCTCAGATTTAGTGTGAACAGCCCACATTTCCCAACCTGTGCTTAAATTGTCTTCTTTTTTAGTGTAGCTATACATACACAGGGACTAACACACACAGGGACAGAGTGCAATAACTGCTGGCCGCATCACATACTAAAAAGGTGCACCAACATTTCTGCTTTAAAGTAGCAGGCAAAACCCAGACAGAACTAACACTCATTACATCCAGCACAACAAACAACTTTAATACATACAGAAATATATTCAGCCAATTGAACAAAAAATACATGCTCTCTGCACTTTTTTTAGGTGTGGAAAACTTTCTTATAAGTAGAATAATTATACCTTTACATTAAAGGAGCAATACAAAAGAGAAAACTTAAGAGTGGACATGAAGTAGGAGTACTGAACTGATCAAATGCAGGTTGGATATGGGGAGATATGGTCAGATTGTTACCATTAAAAAAAACAAAAAACTTAAAAGCATGACAAGACAATTTCTGAAATTAAAATCTGTAACTAATGTGGATCAACCTTATTTTTTTTTATATTCTAAGGGACTGTGGAAAAATTATAAGCAGTAGTATAAGTTGAGAAAAACAGGGAGGTTGGTTTATTCAGTGTCATTGCCATGCATCTTAGTTTAAGTGCGTGTTTTTCAAAGGTGAATAAAAAGCAACCTGTTTTGAAAACATTAAAGGCCCTTGGGTTCCCAAAATAAAAAACATATTCTTTACAAAGTTTTGTTTTTACTCAAGAGATTTCTGTATTTCAGCTCTGGTCATTTACTTCTTGTTGGTAGTTTGCAGTTGTTGGTAGTCAAACCTGGTCAAGCCACACACATACAGTCCATGTCGAGGATAATTTTTGTCGTTCAACATTATTTTGTTTGTCAAAAAGTAAACGTTCAAAGAAATAGCTTGTGTTTCTTTTCAGGGGATATAATTACCCAAGCGAGGGGTTTCTTCCATTTTTACATTGAGAAATAAACATTCAGCCCCTCTCTTCATCCAAATCATTTTTGGACAGTCCCTTATGGAACCAAAGCTTGAATCACTTGTTTGTACCTTACATATTATGTGTTTACAATAATACAAACACAGACCTTACAATAACATGGAAGTACCACAGTAGATTTCGTCGGCTATATACCCTCACTCACAGGTGTCCTATTTCTATACAGTGAATACACAGGTATTGTCACGTGCTAAAATTTACTCCACAGAGACTGATGATTCACAAAACAGCTATATGGGGTTATAACCCCTCAGAAACATTAAGGACTTATCACTATTCAAACCTCGAGATCAAGATATTTGCAACAGCTGTTTCATTACAGTGAATAATTATCACACTAAAACATCTCCTCAGCAGGGGAGGGTGAGCTCTGCCAAACTTGAGCTGAAACAACCTTACAACAAAGTCAGTCCACTTCAATGAAAACCTCTCTACGAGCTCTTTGAAAAGCAAGCTCTTAGTGTTGTCTTTTCCTTTCAGTATCCTTCTTGAAAGCGTGACATACTCTGCCTCCAGACCCCTTTCAGTTCTGAACTCTCATGGTCTTTCATGTCATAAGCAGGAGGGATTTCAAAGCTTTAAACAACACTGCTCCTGTGGTAGCCTGTTGTTGCTAAAACTTCCATTTGTGCCTGAGCTTGCAGAGCACCATGCTGAAAGCTGCCTACATGGGCACGTCACATTTGCTACACCAGGCCAGTCTGCATGTGGACATGTAAAGGAGGGTAGGGGTGGTAGACGAGCGGGGGCTGGGCCTGGGTGATGAAGTAGCTGCTGTAAATCGGCTCTGTCACATACGGAGCAGGCTGGTAAAAACAGGTGACATTGGCCGTGTTAGGGATGGCGTTCTGCTCACCCAACACCCTCAGAGCAAGAACTGTGATCATGTTGAGCGTCTGCCTCCTCTCATGTCCCATCAAACACACTGTGCTCTCATCTATCACGCGCCTCAGGGTCATCAAGTAGTCGTACTTACTTGCCTCCTCGTTGCCAATGAAATGGCACTGCAGGTAAGCCTCGATCTTCCGTTGCTGCTCGTTCACATCAGGAAAGTCGATGAAGAAACGGGAGCACATGTATCGCTCCAAGGACTTGATCTCTGTTTCGCTGGCTGGTCTGAAGTTCCTCACCAGCAAGTCGCTGTATTTCAGCAAGCCCCCTCCCCGGATCTCCTCTGGACTGTGGGTGGCAATGAGGCGGTGGTGAAGGTGGTCCAAGGCCTGTTGGAAGTCTCCATACATGCACTCTGCTTCCACAGTGATGGTCAAATCCTCTGTTGGCCTTGCCCTTGAGTTTTCCCCACAGCTTTTCTGGACATTGTCTATTACCTGTGAGGGCATGTATGTTGTACATGTGTGGCTTTGATTGTCCAAATCAGGTGGCTTCTTCCAGTGCTTTGGCTTCACAGTTTGTTCTATATTTTCATTCGAGCCTGTTCCATCAGGAGATGTTCTAGCTAAACTGTACTTTGGAACCCTAAGGATCTCAGGGGTCTCTGACTTGGTATCTGAAATGCTTGAGCTAAGGGCTTCTTGAGTGCTGTCCTGTACCGGAGGCATCGGCTGAAGTGTTTTAGGGATTTCTATGGGGGGGAAAAGCTGTGTCGTAAGATCTGACAAATCATTCAGTAAAGACCATTTTTCAGGCTTCGTGATCATCTTCCGAGACATTTTTCTTTGTAGTTTTGGGGAAGGACAATGGTCTGGTATAATGTCCTGGGATGTGCTGCAAGTTTTCTTAGCTGGAGGAGGAAAGGAGCATTCAAGATTTGAATCGTGTACATCTGAGCTACTTACAGTCCTACAGATTATAGAGTCTTCTTTGAACTGAGTGATGTCTTCACCAAGGACTTTATCTTTTGGAGATGACTCTTCCAAACATGTCGTAGATGCTGGAGGGGAAACGTTTGACACAGGAAGCTCTTTGTTACTCTGCATCTTAAAACAGTCATGTGTTATCGATGGATCATTGACATCTGCAAATAAAGCTTTAGGGGAAGATACCTGTTGAAACTGTCCTTTCTCTTCTCTACTTTCGTCACATAACTCAAACACAATGTCCTCCTCTGAATGAACATAATCTATGCCATCCACCTCCTTGTTCTCCTGCTGTAAGTTAATGTTCTTAGTTTTTAATGCCTCCTGTGCCTCGTGCTCTTCATCCCCATGCTCAACCTCACCTGGAAGCTCTTTGTCAAGCATGGAAACTGCTTCATTGGTAGAACGATTTTCTTCACCAGTTGCCATTGCTGAGTCTTTTAGGTGATCTGAATCCAGAGGATTGCTGGCTTGCTCTTGCTCCGTCTTCTTATCCCCACTGTCTCTTTTAGATGAATTTCCGATATTCAATGCCGGTTTTCCACCCTGTCTCCTTTCAGTATCCCAGTAGGACTCCAGCATTCGATCTAATATTATCTGGAAGGAATCCACACTGAACTCAAACTGCCTCCGAAGGGAACTGACAAACCTGAGTCCCACGGTTTTAGACCTGTTGTTAGATAGCGAGATCAGGCTCCATCTGTCATGCTCATTGAAGACTTTTACCATCTTTTGGACGTAGGCTTCCTTCATTGTCAGAGAGGTGATCTTCCGTCTGTTTACTCCACAAGGGAGGAGATCTCGTAGACTCCCCAGAACTACCTCTTTAATCACCTGGAGGTCCTCCTGCCTTGGCAGCTCCACTCCAAAAATTATGTCTAAGTCTCTGTAGCCTAGGCCGTTATCCCTCACCAGGACATGGCTGGCAGTTGCGCCATTGAGTCGAATATCTTTGACCTGGATGTCTCTTTCGATCAGACGATCCTTTACCACACGGATGATGTCTTTGGCTCTCACCTGGAGTGTCGGAAAGTTTCCTCTTCCATAGATGGGGATAACTTCAGTCAGGACCTTGTCCAGAGCTTGGACTTGCTCGAGGGTCAAGTTGTGGAACCTCTTCTCCTTTTGAAGCTCTGTCATACTTGCCTGTGAAAGAGAAGTCTGACGTTTGTATCATATTTTCGCTTATGATTAAGGAATAATGGTCAATGAAAGCAGTACAAGAAGCAAAATATTTCTTGACCAAACATAATCTACCAGCATTGTCATTTTGGCATCCATGCAAAAGATCTGTGTCAAATAACATGTAACACTGTGTCTACATTATTTCACTCATTTGTTTGCTTGAGGTTTATTCTTTTGTGAAATATTTAGCATTTACTCTTTTCCTCTCTTCCTAACCCTATCAAATGCAGAAGTGCAGTTGAACTCCTTGTGATTCGTTTTGAGTTGAGATATTAAATGCACTTACTGCTCTGATGTTCTGCCACATTTAGCATGACATGATTAAGCTCAGAGGACTGAGGGAAGTCTCAGTGATTAACCTGTATGCTGCTGGGCTACCACTAGATGGCAACAGTCAGCATCACAGCAAGGCAAAGTGATCTGAATGGCAAGGAAGATGCTTGAACATACAGTAAGCTGCTTGTATTGTGCTGTGAGTTCTTCACAATTATTTGCTCTCACAATCATGGCAAAAAAAAACAACAACATGGCTGTCACCATAACAGATATATGCTTTCAACTAAACCAATACAAACAAATCATTACAAGATGTAAGTGGTGCCTACTTTGCAACCGCTCCCAAAATGCACTATAAGTTCTTTTTGTCTTCTGAGCTGTACCAGTTGCAATATAGACATCACAGATGGCTTCTCACGTTTTTCTAGTATCTGTGAGATGAATATTTAATAATTGTCATGTTGAAATTACATGATAAAGTCGGCTACTTCTTTGCAAGTTGGTGAGTCACTTGTCTGTTATTCACTGACTGTCGGCTGCACAACTCAGTTTGAAAGATCTAGAGACAGGCTAAACCTGTCTGTATGTGTAAGCTCTCTCCGTCTGATGCAAGTGTGACTAATCCAAGCTTTTCAGACCCACAAATATAAATGATTCTGTGATTTTTCACATCTGCAGAATATTAATAAAACAGGGGACAAGTTGCTTATTCTAGCAGATATATCAAAAATGTAGGCAGGAAGGTGCATCATCATTAATGTATGCTGACTCATACTGTCACAGATTGAGCCTGTTGCCAGCAGGCTTTACCTTCATATACTGTCAGATACATTTATGACAACATTAGGGTTTAGGGATCCATTAAGGGTCCTCAAGGTGTTTTGAGAAGTAAATGCTTGAATAATGAATGCCAATTAGTGTAATAAAAGACACTACCTTGTAATTAAATATAGGTTACTTTTAATTATATAGATGTTTGTGCATTCAAGATTTAGTCAGCATAAAACAATAATGTGTATTGATGTGTGCAGTAAGCTATGTGTTGAATTAAATGTAAAAGTTCAAGGTAAGACATCAAAGCACTTTTAGGTCTAAAGATCCAGGTACAGATAGTCATACTTGCACATTACACTAGAGGTTAATGGTTCAATAACTATTGTTTTTGCTGTTTGTATAGGGCCTAACTTTCATAAATAGCCTACAAATTGGTTTCAAACTGGACTGTTCATGTGATGATAGGCTAGCTATGGGCTATCTGCTGGGTTCAAAACAAACATACATCCTCAGCCTGTGTTTATACTTGGACTTGATCAGTGTAAATACAGTCAGAGGCAACATTACTCAGGGCACAGTGAAGCATGGCCCACAGCAGCCTCTAGTGAATGTCAGCGGATACATCAGCTGGGTCCTGCAGCAGGACTGCTCTCCTGCCACTTGGCTTCTTTATAGATAAGACTATATGAGTCATACAGCCCCTGAATGAAGCATCACTCGTTGCCTCTTCTGGATGCATTCCCTGACGACACAAATGCACCACCTATAATGTTTTTTTTTTCATCAATCAGCCTGGCAAACAGATTAAAAAAAAACAAATTATATTGCTTGAGATCGGAGTGATCTGGAGACATTATAGATAACGTATTAGTGGATATTTTTATGAACTCCCATGGCCAACAACATTGTGCACTTGCCACTTTTGTTCCTTGTTCTTATGTCATGCCATCCTCTAAATTAAAAAATGTAGCCTTTCATTTTTTTCAAGTAACTAAATCCCAATTCATTTTCTGTGCTACATGTATACACTTGCAAGACAATATTCAAGTCAGAAGTTGACTGAGAAGTGAAATATTTTGTTGTAAACTTGGAAAAATGATTGGGGGGGGGGGGGGGTTGGGTACAAACAAGGGTGAGACACAATCATAAAACGAAAACATAATTTTAAAAACTCACCTTGTTTGTAGCAAACTTAAACTGGGGATAAATCCGAAACAGCAAAACAAGAAAAGACAATAACAGATATCCAACAGGTTAAATTTGTTTCCCGACCCCGTTAGAGACGTTGATGATGAAGTTAGCACGGACTGTTTCCTCTCAGCGCACGAGCACTGTTTCCATGGTAATGAGGCGTCACGAAATTCACCGTAGCCCTAAATCACGACTCTTCGTTCGTCACTAATTACAAATTGACAAACACTTAAGTTTGAAACAAACACCGCATCTTAGCGCCACCGAAATGCATCTTCACAGTTTGATAAAGTTTGACATTTATTTTAGGAGCACAACGAGGTTGTCAGGCTGAAGTACCGGCGTGCCACCGCACTGCCGAGCTGTTGCGGGGTGAACATCACATCAGACGGTGTGAGTCATCCCCTCTCCCCGCCGTGATCCACACCGTAAATCTAATCATCAATCACCCGCCTTCGCCGCCCACTAATCTGCTGGTGTAACGCCTCCTCCACTTTTATGTGCATGTCTTTATTCATCGCCGAATAAAAAAAAAAACACCAGGGGAACAGATTTGTAACATTAATGTATAATGTTTTCGTGTTACCGGTTCGGTTTTTAACACTTCATTCATATTTCGCATGGAGGCGGGGGACGTCCCCGTGACGTCGGGTGGAATACCGTCACCACGTGACAATGACGTCGTTCATTATTTTGGTGAAACATCAGGAAGTGTCGAAGAAGGCGACGACTGAAACCCGACAGGTTTAAGTTTTTCTTCCAAGTTAAGCTTTATTTAACTGCCTTTTTTACAAAGTCCCTGTAAGTATTTTATCCTCTAACTGTTGGATTTACGAAGAGTCGCCTCAAAATGTCGGCAATGGAAAGTATCCTTCACAAACAGTGGTGAGAAACGACGCTCGACGGTGGTGTAGCGTCGAGTGCTTAAAGACCGAACATAATGTGACGAAACTGGTGAGACCAACCTACGACGGACGTCTTAAATTGTTTTAATTATGTTAGATGTTATCCAAAGTCTTAAGCACTGCCTTTTTATGAACCTGAACATTTTCTAATCGATTCTAGTCGTCGTAAAATGGGGAGAACTCCAAGCCACAAGCTTTAATGCTAATGGCTGAAAATACCCAACAGCTGAAGTTTAATTATTTGAACTATGGAGTCAAGGTGCTAAGTTACTCCAAAAATAAAGAAAGTTTAAAATAACGACTATAAGTTTTTCGGGCTAAAAGCTCCTTATATAACACAAAAGCCATAAAAGGTGTGGCAGGAACTTAATTAATCACACGCTTATTGTTATGTTAAGTGGACGTTATTGAACCTGTTATTGTGACAGCTTGATCACTCAGTCAAGAGTAAAGTTGTTGCAATTGTCTTAATTTTAAAATACACCAGACCGATGCTGTGTATTTCAGAGTTCAAATCCATTAAATAAAGCTGTTGCATGTATTTAATCTTGGAAAAACAAGAGTGCTCCAGACCTCAAGGGGCTGAGAGGGGCCCAAGCTCATGTGAGCATTATTGTCTCGTTGTTTGAATCACTGCTGATTTTGTAAGTTCGCTCATCACCATTTCACAGGGGTTCACCGTTCATTTCTGTTCCCTGGAGAATGTGCTAAATCTGGCAAATTGTTTGTTTGATGGGACACATATTCTATGTAAGAAAAACGCTGAAAGTGTCAAGACATTTCGCTTCTATCCCCCCCCCCCCCCCTACACTACATTAGTCCTTCAAGGTTTGTTGGTTTTGTTTGGACCTTGTTCTTCTTTAACTGAGTATCACAGAAAATCTCTTCAACCTGAAGATGGCCGCCAAAGATCTCCAAAGAAATTCAGCGAAATGTGACAAACAGGAAAAAGCCGAGAAGGCAAAAGTCAAGAAAGTAAGTTACACTTCTGATGCTGTAATATATGGAGTTAGATCAGTCTCAATATTCACAAACAATATTGAGACTGATCTAACTCCATAGTAATAGCAATAATATAAAAAGCATATAATAGAAGCTAACGAATTGGTCTTTGCTGCAGAATACTTTTTACTGACTCACTTCACTGTTTTTTCCAGGCCATCCAGAAGGGGAATATGGAAGTGGCGAGAATCCATGCAGAGAACGCCATCAGACAGAAGAACCAATCCGTGAACTTCCTGAGGATGAGCGCTCGCGTTGATGCAGTATCAGCAAGGGTCCAAACTGCAGTCACAATGAACCAGGTACGTTGAATACTGGGGTCACCTTTTGATACTGTAAGCAATACAGGTTTGAGAGTGGCACTCTAGACAGAAAACGTTAATTGCTTGTCATTTTTTTCCATTTAAATGAGTGTCTTTTATATCTCAGGTCACAAAATCTATGGCTGGAGTGGTGAAAGGAATGGATTCTGTCCTGAAGAGTATGAATCTGGAAAAGGTAGAGTGTTACTTAGTGCTTTTTTCTTCTTTTTTTTTTCTTTTTTTTTTTAGCAGAAACCGTAATCGTTGAAACACTTGGAAACAAATTCCTTTACGTTTTAACATGATTTCTTTTGTGATTACAGATTTCGGCTCTTATGGATAAATTTGAGCACCAGTTTGAAACTCTGGATGTTCAGACAGCCCAGATGGAGGACACCATGAGCAGCACAACAACACTCACAACACCACAGGTACATTTCTCTCCCCTTGTTGCGTGGCTTTATTTTTTCTAAAGACAAAACATTCACTTTACATTGGATGTGTGTTTCAGAACCAAGTGGACTCACTGATGCATGAATTGGCTGATGAAGCAGGGTAACCTTTTCAGATTTCAATCTCAACATTGTTAAAAAATGTACATTCTTGTCATGCATTTGTAGATTGTAAATCATGGTTGCTGTGAACAATTAGATTGTCATTCTTTGTAGAACTGTTTAAATGATTATATTTGATTGGGTTATTAACTTTTTAAGTAAGATTTGAACATGTGTTTGTTTATAGATTGGACCTGAACTTGGAGCTCCCTCGGGGACAGACTGGATCAGTGGGTACCAGCGTGGCCGCCGCAGAACAGGTGCACATTTTGTTTTAAAATCTTCTACATTTGGCACAGATAAACGTGTACTTTTTTGACCTTACGACATCACATGTAATAAAGGGGTTGTCACATAGAGAGAAACCGTGATCACAACATGAGTTTAAACTGAAAGCAATTGATAACCAAACATTTGAAAATGATTCTGATTTTTTTGTTTCAAAATGCTTATTTATTCAAAAAAGCATCATATATTATTGTACCATCTCCATTACCTCACTAACACCTGTCTTTTCTCTCTGTTATCCAAAGGATGAACTATCCCAAAGGCTTTCCAAACTTAGAGATCAAGTGTAAACAACAACTGCTGAGGACTTGCACCTTAATGCAGAGCTCTGGAGTGCTTTCACACTACCTGGATATTACTCCTAAACATTGTTTATTTACATCAGGTCTTTCCTCCTCTTTACATCTCATGTGTCTCTGCTTCTATTGTGGCCTCTGTTTCTTCTGTGTTCATTATTATCATTCAATACCTTTCTTCAAGCTAACGCAGATGATGGTGATGGAAACAAATATTTCTTAAATATACACAGAGGGAAAGATCAAATGGAACTGTATTGTTGAAATTGTGTACCTTGGAGGTCACCATACCTGTTTTAAAGTAATTACAAGTGGCAGTTGTACGCCTTTTATTTAAAGGCAAATTTCATTTACTTATGGTGATTAATGTTTCTTGACCATAGAAGTGGATATCTGGTTCATCTGTGCATAACTGCAAACCCATGTATGCATTTTCTCCTCAGTGTGTGAAAGACCATGCACGTCACTGTTGAGTTGACTTGTTGTGTTGATTTGTTTTGTTTCTGACATATATTTTAAGAAGATCCTGGATGATCGGCTTGTGTGTTTGCCTGATCATCGTCATTATTTTCACTGATCATTTGGGAAGGGGTTACACTTTGTAGATTTCATTCAGGAAGTAATCAATAAAATTTTATAATACTTTTATGTTTGTTTTTTTAATCTCTGTCATTAAATTAAATCATTATTTGCAGTAATTACACATTCATCAGGATTGCATCTGTAGTCACCACACATTTTGTGTGGACATAAAAAAAGCCACATAGTGTGTCTCCTTCATTCTATTAAATGTCAGACATTGAGACATTATGTTGTGACAAATATTTGTGGAACTATATGTGCTCCTCAGTGAACCAAAACAAATTACAGTGGATGCAAAACATACATCCAGTATTTAGCCTTTACAGAATAATATTTGTCAGAAATTACATGAAAATAAACAATACATGGGGTGACAATAGAAGAACATGAAATTATAAAATACTGCATACACTCACCTTTCTTTAGTGTTTGACATCCCAATCATTTCTAATCATTAATGTCTCTGACTACTCTCACTTACACAGAGGAAATAAGTGAATTATTGACCTTCCCTGTGACTGTCTGATACTGCTGCTGTGTACCTCCATGTTATCACAATCCCCTTCAAAATGAATTTCTTACTTGCTATGCTACACTGCATGCAACTGAAATCTCACTTCTCATCTGAACCATGTTCCATTATATAAGTGCTCTTCGAAAGCTATGCCACGAACTATGATGTGCAAAAAATAAACTTTTTTTTAATTTTATTTGCCCACAGTACACATTATTAACTACCTTCATGCTCATGTGCTTACTGGTGCTGAGGTTGATTGATTTAAACCCTGTTAAATTCAATCTTAAATGAAATTACAGCATCTACAAAGTCTCGTCACAAAATACAAGCAGTATAGTTTGAAATAAAGTAACGACCTTCAGTATGAAGGGTGTGACATTAACTTAACCACAGAAAAGGGAACTCATTTGGATCAACAGCTAAATGAAAACAGCTAAAGGGAACAGAAATGAAATGAAATGAAATGTTGGATGTCAAAACAGGGCTTCCTAGTGGAGGCAATTCTACCGTGCACCCATAGAGACACAAAGAATGTTATTAATCACGTAAAAAAGTATGCATTAATTTCTGACCTTAAATAATCGTGATTCACTACTTAATGCTGACAGCCATAATAGAGAGAGAGAGAGAGAGAGAGAGAGAGAGGGAGAGAGAGAATCTTTAAGATACATAGATTATCATTTAACCTTTAAAGTCACGCAGATCAGATAACATCACTGAATTCTAAATTTGAGGTTATTTAAAAATGTGTATTTTAATGTGTTGTTTTCGCTTAATGTTGCTCATATGTCTAGGCTATATTTATTTCAGATTTTTGTTTATATTTTCATATTGTATCTTCTCTATGATTGTTAATGGTTGTTTTTGTGATTTTCAAACGTCTTCTAGTAATGTTTATTTTTATGTCTCGTGTGAAGCACTTTCAAATTGCCTTGTTACTGAAATGTAGTATCGCAAAAAACTAACCTTGCCTTTTTGGAGTTATCGAATACATTGATTTGTTTTTTGTTTTTAATTAAAAACTGAAAGACATTGAATTGAATATTTGTTTCACGTACAAAGTTTAATTGATGTGATAAGAGACAAAAGTTCAAGTGGGTGTCTGTCATATTGTTTGAAATGAAAATAAAAGCTTTTGAAAATGTTTTCTTTTTAAAAACAGCCCTTTCAAATGCCTTGTTTCTTGTTGTTTCATTAATACCCTTTTTTTCCGGTCCATTAGTCAAATAACGCCTTTTGCCCTTGACACCTTTAAGGAGTAAGTATCTCTATAACTCTACTTAAATCTTGTAAATGAATACAATTAAAGAAACAACAGATTTAACGACGGAAACGCTGCCCGCAAGACAAAACTCAGGGCTGCAGTATTTGTGCCTCGTCATGTGACTTTGGCGTAAACAGGAAGCAGCTGATCTTGACTTCACTGCCTGCCTCTTCCAAGTAATGTTTACAACTGTATGCCAAGAAAAATAGACACCTTTGCTGAAAGAGCTTTATTTTAAGAAACATTTCTACCCTGCCGGGGTAAGTAGACGACAAAACTACTCAATATCTACTGAGCTAGCTTGCTGTATAGCTTTGCTGACATCTGTAGACTCTCTGTCGTGCTAGCTCTATTAGCATTAGCTTCGGTGTTCGCACGGAGAAGAAAAAAATAGTTTGACATAATTTTGTAAGCTGTTTGCGTGTTGTTTTGTGACTGTAAGCGAACGCGGGTGATACCTATGTGTAGACGTGTTCAACGTATTGTGGATAAACTTATCTTTACAGTCACATCGTAGTTCTGCTTCATTAGAAATGATCTGTTACTCAGCAGCTGTGTGATAATTGTGTTTGGTATTCAGCGGAAAAGGAGAGCTGCTGCTGCGGACACACACTGAAGTCATCTGACTTGCAGCCCAGAGGAATACTCTACTTCGTGTCTGCAAAGGGGGGATGTCAAGCACAGCGATGAAGAAAAAGGTGAATCCATTACTTTTTACTTACAGTATATTTTAAAGCAGTATTTTACATTTGTAGTTGAAACTTTTACCATTAGGTCAACATGCCAAAGTTTTATGGTTTTGTAACTCAGTGTAGTCAAAACCGTGAGTTTCCTAAAAGTAATCCCATTAGTGACTCACAATATAAATCTCATCAATCATTTTTAGCTGATAGTATATCACAGCAGACCAATCTGAAATGTGCCAGTCATTGTTTTCTGTTAGTGTTGTGAAGCAGGTAGTTATTGGAAATAAGTGCAATGATGGATCTGATCATTTTCAGATCAAACATAAAAAAAACATATATTTATAGTATAACTGTTCTACTCCTCAGCTGCAGTCTTGTCTCAAACTGCACGTTTTAAAAGCCCTACGATTAAAAAGCATCTCCATGAATCCTGATAATGTATCGCATCCTCCATTTTCTTCTTCTTACTGCTATTATTTTTGGAGTTGTAGCAATGTGTATGTATACACATTGCTACGACTCCAATAATAATACAAGTAGTCACATCATTTTGAGCCCCATTTATATGTAGAACATGCTTTGAAAGAATCTGAGTATGACACAAGGGTATTAATGGTCAGTTACACCACCAATTATTACTAAAATAGATAAATAAATACAAGACTTTTACTTGGGATACAATGTTCTTACATTATTTATTCATTTATTTATTTTATTTAAATGTATTCAACCAGGAGAACCCCATTGAGATTAGGAATCTCATTTGCAAGAGTGTCCTGGCCAAGAGGGGCAGCAGCACAACCAAGAGTTACAGACATAAAACACAGAGTAATTACAAACACAGTTTAACATATCCTGAGTCATAGAGCAGAAAGTCATTAGTCAAAGCATCTACAAACTGAAGTTACATTATCATTCTTCTTTTATCTATATAACAGTGTGAGAGAGTATACACAGAGAGGACACAAAAGATTTCAGTCATGGTCCTAAATGTAGCATTCATGCTTTCAGGTGTTACTGATGGGGAAAAGTGGGTCTGGAAAGACCAGTATGAGATCAATCATCTTTGCCAACTACATAGCTCGAGACACACGCCGCCTTGGAGCTACAAGTAAGAGAACTTTAAGAAAAAGTGGTAAATTCAGATGAATGTTTAATGCTGGAAGTTTCTTTGATCTGATCTGT
This sequence comes from Labrus bergylta, assembly GCF_963930695.1. NCBI lineage: Eukaryota > Metazoa > Chordata > Actinopteri > Labriformes > Labridae > Labrus > Labrus bergylta. Next base: position 11,281,187 of record NC_089208.1, read on the forward strand.
AACAACATCTTTTTAATTTTCTGTCGTTGAGTGTAGTTGACGTGGAGCACTCCCATGTTCGATTTCTTGGCAATCTGGTCCTAAACCTGTGGGACTGTGGAGGGTAAATACACTTGTTCATTATATGCTTTTTTCTTTTGTCCATCTCTGCTGATTCAAAGTTATTCCCATTTCCTGAATCCCTCTTTAAAACATGACTCTCTCCAACCCTCAGACAGGACACGTTCATGGAAAACTACTTCACCAGCCAGAGGGACAACATTTTCAGAAACGTAGAGGTTCTTATATATGTGTTCGATGTTGAGAGCCGTGAGCTGGAGAAAGACATGCACTATTACCAGTCATGTCTGGAGGCCATTCTGCAGAACTCCCCGGATGCCAAAGTGTTCTGCCTCGTTCACAAAATGGACCTGGTGCAGGAAGACCAGAGAGATCTGGTAAACATAATGGTTTTTGTTTTATTAGTAGCAGTGGTCTCACACTCTCTAATAAGTAGCACAGAAAATGCAGACGATTTGAAAGCCATGTTCAGTGCAGAAACAATCTTTTCTTTCCTTAGCACAATCGCATCCTCACTGTTGGGAATAAAAAAATAACACGGCATATTTATTACCGGCTTGAAAACAGTGTCACAACACATTACATCATAATAATAATAATAATGTATTTCAAATGAGTAAAAGTTTCTCAGCTTTGACAACAGCATGCTTCATTTTTTGGAAGAAAGATGTAGAATAGAGAATACACTACTCCAACTTTAAAATTTTGATGTTTTTTCTTCATCATTTGTTAGAGATGTTGAGATATAGTGCTGTCCATTTGACTTAGTGTTTTGTGTTTTTACAGATCTTTAAGGAACGTGAAGAAGATCTGAAGAGACTGTCCAGACCTCTGGCCTGTACATGCTTCAGGACATCCATCTGGGACGAGACCCTCTACAAGGTTGTGATCTATGACTGTTTTTGTGAAAACATGTCTGGTAAAAAAAAAAAAAAAGGTTAACACTGTAGGAAACATTTTCAATGTCTTTGCAGGCCTGGTCAAGCATTGTGTACCAGCTCATCCCGAATGTCCAGCAGTTGGAGACAAACCTGAGAAATTTTGCTCAGATCATAGAGGCAGATGAAGTTCTTCTTTTTGAGAGAGCCACCTTCCTGGTGAGAACGGCCACCCTCTCTGATTCAGCCACTCATGTCGAAAATCTCCATCCTTTTATTCAAGTAATTTGTTGTTGTTCTGCATTGTGTTTCTTCAATGAAGGTGATCTCCCACTATCAGTGCAAAGAGCAGCGGGATGCTCATCGCTTTGAGAAGATAAGTAATATTATCAAACAGTTCAAACTCAGCTGTAGGTGAGTTCAGTCCGCAGAAGAACACCCTCCCTCCACATATATTCTGCTTAATTTCTTTTGAGGTGTCTGATTTTGTATATATTTTTTGTTATCTAGTAAACTTGCAGCCTCTTTCCAAAGCATGGAAGTGAGGAACTCTAACTTTGCCGCCTTCATCGACGTCTTCACCTCCAACACATATGTCATGGTCATCATGTCGGACCCCTCCATTCGTAAGTTTTACAGATCTTACAGTGAGCTTACAGATAAAGCTTTAAGAGATAACTTTGGAGAGAGAACTTCAGCTAGATATGAAATAACCAACTGGTAAAAAGATAAAGCCACTCACTGAAACCACAAAAACACTCACTACCTCATTACTGGTGTTGAACGAATCCACGAGAGTGTAGAGATAAGGAGCTATTCTTGTGCCTGTTAGCTTTAGCTTTGAAACAAATCTGCTAATATGCAATAAGATAGGAAGATAGGCAGGCTTGCATATAGTAGACAAATGTACAAATGTAAGCAGAATGAAATAATTAGATTTAACTGTGACAGCCACAGATACTGAGTATTTTGTTAAACAATGAGTCCCTTCAGGTAAGAAAGCCGGTACTAAAAAGCTGTTTGTAAATCTATTCCAAGGGTTTACAAATCCGTATGCACTGTTTCCCAAATCTGTACGCATGGTTCCCAAGCTATGTGGACTGATTTGTAAACTGTGTGCACGGACTTAATTATGTAAGCACAGAATAGTTTTGCAAACTGTGTGCAATGATTTACAAATCTGTGGTAAGGTTTAAAATCTGTGCGCACAGTTTACAAATCCATTGGTAGGATTTACTTAAGGCTTTTTCCTTTTTCTAACCTTGGTCACAAGGGGCTTCATGGACATAGTTTTCAGTGAGGATGTACATAAAATACGAACAAATATAATGAGTGCTTCTTATTATTCTTGAACCCTTGCCTTGAGAATTGTTCAAATCTCCTTTCTTCCTTTTTCTCAGCATCTGCAGCCACTCTCATCAACATCCGCAATGCTAGGAAACACTTTGAGAAGTTGGAGCGGGTGGATGGACCCAAGCACAGCCTGCACATGCGGATGCGTTAGTCGGGGCATTTGACCCAGTGGATACTCTCAGCCAATCAGCCCACAGACCACTGTGGTGGTCTTTCAGCTCTGATGCATATAAGCAGCCCTGCACTGTTTCTATATTTTCACATTCAATCAGTTATTTCTGGGCAGGAATCATTTTTTTGATTTATTTTTTGTTTTGTTGGTTTTTTGTGTCAAATTTCTACAGTGATCATATACAGCTTGAAAAACAACACATTCTGTTGAAATATTTGCCCCAACCTGATGAATTGAATTAAAAATAAATATTTGTGTTTGCTATGGAGGGGGCTACCTTTGCTGTCACCTGTATGGACCTATACAGTAGATTTCTTCACCCTAGGCAGTTAATCCCAGCGATTTGGGGATGTTAATTTCCAAATGATAAGCAGTAGATACTGTTGGATTTTCAAATGCAGTTTGTAAGCTGTTACAACTTTGAATGGATGGAAAATATAGTTATATTCAGAAAAAACATAATCTGTGTTCTGTTTTTCTTTTTTGATATTTTGACATTGTCATGCGACAAGATGTATATCTTGAACAGAAAGGGAAGTTGTTCCTCTTGTTCCTTAGACTCACTGCAGCAGCCACAAGGTCTTTTGACACTTCGGAACAGTTGTCCTCTCCACATGACATATGGTGGCAGGTGTTTGATGTGGTGGGGGGCTGGACGTATACGTGTGCGTGTGAGAAGAGTGCGTGGTGAAGGGGGGCGTAAGAGTTCAGTGCACCTGTTAAGCAAATTGCATGAAATTGACAGAAGTACAACAGTATTTTATCTAGACAAGAAGCTGATTGTTTGTTGTCTTGTTTTAAATAGTGACAAGCTGGTTTATGAACTGTTTGAAAGCAACACTTCTTGTTACTGTGCTGTAAGTGAAATCTTGTATCTAGTTTCAGACACAGTTTTCACTCAGGTTTGAAATGGGGGAAAAAAAGGGGGGCGCTTATGGCGTAGCGGTTTGGTTGTGGCCATGTTTGTAGGCCACTGTTCTTCAAGCTGGTGGCCTGGGTTCAAATCTGACCTGTGGTCCCTTTCCTGCATGTCATTCCCCACTCTCTCTCTGGTTTCCTACTCTATCCACTGTCCTATTAAATAAAAGCCCAAGATATATATTTAAGAAATAAATAGAAAAGAGACTGCAGTGAAGTTTAAAGATAAATAAATTGAGTGTGTCTTGACCATGTGGATATGGCCATATATACTTGTCTTTGTTTGAATCCCACTAGACTATTGTGATTGTTAAGTATTTTGTCTTTACATTGTGCATGCAGCGTTGTGCTTTTTAAAAAATATTTATTTTGGGGCTTTTTGCCTTTATTTGATAAGACAGTTGATAGAGTAGGAAATGGGAGATAGAGAGGGGAATGACATGCGTAAAAGGTGCCACAGGCCGGACTTGAACATGGGCCTCCCGCTTGGAGGGCTATAGCCTCCAAAATGTGGTTTGACCTAACCGCTAGGCCATCTGCACTGCACAGCTTTGTACTTCTTTATTATTTACAGCTCTAATAAAATTAAAATGTTGTTGTTCTTAATCCCTCAAAGATAACTTTTTTTTAAATCACTTCTGACGTCAATTCAAATATTGATGCAATCCTACCACAGCCCAAATCTTATGAAGTTTGTGTTTTATGGGGGGGGGGATTAATGGGTCATAGTATAGGCTACATCTAGATATTTTAGATTTAAACTGAAACAAATTTGGTTGTGAAGTCAAACAGTTTTAGCAGTGTAGGTTACTGAAAAGTACTGTTTCTATTTTCTCCAAATTAAACTCCAAATAAAAATGCCTAACCATACAATAAAACAAAACATGTAAAGACTGGTTCAAGAACAGATTTTGGTCTCTGTAGATCTTTTCTCCTTCATAACAACATATAGAAGGATATTAATTTTTAAATAGTATAAAGGCTTAAAGTTATAATCGGGGTGTGGTTGCTTTGAGTGACATATGCATGCTTTTAGCTGTCAGCTGCGTGCAGGGTCATTCAGTAAATGAACTCGGCATTTATATGATTGTTGTCAGGGGAATAACTCTTAACAGGGTGCCAAGAAAGTCTGTGCTCCAACTATTCTGGTGAGTGAAATATAGAGTAATTTTAAAGTAGGACATATTAACATTTATCTGTGTATGCAAGAAACGTAGTCAGCTATTGAATTAGACATGTTCAGACCTGTGTTGCTGTGAAGCTGATTTTTTTTTTGCGAACCCTTCACTACTCTCCAGCTTCAACCTCTTGCCCAAATATGGTCATTATGTGTTCCAAAAACCTCACATTGCCAAACTCAAGATTTCAAAAAGGTTCCGAATGACCTTTTACATTAAATGTAATTCATTGAGCTCTTCACGTGCTGCAGAAAACACAGGTTTTATACTTTGATCCCAAAATAATTTCAAGAGCTGTTCCTGTCTTTTTTTCCTTTGTGGCAGATCAAAGAGAAACTGTATATTTCTGCTCGATGACGAGTCCACAGCAGGTACACAGTGACTGGATTTTTGTCCATTGTACTTGGTCTCACCCATTCCTTCAGGGGCTGCAGTGAATGTGTACTCGTTACCTCCTACCTCTTTATCACAGCCTGCTCTGGTACAGAGGCATTGTTCCAGCTGTGCTTATCGACACTGCTCATGTGGTTGAGTTGTATCCTGGAATGCAGAGGCTAAATAAGTGGAAAATCCCCAGTCCTGGCTTCTGAGAGAGAGTCGCCATCATAGAAAATAGTCTAACTCAGAGACAAAGTGTCTCACTCATTCCTAAATAAGAACAGCAGAGTACATTTTATGGCAAACTGCAAGTGAGTCACTTTTCCTTTGAAACCGTAGTTAGGATCACCAGCATGGTATGCCAGAGCTGGAAACTTAGTGTTTGTGTTTATGCAATCAGCAAATCTCCTCTTGTCATCTCTCTTCGGACTTTTACCCAGGAGAAATATGCTGTAACAGACAAGGTGTACAGTGCCAGAGCGTGATATAAAACACTTCAGGAGAAATTACTCCCTCTGCTGATTCAACCAAACACAAGACAAGTCACCTAAAAACCATGGCAACCATTAATGTTTAGTCTGAAATCCAAAAAGTGAGATTTTCATTTCATTTAACAGGTTTTTAAATGTACTTACTGTAGTTGATTTGTTGGTATATTTTTGCTCATCACTAATTTGTTCTCTCTCTGTACCGTGATCTAGCTTGATGCTTGATGGACATGACTGTAACATCCAACTACTTTTTCCTTTTTTACTAAATTTTATGTTTATTGACATGCAGACATTTCTTTACACTCAGTTCAACTGATAAAACATTCTCACATCAGAGGTCATAAAAGGTGTCTTCTTAATATTGATGAATCTTTAAAGAGATGGAAAGAAAATTGTCCTTAGCTAGACAGTTAATGTTTTGATGTCGGGCTCTGTCTCTCCTCTTTTTGCACACTATTCCGATGCGGAGACCCATCTGTTCGGCCAACAGGTCCACAGTTAGTTTCACTGACAATCTCTGCATCTGCATCATTGTCATCACTCGCATCTGCGCCGCAGTCCGTCTGGTTCAGCTGCCGCTCTAGCAGAGTGATGCGCTGCTTCAGCCGCAGCTGAGTCTGTGTGTACTCGCTGAGCAGACGGGCAAAGCGAGTCTGAAGCGTGTCCAGAGAGGACTCCAGCCTCTCCACCTTCTCCTCTGTGTCCTCTTTCTGCAGCCCACCGCTCTCTGCGTTCTCATCCAGCAGACCCTCCTTCATCAGGATCTCCCGGCCCCTCTCCTCTAGAACAGTCTTAGCACCTGGATACTCAGTCACTGCCTCCATCAAGTCGTCCTTAGAGAGGCAGAAGAGATCAGAGTAACCCAAGCTGCGAATGTTGGCTGTCCGCCGATTGCCCATCTTACTTCCCTTTATGTTTAGGATGCTGATTTCCCCAAAGCAGCTGCCAGCTGTGAGGAGAGCGTACTGTGTGACCCCGTCGTCGGCCACAACAGCCAGCTTCCCCTCTTTAATGATATACATCTCTTTCCCGATGTCCCCTCTTCTGCAGATGTAATCCCCTGGACTGAAGACCTGTGGTCTGAGTTTGAGCACAAGCTCTACCAGCAGTCCTGCCTCACAGTCTTGAAAAATCCGTACTTTCTTCAGGGTCTCCAGATGTACATTAATAGCAATCTCAGCCCGCAATTTGTTTGGCAAGTTCTTCAGCACCTCCTGCTCGTCCACTGCTTTTTTGTTGGTCCAGAGGTAGTCGAACCATTTAATGACACGCGTCTCCAGTTCTTTGCTTACTTTGCGAAAATGCATGTAGTGTTTGATGGCATCTATCCGAGCTTGAAACTCCGCACGTGTGGCATTCATGTTGGCGATCATGGAGCCAACGTTTCCCACAATTGTGGCAAAGATCAGCACTCCAACAAGAAAGTCAAAAACCACAAAGAGGTACTCCTCATCTCGCACTGGTGCCGGCATCTCTCCGATAGTGGTAAGAGTAAGAGTGGACCAGTACAGGCAGTAGACATAACTCCGAGTCAGGGAGGAATACTCAGGTTTGGAGATGTTTGGGAACACCCAAGTGTCTGAGCCAAACCCCAAAGACTTAGATATTGCATAATAGATGCAGGCGTTCCAGTGAATGATGACCAGGATGTAAAGCACCAGGTTGCCAATCCGAAAGATGTTGGGGTAGTTGGTGCGTGTTTCTGTGCGGTCAAAAAATTCAAACATGCGTGGGAAGCGCAGCAAACGATTAAACCTAAGCTGTGGTGTGTGGATGCCGGTAGAGATATATGCAAGGTCAGTGGGCAGGATGGACAGTACATCGAGCTTGAACTGTAACGTTCGGATGTAGCTGTCTCTAAGCTTGACATGGTCCTTCACCAGCAGACCTTGTTCCAGAAAACCTGAGGGGAGAAAGACAGATCACAAATTCAGTTTTAAGAGTAATCTCAGCTCATTGGTTTCTTCAATCAAATATGTGGATGAAAAAAACACCAAAAATACAGACCAAAGATCAAATAACAATATCTATAGTGAAAGCTTAAGCTTTAGTTAAAAACTAAGAGAATAATCACTGAACTCTATTTATCTCGCATCAGCTAGTAGTTAAGCTGATACCATACCAGTATCAGAAATGTTTCAGATAGGCGTTTAAGACAGAGCCCAGATGCCTCTTATATTATTTCAGTTGCCACGCTGGTTTCTAGATTAAGATCCCTTCAGTGTACTGGGCGATGCAAACAATGACATCAATCATAAAACATCCATACACAGAAAACTATAACATTCAGATTCAGAAATTAATGAAGTAATAAACAATATGTAATTAATTGTTTAACCATTGGTACTGAAGGGTGAATTGCAATCACCAATTATCAAGCTCTTTCCTTTTCTTTCTTAAGCTTAAGTGTTTGGTGCTATAATTTCAAGTAACCACAAGCAGCTGTTTTCATTGAAAATTGTCCTCATTGCTTCCTTTGCTACCTTTTATATTTGCATGCCAGAGGTATTGATCACATTTTTTCTTCAAAAGTGTTATGTCAAAGTATTTTTGATCCCTGTTTATTGGGAAAGCTGAAAATGGCATAGGTTGTTGAAATTTTACGGGGATTGTCATATTTCTGCACACAAAAATTAAAGCAAGCTGTCACAGTCATTTGAAATACCTGTGCGAAGTCGGATGCAAGTGTCCATTATGTACACAAAGTCAGACATGTAATCCAACACCAACCAGCAGATGTAATTGCCCACTTGCAGCTTGTCAAAGCATGCCCTGTGAATGTAAACAAAAATGGATTTACAGATAGAGTCTTACAAGTGGAAAGTAAAAACACACACTCACTCCATCCGTCATCCATCACTGGAGGCTGCAGGGAGCCAACAGATAAAGACTGTTGTGTTATTACCTGGCTACAACAAGGAACCAGTTGTAGAGCACGGCTGTGGCGATAACAAATAACCAGCGGTAGTATGCATTATCAGCTGGGGACACCACAAAAAGATCCCACTTTTTCCTGAAAGAGATGGAGAGATAATAGATAAGCCACATGTTTTACTAATACCTGAATCTTCTACACAAAACACAAAAAGATGAAAGCAGCTGCAAAACATAAAATGATGCAATGCAACAACTCTGCAAATGAAATCATCATTTATAACATCTGAGAGTTTAAGTCAGGTCCCAAACTATTGCCATTAATGCAACCAAAGGTACTTTTAATATTTAGCCCCAAATATTTAGTATTAATAGTGAAGCTAAAATATGTATTATAACAGTACATGTCTACCACCTAATGGACAGTTTAACGCTTGGGTTTTCCCCTGGCGTGTCCCACTGTTTTCTAACCCTAAACATTACCCTGTATACTATTAGACCCACAACCCTTAAAGATTTTTACTGGTGTGAAATATATTTCTAAATGATTTACTTTTTTTTAATGTATACTTATTACAGAGCTGTTAATGTACACAATATATTCAAAGTACATGGTCACGGTCCAAGGTGACTGGCAGGCATACCTGAAGATCCCTTTGGTGTTACCATTTGCGTCAGGCTGTGTATTGCTGGCGCGGCTCGGGGCTATTCTCAACTCAGGACCCCGGAAACGCTCAAGGAAAGAGTCCGGCCGCTCTTCCTCCTCCAACAGGCTTCTGTGTGCCCATTCCCTCAGTCTCACCACCAGTCTAAACAGTCTGACACACACACACGCGGGCACACACACATACAAGAAATATGAAAGCTCACATAAATATAACATCACAGCTTTAGGTAAAATGTAAAAATAAATGTAGTCATGCAAAAACTCCCAAACTTTAAATCTCTGCATGTGTACTTTTTGTCCAGCCTGTGACCCTAAGACAACTTCAAACGAGTTCAAATGAGCCTCTTTTAAACTTTGTTGGTACCAAAGGCCATGAGCTGCTTTTGAAAACAAATGATCTGATCAGTTAGGCTTTGTGTAGAAGGGTGATGTGCCACAGCTGGGAGTTAAGCTTTACCCTGAGATTGCTCCGTTTCTTTGAAAAGAGTTTCTTGAGGTTCTTCCATGAGGGTCGAGGGCAGAAACTCTTTGTAGCTCTGAGGATGTGTCATCACACACAGATGGCACCCTGGGAGGTTAAAGAAAAACATTTATGTTAAATATTGTACATGGTCCCTTTACAAATAAAATAAATAAATAAATAAAATAACTCACATTTGACTAATCTCAGACAAAACCTCTAAGGCTAGTCAATTTAAAAAAAAGAAAAAGTTTTTGTCACCTGCTAAGAATACTCTCAGCTCTTTCGATCTCCTCCTCCAGAGTGGTCTTCACTGACAGATTGTGAGGAGACTGCTCTCTCTCCGCTGGATGGCCGGTCATTTTCAGATCTGCAGGTGCTGAGAAAACATTTATTTCATAGCAGTCATCTATTCTACGTGAGAGGAGCTTTCGGTCAAGTTTTTCTGCAGTGACACTGTGCAAGCTGAACAAAGTGTTTGTAGTTAACAGGGAGTCTCTGGGAGTGTTTATTGCCAGGGGACTGAGGGAGGGAGGAGGACTGGGACTGTCTGCCCCTTACCTGGCCCGTCACACAGCAGCTGGTTGCTGTGGTAACTGAAGATAAACTCAGTGACATGATAGAGATGCTGCATTGTTTGAAATGCAGTTTTGCGTTGGTGCGAGTTAATCTAAAATGTGTTTCCAAGTGCAAACGCTAACATCCCCAAAGATGTTAGAGCACCTAGTGACACCGCTTCACCCTCGGCAGCGCAGACAGGTGATGAGGTGTTTAGGTTTCTGTTACCAATGTGTGACTAATTGGTAGATCATTAACGAAAACACACACACACATGGTTGGCCTGAAGCTCTGAGGCTCAGTGAGCCAATCAGCTGCTCTCCCTGAGGAGCTTCATATCTTTGGAAACCAGGGAGCTGAAATCAAAGTAATTTATGTGACATAGTTATAAAGAAATGAATGAGCATTTATTTGGTTTAAAATTGAGGTTTTTCTTTTAGAAAAATAATATAAGTGCCAAACAACATTACTATTTTACAGAAAATATGGACGTAAAGAAATGTTCACATTTTATATAAACAAATCATAAGTAAATCAGAGTAACGCTTTTCTCCCTGCAGTTCCATGCAAGTATGATTTATATATCTTTGATTGAATACATTTTACAGTAAAAGTGTCATGTTCTTCTTTGTAATTGACTAGAAATACATATTGCTGTAAATATCAAAACGAACCAGTTTTTTTTTACACACATTATTATTATTATTCTTTACTCCATCACTTTGGAAAAAAATCTTCTTTACATATACATTACTTTGGGAAGATTTGCTTGAAAAATAACAAAAAAAAAGTTGACATGAATCTTTATTCTTACCTTTCGTTTTCTTAAGTTAATCCAATAAAATCCTCATGGTGACTTCACACAGACACACCCAGAGCAGCTCGTTCCCTGCCAATCCATCCTCAGTGCCGAGTCTGTAAAAGGAAAAATCAAACTGCATCTAACACTACTGAGAAAAATCACGTCGCGACCCATTCTGGCAATGTTTTTCTGTGAGCTGGCTCTTCAGGTGTTCCCCTCAAGAGCAAGAACACATGGTCTACCTGATCCTGGATGGCTGGCAGGATGGGCGACGCAAGGCGGGGAATTCTTTGCACCGTTAAGAGCCCAGATGTCAGCTTTAGACTGAGGAGTCTTCAGGGAAGATCTGCAGAGCTCTTCTTCTGCATAATTCTTATAACTTAGATACGGCACGAACAAAAGGACAAATCAACAGGACATTTTATTTGTTGCATAATTTATTTAGCTTTCTCTGTATAGCTCATAAACTTATAATATTTTAAATATGCTGTTTGGAAAATCTCTTAGCCTGTGTATGTCTTGTGTAGGGCTGTCTTATTTTGATTTCCTTGATTTCATCTACTTTTTTGATTTTCTTGGTGCACATATGATCTATTGTGTGATGAGACAACTGGGAAGCATTGACTTGAAACACTGACTTACTGTGCTGAAAAGTAACTTAGAAGATTAAAATGTATTCTAAAATTTTGAAATTCTTAAAATACTTATTATTTCAGTGTTAGCTCAAAAATGTTCTGTCATATGAAGGTATTTTTCCATGATGCACTTTTCCTTTTTAATAATAATTTTCAATGTTGAAATGTTCTCAGTATATTGTATTTAGAGGCTTTCTCTTTTTATCCAAAACCTACCATATAGACACGCACTCTGTAGGGTAAATGGAGCTTGAAAATTAAAATGACGGCCACTGGAGACTGCCTGTCTCACCTTGCTCTCTGACAGAAAGACAGATCAGATCCTTATAAAACAGAAGGATTGGAAAAATACTCAAAACCGCAAGTGGAGTGAAGCCCTGAGGACCTTACATCTAATGGAGATTCAGTCCAATGAACAGTAAACTACAATGTGCCACAGATATCCTCGACTGTATTCTATCTGAAGTGTGAAAGAACACATGTGTGTGTGGACATTTTTCTATTATTGGGCTCAGTGCCAGTGCAACAAAAAGCAGCTGGGAGAGGAAACACAAACAAGAATACATGTGTGCTGTAATAAAGTTGAGCTGAGTTGTATAAATTTTACAAGGTGTTGTTTACAGCAACAACTTTGCTTTACAATCAGAAAAAGGAAGAACATAAAAACATCAGGGCTGTAAAACAGAAACTGAGATAAGAGAAAGGAGAAGAAGGCAGCAGTAAAAAGAAAATGAGACGAAATGGTGTTTAATAATGGTTCATAAAGTTAATGTGTATGCTGTTTTATGCCAGTATGGGGTTGTTATAGACCTAAATGGAGGTGAGGACTCAGTCCCTGTTGGGTTTTCAGTTAAGATAAGATTTGAATGAAAAAAAGCATAGGACTTCTTTCTTTAGGTTTAGTATTTTTACAATTTGTGTTTCATATGAAATACAATAAATTCAAAATCATAAATGCACTCATTACTTTCAAAGATGTGCTGGCAGGTGGAGGCTCAGTTGAGAAATGGTCAGTTTTTCTAAGCTAACTGGTTTTTGCATTTTTACATGTCTTTGCAAGCTCAGTGGTTGGATTTCAATTCATATTTGACATTTCTATATGAAAATAAAGACTTTTATAATGACATAATTTCTTGGTCTGTTAGTTTCAGTTGCCGTTTTGAAAGCTAATGCCAAAGCACAGGAATAGACTATAAAAATCAAGTCTAATCGATGTTATCCCTTGGTTTCTGAACAAGTGTTTTGAAGCCCAACAATGGTTGATGCCATGTTAAAAATGCTATCTCAATTTAAGCCTCCTGGAAAACAGCTACAATACATCCCCGTCAGACAACTCAGGCATGCCCTGAATTATGCAAATGTGTGCAAAACTCTAAGCCACAATATATTCCAAACAGAATAAGTTATTAAAAGAAAAAATCCTCCCACATCTTTTAACTTGTAAATAAATAAGCTATTTATACTGAAACTGGCTTTGTACCAGGTTTTAAACACGCTAATGGGACGCCTGATCTATCAATAGAGCTAAACCAGGGCCCTGAATTTGAAAAATATTCACTTCTTATCAATGTCAGCGACAAATGTCTGCCCTACACATCAGAACCTGCCTTTCTTAAAAAAAAAATTTCAAACCTCTGCAGCAAATGCAGTCAGGCTCAAACCTGGGAGCACAGTTGACATGTGGTCAGATATTTTATATCGTAGTTGCCTTTACTGTAACTTAAAAAGATAGCACAAAATAGTAGCTTTAAAATTCATATTTATTGTAAAGCACTTAAGGGTAGACATGAACAAGACACCAAATACAATTTGGCCGCTGTCACTGAGTATCAAACTACCTGGAATGAAGTAACTGTTTATATTTGGTAATGTTGAGTACAATAATAAAACAGAAAACCTCAAAGCTTTTACAAGTCATCTTTGATATAAGAAGGCACAGCAGAAGCCAGCAGAGTCCAGTCAGCCGGCTCCTCATCCAACGTAACAGACAGAAAAAAAAAAAAATCCCTTACATCATAGACCAGACATTTCACCAAAACAGCGTTTACCTCCTGTAATAATCCCAAGAAACAAAGAAGACGAGCAAAGGAATACAGACAGCACATCAGGCTGGTCATTTCTATAACTTGACCGTATGGCTTCTGTATAGCGATATGTATAAGTTCATAGTGCCAGTTATTAAGACATGCTTGTACTTGATTAAATAAGAGAGGAGGTTTGGGTGTTTTTCAACCTGTGCTTCACCTAAATATTCCACCTCTGACATTTTTCTTTACCTGGTCAAGCATTTCATCATCAGTATAGTAATCAGGAATGTGTGTGTTTCTAATTCATGGATAGTATTTACTTATCAGTCAGAGTAAAAATATGTAAACAACCTTGCAGCTGGAAATATGCATATTGGCTTTATAAAACGGTTTTCTTATACATTGAACAGGAAGTTGGCATATTGAATGTAACAAGTAACAAGCCTTCTCTTTGGACATTTTAGTATTTTGGACTCATTTTTAAATAAGAGGAAAGCACATACTTCAGTAAACACCTCAAAAGAGGTAGGATACATGCAAATTCGGATTTTGTACTTCATATCATTATGCTATGACAACAACAAAAAAATCTTTGTCTCTTCATTTCTTCAGTTGGGAGAGCTCTTGCTCTTTCAAAATGGCTTGGGGGTAGTTGGTAAAGTGTCACTATGATCTCGGACAGCCTCTTAACACCGCTTCATTCCCCGACCCATCAAGCAGGCAAACACCGTCATCACCATTTTGCATCTGACCTCAACAAGATCTTCTGGGAGGGCATAGACACGGGCTCCGATTTTCCTCGCCATAGAGACGGCATATCTGGGAATGAGAGAGGGGCTAATGAATTCAACAGTATATGAACACATCATTTCCAAAATAATGGCAAAAGGCTTCCTCTCTATTGTGTGTAATAAAAAATCTTACTTGGCATTTTCTAGCTTGTCTTCCTCACTGAGACTGCCGGTTTTTATCAGATCATAGTCGACGCAGTTTGGCTGGATGGCGTCTATCAGTTCCAGTACTGCCATGCTGCTGCTGATCTCTTTGTCCTGATCCCCACATGACACACACATTAAAGATGTAACACACACACACACATATCTTACTGGTGAGAACATGTAATGCATTTTGGTTTTCATAACACTGCAAGTATATTACCTTCATTCTACAACAGTAATTTGATATGGCTAGAGGCATTCAATGAGTGCTGATATAAAATAAAACAGCACTGGAGAGATTATCCTGTATGATAATGTTATGCATTAGTCTCCCTCAGGTGTTCTGAATATTGTTTTAGCAACAAAATGGTCTTTCACTCTATTGACTCATTAAACAAGCCACATAAGAGACAGTCAACAGACTCTTTATAAATGAGTAACATCATGAATCACGACATGATATAAAGGAGTGGGTCTGTGGTAACATGCAGACATACACACAGTAGAAATCACTGAGGAAAATTGTTTATTTGTTGGTTGTTAAACAAAAACAATAATCTAGTGTTTGTTAATCCTTTGTGCTTTAACGTTAAGTTTTAGTTTTGTATAAATATTGTTGTATAAAAGTAAAAACCACACTTAAGGTTGGGCTGACCAAATCCCATTCTAGCTGATATGAAGAACAGAACTCCCCCTCATGTGATATTACTTCATTAAAAAGCATATTCATAATGAAATCTTGCTAAATTTAATTAAAAAAAAAAAAAAAAAAGGATTTTATTTTTGACTTTAGAAACAGCATGAGAAAGAAAACAAGTAAGCTGAAAAGGTCTACTTTCTTTTAACTGCATATTATGCTCCTAAACAGCTAACTGAGTGAAATATGACATCACACTTCACCCACATTTAAGACCATGTTATAACAAGACTGACAAGTTATGCTTTTTTTTCTTTAAGTTTTATATTTGATAAATTAAATTAAATCTACGCACACAGCAGTGTTCAGAGAAATAAGAGATAAAAAGCAAACTAGGCTTACCTTAAAGCTTGAAATCTTTGTTGTTTTTCCAGCTTCCGCCAATGTTTTGTTCACCCATTTTACAATGATGTCATCGTTTACTTTCTGTCCCTCACCCAGGTCTTCCAGCACATTCAACGTATATCTGGAAGAGTGAAGGAGCGGCAGGGTGTTTATAAGCATATGAACTGTACACTTAAGTTTAACATTTTACTTGAATTTGACAGAAAATTAAACAACTTTATTTTATCCCATTGTAACAGCATGCAACATGTTCTAACACATTCATGATTTATTCCTTCTTCCCAGACTAAGTGAATGAAGTTTAGTATTTTTCGTCTTGTCTTAATGAATTTAATTACTAAATATATATTTTATAAATTGACCCCGTCACTGAGATCTAGAAAACCCTACATCTTTACCTTTAACAATGCCAAAAAGTTTTTTTTTATGCAAACCAAATATGTGATGTTGTGTTAACACATGTTGGAGTTGTATTTCTATTTGAGCCATCCTCATGTTGTGTCTCACCTTCTCATCAGCTGCCACACCAGAGCCAGGGTCAGGGTAGGGTTGCCATCAATCAGGTCGCCCCCAGCGATGCCAACAAGGGAGAACTTAGCTTCATGGCCCAGTTCCACTGCATAGTTACAATTCTCCAACTACAACACAAATAACAGGGACGGGGGGGTTGAAAAAAGATTGGCAAAGAGTTTTCTTTCTTGCCTAGTGGGGATTAACAGAAACCTGATTTACCTTTTTCATGTAGGTTCCCAGTTTGGGGTAAGGAGGCATGTTGACTTTGTTGTTCCAGTCGACGCAGACTTTAATCTTCTCATAGAGTTGAAGGATGACCATGGCATCCTGTAGATCTCTACAAGACAAGGTTGTTTTGAAAGCATGAATAAGACATGAGAAAAAAAGCTGAGATCAGGTTGGGGGATCGATCCCAGCTCCTGCAGCTACATGTCTGATGTGCCCTTTGGCAAGACACTTAACCCCAAGTTGCATCTGCTTTGTTGGTGGTGTGTAAATGTATATGAATGGGATATCCAATACTAATTGTCACTTTACATAGCAACCTCTGCCATCAGTGTGTGAATTAGTGTGAATGTGAAGGTGTGACCTGCGGTGTAAAAAGCGCTTTGAGTAGTCAGAAGACTAGAAAAGGGTTATACTACTTACCCATACAGATGATTGACATGTGGGTTCACTCCCAGTGAGTTCATCCAGTTTCTGAATGTCCTTTCTTCACGTGTCTCACCTGGATAGCAAGGAGATACAGATATAAAAACAGGCTGCACCATTTGCACCTAGCTATGCATGGCTTTGGGCTGGGTGTTTGATCAGGCCCAAATTCTTTAATACCAGAGGTTTAAGGTTTAAGGAAGTAGATTTTGTTCTGCTCTCCATACACACCTTCCAACAGTCCCCAATCAATGTCCTCGTTCTCAGGTTTGGTCAGTGCTGGATATTTGTTGAAAAGATTGGCCACAAAGGCAAGGTTGAGTTTGGGGTTTCCGCTGACGACGTCATTTGGAGTGACAAACTGTCGACAGCCAAGCCTGTCAGCCTGCTGCAGCATGGCCTCTGCCCTCTTCACGTCGTCTTTCTCCTGAACAACACACAGAACACATGCTCCAATCAGAGACACTGGACAGCTGTTACCATGTGGTAAAGATACTCAGCTATGGGTGCTGACTGTCAAAATGCTTACACTGAGGCCTGCCATGCTGATGTCTATGCGTGGCTTGTCTTCATCTGTGCCTTTTGGAGAGATTTGGTTCAGTAGGTGGAAATAGGCCCTGGAGTCCTGAAAAAGAATACAATATACTTAGATTTGGAATTATTTTACAAAATTAAACATTGTACACGTTTAAGATAGTTGCAGTCTTGGTGAAGTAATGTGAATCTGATCTTAGTAAGTATTAACTCTGCACAGCATACTTATCTCTTACTTCTTTCCTCTGCTGGTATCAAACCAAACTAAATGCAAACTGGGCACTGATCAAAAACTACTTAAGGCAAATATAAAAAATGAAGTCAAAGTATCTCAGACAACTTCTGATGTCTTCATTCATATTCAATAAACAGAGAGCAATGAGAAAAAAAAAACACAGGTAACCACACAGGTGTAAGAGACAGGTGCAGAATGTACTATGTCTGCCTGGTTGATTTATAGAGACAACACCCTACAGTGAAATGAGTTTTTTTTTCAACCAACAAATTCTTGACATGTCCCATTGCAGAAAGGATTGCCTCTTGTTTAACGTAGATCTTTATCGAGCTCCAAAGTGCTCTACCAGCAGCACAATTGTTATCTCTGTCCATACAGATAAACGGTTTTATGACATAATAACAGAAACCTTAAAAAACATTTAAACTTAATTAAAAGATAACTAAGAACACAGTATCATCTCAAGTAAGTATATTAGAGCAATGCAATACCACCATACTACTATAACAGCATAATAAAAAATTATATAAGTGCTGATACTTTTTTATATGTTTGTATAAATACAATTATTTGATGTATAACTGTATTTAAACAGTTATATGATTTCTTTATAGAAAATTAGCATAATTCTAAATACAGCTTAATACAGTCAAAGATTTTTTGCTGGTCTAAATGATTGTCTGTGATCTCCAGTGATGTTGTACTGTCTGTACAGTGTGATGGGACTGGACACAAATGAGCATCTTAATCACTCTGTTTTGAGTCAGCCCGTCATAATTCGTTTGGGAGAGGTTATGTGCAAAGTTATCTGAACTTAGTAAAAAGCTCCAAAAGCATTTTATGCTTTTTAACCAAAACCCAATCATCAACATGTACACTTGAAAGTTTACCAATGTTAACCAAAAAGAGACACTACCCACTCAATCCTATTTTCTGAGGTGGATTTTTTGCGAGTGCTAGTACAAACGAAGTCAGTTATTGTGCTGATAGATACCCCTGTTGGTGAACCTTGTTGCCAGAGAAGTACGTGTGAAGAAAACCTACAGACTGTCCCAAACAGCTCTAAAACTGAAACGATTTTCATATATTAAGATATATTTTTTTTTAATCTGAGTGGTTTCAATATCTGCAACATTTGTGTTAACTGTTGGTTCAATGTTAGGGAATAGGCCCACCTTGATGTCAGAGCTGAAGTTGTTTATCTTAGGCTGGCCAGCATTTTCCAGGTGATAGTTTGCCCAGCGCAACAGCAGTTCTTCTGGAGACAACTTCATCAGGTCCTCCAGGGTTTCCCCGTCTCTTAACAGGGCTGCCAGTGCTGTCAGGGGTGTTAATGATCAGTAAGGCTACTTGACAACAGACCAGGAAACCCTAATGATGACAACACAGACTCTAATAAGAGTAATGTAATGGACCTATCAGATATCAGGTACCTTCATTTCGGCTGAGCTCAATGTCAGCAAACAGGCCAATTTTGATGATCTGCCACAGCAGGCCCAGTACCAGATGGGGCTTCCCCTCACTCAGGTCTAAAGCACCGATGTTCACCACATGGCAGCCGATAGCAGACGCTGAGTTGAGGGCCAGGTTGAGATTCTCCTGTAAGGTACCGAGCATGAGCTGTTGGAGCATTACCATTGAAAGTAAGAGAAACAGCAACTAGTCAGATGTTGAATTTACCTGCTCTGTAAACAGTGTTCTTTTCTTCTTATTGATGGTCCTCTCATCAATAGTGTCTGGAACTGACAGGTTGATCATTTTGCTGTGCAAACATACAAAACCAGACATGAAGTTTTATCACGTTTCATAAAGTGTCAACATAGTAAAATAAGGAAGATATACAGTAGCAACCAAAAGTTGCAGAAGATTAATGTTTATAAACTCTGGCAATAACTCAGCTATGGTACATGAAATTAAAGTATTTGGAGTTGAGCTTTGTCCTCCTTAATGTTAGAATACTTTATAATAAAGCATTTCAAAAGTCTCAACAATTAAACATTTTCATTAATTAAATATCAATATCTCCTCTTTAAGAATGTTTTATGGGTGATTTACATCCCTTTTAGCCTACAGACTCCTATTTGCCTTTTTCCAGCCAGAATGTGTTCGTAGCCGTGAGTGCAGTGAGATACAGGTATTTGATATTTATTTAAGAATGATAGTTAGGTAAGGGAGGGGGGGTGTTGCTGTGTTAAAGTGAAAACAGGAACTCTCACCATAGGACTATACCATCTTTGACAGACTTGAAAAGAGAGTCTGTGTTGGGATCCATGGGCAGGACGTGTTGGCAGTCAGGGTCATTTTCCAGAGCTGTGTTGATCCAGTTCACAAAGGCATATCGCTCCTCCTCTGGAAAGTGGATTATAAACAGGTGTCAGTGAAAAGCAAAATGATGAGAGTCCCTCATGCCTCATGTTATTCATAAATAACAACAGTAATCAAACTGGCATTTAGGGGGTTAAATTCCTTAAAATGATTGAATGTTTGGTAGTTTTGAGCAGGGCTGAAGTTGTAAAGAGATGTATGCAGAAAAGTAGAAAAATCAATCTGTTCTATTTTTATAGCAGTTTTTTTGGAAGTGGACATTTTTGTCCTTAGTGACTTAAGAGGATAGTAAATTAAACTGATGCCTGAGGGTTAAATATTCCAACATGACACTGTCATATTTCATAATTTAATTATGTCACATTGTCCATTACAATGTCTGTACTGGTAAATGGAGCATCTGTAGCTGCTGAGAAAAGGGTACATAGAAAGAAAAAAACACTACATAAAATCATCAGACGTGACTAGATATAGAAAGGACAATATCCATGCATCTTTACCAGAGAATGAGTGTTGTGTCCCTTCGCTGGATAGCTCAGAAGTCCCTCCAATTGCCAGGATGCCTTCCTTTTTGTTGATGGCCTTCCGGAAAGTTTTTGCTATTTCACTACCCTTTAACTCCTTGACAATCTGAAACAACAACAATACAGACTAATGAAACTATTCAGCAAAAAACCTGCATCATTTGGTGGGTACTGGTAGCTCACATGTTTACTCAGATAACATATTATGGCTGAGTCCTTTCTGCAGCAGCACACGTAAGTTACTAACCCAGGACCTTTACTGCATCTCTCTTTTTATTTATTTCTCTCTAAAAAAAAACACTGTGCTGTAACAAACATAATCATTCTCTGCTTATGTGATTAGTATCAGCTTCACAGTAGTAGCATTCAGTTGAACAGCACCGCTATCCATTCTACCATTAAAAGCCAATGATGATGATGTTCAGTTCTTGGTATTTGCAGAAATGGGAGTATCTGATTGTAGATTTACATTAGAAACACCTCCAAAAATAATGCACTCAACACAATCACAGACTATGACCTCACTGCTTTAACATCATTTTCATAAAAAATGATCACAAGGCCTCATAAAAGTCAACTTTCTAGCAGAACAGTTACAAAGGATTGCTGTACGTGTAAACCCAATAATGCAGCCGTGAAGTAAAGGAATCTACAAATCGCTTAAAAATCATACCAAGATATATCCATGCTGTTTGATTACAACATTTTTCTGTGTATTTGATTGATGACACATTTTGTATATATTCTTTTTCTTGCTACCAATAATCATTCATTGCTTGCTGAGAATTATTTTTTGTTTCGTCTTAAAGCATCAACCATCTTCTGTTCTGTTCGACCAGCTGTTTAGTTTTTTCCTTTGCTGTGTTGTCTGGCTTCTTGTAACCACCAAGGTCAATCTGCAGACAAAGCAGCACAGCAGGAATTTATCCACCCTGGTATGAAAACATAAACCTGCTACAGGGCTGAGAAGATACTTTGAATAGAAAGAAAATACTCCAGGAAAACAGCCGGCTGATGGCTTCATAAAAGCAACTGTACACCTCAGTGATCTGAAGCGAACCTGTGCATTCAACACATATCTAATCCAAGAGCATTGAGCGTGAGGGCTATTATGCAATCATATGGACAGTAACAGTAAACCACCAGCGCTACAGCAGTTAACCTCCTCTGTAGGCCTTTCCCTGAAACCCGACATTAAATAATTATCCCTGAACATTAAATCAAACTCAACTACTCTGACGATAGAGAGCTCTGTGGTGCGAGTCCATATACTACTTCAGCTAATCAGTAGTGCACAACTTGTGAGCAGCTGCAGACAAAGCAGCTTTGACAATACATATTCTGCAGTAATAACTGTGATACTTCCTGAACCTGAAGTAATCGCTGCTTCATCAGTGACCTCAGCCCCACAGGCGCTGCTGTGACCACAATGAGCTATTCAGCCTGGCACAGTGAAACATTTAAAGACAGCGCAGCACGATTTACCACAGTCACTCACTCATACAGCCACACTGCCAGCTGGCACTTTTTTTTGGCCACAACCGGTAAAAGAAGTTAGCACAACAAGGTATTTGCAACTAGTCAATTCTGCAAAAAAGCTTTTTTTAAATGTCATTTTCACATTTTAGGGCGGATTCAGATTCATTTGGATACATTATTTTATTTTTTCCCCACTATAACATGATGGAGGAGCACACACCTTTCTAACATAGTGGCCAGTGCAGTTTAGCAGCTATGTAATAACATGTTTTTTTGTTTGTTTTGATTTACCTTTGGGCATTTTTGGAGTTATGTAAATATCTAGTAAGGGTTTTTTTAAAGGACAGAAAAGGCTGTAGGACAATGACAAGCATCACATGCTGGGTTGTCTGTTTTGCTTTTTTACACCATTAGAGATTTCTGTATAAATTCAGGGGAAACGTATTTGATTTTTTTGTCTGGTTTTATTAAAAAGTTGATTTTCTTAATTGTAAATGATCTGATTATGTAGAAGGCATCAACAAACAGAACAACCCTGGAGGCTCAGTCAGGATATTTAAATGAACATATAAAATACCAAACACAGCAACAGTAGATTTGGTTGACCCTGACACTCTTGTATGAGAAGCTGCCCCTGTGAATGACAACTCCCTCATCGCTGATGAAACTAAATACTAGAACTCACACCACTTTGCTGACCTCACTTCCACATTTCCTGTGTGGGGTTTGTAGAGGCCTTTCCACTCTATCGTGCTTAAAGAAACTGCTGAAAGTTGTTTTTATGAAGGAGGACCAGGTGGGCAGAGCACAAAACAAAGCCCGACTTGCATTAAAAGTTGCTCTGAACAGAACATAAAAACTTGTGAAGCTAAGCAGCATGCTTAACGTACCGACAAAAACTCTTCAAAGCTGATCCTGTTATCCTTGTCGCGATCCAGTTTCTGAACGATCTCTCGAACCATGTATCTTGGGAGGGGATGGCCGGACTCTTTGAGGACTTCGTGGAGTTCATAATCACAAATAAATCCATTGCCGTCCAGATCTACAAAAACACAAACGGAACAATTAGACACAAGGAAGCAAGGTAAATATTGGGCTGAAACTAATGCTAGAATTACTTCATACTATTTACACTTCACCTGTTAGCTCATCTCAAACAGATCTTAACACATTTTATTTACTGTTGCCTTGCCATAAATTCAATCACTTATCTACTTCCACTTGATTCTTTCAATTAAATCACTAGCTTTTGTAAAATCTTTTCATTTTAAAACCACTTTAAAATACCCCTTTGCACTATTACTTTTATGTTTTAAAAAAAAATATAACTCCTTCTATATTTTAGCTTCTGTTTTAACTGCCTTTTTTATTACCTTTGAATTTATTTTCAATTTTAGTTAATCAATTGAACAAATTCTGGGCATTTTAAGTTGCAAATGGTGAGACTTGGGCTGTGTAGGGTGCCCATGTTGGGTATAACCGGAGGTCTGATCCAGCCTGTGAACTGTGACTCGACACAGACTGAATAAACTGTGAGCCTGAATCCTAGGGAAGACGTTCTGAGGTGGATTGTTAAACAAAGTCCATTTCGATTAGGAAAGACCAGCAGGTGAATCTGAGTCGCCTGCTGGTGACTCTGGCAGGACAGTAAGACTCTGTGGTCAGGGACTTGAGAGCGTTGGATTTCTCTTGTACACGCAGAGCCGATTCTGTCCCAACTAAATATGGTGTATATATTTTGATTTTTAATGTCTTCATGTCATATTTCTGTATTTCCTTTGGATCTTATTTTATTTTTTCAAACATATTTTCATACTAAGTCTTCTCTGTGATTAATTGTTGTTTTTGTAATTTTTAAATGTTAATGTTTCTTTTTCTCTATAGCCGTTTTCACATATGCACTCCAGATAATATCTAGATAATTATAATCTCTGCTCCGGGGATTCTCCCGAACTAGCCGTTCACATATGCTCCTCACAGCGGGGGACTATCCCTGTCAGAGGGGAGGGGGGTCGGGGGGATTTCCTGAGGTAAGACATGACATAAAAAAACAATGCGGAAGTTGCGGACGAAGCAAGAGAGTCCGCTACACGACGTTATAATGAGAATATTTGCCTTTATATCAATGCTATGTTTAGTGCAATGGAATGACAACATCCACAAGAGAGAGGAGAACAAGATACTGACGACCAGAAAACATAATGCAGCCGTTCAATTACATGCATGGAGATCGTAGTGGTCGCCTGCAGACACTTTATGCAGTCACTGTATATAAACGTCATTCTCTTTCTATTAGCTCTAGTTGAAATCTCCAAAGTATATTCGGTCGCGTTCAGACATCAGCTCACTTGGATTTTCTGCGGAAAAAATACTAGGAGTCTGTCTGGAGAAACTCCGGGTAAAGACCGCTCGAAAAATGCGGCTGTTTGCGTTCACATATAGCCTATATCCCCTCCGGATAGCCAAGTCTCCGGAGTATTTCAGGAGATTTCCGTATGTGTTAAAAGGGTTTATGTCGTGATGCTTTGAATCGCCTTGTTGCTGAATTGTCCAATAGAAATAAACTTGCCTTGCTTATTTACTTGTTTATTGATCTTACATTTTCATATATTTTGTATTTGATTATCTTACTGTAGTCATATTTAATGAATGTTCTTTATACTCTGTTTTTAACTCTGTAAAGCACTTTGCGTTGCCACATGTAGAAATGGTGCTTTATGTAACATGCCTTGCCAATATTTGGATTATTGTAAAATGATTGAACTAACAAAACTAAATCAAGGTGACATGACTTTTACTTACCAAATTTCCCAAAGGACTCCCTCATCTCCTCTATATCCTCTTTTGATATGTTTCCAGACATTTTTCTGTGATTGACCTGAGTGGGTCACGCAGAGAAATGTGAGACTGAAGGGAGGAAACCAAGAAAGAATCGTTAACAGGGTCTCAAAGTGACAGAGTTTAAATAAATGTCATTTTCTATTCATCTGACTACGATATTCACACTTCATTGAGTTGTCCATAAAATGTCAAAATTGTGAAAAATGCTTATTTCAATTTGAATAAGCTCAAAGACATGTTTTATAATGTATTCTCCTCATTAACAAACAGAGAAATAACAAAATAATCTACATTAACTGTTGAAAATCACAAAGAGAAGCAGAAAACATTAAATAAGCTGGAACCAGCTTATTTAACCAGCAAACTAAGACATGTTCGCTTTAAACATCCCTGAAAGTAAAAAATGCAAAAACACAAAATCCATTTGGAATCACATTTCTTTTCTTTCTTTAAGTGAACTGATTGATTGATTTATTGACTTATTGCTGCACCTTATCCAGGCCGCCACAAACCCTGTGAAAGCAACCCATGACGGGATCTCCACCTCTTCTTAACTCAAGTCAAACACCTCACTGCTCACTGTCGTGCGTCTTTCTGCCTCCTATAGAGAAAATGACCTTTTCTCTACATTTGGAACAAAACTTTTCTGACAGGTCGAAAAACTCTCAAAATAGGACTTCATATATCCGCCCGATCCCTGTTGATCCCCACCCCTTCTGATCATATCTTTACTTTCTCTTGAGCGTTTTTCCTTCTATAAACGGCCTCTCTCCCATAATCCAAGTCATTTCCTGTTAGTTCCATTGTGTAGCAACAACCCCATGCTGTTCAAAAAAGCAGACAGAGAAAAGAGACCACTTAAGCATTTAAGGTGATTTGATGAAATGTTACAACCTTTTCGAATAAATACGGTAGCTGCGAAAGCACCCCCTCCAAAATCTGACCTTTTTAAAGTATGTTGTGTTAAACCATTGTATCTGTAATGTTAAGTTATCGCTCATGCTAACTGAGCCAGCTGTAATGACTTCCGGCTGCTTCTGGTTGAGGTTCATCTTGAAGCAGTTTGGAAGCATTTTTTTTTGTATTTTAGGAGAGAAAAGTGTCATCACCCAGCAGAGAGATTAATTTGACCATGTACAGACTCAAGCCACATAACAGCCGACCAGAATCATTCTGAGTTATTCTGGTTGACCAAAAAAAACACAAAGCAGCATCCAGCTGAAAATGACTGAAAATAAGGAATTCCTCTGAGTACCTCCTTCCCATTTTGTGTGGCAGAGGAATGCTTGAGGCCTGGGCAGATCGAGCTTCACTCACAGAGAGCAGAGCGGGCTGGATTGCTTCGTTTTCCAAGGCTAAACTGGTATGATGGCATTCCTCTCCAACACAAGTGTTCAGAAAACAAAGATGAGGTTATTATGCTACGGGTAGCTAGGGATCACCGATTTTTCCAGACTGAAAAGATGTCCCATTTCCTGATTTTAAGCACAGATTGGTGATGTTTTTTTTTTTTACTGTGTGTGTTAGTCAGAAATCCCGGGCAAGGCCACAGGTTTCAACAAACCCTACTTCTTAAATGTTGCATTCGTCAAATGGATCAAAAATCCACCCGAGTGTTTGTAATAGTTTTTATATATTGTGTTAAATATCTCAAAAGGTTTCTGTTTGTGGCCACAACAGCCTCTCCAGCACAAACACAAGCAGAGCAACAATGAACCGAGTCCAATATCCGTTCATCCTCTTTCATGAATGAAACTATTAATAGTTTTCATGACAGATGGTTCAACAGTTTACATGTGGTCGCTGAGATATGATTCACTTCCTGTAATACTATATGAACAAAGAAAAAAGTGACGAAATAACACTTGTTGAACAAAATCAGGACAGTAACTCATATGAAATCATAATCAATATTGTACAATCCTGTTCAAAGAATAACAAGGTTTGTAACATTTATCAAACAGATGCTTTCAGAGGAATCACAGGGAACACCACGTTTTCTTATAAAGAAAAACACTCAATTGGGGCAAGCACAAACCCCTGACTAAACCATTAGGAAAATGACGATACCACGGTTGCTATATTTAACTTTTCTCCAAAAGGTTGTGAAATGTGGCTGCTGAAGTCAGCCCGGCTACACAAAGGGCCGACAAACATTATGTGCCCTGTCAGCCCTTGTCACACCCTCGGCAGAGACTGGAGAATAGAAACATAAGAGGGGTCAAGTACATGGCGCAAGGGCACAGATGGCAGAGCACAAATGTGAGCCATATCACTCGTGGTACAGAAGAATAGAGGGTTTGTTATTGGTGAAACACACTGCGGTAATAAATCCTGTGTAAGGGAAGAAAATGAGTTCAGAGTATCAGGCTCCAAAGACAGTTGCAGTCTTTGACAGCTGGACTGTGTGCTGCCTCTAAGAGAGGAGAAAAATCCTGCACTCTGAACAGTAGCCACTAGCCAGCCTCTTTATGGAGCTGCTTGTGTTTGCCTACTTAGTTATAGATACCAACGGATATTAGTTGATAACAGTTAAAACGGATACATGGTATACTTTCTGTTTTTCTGATATATTTTTATTGTATAGTAAAATGAGAGCTGTTCAGATATCGGCTTCTGAACGGCTGAGTATATGTTAGTAAACCTGTTAATAAAAAGGTCCCATACCAAGACCACCCAACCCCCAGACTAGTTTGAAATAGGGCTGAACAATATATCTTTTTTATCATCCTGATTGCGAGGTGCGCATGCTCAATAGTCCCAACGCAGGATGTGTCAGGTGACCTGAAGTATGTCATGCTGCCACTTTTGTCTTTTATGTAACCAAAACTGCAAGTTTCATTGTTTCCATGACTAATCTTCAATAAGTCTGTCTGATATCATCATCAGTAGACACAGAACTAACTACTGTGCATGCAGAGTCTGTGTGCCTCATGCATGTAAAACTGCAAAGGCTACAGGAGACGCTGCTGCCATCACAGATACCACAGCATGACGCTGGAGGCAGACGCACTTCATCCCGGTATTGTTAATGCTGTGGCCACATATACGGACCTTTAACAGCGCGGATGTGTCACTGATTGTTGACTTTTAGCAGCTTCACCGGCAGTGCACACAATGAGGTGTTGTGTGAGTCACAGGCAGCTAAAGACAGTGAGCTTTCATTAGAATAAATTAGAAGTTATAATCACTGGGTTGGTCATGGAGACTAAACATGACTGTGAACATCATTAGAAATGCTTGATGACGTTCGAGTTAAACAATTGCAAGCCATAGGTTTATTTGTAAAGTTTATGAAGTTAAATGCCGCTCCTACTGTTCTCTCGCCACCTTTCCTACTCCTACTCTATGTGTGTGTCAGAATCGTTCTCAGGGATGGACCCAGTGTGTTTGATGTTTAGATTGGAAATAATAAAATAATTAAAAACAAAAATAAAGATTAAAAATTTGAATAATGTACAAAAAAAAAGACACCGCATTTATCTGGTGTCATTTATTTTATTTTCAAATGACTATATCTCAAAAAGAAAACATACAAAGGTCTATTTTCATCCCAGCTCTAAGTGAAAGTAAACTATATCGTCTGCTGTATCGTTAATTAGTGAGTTTGTCCACACCAAAATTGGTATCTGTCTTAAAAATCCCATTTCAGTAGAGCCCTGTAAATTGGGGGATGCAGTACAATGAAATAGAAATAAACAACAAAGGCCTCTACACATATCTTTCAGTCCTCCAGGTCACATGATATCTAGTAGCAAAACAAGAGCAACAGGACTAGCTTTGTAGCCTTCGGGACATTTCACTACTCATCCAAGACTCCCTTTCAGTTCTCTTGCTGTTCTTTTAAAACAAGATATCACCCACAAACAAGCACTTCTTTCCAAGCATCAGCATTAATTGTTGAGCCAGAAACATCTCGTTTACA
Organism: Labrus bergylta; assembly: GCF_963930695.1. Lineage (NCBI taxonomy): Eukaryota > Metazoa > Chordata > Actinopteri > Labriformes > Labridae > Labrus > Labrus bergylta. The sequence goes on from NC_089208.1 coordinate 11,309,645, forward strand.
CTGTTTACGATCGCCTTTGATGGATCTTTCAGTCGATTTAAAGCCGAAGCCTGTTCACAGATGGCTGAGTTAAATGTGTAACGCCGACACACCCCGTCTGCCAGTGTTTCATCCACACAGTTACATGGGAAATGTGAGGCACACAAATAGATTGGGCACCCTTCCCAAGTGTGGTCAAGTTCATATGAACACACCCAACAACGTCTGTAAAAGGAACATGGGCGATTTTACTCAGTCACAATCGGCTGCAGATGTGAGGCAAACTGAGTCATATTTACTCCCAACAGCCTGTAACGCACAGGCCATTTATTCCCTCTAAAGCTTTTGTGGCACAGATCAGCACAGACATACTGACAGGTAAGGAGGAGGTGACGACAACAAATACTGTACATGGAGTTTCCACACCTCTTACATCCATTTACATCTGTAAGTATGACGCCCTGGGCTGGGCTAAGGGGTGTTATAAAAGCTCAGGAAACTGGGCATCGATGAGTCATCATGGAAATATTCAAATGAAATGGTCCCTTGACATTGTCCCTCATTTCATCTCACTTGCTTTCAGTAGTACATTACTTTAATGAAATAATACCTTGTAGTAAACAAGGAAGCAGACCATAAAGAGGTCTAAGCTAGACAATGGGTTAACACAGAAATCCCCATAAACCATCATTCAAGAATGTCATTCGACAGGTTATTGAGGTGCTGCTGAATCAGTTGGGAGCAGCCACACCTATAAGGGTGGGTCATAACTTGAAAAAGGCACATTAAAGCATTATCTTTTAAAAATGAAATAATGATACAGCTCCAATGCATTATACCGCCTATTTCTCACGCAAGCATGATGTGTGCCCTTTAGCAAAAAACTGCATCGCTCCTCGCTCCAAGGTTATAGCTGACCCTTGACCTTCAAACAAAGTGCACCAACTTCTTTGTGGTGATTTATGAGCCATTATTACAATATTTTTGTATGAAATATGATAAATATAGAAAAAGACTTTGGCCAAGGTAATCCACTGTATCTCTCAAAACGGTCCTCAATGCCAGTGATTCCCAAAGTGGGGGTTGCAAGACACAGAGGGGGTCACAAGACGCCTACCAAAAACAAATGTAAAAATATATATATTTTCAATTGCATACTTTACCCATTACCCATATTATATGTAAAATCAAGTGGTTCAATTTAGAATAAAACCACATTTGTTAAGCGATATGCTGAAATGATATTATTTTGTAAATGCCTTAACAGGAGGGGGTTAAGGCAAACCATAAGGCTCTTTAAAAACAAAAGAGTAACTTGATCACTTTCGCTTCGTTAAACAAGGCACCTGTTCAAAATCTTCAAACACAGAGAGTGGGGAAACCTGTTCACTTGCAGAGGTGTGAGCGTCTGCAAGTGTTGAAACAAAACACAAGCACACACCCACCCCCTTCTCGATCGTCTGGTTTGTCTTTACACGGGTAACGTCAGCATGTAATGTCTGTATCTAAAACACTACGTACACACACGTGTGGTTCTGCACCATGAACAAAGGAACTTGAATTTCACTTCAACTGCTGTGAAGCGTAGTTCACATACCACATGTGCACACTCATGGGACAATTTGACCATGCTATTAAGGGTAAAGGCAGGTACAGTTAAAATAAACTAGCGTAAAAGCACTTTTTTCCCCCTCTGACATGAGAACAATGGTTTGTCCCAAGTCCTGTCCTAAGAAATGGATTTAACAGTTTTGTCTTGAGCAATTTTCTGCCAAATCTCTCTCAAAGACCCCTAACAAGCAAAACGACACCTGAAGGGAGGACAGAGAACATGAAATACTTTACTAAATGGTGGCTGTGTGTAACATAAGTCTCGCTCCAAGTCAGTTTTAAAAAGGTAAGTTAAAATAACACGCAATCGGGATGCCAGATGTACAAGTGCTGCAGACCCAGATGTCTCTACAGGAAAGATCTGGAAAATCAATCAGAGCAGCAAACAAGTTCACATAGACCACTGTCCTACAAGAGCACCAAAAACAGACTAACTAACCAGACAACCCAATTTCTGAGCTAAAACCTTGAACAGCATAGTATAATGTATTTTATTTTTTGTTATTTTATCATGCCACATTGTTTTCTATCTTGTTGTTGCTGTAAAACAATTTGTAACTAGCGTTTTTAAAGGAGCATAAATAAAGTTTTCCATTATCATTATTACTATATAAAACGCACTGAACAATGCTTTGGGTTAGGATAAACCTGACCTAGAAAAGTTGATCACTTGTTCACTTTGTGAGTTCCACCCTGCAAATGAGTCCTATTATTTCAAAGAAAATGTGGCACAGAAAGTGGGAGGCCACAGCTAAATATTTATTAGAATAGTGCTTGCATTGTGTGTCAGGAAACTAGGCGATCTGTCATCAGGTAACTGATCAGTGAAGTTATTCATGGCCCTTTGAGAAAGACCTCTCACTTACAGCTACACCTTGAGTAAAGGCTTCATGTGTAGTCCTAAGTGTATTCATGTATGGCTCTTCTATGCGCCAGCCTGTGTATCATATATTATTAACATAAAGTCTCCATACTGTGAACTGAGAACATTGTAAAAAAAAAAAACAGTGCAGACTCCAGCTATGCCAATTCCACGGAACAAACCTCGTCTCATTGCTCTTTCCATGACATTTGTTATTTTCTCAAACCTAAAGTCCCCCCCCCCCCAAAAAAAAAAAAAAACCCTCAAAGAAAACATGACACGTTATTTCAATACACCCTAACATTAACATGCGGAGTTACAAGTATTCAGAGTTATGTCTTTAAAACACAGATACTATTTCTAATAGTTAGGCTGCTGTGTCACAAAATTAAAGAACTTGGCGACTCTTTGGGAATATCGGTATTTCTCGCACCCATCCTGACAACAGTGAAGGTGTAGCTAACGCTAGTCTGCTAGCAACAGACATGCAAGTTTCATGGGCAGGAAACTATACCTGTACACTCCAGCAGATTCTACCTCTCAAAACAGAGGATAAACCGCGTTCACAGAAAGGAAACACTCGGACAAGGATGTTTTTGTTTTTGTTTTTAAAAGTAAAAGCTTCTGAGACAAAGCCCAGCTCTAGGTAGTTGTTAATCTATAAAATTTGCCAGGAAATTGGTACTCACTGTCGGTGCGCCTGAAAGTCCAGACAGCGTCCAGTGTGCAGTCCTGCCTCCTCCACGTAGAGACAAAAGTAGACGGCAGTTGGAATGTTGGCCCCGCCCTATCGGTGACGTCACCTCCAGACGACGGTCTGCGCCGGAGCATTATCTGAGACGGAAAGCATGAGAGATATTCAACTGCTAATAGGTAGCCATAGGCTTTGTAAAGTAAAATTTGAAAAAAATAAAAAATAAGCCACATTTCTGCAAACGTGGCAAATCGGGAGTTTCAGCAAAAAAAAAAGAATAAAAAGTTCACAAGAAAATAAGGCTATCAGAACAGAAGTATAGCCTATATCACTATCACATTAAACTAAAACTGTCTATCTATCTATCTATCTATCTATCTATCTATCTATCTATCCATCTATCTATCTATCTATCTATCTATCTCTCTCTCTCTATCTATCTATCTATCTATCCACCCATCTATCTATCTCTCTATCTATCTATCTAACTATCTATCTGTCTGTCTATTTATCTATCTATCTATCTATCTATCTATCCATCTATCTATCTGTCTGTCTATTTATCTATCTATCTATCTATCTAACTATCCATCCATCCATCTATCTATCTATCTATCCATCTATCTATCTATCCATCTATCCATCTATCTATCTATCCATCTATCTATCTAACTATCTATCCATCTATCTATCTAACTATCTATCTATCTATCTATCCATCTATCTATCTGTCTGTCTGTCTGTCTGTCTGTCTGTCTGTCTGTCTGTCTGTCTATCTATCTATCTCTGTCTCTCTCTATCTCTCTATCTGTCTATCTGATCTACATACGCACGCACATGCAAATTGTTAGAAAAACAGCTGTTCAATTGTGCCAGTGGACCTGAGGAAAGTGGGTATGGCAGCATATGCGTGCATGCGCGGAATTAATATAAATTCGGTAGGACTATATTGAAATATGAAATAGGCCTAAATAATACTAATTTAAAAAAATAAACCATACCAGGGTAATTAAACTCGTAGCACAAGCTGTAACTATGAGCAATGCTGTATTTAGACAGCTTTCTCTCATGTGACGCCACATGGTGGTGTAATTACCACCAGCAATGTCAGCAGATTACAGTAATGTAAGGGTAATATGACACCATCCACCATAATAGCATTAACTTAAATATTATATGAGAGGATTAATGGTATTTTGTGTTTTTCTTTATTCGATCCTTTACGTTTGTTCCTCTCTGATTTATTTGTTGGCTTATGTAATAGTGCTTGTATGTGTATGATTGAATTATACAATCTTATTTGACATTCGCAGGCAGAGACATTGGAAAGGCTAAAGTTTGCTGAAGTTAAGGAAGTCTATCTTAGACTAAATAACGGCTTCATTCTAAATATTGTCTAAAAATGTGTTCTTTAAGAATCTAATGAACATTTGTGATGGTCACTGCCTTGGCTGAATACCAGGCTATTACTAATTGTTTCTGTCTCTCTGATCCCGAGTACTACCTTATGACACATTTGACCTTTTTTAGTTCATAGTAAATTATCTTTACTCATCTTGGCTTCAATTAATTATGTTAGGCTATATTTAAGAAACTAATTATCTAAGCAGACTGAACAAATTTACAAGGGTATACTTTGACGATATCTTCCAACAACTGATTTTCACATGCAGGGAGGGTGGTTTGCATGGAGCAGTTATAAAATAGCCAGAGACATGACCTTATAAGCCAGAAAAGATTTACCCTGACAGTACACCAGTTACACCTCCACGGTTGTATCTCCCAGCTAAAGTTAATTTTTACATTCTGGAAAATTGGCAACAAAAATTATTTAAAGTACCGCAGTTAGTTGAAGTTTGGATGCAAACACTTTATCATATGTTCAAGTATTCACTGATGGATCCAGGGATTCTAAAACAGGAAGCACAAGTTTTGCATTAAGTGAGCCTATCCCAACTTTACCATATTCAGTGAAAAGAAGAACCCACAATACTTGTTAGTTTACAAAGTCAGCATTACAGGTAAAACAGCAGACTACAGTAAAAACAAATACACTGGATTCATCTGTAAGTGCACAGAGGGATAAAGGGAATTCATGAACATGCAGATAAACTATAGCAAAATTGGGCCTAAAACACACAGGATAACATTATGGATATGGCACTTAAGCTAAAAGGAATCCTCAAAAGACATTATAAAAGAATGGTCGCAAATTTGGTAAACAGGCACCACCTTTATAAATGAAACTTTAAAGTGGGTATAGGGCAACAAACAGGAGTGCAGAGGAAGATATTATAACAAGGCTTAGAGGTAGTCACAAGTCTCAATAAAACACTGTATTCATTAAACAAACACCCCACAGTATAATACTAACAATGCAGAGGGATTGGTAGACCTGCATGTCCTTTTACAATACCAGAAATTATCCAGAGAAAGAGAGAACACTTTAAAACAGTTATATGGAAATCTGGAAAGGAGGAGCTTTAACAACTCTGATCCAAACTCCAACTCAGTTGGTGGCGGCAATGAACCTGAAAGCTGAGTGCCAGTGGCCATAAAGCAGAAAACAACAAAGAAGTCACTGTGCAGGAGTAGGAGGAAATTACAGAGGGTGCAGACATATTGCATACAAAAACAGTCAAATTACAGATAAAAGTAAGCAAGGCAGAGGATTTAGGTGATAGGAGACGTCTCTATTAACATTCAAAAACAAGTTTGTGCAGGAACCCAAGGGAAGAGGCAGTGACTACCCGGCTCCTAGTTGGACACACAGGACTCAACAATACACATAATAGGCAGACACACAACCGGTTTATGTACCCACTGTGATCAGCCAGAATCAGCAAAGCATGTTTTCATGGATGCATTTTTTATGAGGGTGAGAAGAGGAGGTTAAGGAAAAAAAAATAAAACAATTAGAAATCAACACTGTATTAAATATGATGGGAACTGGGTCTTGTAAAATAAACAATAAATTAAAGATATTTTAAAAAGAAACTAAAATAATAGAGATAATATAATTTTTGTTGTTTTTATTACTGCCTATAGTTTCTGCCACACTCCAGTCCGGTAGGTGGCGGTAATGTACTGTTTTCCAATCAACCCAAAAGAAGAAGAAGAAGAAGTCATTCACTGGTTGTTGTTAGCTTGTCTTCTACGGCGCTGCTTCAAAGCTTGTGTTGGGGTGCGAGACGAAATTTGAGGCGTCATGTTTCTACCTGAATAAATTCATGAGAGAGTGAGAACTTCGACGATTTCGGTTGTTCGCCTGCTAGACGATCTGTCAGCGACGATGCTCAGGTATAAATTGCGCTCTGAAATTCTGTCGTTCACTAGAAACCATGAAGAAGAGATAGCTTAGCAAGTGGCTAGCCGTGTGAGCTAACAGTTAACTAAAGCGAAAACGACAACTCTAATTGTGTCAGATACAGTTATTATAAGCGTGTGTTACACAGCCAACACAGCAGGAAACATGACGTATCACAGGTGATGATAGCAGCTGTTGTTTGGGTGATGTTGCGGGTTTGCTTAGTGTTATATGAGCTCGCAAAAAAATACATTATTATTATTTTTTTAAACCAAATATATCACCTAACTAAAAGCAAAGCAGTACTACGGAGTACACAAAACTGATTAGGGTCAGGCATGAGAAATAAACAATGAGACAACAAAGTTTTTTCTCATTATGCTCTGAGAAAAAAAAAAACTCCATGAAAATATTCAACTTTAAATTCAATTTCGAGCATACAGTTGAAATTAAATACATTTAATTTGACATTATCAAATAAGTTTTTGTACTTCAGTCTCAGCCTTCATCCCCATTCATAAAAAGGAAAATAATCAGAGATTTCGAGAGTTGTAATAGTTGTTATATTATTATTATTATTATTTAAAAGTAATGCCATTTGACTGTTTGAGGGTCTGTAAAATGTATAACACATCATTATGAGATGCATTAGTAGTTATCCTCTTCAAATGTCACTGAAACAAAGTATGTGAAGCAGAAGTATAAAAACTGATTTGATTAAACAATTCTTAACAACCTTTTTTTGTAAAGTTATCATAAACATGATTTTTTCTTTCTTCTTTTTTTCTTGACACTAGCACCACGACCAGCAAGCTGAATGTGTTGGTCAACAAACTGCACGAATACTTGGCCCAATCCCCTGTTGAGGGCACCAATGGCACTCCAAACTCACAGGATGTTGACGGTACAGTTGTTCAATGATTACAGTGGTGGAAAGATTATAATGATCATGCTTTACAATTCTATTTAACTTATCCTCTCTGAAACAGGTTTGCCAAACAAGAGCTGTTTTATGGGAAACCCAATAAGTCAAACGGAGACAGAGGTAAGTGAACATCCCTGATGTATGGATCAGTTTTCATTTTCGAACGCTAACAAATTAACACCGACCAAGTGCCAAATTGTGGGTAGTTTTTCAATTTTTTGGGGGGGAGGGAATTTAAGAGGGCTATCCACCCAAATAGTCATGTATAAAACCTTAATGAGTTTTAGGTGCGTTAAGTGTAGCTGCAGCTTCTCTCCTGCTCCTCTGCTGTCTGTGTGTCTGGGGTGCACTGATGCACACCAACATGTATTATGGTTGGACTTCAACAATCAGTAACTTAAAGATAGTAACATCTCTCGTGTTGCACGGAGCCCCCGAAGGCTCAGATACATTTTTTATTTATTTATCTATGCTTACAGATTTGCAATGGACACTGTTTCTTGAACTGTGCACTTGGATTTGCATTGGAAATCGGTGCACTCAATGAGGTCTTTATGTTGACAACTATTTCTGTGTAGCATATCAGCGCACACGTTCAGTGCATCCAAAGTAGGTGCAAATGTGTCTATCATTTAAATTGTCCTAACCTCTCTTCAAACAAAAACAAGACATTTGTATTGAATGTTATTTTTTATTATTATTATTGTGTTTTTATGCGTTACTTAATGTGTTTTTATGGCTGTCTAGTCTTTTGTTATGCTTGTTATCGTAAGTTGGACAGAGTTGTGTGTTTTCTCTGCACTTTTACCCAAGACAAATTTCCCCCTGGGGACAATAAAGTTAATCTAATCTAATAATGTTGCGCAGAAAAGGCACAAATTGGTGCTGAAGAATCGACAAGAATGCAGTTAAAAATGTATGGTGCTTAAAATGTTATTTATATTTTTGAATGGGAAAAAATATTTTTTCATCTACCAATCAGCTTGGCCGTTAAGTCAAAATCTTAATTATAGGGCCTGGGCACTAATGTCCCACACAACATTTTCACAACTGGGTCCCTAAAATAACGTTCCATTCAGACAGAAATCCACTAAAACAGAGATTCTGCTGAATCAAAGCTAAAAAAAAAAAAAATTGGAAAGTGGTAGTCTTTGTTTAATTTCTACACAACTAGTTCCCCCTTCTGCTTTAAAAAAAATGTTTTGTAGTAAACTAAAATGTTTGATGGAAATTCAAAAATGTTACTTTCAACACTTATCTGTAAAAAAAAAAAGCAAACAAAAAAATGTGCATGAAGAAAACATAATCTACAGGACATGCATCCCACAATAGACTTTACTGTGAAGTATTTAACACCAATAGTGAAACTGCTAATGAAGGCTTCACTAATAAACTGCCTTGACTTTTAGGCAGGAATGGACGCCAGAATATCGAGGAGGTGAGTTGGCCTTTCATTCTTTCCCCAAACCTAGAAAAAGCTCTGTGGCAATAAACTTGCCAGTGTTTTCTTGTTCATTGCTGAAAGTACTTTATGTGTAATATTTTTTGTTGCTATGATGCATCCCATAGTGATCAAACCAAAGTAAATCAGGATTATTTTTGCACTGCATATAAGGGCGCACTCACGCTAGGCAATCAGTACCATGCTTAAGCACGCTTCACTCTAAATGTCAGTTCGTTTGACTAGTGTGAGTGCTCAAGCACGGTACACTTCCTTGGCCCTGGCCAATTGGAAGAGGTGTGCTTCGGCATGGCATAGTTCATGCACGAGCATAAGCACGGGTACACAGCTTGGACAGCCTTCATCAGTGTTTCCCCTACCATTATATTGGGGAGGCCCGCCCCCGCCCCCCCTTAAGGTCAAGTTAAAAAAAAAAAATATTATTATTATTTATTTTTTTAAAAGATTTATTTCTGGGCTTTTTGTGCCTTTATTGAAGGCACAAAAGATAGGATAGAGTCGAAAATCAGGGAAAGAAGTCATTTAAGGATACCTTTCCGATAGAAAAGGACAGCTGTCATTAAAAGTAACACATGAACACCAAGATTCCTTCAAGTGTTTGTGTCGCCGTGTCGGCTTGTCCCCACCCCCCCAACGTTGTAAACCTAGGGGAAACACTGCTTCATTATCAAGAAATGTTTTCAAGTTTTAAGTCTGTATCTGTTCTCCGATATGCAGAGGCGTACTCGACAGCGCATCCCCTTCATTAATTTTTTTATTTTTCGGTGTACGCCTGTCTCGTAAACAAAGTGTGCTTCATAATTATGTAATGCCATACGAGTGTTGTATTACCATGTTATGTAAAAGAGGTAACCGTGCTCAGGCCTGGTTAGTCCTGGAGCAGTGTGAGGGCCGGCCAGCGGGAGAATGAGGGGGGGGGACAATAGTGCTTATGGGACCACTTTGCATAGTGTGAGTGCGCCCTATTTTATACTTGATGATACTAAAACACTTTGGTTACTGTGTGCATCTTTTTTTTTTTCGTATTCCAAAGAAGCTGCCAACAAAAACTCTGGGACTTAAAATATTTATGTTTATTACAGAAAACCATCTGTTGTCATAAAGCACTCTGGACTGGATGAATCTGGGGACTCGGAGGCCAGTGAGGATGTGGAGTTACCGGTCAACACAAATGGTCACCTTGATATCACTAGATTGCCCAAAGGTAAGTCTTAATGTTGCCAAATGTGCGTCCCTTTAATACTCTTACACCTAGCCTATATACCAATATGCAACAGTGAACTGTCCATTGTGTTATGTCACGGTCTAAATATGTGTTTCAGTGGATATATTGAGGTCACTTTGGTCAAGAACATTTGAAATTCACAAGTGCTGAATACAAGACTAAATCATCAGTCTGTATAATTTCTGTATTCTTTTTGTATACTCTAAGGGATTAGAGGTTGACAGAGCCTTAGACAACGTTATGATTGACAAACATATTTGGTGATGACAGAATAGCTTGATTTATTGGAACTATGTCTTTTTACATCACAGGCACTGTGCTGGTGAGGCCTGAAGCTGTTGAGAATGGAAAAGACGACTTCAGGGGTCCAGAGTTCCGCAGCCGCAAACCAGGTGTTCTGAGGAAAGAGTTTTCAAGAAGACGTGGAGGTCAGTTACTGCTAATGATAAGACCGAACATTAATTCAAGATTACTCACAAAGCCATGTCCTAAAGGTAAGGGAATGTGACAGTGGTGACATGTATTAATTCAACAACTGAAGCAACTTGGGATACAAGGCAAAGAGACATGAAGGCTTAATAGAATAGAATAGATCTTAATTGTCAAAGCAATAAAACTACAATTTGTTAAGAAGCTCTTGTCAGTGGCAGGACAGATAAAAACACAGGAATTACAACTGTAATGACGGCATTAAAAGCACATCATAAGAACAATAGTAAAAGGCACTATAGTCCAAAAAACCCCTCCTAAAATAGAAAGTGTAAACAGTGAAAAGTAGCGGTCAAGTTCAATAAACAGTAGGGCAGTTTACGACCACTTCTCTGATGCTGTAGAGAATTTCAAAGAATTTAATAATTTAATGATTTTTTTTTTGTCAGTGCACATCTGATGGAGGACAGTCATAAAAACAGTGTCTAAAATAAATAAGGCTTTTATGGGGAGTTCCACTGTCATGTATTTTATGTGTATAGAAAGTTCAGGCAAAAGTTTTTTTTTTTATGCTCTAGTCGCCTCTGCAGCATTCCCACTCCACACCGGCCTTGGCACATTTTGGTCCTAACCACTAGTGTTGCTTGAGACTTGAGACTAGAGACTTGACCTGTAGACTATGTTGAATTTAGGTCTAGGCTGAACAATGTAGTCTCATAGTGTTTAAGAAACCCCATTTATAACCTTTGTGTTGCTAATCCCAGTGGTGTTCTTTCTCAGGAAGTGAACACATGGAAATTGTCAGTTGCACTGCATGTGGCAGACAAGTGAACCACTTCCAGAAGGACTGCATCTATCGCCACCCAGTTCTTAAAGTACTCATTTGTAAGGTGAGTGTTATAGTAATCCTCCAAATTCATAGGGTTGCTCAGAGGTATTTTAAAATGTCCTATGACCCCTGTCTTTATCAGCATGCAAATCTCTTCAAAAAGTAAAAAACCAGAAGACATTTGATGCATTCTCTTTTTAAAATATATAGCTTACATGAGATTACCTTCTTTAATGGCGGAGTCTACATACATTCTCTATGGAGCAGCTCATAATGTGGCATGATTCTGACATCACTACTCTCTTTTTCAGTTCTGTTAGCTCTGTGTGATTAAAGGGATACTTCACCCGTTGAAACATGAATTTGTAGATAGATAGATAGATAGATAGATAGATAGATAGATAGATAGATAGATAGATACTTTATTGATCCCAAGAGAAATTCAAAGCATCCAGTAGCAGGTTACAAGACGTACATGACATGAAACATTTGTTACAAATTAAGCCGCAAAAATAAGCAGCAAAACTGATGCCCCCCTCCCATACATATATATATTAATCCGAAAAAAGATTTAAAGAATACCCCTTGATGAAACAAACTTAAACTGTCCAATTAAAAATAGATTTATACAAGAAATGTACATAACCCGTGCAGGGATAAAAATGTGTAATTTAAAGCAAGAACCTATAAACAGTTGAGGGAAAAAATCTGTAATTAGACCTGAATATAAAAAAATAAAAAAGTGTTGACCTTCTGAAGTTGTGTTGTTTATATTTGTACAGCAATGTTTAAAAAAGCAGTTAGTGCAGAGTTATCAAAAACAGACATTAAATAACAGGCAGTGCAAACATTAAATTAAAGGTGCTATGTAAGTAATTGAGGTGCTCATTAAAGTGTCCAACTAGAGGCTGACTCTTGGGACAGCTGTGCAGATGGGAAGTGGAAAAAGGAAGATTTAGTCCAAGTGTGTGCTTTCCCCCTGCCATAACCGTGAGGTGTTGTACAGACGTATGGCCGGGGGGACAAAAGAGTTCTTGAGTCTGTCTGTGGAACAGGATTGTGACCGCAGTCTGCCACTGAACTCACTCCTCTGTCTGGTGAAGGTGCTGTGCAGAAGGTGGTGAGTGTTGTATTGACATTTGGTCACATATGTAAACACGCAGCTACCTGCTTTACATTAGGCTGTAACAGGCATTTCCAATACAGGTATCAGCATCTGAGAATTTCTATTGTTGGTTTATATTTAAATAGATTGAAAACACTGTGTCCAGTTTGTCAGTCAACAACTCAACTGTTTGGAAAAAAAAACAAAAAACGATCAATTACATCTGTGTTATTTCAAGTGCTTGAGTTTAAGAAATCCAAATGTGTTGAAAACTTTTCTGTGATTACGTTTATTTTTTATTTTTATTGAAGATCATTTTAACTGTAAAGAATGAATAGATCAAAGTTCAAACTGTCTCTAACTCTATTGATTGTTTTGTTTTTTTCAGTCTTGCTATAAGTATTACTTAAGTGATGACATCAGTAAGGACGGGGATGGAATGGATGAGCAATGCAGGTAGGATTTGTCGTATTTAAAATGTAAAAACTTAAAAAATAGACCTATCCATAACTTCCTTTATACTAAGCTCTTGTAAACCGCGTTTATCACCTCTTAATTTTTCCTCAAATAGATGGTGTGCTGAAGGAGGAAACCTGATATGCTGCGACTACTGCAGCAATGCTTTTTGCAAGAAGTGCATTCTAAGGAATTTGGGAAGAAAGGAACTCTCGGGCATATTGGAAAGTAAATGGTACTGCTATGTGTGCAACCCGGAGCCCCTCTTTGACCTAGTGGTAGCCTGTGACAACGTCCTGGAGAACATGGAGAGTCTTTTGCATCAGCAGCGCAAGAAGAGCCGAGTAGGCCAGGAAAAATCTGGACTTTACGCCATGTTGCCAGGCTTGTCCCGAAAGCTTCCTCTTGATAAATGGGATCACACTGGTATGGACGGAAATGTTGTGTTTAATTACAACACACTGCAGATATCGAAGGAGATAACCAAAAAAGCCAAACATTTAGTTGACTCAACAAACATATTAAACCGCATATTTGTCAATTTTATTAATTCTGTTACAAAGAGCAAACAAACCCCAGGAGTTCGCAGTCTGTATCTAAACTCTTTTTTGTCAGTTTATAAAGGTTTGCGAAAATCCCTCACAGCTCTCGAGGAAAGCCTTAAGGAGGAGTTCAGTGACTTGAATCTTGTTAGCTGTTGGGAGAAGTTCCTCAGTGAGCAGTGCAATAGCCAAGCTGTACCAGAAGCAGAGCTGGACATCTCTGATAAAATATGCTTGGGTGTCTTGCAGAAATTGGCAGGTGAACATTTAGATGATGATGACTCTGACTCTAAGGGCTTCACAGATGGACTAACCACCCATAACTGTCCTGGGGAAGACTCGCGTGAAGCCAAACAGAGGCCACAAAAAATTGGTGGGAATACCTCTGAAAGTGGGGTCAACATGACTAAAACACTTGTAGTGAAACTAACACCTGTACCTATGGAGCAAGAGCAATCCAATGACAACCCAGAGATGAACAAGGGCAGCTGCATGACAGATAAGAAGTCAGAGGAAAAGAATGCCTCAGAGGATGAAGAGACAGGTGTTGTAGGGGCTACAGCTGACAGCAAAGTTAGCAATGACAACTCCAGTGCATCTCCACACCAAGAGGAGGAACAAGGCAATAGAAGATCTCCTCGTGTGAAGACAACACCTTTGCGTAGACAAAGTGATGTCAAGGTAAAACAGTCTCTTTCTGCTGCTGATAGTGACAGTGACTCTGACCCTGAGCAAACCTCCAGCACAGTTCCAGCCAAAAACCCAGAAAAACAAAGTCTAAGCAGAGAAAGAGACGACTCGGACTCAGACGAAGTCCCTGCAGCCCTGCTTGAGCGAGCGGCCATATCACAGAGTTCTGATGATGCTCAGAGTGATGAGGATGGGAAAGCGTCAACTAAGGTGGCCAAGAAATGTCTCTTTTGGCTCACTAAGAACACTCCGCTCTCACCTGAGAAAATGCGCCGCAAACGCAAGATGCTGGACCGGGGTTCCCCCGAGCCTGACTCACATGACCGAAGAGTAAAATCTCGAAGGGAAAGTGGGACTGATTCCTCGAGTGATGATCAAGGCACACACAAGGAGGTAAAGCACTTGAATACCCTGAGGCCAATAGGGAAGCCTCACCTGGCCAAACGAGAGGACAAAGGGGTGGCTAGAAAGCAGAGCAGGTTACAGGCTTCAAAGTCAAAGTCTTCAACTCCTCAGGAAGCAATGGATTCGTCTTCCTCATCCAGTGAAGATGATCAAGATGACGACTCGGAGAGTGATGGGAGCAATCAGAAGATGAAGCCCATCACTGAGAATGTGCCCTCAATGGGAGCAGCAGCATTCCATCAGTCTTCAGGTGAGTTTCTCATCCTATGAGACTGCAAAATATTATTGAGTATTTCAGTTAAAACGTACAGTACATTTGTCACTAACTGAATAGTTCTATCGATTGCCTGATTATAACTGGAAAACTAAATTCACTAGACTTTGATAGCTGTTACTAACCATTATCCTTAATAACGCTAAGTCGCTGCAACCTCATATTCTCCCGTGACCAAATTTGCGAAATCTAGCTGTCAACATTGCTCATCAGTTTGTGCTCCTTTTACAACATATAATATTCAGTAAATTCTGCCAGACATCAATCTTGCCCAACTCTTCATTGAGTATTGAGCAGGAGCCACTGCGCTTAATAAAGGATCAGTTGTGTTGAAGTGTGTGTCCTACATGACAACTAAGCATCAACAAATCTGAGTAAATAGTTTACAAAGAGGAGGGTGATCACAGCATAAGGAGGATCTAATATTAGCGTGTCTGCAGACCAAATACAGGCCAAATGTTGGCTGTGGAAGATTTTTTTAGATCACTTGCTAATGTGGTAGTTCTTCTATTAATGTAACAATTAAAAAATCCATTCTAATGTTAGAAATGTCATAGAGCATTAGTAGGGTCAGTGTAAACTCTTGTTTTTTTTCTGAGTGCCAGCTGCTTTTTTCAATTGTTCCCAATGAGAAGTGTTTGCGGTAGCAGACGGCCAGACAAAGAAAAAGCGTTCAGCGTAAAATTTACATTTCATAGTTAAAAAAAAAAAGTGACTCTGTGACTAAGCATTTTGTGTATATCTAATGGGATATAAAATACCAGGTAGCTTCTCTTGGTGGTATATCAGTATAATGCTGCTTGCAGTTCCCTGTTATCTGGTCTTTGATAATGGACACTGCTGAAGCAACATAACTTCCTTTACTGAAAAACTAACACTACTTTTTTATTTTGTTTTTGTAGGAGATGAGGAGCAGTCTGAGCCCTCGTGGGCGGCAGAAGATGATGATGACCCAGAAAATAGGTATGGATCAAAAAGCCCAGATGTAGAGTTTGTAAAACAGCCTAAATGTGGGAAAAAAGCTGGAGCAATGAACCCTAACATCTCTGAAAAGTCTAGCAACACTGGTGTTATTCAGACTCAGTTACAGTCTATTCAGACAAGACCGAAGCGAAGCTGCAGTCGGGCCCCAGCAATCAAATACACGTTCTAAAGGTACACTGTGAAAGCACAGGGCCAAAAAATAAAGCAGGGACTCTGAACCTAGCTTGGAATGGGCTGCATACTGTGCCTATCTGTGTTTTATTTAGTGTATAAGTCAGCACGTCTGTAAATACCAGAGATACAGTTTAATCAAGATTTGTATTCTATTATTGCCTTGGCAACCCCCAAACTGACATAACAGGGGAGACCTTGAAGTTGAGCTTTCTGGCCTTTTAGAGGTCTGAGCAAATATTTGAAGAATGACTGAATTCATTTTGCTTTACGGCGCAACCCGTTCAGATGTTACACGTTGGTTTTCTACACTTTTTGCTAAGGTTAAACTTCAGTGTACTCCCACATGAGCTGTACAAACAACAACATTACTTTGTGAAGTCATATTTACTTTTGTTTTTACTGATACTGCAGTGTCAGCTATTTTATGTTTATTAATGGTTTGTCAGGCTGCAGAGTTGAGCATTTGTGATGTTGTTATGCTTTGCCCTCAAACCATCCTATTTTTGCATTTCATTCTTAATTTAAATCTACGGGGATCCAAATCTGGAAGTAACAACCTAGATTTCATAATGGCTAAAAGCTTTTTTTAGTCGAAAGGCCTGTGACAGAGTACTGTGAGTGCATTTTATGCCATTCAGCATTAAAAGGACACATTTTAATGATGTTACAGACTGTGTTAATACTGACAACAAAGTTTATTCAGCAATTCTTCTACCACACATTTTAATGTCATAATATTTGACGTGTGAATAAATGGTAAATGGACTTGAGTTTATATTGCGCTTTTCTAGTCTTCCGACTACCCAGAGTGCTTTTACACTGCATGTCACACCTACCCATTCACACCCTTTCACACACTGATAGTAGTGATCGCTATGTAGTATCATCCATCAGAAGTAACTAATCCCATTCGGGAGAAATTCGGGGTTTAGTGTCTTGCCCAAGGACACATCAGACATGTTACCCAGCTGGGGATCGAACCCTTGACCTTCCGGTTGAGTGGCGACGACTCTACCTACTGAGCAACAGCCGCCCCTTATACAAATGGTCAAGTTATTTAGAAGCTTTTGTATATTTACTATGCTGTGGGGAATATGAGAGAGGTGACATGTTTTTAAGGACTTGTCCTGTTTTTACTGGTGCATTTTGGAGACATGTAATTTTGTTTCCCCGTAGTACTGCTTTTAGAAAGATCCAAGGACACATTTTTCCATCACTCTACCACTTGCAGTACTGAAAGTTTATCACTGCTCAGGGCCAGGTGCTGATAAAAAGCCATGACTTTATCTGAAACAAAATGTTACAAAACATGCAATAAGACATGAGAGAAAATATACTTTGAAATCTGAAATTACTCTTAGTTTGTAGTACAAGAAAAAATGTGAATTGGCATTATGTTTTGTTTTTTTTGACTCCAGTGTGTGGGCAGTGTGTGAGATGCCTGAGTTGGATTAGTGCAATTCCCATCATCGTTATCCATTCTCATTTACAGACTTCAATGTCAGCCATGCCAGTGTTTTTGTATGTTTTACCCCACTTTCTTTACACAGAGAATACATTTTTGCTGACCATTTTCCAAAGCAGACTGTAGCTTTAAAAACAGTTTCATTGATTTTTACTGTATAGACAAAATAAAGGTGCACCGATCGACCGGCTGTTTTAGGAGATTTTTATCCTGTTTGGTCATGACCGGTGACCAGCTGGTCCTGTAAAGTACATCTATACCTAAAAAAAATTCTGTGCCAGTCTCAGGTGTACACACAAGCTACATGTTTCATGTCATGTGCACATAATCACAGACACATAAGCTCGTGTGGACGGCAGGCGCCCATCAGCAGAGGCTAAAAAGCATCAACTTACTGGATGATAAACAAAGACCATTAGAATTTTTTTCTGGTGATCAAATAGCCTAATAAACAATGATTTATTATGAACATAAAATTGCATTTTTTTTCTAAATATTGGTTTTTGGACTTTTATGCATTTATTTGATAGAAGAGTAGATAGAGCAGGAAATCAGGGAGAGAGAGCGGGCAATGACGTAGGAATGGAGCCACAGAACTTTAACTCGGGGTGCCTGCTTAGACAACATAGGTTTTGCATAGGGCATAACCCAACCGCTAGGCCATCTGCGTCCCCAAAAATGTCATTCTAGATTTAAGAAAGGTTGCATGGAAGTTACGTTTTTGCTTTCAATAATGTTGCGTTCCATTTCACCCTGTTACCCCCAATTCACACATACTCCGTGCGCGCCGCGGTCCGTCAGCTCCGCGCAATATGTTGTACTTAGCTGCCACTCTAGTCAATCATTGTGTTCACACAGGGCGCGCTGTGGTCTGTCTGTGGCGCGTGCCACCAACGGCACTACGCTCTGCTCCGTTTCAAATACGCAGAGAGTCTATTTTCCCCGGAGTACGATGCAGGCACGCGTCAAGCTGGACAGAATATGACAGCCCGGACAGGAAGTCAGACAAGGAAACGCACAGAGCATCCGGTCAATTTCTAAATAAAACACAATATACGGACTCGTGATCGTATTTCTCATCACTTTATCAACATGACGTCAAAACAGGAACCGAATTAACAACAATGCATCCTCAGAAAGACAAAGCAACATGTTGTTTGCATGTTTTTCTCTTTATTCCCGCGGGATCTTGTAGTTCTCCTGTGATGTGTCATGGGTGCGTTCCGCTGCGCTGATGTCCCAGAAACGGATCCAGTGTGAATGGGTGCGAGCCGTCGGACAGAGCAAAACCGTAGCACTCATGGACCACGGCGCGCACGGAGTATGTGTGAACTGGGGGTGAGTTGCCAGTCTGATGCGTCATCTGGAACGCCCACTGAAGTCGGAATTTTGTCTCGGAAACTTGGATTAACTTCAGTAGCCCAAGTTTAACTCCCAACATGGGTGCTACATTCATCAAGCGCAGTCTTGTTTTAGTGTAATCGATCACACTGATGGTATTGTGAAAGTTCCATTCGCGGACATGTTGTCATGTGACTTTGGCCCTCAAACTATCACGTGTGAGCTAACCAAACAAAGGTTCTGCTTGGAGGCGGTAATGTTGCTTATTCGACTCGTCACTGGAATGTGGTCAACTAGAGTGTGACATGATGACATCATTCCCAGCTGTGACATTTCCTGAAACAAAGAAAATATTAAAATCGACTAAAATCAGAATCGGCAGGTCAGACCTTGCAATCGGTGCATCTCGAACACAAACTGGTACTCTTTAACCCTGCTTGACATGTCAACCAGCTGTCAGCTTTTGCTAAATTGAAGAAGAAAAGAACAATTGGAGTTAAAAGCCTTCCAGGTCAGTTTCATTCAACATATTTGAGAGGGTTGTATATCTGAGAATTGAGAGTGGGCTATGAAACAACATCCATCTTAGGCAAGAGGCACAGACTTCACTTTGTGCTTTTAATGACATCCATTTTTCTTTCTTATGTTTTTTCCAGGTCGGATTTTTTGACAGCACAACAGTGATTGCAGTGCTGTTAAGCACCAATCGCTTAAATGTTGGATATTGTAGCCTACTATCGGCAACACATAGTTTTTGTTTTTATGACAAAAGTCTTTTTTATTTTGCTGTAAAAGTAGCACAACTTAAACTGTTGAAAAATGGTCTGCAAAAGTGTAAAGTTTACTCTGTTAGTGGTTAGTAGGCTAAAACATAAAGAGCATGTGATTACCAATGGCAGTTATGCCATGTAAATGTGTGGCATTATGTAGATTTTTGTTTATTTGTTAGGATCCTCTTTAGCTGTACCCAGGAGCTCAGCCATTCTTCCTGGGGTCTACACGTATCTTCTTCAGTGTTATTCTCTTCATCTTCTTTGCATGGTCTAAATGTGTCAAAAGAGATTCAAAGCTCTGCCTGGTCCGTAGATGCTGCTGTGGCCTGGAATCACTGTAATGCAGCTTCTTTGTAAATAAAATCTCATTGGATGTTGGATCAAACGTCAGTGAAAATGGCTGGTATCACATGTCCAGTGACCTGCATTGACCTCTATGAGCTCAGCGGCCCTGAGCGCACAATAGAGTTGTGAGAAAGGGTTCATTTTGGGCAGACAATTGATCTGAGTGTGGGAGGACTCTATTCAAACCAGTCTGAGCTGTTTGACTCTCAGTTTTCATAAATCATATCAGGTCAAGCACTTGTTTGAAAACTCTCGTTCAGTAGATGGTATCAAACACAGAAAAGTATTGAATCTTAATCCCCCACCCCTTTTTTATATTTATTTTAAGCGCCCCATTTCTTTAGTTTTTATCCTTCCCGGGTGCATTAAGTGGTATAAAGAAACAGATTCTTTGTGTAAATACCTATCTAAAGTGATGCTTTGTTTTGTCCCAAGTTTTCCTCCCTGTTACACAGAACATTGATTTGCTGGTACGGTACCAGAGGAGTGCTTTGCTCTTCAAATGCGAGCTGCCGTGTATAGTTGAGCTAGCGATCAATGATAGCTGTTCTTTTAAAAATCCACTTGCAACAAAAGAAGACAAAATGTGTGTCCAACTCAAGCAGACTTAACACTTTGTAAACACTATAAGAAACTCTTAATTGTCTTTTTTCTGTGAAGAAAACCTGTTGTTGTAATAAATTCTTACTTTTGAAAACCCCTCTGTCTCTTTTTTTTGTACTTCTTCATCCGTTTATTTTTTGTAGATGTCTTCAAGTGTTCTGAATGTTTAATTTAATAAATACTAGTTGTCCCTACCTTTTATCTAAGCACAAGATGGGTTTGACCAGAAATCAGTGACTCTATTAAATGTCTGTTCAGATTTACAGTACATTTATTTAAAGGCTAACAGCTGAAGCACTACTGGTCATGAAACACTTAATATGTTTTATGTCAGTCAAACTGTTATGACACATTTGCTTTTGATCTATTGAAAAATATCCAGCTTAAGACACTAACTGATTATGAAATGAACCTCAGGTACCTTTTCCCTTTTTTCTACTTTTGAAAGAATCGCTAAGAAAATTCTGTTGGCCCAAATCAAAGCCAACTACTCCTCGGCTGATGAAATATCTACGGAGGAGGAAACACACGATGAGGAATCAGATTCGGACATCGACAAGGAGGTCAAAAAGGGGAGTGAAGATGAAAGTGATGCAAATGGTAAGTCATTTATTGAAAGCACCAGCTTTAGATATACTCTTGTGCATCATTTTTTATAAGCACAAGTATTTTCAATTTCTAATCTTAATGAAGAGAGCCCACTTTAACATTTGTACATAAAAGCCATAATAAGTCAGCTGTAAGGTGACTTGTGGAGTTAAAAGGGGAAATGATAAGACTAAACTTTTACTTCAGGGGAAGACTCTTCAGCGCCATCTGACACCCCGTCTGATAAGCAGAGCAACAGGCACCATCTCCTCCGTCACAAACTCAATTTTGATGGAGGGACATCAGGTGACAAGGCGGTGGCAGAGACTGAAGAAGGAAAGCAGAACCAAAGAGACAAAAGCATCGACCTGAGCTGTAAGAACACATCCGACATTAACAATAAATACCCAGGTAGGGGGCACATGATCCGCCTTAATGTCTTCTTTTGATTTCTTTCAAGCCGATAGTGAGACTGATATTGACGACGAGTTGGGGCCAGAAGAAGATGGGATGAGCGTGGAGCTGAGTCACTCCGAGGATGAAGCAGGTGGAGACAAACTGAAAAGGTAAACATTTTTTAGATGCCATTGATCAGGAAAGTGAGGAATACAAAGGAGAAATCCTGCCTTCATATTATCTCGTTATTAACACTTATTATGAATTGGCGCTATTATAAAACAATGATTGATTGATTGATAACATCAAAACAAGGTAGTACTATAACAAACAGTTCTGGTTTGATTTAACGTATAAATATATATGTATAAAACGAATGAGATTAAGTAAAAGCACAATTACTGCAGTGGAAGACTGAACCTTTGTCCACGTCACAGCATGTTCATCTCATCAGTGAATGTTCATCTCCATTAAGTGCTCCAGTGGCTCAGTGACAGTTAACCAACAAACACCTCAGTGGGGCCCTGATGGTAAATACGAATGTATCAAATAGAAATGATTACTTCTTTTTCAATGTCACATTATTGTTGCAGTACAACAGAGCTTCTCAACCATTTGTTTTCAATAATGATCCATATTGGTTATATGTATTTTTGCAAAATATTTGAAGGAAATAAAATAATTTACACATACAGTACAATACAGCGCTGAGTGATGGTTGACTTCACTAAACAAGCTGTTTGTTTTGTGACAGACAAACCTCTAACGATCTGAGCTGGATTTAAGCAATTCAATTGAAACTGGCTTTGAGTAAACAACAACACATGAATATGAAATGCATTTTTTAATTCCTGAATGAAAAACACGACATTTACTTTATACTACTTTGCTAAAAGTTGCCTTAAGCGAACCTATTTCTGTCGGTCACACTGTAAACTTTTATATTAATAGAGATAGAATTGCTTTATTAACTTTACATTCATTTTCATTAATGAGTTTCGCTCTTTTTTTTTTTATGGCTCCAGACAATCCAGTAAAGATAAGGAGGCATCCAGCAGTCAAGACCAGTCGATCAAAGTGCCCTACATTTTGTTGTCAGACTCCAGCGATGAAAAGGTAGCAGCTCATGTTATAACTTCTTTGTTTACCACTTACCTGTTTTTCCTTATTTATCATACCTCACTGTTGCTCTCAGACGAGGACTTTGTCATGTAACGGTCTTATTGCTTCTCTATGTGAGCAGAGTGATAAAGAGGATGCAGATGAGGATACGAGCGACGGTAAAGGAACCCCTAAAGGACGCAAAAAGATTCGCAAAATCATCGATGATGAGAACCTGCGTGCAGAGACCCAGGAGGCTGTCAGGGAGGAAGAGGAGAGGTGCCAACGACTGGCAGACAGGGAGAAACAGCTGGAGGACATGAGAACGGTACTGCACACAAACAGAGTCTAAACTGCATTGTGTTATAATGAATACATATAAAGGGAAGTATTGTTCACGAGATGCTTGTATCCTTTTTCTTATAACACTTACCAGTAATGTACTTCTATTGGGGGCGGCAGTAGCTCAGTCTGTAGTGATTTGGGCTGGGAACCGGAGGGGCTGGTTCAAGTTCAGGTGCGGACCAAATCCAGAAGTTGGTCTGGTAGCTGGAGAGGTGCCAGATCACTTCCTGAGCACTGCCGGTGTGCCATTGAGCAAGGCACTGATCCCCCCCCCCCACCATCAGCTCAGGAGCACTCACTGTGGGCCGCTCCGTCACTCTGACATCTTTCCATTAGTGCATGTCCATAGGATCCTGTTTGTGCATCTGTATATTTCAGCCTATGTGTGTGTTGCATGACTTAGAGTGTAAAAACAGAAATTTCAATCAATAAAAGTAAATCTTAATTAATGCTGACTGTCTGCTGCTGTTTTACAGATAATACCGGAGGAGCTGTCTCAAGTTGGGGGCCCCATCACCACTAAACTGGTCCTGGATCAGGACAAGAAGACCAAGGAGCCTCTTGTTCAGGTGCACAGGAACTTGGTGACGAGACTGAAGCCTCACCAGGTGGATGGTTAGTGTGCGCTTTTTTCTACAAATTGTCTGACATGGACACCAATTTATTGTAACGCACTTCACAGACATGTAACAGCAAGAGATAATTCGGCTCTTATTTACCTGAGTTACGCATTTCTTGTCTGTAAGCACTTTTACAATGTTCATTGAAAGCCTTAGATTATTTGAATAAATATATTATCTTAATGATTGATCCACAAAACAACACGTTTTCTCAGATCTTAGCTGCACAGAGTCAAATTCTTGTTTCTGGTTAGAAATAATTTTTATCTTTTAATATTGTATTTATTTATTTGTTCCTTCCAACAGGTGTTCAGTTCATCTGGGACAGTTGCTGTGAGTCTGTGAATAAGGCCAACTCTGCCCCTGGGTCAGGCTGTATTCTGGCACACTGTATGGGCCTGGGGAAAACTCTGCAGGTGAAGACATGCACAGACCTGCACCCCTTGTCCTTGTTTGCTTTAATTAATCCTTGACTAAGGATAAACAATATTTAAAACACTTTGAATATGTATTTTTGCACAAAATAACCAATCATCCCTTACCTTAATCTATGCTTTATTTTTTGTTTTTTAAAATTTTCTTACATATTCATACTTGTGTTACTTCTTAGGTTGTGACCTTCCTGCACACAGTGCTGCTGTCAGAGAACCTCAAATTCAGAACTGCTCTGGTCGTGTGTCCACTTAATACCATCCTCAACTGGGTGAACGAGTTCAAGAAATGGCAGGACAACATGGGGCAGGATAGAGTCAAGGTTTGAAAAGCAGTTCAAATCTTTATAAGCAAAAATGGGCATTACTGCATATTTTACTTCATGACATAATCTTTTCCTTAATATCACACCTATCTCACTTCAGGTAACAGAATTGGCTACAATAAAACCTCAAGAACGAATCTGCGCTCTGCGGAGGTGGCAGAGGGACGGAGGAGTCATGATCATGGGCTACCAGATGTATCGCATGTTGTCATTAGCTCAGAAGATCAGCAACGAGAATGTAAAGAAGGAGTTTAAAAGCATACTGGTGGATCCAGGTACAGTATTTAACTTATAAACTCCATTATGTTGTTGAAGTATGACCTGGTTTAGCACCCCATGTGTTTTTTTACAGGTCCAGACTTTGTGGTTTGTGATGAGGGCCACATCCTGCGCAATGAAGCTTCAGATATTTCCAAAGCTTTGAATGCAATCAAGACTCGACGAAGAGTGGTGCTAACTGGCACACCGCTACAGAACAACCTGATTGAGTGTAAGTCTGCATCACATCACATTTTAAGTAACAC
This sequence comes from Labrus bergylta, assembly GCF_963930695.1. Taxonomy (NCBI): domain Eukaryota; kingdom Metazoa; phylum Chordata; class Actinopteri; order Labriformes; family Labridae; genus Labrus; species Labrus bergylta. Next base: position 11,334,456 of record NC_089208.1, read on the forward strand.
CATGAGGTCACATTATTACACACATTACTTTTACTGAATGAGTATCATCTGTTATTTTTGCAACACACTGAGCTCATTTCACTGCGTATCTTTCTATTTCTCTGGCTGTGAGCTGAAGTGTTGGTTCCCTTTAAAGGGGCTGTTGACAGATCTATTTGTTTTCTACCTCGAGCTAAATTACATATGTAATACATTTCCAAGTAAATAAAACCACAAAAACATTGTATTGATAATCGGTTGGTTGGCAAGAAGGCTTCGTGAATTACACCACTTACTGAGATCTGAGTCAGTGAAGTGTGGACTAAAAAGTCAACCTTTTTAACTGATACACTTTATGTTCTTCCCACAGACCACTGCATGGTGAATTTCATCAAGAAGAATCTTCTGGGCTCTCTGGGAGAGTTCAGAAACCGATTTATCAACCCCATACAGAACGGCCAGTGTGCTGACTCCACACCTAAAGACGTCCGAGTCATGAAGAAACGTGCTCATGTCCTTCATGCTATGTTGGACAGATGTGTGCAGGTAAAAAGCTAACTTTGTATACATGCTCAAAATGGTTTGGTTTTATAGCCCAGATCTTACAAACATGTTTTTTTTTTTTTTTTTTTAGAGAAGAGATTACTCAGAGTTGACGCAGTTTCTACCTCCTAAACACGAGTACGTGCTGGCAGTGAGGATTTCCCCACTTCAGTATCGACTGTACCGCTTCTACCTTGATCACATCTCTGGTAAGAATCTCTGGTAGTATTTTTGATTTAAGAACTGTAGAACTTGATTGTCTGTCATTACAGGAGTGGAGGAATTTGAATGTTTAGAAGATGGTACGTTTTTAAATTCAAACAAATTCAAGTTTGTTAGGATATTCCATTTGCAGACTAAAATTCAGTAATTTTAGTCACTGAAACCGGCATTTGTTTTGGTAGAGACTATTGACTGGTTCAATCTTACATTAAAGTGTCATGGTATTACCTTTTTATTGTGACTTATAGATAATCTCCCCTTCTGCCTCACCATGTTGTAATTCATTGATGAACACGTGTTGAATTCTTCAGACAATGTCAGTTTTTTTTTTTATTTGATCAACGATCCATCAAGATAAGCCTGGCTAGGCGCTCAGATTGAATTGTGTTTGAGAAGGTGAGGATACAAGCAAAGGTTTCTTTTTTTCCAGGTGCTGTTCCATTGACTAACGGAGCAAAGGTGAAGGCCGGAGCAAACCTGTTCAAGGACTTCCATGTGTTCAGCAGGATCTGGAATCACCCGTGGTGCCTTGAGCTCAGCAACATCAGCAAAGAAAACAAGGTACAAACAACCCAGCTTGAACAGGTTGTTATGGCATGTTGGTAGTGTTCCATCACGTGAAGTGTATTTTACTGAGCTTTGATTACAGAGTGTGTTGGGAAAGAAGAATCAAGTTAAAGCTGCAGCTCAGAGGTAAGACATGTATAATCTCTCTCTACCATTACACATACATTTCACTTCATTTGGTTTTTATGAAAGCTTTTTGCACATCTTGAGCTATAATATACATGAGGAAGCTGTGTTAGTTTGATAAATCAGAATGCTCCAAAGCACATTGGCATACCAAGAGTTTTATTTTCATCTAATTCGAGAATAATATGTGTGATATATATATATATATATATATATATATATATATATGAGCATTGCACAAAAAGTCAGGAAATTTGTGTTTGGTAGATTATTTCTTTGTTGTAACAATGCTTCTTGGCAATAAATCTTATACCGTTGGAAATACCATACTGTTTATTTCCCTTTTAAATGGTGCCACATTTTCTAAGGAACATGCATTTGTGGGATGAGCAGCAGAGCTGAGTAAACTTGCCACATCTTTTCTGCCAGTGCCAAAAGCTTTTCATGGACTCAACACACATACTAAGAAGAGTGTGAGTGCTTTCTGATGCTATTTTTATGCTTGTTATGCTCTTTTTTTGCCTGATGTAGTGGTGTGAACCAAAATGGAGGGAGTGTGACCAACGGAGCTCCAACAGTGGAAGGTATTAATGCATTAATAATTCTTAATAACACTGTAGCATGCACACTAATACAGTTTGGCCTGTGCTGTCCTCTGTGTAGGAGAGAAATCAAACATCGGCTCGATATCTCAGAGTCTACCTGTGAGCTGGTTCAAAAGTCTGCTGTCAGAACAGGACTCCAAAATCAAGGAGCACTCTGGGAAAATGTTGCTCTTGTTTGAGATCCTCAGAATGGCTGAAGATCTAGAGGACAAAGTGTAAGTTAATACTGTTACCTGATGCAAGTTGAACTTTCTTTGAAGAAGCTGATGATTGATTATCCTATTCTTCTTCAGGCTTGTGTTCAGTCAGTCCTTGACTTCACTGAGCCTGATAGAGGATTTCCTCGGGGCCTCTCACCGGGCAAGATACCCTTCATGTTCTAAAGGTATTTTATGGATGATTAACATATAACTGATGTCTCCCTTATGGTACTTAACCTTTGATGATTCTTCTTCTTTGTTATCACTGAAGGCAGTTGGATCAAGAACATTGATTACTATCGTCTTGATGGTTCCACCTCTGCTACATTAAGGAAGAAATGGACGGATCAGTTTAATAATACTGCCAATGTCCGGTATGAATGAACTGACTCATCTTCAAATGTTATGCTTATAATGTCGGGGGGGGGGGATTATTATGATGAAGTTTAATTTTGGATCGTGTTTCTTTCTAGTGGCCGATTGTTTCTGATCTCAACAAAAGCAGGCTCACTTGGCATCAACCTGGTGGCTGCTAACAGGGTCATCATATTTGATGCCTCATGGAATCCCTCCTATGACATACAGAGCATATACAGGGTGTACCGCTTTGGTCAGCTCAAACAAGTCTTCGTCTACCGCTTCCTGGCTCAGGTAGGCATCTCTTCCTGGAACATATTTTGTATATGTGTTTATGTTTTTTTTTTATGTAAGCATTAACTATGAAGTTTGTGTTTTTTTGTGTCTCTTGTGCATTTGTTTTGAGATTTCATATTTTAAAGGAATTGTGCATCTCTAATTTAATTTACGCTTTTAATGCTGGAGCGTGTGTCATCATTGGCACACACACTTGGCAAGTTTGTAGTGCACAGACTGCACGGTGCAGGAAAAACAAATGTATTTCTATTGTTTTTAGATTTTGTTATATGAAAGTACAACATGTATATTGAATCCAGCTTTAGACTGTCCACATATACATAAATAGTTTGTGTTCTGCCACAGAGATGTCTTAGGAATTAGTGGATAATTTTGTACTTTTGTGGTCACTTTAAAATATTCTCACCTAACTATCGTTTGGAGTGATGCTGTGCTGCTCTTCACAGCTCAAAGACATGTGACACCCGAGGTTAGGGTTACTGAAACGCTCAAAACTCTAGGAACTTTTCAGAAACATATTGGAATTCTTGTCTGAAATTTTCATGAACATTAATCAAAATTTTGTGAAACCTGTTCTTTTTTGTGAATTTAGTCTGAAATTATTGGAAACCTTAATCTGAAAATTTTGGAAACTTCTGTAATTTTCAATGAGTATTTTGAGTTTTGTTTTTTTTTCGAAACCAATCATCAATGATTTGGGGAAATTTTTTGGGAAACTTTATGGAACTTCATGAGAAATTCTTTAAAACTTTGGTCTGAATTTGTGAGTGAGAAGCAGGATTATGAATAGGATGCAATCTGTGGCAGTGGGCCAATGGAGATTTTGCAGGACAGGGCTGATTTGGTCACAGGAGTAATGGGTAAGTAGGCGCTCAGAGTTCTTGACAAACTGATGTTTATTGAGGACTTGCCAATGACCTATTGTAAAGAATGCTGTTGCAGCAATCAGGTCTAGATGTAATGAAAGCATTGATCAGTGTTTCAGTAGTGGAGAAGGCGAGTTATGGACGTATTCATATACATTTGAAAGTTCGACCCTAAACAGATCTACCAGGGATGCACTGATGCATCGGTTCAACATCGGTATACTCAGTATACATCAGTGTATCGGCCATGTTGACAGACATCAGCTTATCGGCAAATGAACCAATGTCAGTAGCTGTTGTTTGTTTGTTGTGCCAAATCAATGTAATGCTGGCATCAAGTAAACCTAAATGTGGAATCAGAGAAGTGGTTTGTTATTGGGCAGACGAAGTCACCTGTTGAACAAACTCTGAATTGTTCTTATTGTCAAAACATGGGAGAAAATAGTGGCCAAAAGAAGTCATGAAACAAACATCAGAATCTGCAATCTCTAAGATCTACCTATTGATATTTTACAATGCCACATAGTGTAAAGAGGCAATATAAACTCATATACACTGTTCAATCAGATCCAAATTCCCCATGTTTCATTACAGTCATGTGTGGACAAATATGTCCTCTGTGCAGAAGGTATAGCACCACCTGTGATGCTGACACGCCCTGCGCCTGTGACACACACTGACGAGCACAAAGATACACAGGTGCATTCAAAGCTGCTTAAATATTGCTGTTATCCCCTGCTCCAGGGCACCATGGAGGAGAAGATCTATGATCGTCAGGTGACAAAGCAGTCTCTGTCCAATCGAGTGTTGGATCATCAGCAGAATGAGAGGCACTTCACCCTTTCTGAACTTACTGAACTTTACACATTTGAGCCAGATCTACTGGATGACCCAAACTCTAAGAAAAACTCGAAAAGAACAAGCTCAGTGTCACCAAAGGTAACCAATTTGTATTTTCAGGTTTGTGCTTTGATGTCTCAGCACATAGATGCTATGATTGAATGGCTATTTGTTTCTGTTTCCCAGGATAAAGTCCTGGAGCAGCTATTACAAACATGTAAGACCCAGATAGTAACTTACCACGAGCACGAATCTCTGCTGGACCATAAACAAGAGGAAGAGCTCAGTGAAGCAGAACGCAAAGCTGCCTGGGCCGAGTATGAGGCTGAGGTAAAAAGTTGAACACCTTCATGCATCAATTATTACAAGCACAACTCCATCTAGTGAAATAACATCTAGAATTCCTGCAAAGTGTTGAATGTTCTGTAGGGCTGCAGGAACGAAATTTGCATATATTCCCAATATTAAAAATAATAATATTCAAATGCTTAATTGCCTTTCGAATATGTAATTTGGTTATAAATAACATGGATAAGGAGTGACTCAATTCACACAAGGATGTTGAATGTTCAGTTTTACAAAAGTGACAGAGAGGGAAATAGAAATTGGGTGTCGGTGTAAAAACGACGAGCTGCGTCGCGCTGTTTGGGCCATATTCAAAATACTATGGGCAATGCAAACATCCAAGTGAACGTTATTCTGTGCCAAAGCATCATGATAAAGAAAATGACATGCAGTATGGGCACAAGGGTTCTTGTAGTAAGTAGTAAAATTGCCATTAGTTGAGTATAGGATAATTAATTGCGTACTCAATTTTAACATTAAAAATTGAATATATTTGAATATTAAAAATGATAAAGCATACATATTTGAATGGTATTAAAGAGGATTATCTGCAGCTCTAACAGTACGTTAATATGTATTAACCAAACGTTAATGTGTGCCTTTATGTTCCTTCATCAGTCAAACACTGCCAACCTTCCTGTCACCTCAAGCAAGGAACACTTGGAAATGATGACCAATGAACAGCTTGTGGTAATAATAAACATCATTTTATAAGACTTTTTAAAATGTTTTATACGGTACATAACATAAAAATGTGTCGGCAGGAACTACTGAACAAGAGCAGAGCAAACGTGTCGATGTCCTTCCTGTCACTGCAGAGGATGACGTCTCAAACGATTGACCACTACATATTACAAGTGGTGAGTAACCTGAAGGTCTCATAGTAACAATGTGGCGTTATTAACACATATATATATGTATATATATATATGTGTATAAGGAATACCAACATCTTATAAAAGGACATTAAGGCCACACCTGACAACTACAGTATGATTTTAATTTGTTGTTATGCATCAAGATTGCTGAGAAGTGTTTTAAGTTTACACGGTTGAAGCTGCAGACAAAGATTCTTTACTCTTCACAGAGTTTCATAACTTATTTTTTTCAATGAAATAACCTTTGTTTCAGAAATAGTGGAGTGGCAGCAAGCAGCATAAGTAGAGTGAAGTAGAACTTAGTTTTTTAGCATTAATATTTATCAAACAGATCTCCAGCTTTTCCTTTGAGCAGCAGTGCTTTTAATCCACATTTTAACTCCTCCAATCGCAGCACAGAAAGGTTTCCACAACAATAATCATTACACATATTTTGGATAATCGTCTGGCATCAACTCCTAACTGAGGGTTCATACTGGAAGTTTACGTCATATGCCTTACCATTCAACCGTTTCAGTATTATAGAAAAAATCAAACTAATATTTGTCCACCTCAAACTTCTTAGTTCTGCTTGATATCGACTTTTAATAGTTGAATGGTGCTTCTGGTAGTTAGTTGGCTGCAAAGTAATGGATAAAATAAGCTACAAAAAATGACAGACAACTAAAGTTACTTTGAGGGACAAGTTATAGTAACATTCAGTATGGTCATGAAGCACTTTTAATCTAATACAGCAGTGGATATAAGAGGTACCAGTAGAACTGACAATGATGATCCTCTCCTGATGTATTTTGTCATACAGTGAAATATATAATGAATCAGTGCAGTATGACTAAAGCCCTTTGCTGTTGGGTTTTCAGAATTGTCTTTGTCCATCATGTATTTGTAAAATTGACTTTATGTCACAGCGGCAACAGAATCCTCAGCTGCCTGAGGCCTTGATCCAAAGCAAAGCTCAAACTTGGAAAGTGTGTGACGAGAAGGAGCAGCAACGCAGGCAAGCCTTTTATCAAGAGGTCCTTTCACAGCAACAAACAGTAAGTCACTTAAGTTAGTCTGAGTGAGTTTATGTATGAACATGTGTGAAAAATCACAAATCTCATTGATCACATCCCTCCACAGCTCACACTCAGCATTCAGACCATCCTGAACAGCCGAAGACAACAAGTGATGCAGTCGACCGTGAACACAGAGAACCAGCAATGACACACTCGAACAAGAAAATCATGATTTAGCGGGAGAAGAGAGCCTAGAATTGTGGCCTTACATCAACACTTCTCCACCCGACGAATGTATGTGTGTATGTATGTCACGCTGTTACAAGCGTTACATACATACGTTATTAAATCATGACAGCAGCATACTAACAGATGTTATTGGACCATATTTCTAGTACTTCATTATAGCAATGTTCACATGCACTGAAAGTTTTGTTGTGAGACACTTTGAGCACTTTAACACACACAGGATATGTCTTAGCATTTCACAAATGTGCTTAGAAAGGGCTTTAGGAAGGGTTTGCAAATACTCTTAGAAACATGTTGTTCAGCTGCTTCAGGCTAAAAGCAGAACATCAAAATGAGGGTTCACACTGGACACCATATGCCTTACTATTGACTGGAGTTCAATTTCCTGTTTGTAAATTAGAATTTTTTTGGTTTTATATGTTTGTAATAAATGAAGACTCAGGCCATGATAAGGTGAAAGTTTCCCATGTTTCATTACTTACAGTTTAAAGAGTTAAAAGAGAGTTTAAATCCAAAGTGTTTGATAAATGTGTTTTTGATTAAAAGAGAAAATATATTTGAACTTATTCACGTTAAATGTTCTTTTTTTTTTTCTAACCTCAAACCTGTAACAATGGGACTTAAGTGCCATTGAAATTAAAAAATTAAGCTCTAACTTAAATATCCACTATGGATTGATGTTTTCAACCAGTATTCATGAAGCTGAATCAATATTTCAATCCACGTGTATCGTCACACACACTCCCAGGTTTTCAGCTCGGAAGGATTCTTGTCGAGATCATGCAGGCTGATGAATAGCTTCCTTTTTTCCAAGTAAAATATGTTTTCCTTATCTTTTCAAGAATTTCATCGAAACACATGTATTTTAAAATGTTTATTTTTAGCCCTAATTTTCTGTCAATGTACGTCAATCGTTATTTGTATAGTGCCAATTCATAAGGTGCTTTATAAAAGAGCAGGTAAAAAGTCGCTCAGGTGGGAGCAGGCCGTGGATGAATGAGGATGGCGGTGGTTATGGGGACATCAGTGTAGATCGTTTAATAACTGATATTTAGAACAAGGCATTCACATCGCTCTGCTGATCTGCTCAGAAGCAGAGCAGCTGTTCGGACACAGAGCTGTTCCCCTGAGAGGACAGCTCTTGGCCCGGAAGTTTATTGGTTAATTAATGAAAGTGAGCCAGCTGCAGAGCTGGAAACGCTTCAAGGTTTCCCTCAAGCTCCCCTTCAACCAACACTAGGCTTGATCAGAGTAGTTTTCAAATCTGTTCAGAGCCAGAAAAGAACGGAAATGTCTTAACACACAGGACACGTTTCTAATAAAATATATTTGTAGCTGTTAAAAGGGCATTACAGTGGAAAAAGTTAACAGTAAGTCTTGGCTTCAAGATGTTTCATACAGAATGGGACTGAGTCACTCAACAGTCATACACTTACATGCACCATCACTTTGAAAGTGGGATGGATTAATGAACACATAAATACAAATATATTAAGTGTGTGATTAACAATCTGTCTTTTGGGGTCCAGGATTATTAGCTTTTATACTCCAAGTTCATATGTATTCTTACATTGAAATATAAGAATATTCTACAATTTCAATGTGAATCAACTTATTTAAAGGTCATATTCTGCCATCAATTAAAATGCTTAAAGTACATTGTTAATGTGACGTACAGAGTGGGGAAGGAGTGAGAAAGTGCACTAAAACACAAGGTGATGAAGTGAGTCCTGTCCTCTACATGCTTACTGCTGAGTGTACAGGAGCTGGAGTGTATCCCAGCATGCACTGGGGGCAAAGATAACGGACCATCACAGGTTTAACAGTCTATGGTTAAAATGTTGGCACAGTAAAGCAAAATCCAATACAATCACAACCGTCAACTTTTTTTGTTTAAATGTTGTTGCGTACTGTGTCTTTAAAGGGGGGGATAAATCATGCCGCTGTTAAAAGGTGTTAATACCTTGAAGAATGCAACTCTTAGTGTCAATTGATTCAATGTGCTTTAAAAATAGGAACGCATCAAGTGAGTAAAGGATTTTTACAGTTACTTACTGCCAGATTTAACATCCATGTAACAAGTTTAGTGGGTTTGGTGACATGTGTAAAAGGAAAAGAAGACAATTACAATTTTAAGTTAATAAAAACTTTGTACTTTAAAAAAATAATTTCAGTCCACATAAAGAAGTCCTTCGCAGTAATGGCTCTAGTTTCCTGAGGTCCTGGGAGTCTGACCCTCCGAAGTTTTTTATTTTATTTTTATTTTATTTTTAAATGTCTCATCTGTAAACAGATTTACAACAGTAAATCCATTGTCCATGTTTGAAGATCAAAGTCTTCATCAGTTTGTGCACTTGACAAAAAAACAAAACAGATCCTCTGAACCCCAAGCTGTGCAATCATAATGTATCTTCTCCACAGCTGGTAACGTGCTGTGCAGAGGTTGTTAGTGTCCTGTATCGAGGTCCCTCATGTAGTCCTGAAGCGCCTGCAGTCTGGCATCAATCTCTGACAGCTCAGCACCTGTATCCATGGAGCTCTCTGCCGGTTGGAGATGTAAACTGATGTTTAGTTGTTCTGTGGTGGATTTTTATTTGTTAAACATAAATTGTAATAATTTTACTGCACCAAAAAGACTTGTTATAAACTACCTTTGTCTTTCATCCTCTGTGTTGGAGTACTGCTTAATGGCTTCCTGGTTAAAAGGTCTCTCGACTGGAAAAAGTTAAATCACACTTTAGATGATAAGGCTGACAGAAATATGTTTTTTTTTAAATTTGTTTTTTTTTTACTGCCAACAAATACCTGAAAAGTCCCCAACCCACAATAAAGTGATCTTAATAAGTCCAGCTTGTAATATGCCAGCTGGTCATAAAGGAGCGTCTTCCTCTGCGCCTTAGAGCTCCATTGTTACCCAAAAACTATTGAAACACATCAGTGAGTCACAGTGAGGTCATGTTCCTCACAACTCACATGTCCACTGTAGTTTTTGTTTGTGTACTGATCCCTGGTTAAAAAGTCCTAGAAGAAAGAAGTTCTTGCTGCCTTTGTTTACATTTTTCTAACACAGAAAAGGAAAAGAAACTACTAGTAAACTCTGGCAGTTTGTTAGTAAGGGGCACTGGGGCGCCGCCCCCTCCTACATCAACAGAAGTTACTACTACTCAATGTGACATCATTTAGTATGAATACTATGAAAGTAAATGGTTTTGGACACAGCCTTAGTCCTTAAAGTTTTGTGAAGCAGGTCTCTGTGCCACAGAAACTCCCACTTTTATTGGTAGCAAATTGGTATTGTTCAAATGTTTTTTCCTCCAGTGTGATTTCACAACTGACTCAGTCTGTCATGTCGTAATATAACTATAGATGTGCGAACAGCGTTGCAGCTGATTGTCAGTCAGACAGAGTAGGGAAGTCAAAGACTATTGAGAGTCAGACTAAACCTTTGTTTGTTTTGGTCTTGTTGGGGTTTTGGGATTTGCAGACAGTAAGAAAAATATTGAAAAAAAAAACAACCTTCTCTTTTAAGTTAATATAAGATAGAGTAGAAATAAATGGTGTACCACAGTTACATTATTGAAAATGTCACTCACCACACTGGGTCCATTGTAGGTCTGTTTTCTTCCCCTGCAAACACAAATTCCCAGACATTTGAAAAGACGGCTAAAACAACAGAAATCACACAAAAAGAAAAGAAAGACATCTGAGGTAATCCCCATTACCTGAACAGAGTTCTAGCCATTTCCTCCATATCCACCAACGAGCTCTCAGATGAGTTCCTGCTCCCTCTGCGCTCCACAGATAAACTCCTGCCTCTGCTGCTGGACCGGGCCATCAGAGGATACGCCTCCCTTGAGCGTGAACGCCCACGCTCAGTGACAATAGGTGAGGTCAGCATTTCTCTACGTACCTTCCTCTGTCTGACACAATAAAAGAGGGAGAAACTGTTCATCTCAAAAGCTTCAACATCAAATACCTGCAAACTACAAAACAGAAATAATGGAAACCAACTTCTTCTGTTCCGCCTCTTTCAGTCTGCGCTGTCTGTCCTGGATGTATGCGGTTGGGTCAAAGCGTGGCCCCCGAGACCCTGTGAGACACATGGTTAGAGGCCTGAGATCAAAAAGAGAATACTAGAGATATAGGGCAAAGCTAACGTAACAGCGTGAACAGTACCCGTGGGAGAAGGTGATGGCCTGTGTATGCGAGCATGTGGTCCTGAGGAGTCCGCTCTTCTTCCTCTTTCCTCCGACCTTTGACCCCTGTTCTCAATACGATCTCTGGACCCAGAGCGAGCCCTGACCGTCCCGTACCCCACACTTCTCTCACGGGAGACCGAGCGATAGATTTCCCCGTCGACTCGATAGCTGAGGCGGCCAGACACAGGAGTCACTTTGCTGCAGAAGAACATTACGGGTGTGAGCCAAGTGGGAATATAAAAATGTAGAATTCAAATGTTTACTTAACATGTAAGTGAATGGAAAGAGAGAGAAAGTAAAGATATAGTACACGCTTAGATTGTCTAACCCTCTCCGTAGTAAAGCCAGCTCATTTGTAAGACTCTTGACACGAACGCGGAGAGCGCATTCTGATGCTCGCAGCTCCTCCAACTAGCAAGGAAAGAGAATAAAATGGTAAGTCAGCGGGGCAAAAAAAAAAGAAAACAACTTAGCTCTTTCTCAGGTGGGTACTCTGACATGCTGAAGGCCCACCTGCTCAGTCAGCAGTCGCTGCTCTTGGCTTCTCTTGCTCGCTGAACGTTGACTTTTGGCCCGCTCTTTAACAAGCTGCTCCTCCAGTGTCGTCACCACGCCTCTGACCCTCCAGTCCTCTCGTCCGGATGTCGGACCACTTCCATCGAGCTGCAGTCGCTCCAAAACCTTAGCCATGGCCGCTTTCTCTTCTTTCACCAGGGCAAGCCTTGTAACAGTAGTACACATTAAAAAAAAAAAGATCCCTTCATGTTGGTCACAGTGATTCAAATGAAATTCAACTTACTCTTTTCGTAGCCTCTGGATCTCTAGTTCTGCAGATTTGTTAACTCCATGAGAGGCGACAGCGCTGAGCTCAGCCCTCAGAGCTCTCACTTCTTTTCGCAGAGCTGCCGGGTCAGGCTTACCCGCATAGGGTAGAGGTAAAGGGTAGTGTATCCTTCATTAGAGAAGGAGATCTCAACAGTTATTACCGTTTAGTTAACCAAAACAATTCTGAACAAACATATACAGTATATGTTTGACTTAAAAAGGTTTTCAGCAGGGGTACCAACCTGTCAAACTCCACAGTGTAAATAAGGATTAGATATCTTTTGGCAGTGAGAGCAGAGGGCTGCTGATGACTGCGAGGACGACTAACTACGCCTGCTTTTCTGTTGCGCAGCAGCTCCAGGTCTGCATAGGTCAGCAGGTCAAGAGTCACAGAATCACTCATCTGGAAAAATTAAATAGAGACTTTACTGTTATGAACTTAGAAATAAAATAGTAAGGTATTTTAACATGTTTATGATGGATATATCCTATCCTCTTCCTGACAAAAACAATTGTAAAAACCAATAATTTAGGTTTTTCACCAAAAAAAAATCAAATGTGATATAAAGGGCTGCTCAGAAACAAAAGTGTTCTCTGTGTAATTTTGTCAAAACAAAACTCTTGTTGGTTCAATAATTTGTTGAACCAACACAAGTTGTGTGCGTGTATTGTGCTTGTATTGAACTAAAAGGTCAGTTACGATCGTCTACCCAAATTCACATCACTTTCTTAGATTTTTCTGCAGGCTCTCCTCTTTTGGCCCTGGTGCCTGTGCATTAATGACTAGCAGAGAGGCAACAAGGCAGCTCAGGACACTGGGCAGTTTTCACTCAAGTGGAAACATTGAACTCGGATGACTGTGTCTCGTCTTCGCTCAAAGACCCAAGAGCTTATCTCTGTCTGTTCTCAGCTCACTATTGACTTTGTGTGAATTTCAGCCACCTCTGTGTTTTTGCTCCATCTAAGTGCTCCTTAAACATGCAGTACCTTTCTGACAGCTGATTCCAACATGCTACAAAAGATAGGGAACTGCTTGAAGTTTCCTGTTTTGCGGGTGAGGTCCTCAATGTCTGGAAGAATAATGTAGGTGTTTGAGAGAGTATTTGTGCCTGCAAAGACATTTAATCAATAGGACATGTATGCTACTTACATGCTGGATCAAAGTCGCCCCTCCACTGATCAGCTGTCATTGAGTCTGAGATTTCGACTATCAGCACACTCTTTTCCACCTCGATCTTTACAGAGAACTCCACTCCTCGAAATACCATTTCCTCCACCACCTCAGAAACCTCCTCCATCCCTACGAGTCTGAGAGAAAAAAAATCCTGTGAATCCTGATGCCACTTTAGGCTGCTTGATTATAAATCTGATAACAAGAATATTCCTTAATGAACCAAAAATATTATGTTTCTAATGTACAAAGAGAAATGGTCTGTGGATATATGGTGCAAACCAAAACTAAGAACATACTGTCTCATAAAGGATTGCTACAGCGTAGAAGCCTATGCTAAGTTTAATTTAAATAAAAGACAAAGATTCCTCCGCGCTCAGCTATGTTCAGGAACATTGTCTTTAGCTGTAGAGACCGGCAGGTTTAATTCCATACCAGAGGAAGATCGAGTTTGTTTGTTGTGTGAGTTAGGAGAAATTGAAAACGAGATTCACTTTTTGTTTTACTGCCCGATGTACGCTGACATCAGGGATGTTCTTTTCCAAAGAATGTCTTCAAATTATGTTGATTTCTTTTGGTTAGACGATTATGAAAAACTTGAGTTGTGTTTTAAAAAAGGAACCTTTGTTATAGCAGATTTTGTTTGTAAAGCCTGGGGGGAAAAGACAGAACACGTTGTTTAAGACTGAACTTTGACAGGAGCTGGCAACTTTGTAATGTTATGATTTGTAAATGTGAACCACTGCAACTGAATTCTTTTGTGTCTTATAAGCCCATGAGGGTTGGGCACTTTGTGTGCATGACACGAAAATAAATTAATAAATCAAAAAAAAGAAAAAAAAGAACCATAAACAGTTCACTATATGATGTAAAAATACATCATATAGTGCAGAGCTTGAGCATGCATCACCACTTTATAAATGATAGATATATATACTGCCCTACAAAAGGCAAAAGGCAGTAACTTCAATTTTTCAAAAATGAGCTTATGTCATTTTTGGAACATTACAGATGTGCTTTATTATGTGGACAGATATCTTGAGTCAATTGTGTTGTTTTTTTTAAAGAAAATAGTAGGTTGTATTTGCCCTAACTTCCAAAAGCCCTCGAGAAACCAATGCAGAGTGCTTTAACTTCACTCATAAGGGTCTTTGTCTTTGTACTGCAGCATTCAGGAACGCTCAAACTGAGTTAAGGTCTTCTGCCTTTGTTTTGCTGCGGATCAACGTGAAGTTACTGTTTTACTGCAGTGGAGTTAAGATGTTATGCCTTTGTTTTAACATCTGTCATCAAGCACTTCTGACACACACACAGCAGCTTGACTAAAGTGTTGCAAAGAAATAGTGTTGGTTGTGTTATTTTAACAATGCAACCAAGTGAAATATGCAAAGGCAGAGTACCTTAACTTCCAAATAAGGGTCAAATGTCATGTTTGAGCGAAAGACTTTCATGCACATTAATAACCTCATTAAAAAGACAAAGAATTGCCACATTTCCAAAATTCTGCAACTCATTTGGCTGGACAACAAAAACACTTTTAAAGTCATTTTTCTCAGTTCTACACTCTGGCGACTTAAGGTCTTTTTGCCTTTGTGGGGCAGCATAGTCCTATCATTAACTATCACTAACATAAACAAAGTTATTCTTTGGCTCACCACCTCACGGTCTGTCCTCAAACACGCCGCTAGGGGCGCTGAGGAGCTAACAGAGGGCATTTCAAAAGGTGTCATCATCATTTTTTATTGGGGAAAAAAGTGCTGCTTGGCGGGTCATATCATGTGTGGAGGACTCGGCTGTGTCGTGTCTTGAGTAATGTTTTTCGAGGTAAGCTTTTTTTATTTTATATAATCGCGTCTGTTTCGCTTTAATGGTGATGCTGTGAGATTTCTCGCTTGACTTCACTTCGTGCAGTGAAAAGAGACAGAAACCTGTGTTGACCTCTTCTTTAACACAACTTCACAGCTGCTGAGGAATCTGTTTACCGTCGTCTTGGCAACAGTACTGTAGGTATCGACTCTACAGAAAGTCGTTATATAGACAACAGGCTTCAGGGAGATTAATAATGTTGTGTTATCTTCAACATCATGAAGAGAGACGTAACAACTCGTTAGCTCAGGTTAGCTAGCTTTGTTAATGTCGTTAGATGCATGTTAGTTAACTCGACTTACAGTAAGATAACAAAACTATCTCCATGTGGAACTCTTACCTTTACTCCGTGTAGCTCACCTGGTGATTAGTAAAGATCCTTAAAGGTTTATGTTGTCAACACATTTGGAACAATACGGCGCTGCGTTAGCTCGGTGACGTAAACGTTACAGCTAACTCAGCCGGTTATTTGATAGAATTTAATAAAATCAAAGTGTAAACCTCCTGCACCGTGGAGACCGGAGCTGGTCTTACAACCGGGAACCGTTAAATTCTTCTTCTCCTCTTTGGTTCTACCTCTCTCCTCCCGCTTCTTCTTCTTCTAACTAAAATTAGAGGTGGACTCGACAGTGTTTAGGCGCGACGCCTGCCGCCTACAGGTTGTGAATGGAAACAGCCTCTAATGCGAGGCTTGGAAACACTGTGCTGGAATTAAATGTTGAAGGATGAAGAAGCATCAAAAATTAAAATATTGAATATGAAATAACGTTTTTATTTCTGTTTTTTCTTCCTGTAGCACTTTGAGATTTTTTGGGGAAAAATGTAAAGTGCGTTACAAATTAAATTTATTGTTATTATTATTATTATTATTATTATTATTATTAATAATACAAATTTATTCTTTTATAAGCATGTTTTTCACTGCTGTATTAGGTCAGCTAACTGCAAGTTTTTTATTTGTATTTGCATAGTTTCATCAACGTCAGAGAACCATATGGCAGACACATTTTTCTTAATCATGATACTTTTGTGTAATTGTGTAAGACTAATCTGGAATCCTCTTGTACACGTATTTGTGTTCAGCCCTCCTGAAAAGACATTTTTAGTCAAAAAAACAAGTGTCTCCTGTAAATGTTTGACAACCCTGTTACACATGTTTAGAGCCAACTCTGCCCTCTGCATGTCTTTACTTGTTTTCAGTGAAGCGCTGTTTCCATGGAAACATTGTTCCCTCTAAAGGCAAAAAGCAGAGTGGCAGGGTCTGAAGTCTGAGATTCTTGCTGCCTGTCTGTGGTAGCAGTCACAGGTAGCAGAAGCGTGCATCCCGGATTCTGTGTGTGTGTGTGCTAAAGAATGACTGACTGAGGTTTTCTGTTCTTCTGATGCAGAACTCTGCATGGACAAAACAACAAAGTTGCGGGACTTCAGCTATAACTCCTATGACTCCCAAGAAACCTCAGCAGTGGCTGCAAGTGGTTGGACATGCAGGTTTGTTTTTTTCTTTTCAAATCTTACTTTTCTGACATTTTGCTCCTAAAAAGGGATTAGCCTTATATTTTTAGGACCCCCTTGAAATGAGGTGATACTCATCAAGGGGTTTATCCTAATATAATACATGTCATGTATATTGAAATACTCCAATTAAGTTATGTGTGTCTCATTCTGCTTGTCTTCACAGGAAGTTTTCATGTTGGGGATTATGGGACCTTGCTGAAGAGGTTTTGTGAAGGGGAGCAGCAATGCTACCTCAGGCTGATGGAGGACTCTCTGAGGCCCTTTGTTCCAGCCTACCACGGTGTGGTGCAGCGGGACGAGCAAGATTACAACATGATGGACAACTTGCTGACCCATTTCAACACGCCGGCCATCATGGACTGCAAGATGGGCACCCGGTATGTTCAAACAAGGAAGTGTGTTTTGCTGAGTGCCGTTAAAAGTGCTTTTTCTCAGAAAAGGCTTCATAGTTTTACTAATTGTTAAAAAACATCAGCAAACATAGTTATGCAATTATTTAATGTGCAGAAAAAATGTCCTCTAACTTATAACATTATAAAACACATAAAAGACTTCCCTAAATACAAATTTAATATTGGTTTGGTTTAACTACAGTTGAGAGAAAAGAAAAACAAATACTACTATTAACATTTTTGACTGAATGGTTTGGATATTGAAGCAGAATGTTCCTCATTGATGTCATAATAAGTCTTCAGTATCATAATTATGCTCCCGGCACAATAATGAGGATCTGACCTTCACAGTACGTACCTCGAGGAGGAGTTGGTAATTGCTCGAGAACGGCCCCAGCCTCGTAAAGACATGTACGAGAAGATGGTAGCCGTGGATCCAGAGGCCCCGACGGTTCAGGAAAGAGCCCAGCAAGCTGTGCTGAAGACCAGGTACATGCAGTGGAGGGAGACGCTGAGCTCCACTACAACTCTGGGTTTCCGAATCGAAGGATTCAGGGTAAGATGTGTCAGGTCATTGAGTCATTTTGATATATAAGGACTGTATGATACAAATACATTTGTTTTCACTGTCTTTATTTGATAGGACAGTGGATAGAAAATTAGGAGAGAAAATGGGGAATGTCATGTGGGTAAAAGGAGTCGCAGGTCGGATTTTAACCTGGGCTGCCCGCTTTGGTGGACTGTAGCCTTTGACATGGGGCGCAACCTAACCACTAGGCCATCAGTGCCCTTTGATTTCACAGTCATATAAAAAGCAACAAAACTATGGCTTCTCCTCTGGCATGCCAAATATTGACGTATCTCTTTGTTTCCTACACAGAAGGCAGATGAAGAATGCCACACAAACTTCAAAAGGACCAAAAGCAGAGAACAAGTGATCGAGGCGCTTGACAATTTTGTCGACTCCAATACAACCATTTTGGTGAGTGGGACCTTCAGTGAACCGTAACATTTGTTTTTCTTTTCTCATGTGTAAATCTCTCATATCTTTCCTATTAGTGGGGCTATCTGAGACGACTGAAGCAGTTGCGGCAGGTCTTGGAAGCATCAGACTTCTTCAAATCACATGAGGTTAGATTAAGAACACGGTTTTTGAAGTCATTAGGTTTTGAATGTATGTTCATTGCCTTTTATTTCTGATAATTTAAAACATCTGTAGCAGCTGTAGAACCTTTTTCTAACAGCTGTATCTCTACAGGTTGTGGGCAGTTCTTTACTGTTTGTTCACGACTGGACAGGCAGTACAGGAGTGTGGATGATTGACTTTGGGAAGACAGCCGCCTTGCCGTCACACCTCACGTTGGACCACCGCACTCCCTGGGAGGAGGGCAATCGAGAAGATGGCTACCTCTGGGGTCTGGACAACCTCATTGATATACTGTCCAATATGCTGCCATTGACTTAAACTCTGTTCTGGAAATGTGAAATTGGATGTCTTAATCCCTCCTTTAACTCTCTAAAAGGGCATATTGATTGCAGATGGATAGCCTGCAGAAAATGATTGACTTATCAGAATTGTCAGAATGGACTTTATGTTGGAAAAAAAAAGAGAATGAGGATGTTAGAAATGTTATCCTCATTTGATGTGATTAGTTACAATAACACGTTAGCAAAAATGTATTCCAAATAAATACATTCCACATTTGTTCAGTTATCAGGCACACAACAACGGTCAAAAGGGCATTAGTGTGGAGCGTCTAGTCAACCTGACACTGAGCTCCACTGTGTGCTAAACACTCTCTCAGTCTCCAGCCTCAGCAGGAGACTTCTGACCTTGCTGGTTTGAGATTATTTTAGGAGATACAGCAGTAATAAGATGCCCCCCCCCAGCTTTATAACAGAAAAATGTCACACAGTGTCATTAAAATGGTGCTAAAACTATAATGCTATAAAGCCCATTTATTTTCTGCACTATTTTAATGAACACAATATCTTCATATTTACTTTATGCACTATGTTGTTTTGTTTGCCCCACAATTTTTTATTATTACCTGATAATGCTTAAATGGATCATAGTTTGTAGGATTAGAGACGCGTGCCTATTATTTGTACACATTTGTATACAGTCGAGAACACGACAAGGCGATCTAACAAGATGGAACCTGTTGTTACCCAAAATGATTGGGTGAAAGGTTTTATTTTAAGAGCTTTTTTAAATTAATTTTTAGACTTACGTTTTTGCTCTTTTAGAGGAGGGGCTTAAAACGTGGAAATTGTTTTAACCATGCTAGCAGCACAGCTGTGAGGATGGCAATGTGAGCCTGTCGTTACACCACTTCAAACTCCTGCTTTATTACAAATGTTTGTGCCAACAAGAAGAAGAATCCTCCTCTGATAATCCCTGACTTTTCCTCCAGGCATCACCCTGATTTTGACATTTGAGTAAAATGTTTTTGTCACAATTGATTACCACATTCCCATCATCTCCAGCTGCACTTTGTGATGACTACAAAGTAAATGTTTGTATTCTAAATAAAAAATGGTAAAGCAGAAATTGTGTTGACATGTTAGCATGTAAACAGTAACACTTCACATACAGCTGGCATGTCATGTAGATGCTCTCTTTTTAATCTAGAAATTCATTTTAAAGGCTAAAAACGACTTAATAATGATGGATACTATTTGATAGGTTGTGTCTGAATGCTAAAAAAAAAGGAGCAATGACCAGAGTTGATACTACTATAAACTGTTTGCATTATTCTGATCAGCTTGTTTTCACTATCATTCAGATTTTCAGTTATTCAAAAAGTAAATGAACAATGTATTTAAGAGTTGTTCACAAGACTGTTATACGTCAGCCCACTACATTACAGTTATTGACATGTCACATTAAAGTGCTGGATATGCCCGTCTTTAAACCTTCTCAGAACAATCCCAATAATACAAACACTCTAAAGTTCAACACCTGAGGCAGAGCTGGTGGTGAGATGAAGCCAGATGTGTTCTCTGTCCTTCCACACCTGTCGACTCCTGTCACTCAGCCATCAAACAGAGGGCAGAGGAAACCCCTGCCCTTACCTGCAGCCCCTCGTGAGATTAAAGGGACGAGCAGACTGAGAGAGTGAGAGTCATGCTCAGTGAATCCTCCCACACAGTCTGCAGCAACAACAAAAAGCCCTCTGAGGTGAGCTGCACAGTACAAACACAGTCTGATGGCTTCTGGGACCGGAGCTGGTCTAGAGCCCTGCTCATGGGAGCATCAGTGGTGATGAAGACAAAGGGAACATTTCTGCTCTTAAATGTACCCAACATCATTTTATTTTAGTTCTTAGCTGCTGTTTAAAACACTGTCCAGGACTAAATACAGCAGTAGAGAATCACATTTTGTGCTGATCTTCAATCCGACCTTGGAAAATCTAATTTGTGGATGTAAATTAGTTCTTAAAGGACCAATTATACAAGGTGAAGCTTTAGACACCTGTTGCTTTTTAGTGTAGAGTGAAACTAAGTTTTAATAGAGAGGAATAGTGGAGGATATTACTGAACCAGCCTGAGTAAGCTCAAAGACAAGAGGGGGTGGGGGCTTATGATGTCACTGTGTGACAGATGAAACATCGGTCAGCCTTTCAGTTTGAAAAAAAAAAAATCCTCAAGAGGCTTCCTCTCGCTGGTCATTGTTGAGCAGACCCATGGAAGGAGAGCAGCAGACCTACAACGCTTACAACAACACCAGGTAATATCTAATGTCTTCTTTACTTTAAACTTTGACTTTTTAATGTGTGTATTTACTGATAACCATGAACTTCTACTGACTTAAATGTTATCAAGAAATATGTATTTTTTGATTATACATTTTCTTTATTTGATCATGTTTCAACCAAAGCTTACTATGTTATCAGTCAGGTTGTCATTTAGATTGAGATACATTTATGTGTATAACAATAAATGATAAATTATAACTTAAATAATGCAAAGAATATAGGCCAAACATTCTTGTACAAATATAACTAATATATGGTTTTTTTATGCTTTATTTTGTTTTCTCATAGGCAACAATGTCTTAAACTGCACAACTTTACTCTTCAAGAGATTTCTTTTCTTCCAATTCTGTGCTATATTTATACAGCGCATGTATGTTGTGTATAGGGTGATGCATGCAACACATACTGTGAGTGTGTGACTGGCTGTGGTAGTGCATGCTGTTGCAGTGGTATATCAGTACCACTCATGGCTCAGAGGAGAGCTGCAGGCAGCTGCTGCTGCCCGCGGGCGCCCGTGAATGAAGACAATGCCCGTTTTTGCCTGCTGGCCGGGCTCATCCTTCTCTACTTGCTATGTGGGGCGGCTATCTTCTCTGCCCTGGAGCACCCCTTTGAACTGAGAGCCCGCCACCTCTGGAAACAGCAGCTAGACAACTTCACCCAGAGGTACAGGGTGAACCTGGGTGCCCTGCACACACTGCTGCGGCAGTATGAGGAGGCGAATGGAGCTGGGATCAGAGTGGACACATTGAGGCCCCGTTGGGACTTTTCCGGAGCGTTCTACTTTGTGGGCACAGTGGTCTCCACTATTGGTAAGTGTTGAAGTTATTTTTTTTTTTTTATATGCAAATTTAATAAGTTCTATTCTTTGACAAGTTATCAACTCCAAAATGGCACTGTTTGTCGACCTTGACCTTTTAACCTTCCTTTTCCAGGCTTTGGCATGACCACACCAGCCACCATAGCTGGGAAAATATTTCTAATTTTTTACGGTCTTATCGGCTGTGCTGCCACCATCCTCTTCTTCAATCTGTTCCTGGAGAGGATCATCACCATGCTGGCTTACATCATGCGCTGGTGTCACGAGCGCAGGCTTAAGTGTGCTGGAGTCGGGGTGGTGGCCAGCCGGGAGGAATCATCCAGTGAGGACGACAGTCTTGAAGGCTGGAAGCCGTCAGTCTATTATGTTATGCTGATCCTGGGTGTGGCATCAATTGTGATCGCATGCAGCGCCTCCACCCTGTACAGCTCCATGGAGAACTGGAGCTACGTGGACTCACTCTACTTCTGCTTCGTGGCCTTCAGCACCATTGGTTTCGGGGACCTGGTGAGCAGTCAGAGGCAGCAGTACGAGTCTCAGGAGGCTTACCGACTTGGGAACTGCCTTTTCATCTTAATGGGGGTGTGTTGCATCTACTCACTTTTCAATGTAATTTCTATTATCATTAAGCAGACCCTCAACTGGATTGTGGGTAAATTTGTTTGCCACAGTCGGCACAAGACCTGCTCCTGCTCCGCACCGAGCTGCTGGAGGCTCTGCTGCCTCTGCCCCCTCAAGAAAAAACACAACCAAAGACGTCTGCCTGCACACCTCAGGCAAAAACGCTTTAAACGAAACACTGTGCAGCCTATCTCCTCCCACTGCCCAACAGGAAAACACCGCTACACGGAGGGTTCCGTGGAGACGGTATGTGACAGTGAGACAGAGGCAGGAGCGGTGAACGATGGGGTTAACGTGGGCCGTCGTCTTTCAGGAGAGATGATCTCCGTCAATGAATTCATGGTGTCCAATAAGGTGTCTCTCGCTCTGCTGCAGAAACAGCTGAGCGAAACGGCTCATCAGGGTCCACGACAGAGCTACGGACATCACAATGGATTCTCTGGTGGAGTAGGGGCTTTAGCTATTATGAATAATCGCCTACAGGAAACCAGTGTAGATAGGTAGCACCAAACAGATGTTAGTCTTGTGTAAACTTCTTTGGCGTCTAGTTTCTTAACAGCAATTATGTCCTATTTAATCTTGTGTAAGATCCTCTTAGTATGACAAAAAACAAACTCTTTTTCAATCTCTTTTCTCCAGTTAGCACCTCCTTTCAGTGGAACTCTATGTACAAAATAGTAGACCCCAGGCATCGATTTAGGACATCAAATAATTGATTACATTTTGTTCTGTTTAGAAAGAGAGAGCAACGAGACGACCACAGTTTAAAGAATTCAACACGACCGTTAAGAGGGGTCTGATGTCCTGAAGTGATTGGCTCATACGAAAGCAATCAGATGGAAGAAGCAGTGAAGGAGCTCTTAAAGGAGGAACGCTGATTTAAGAGAGCGACACACTCCCTCTGTGATCCTTAATAAACATGGTGGATGTGCGCTGGTTGTCAATGAAAGAGAACACGCAGGACTAAATCAAATATATACAGTCTCTTCTCAGACCACTAGCTGCATCTATAAAAGATCTGAAAATGTCATTTGTATTCAACAGTGCTTCTCAAGGAGCTCACGAGCTCTGAAAAAGAGATGTATTTAATTTGTTGATTGCTCACGAGTCACCCATCTTGTTTCATCAATGCAGGTCATTGAAATTCATGGTAATCATGGAAGAGTTGAGGTCCAGGGTTTTTAGTGGAGCACATCTAATCAAACTGGCCTGAAAAGGATGTCCTTATGTCAATAAGTGGTGTGCAGATAGTAACTGGATAACATCAACACAGCAGAGCGCAACATTCAGGCTCTCCTTGGTCAGCTGGAGGAGATCCTTTACTTTGCAAGAAAGTCAATTTGAATCCATTATGCATCATCTGTAAAATGCTTCATCCTTAGAGGTCTTAAATATTCTTTTTCCTCTAGTGACCATGCTTCAGGAACTTTCTTCGCTCAAAAGAAAAGGACTTTAGTCGTTCATTTGGGTAAAAATATTGCAACAAGTCATCAGTCAAATATTCTTTATTTAAGTTTGGAACAATCATGACTTACATGTAATGTCTATACAGAGGAAATGACTCACTGAGATAATGTAACAATGAAGATATTCTGACCCGTTCTGCTGTTAGTTTTATCATCAATATAAAATATGAATAAGGCATCACAGTACATCATTCAACTTATGGAAAAAACACATTTCATATACACTGTATTGAAGAATATTTTTAGAAATATGGTTTTATATGAAGATAAATGTATATATGTAGAACTTGAATGTTTTTTTTAATTGGTCTGTTAAAGTGATTTTAGGGTATTTTTTTGATTTTGGATGAATTTAGTTAAATTTTTGCTCACAAAGAAATCTGAGACATGCTTTAATTTGTTTTTTTAAACAATCTATTAAATTATTCTGACCTATAATCTAATTTTTCAAGCATCACTCTGACCAAGTGAATCTTATTCTACATGTTTATCTTCAACAAGCACTTTTAAATGTAAAAATCCACCTTCAAGAGGATTAGTAGTTTGCATGAAATGTATTTGTTTCTGGACTGAGTGTGAGTATGTGTCAAGATTTAATTACTAAAATTGAACATTTAATGAGTGCTTGTTTGTCTGTCACTCTAAGAGATACAGTATTTGTGCTTTCCAATCAGCCGAGCAGCTGTTAGCATTCCCTGTTTAACCAAATGGGTACATGTTGGCTGCATGCTAGCGTTTAGCTAGCACTGACACATTTTTCCTTCCTGTAGAGGAAAGGCAAACTTTGATCATCAAAAACATTAAAGTACTCTTAAACTCTACTCTTTTAAATCTATTCTTATCACATCATCTTTAAAATATAACACTATTTATATACTGACTGATATACTTTATCTATCCAACAGAAATATGCCATTTCACAGTAGTTTGTAAATCTAACAGACTTTCATTGAAATGATCATCTGTTGCTTCTGTTCATTGAATATGAGGCAGAGGTTTGTTGCTGGATCAGTTTCTCTGAGATAGTTTTACAAAATCTTCTTCTATTAGAAATATAAAATGTAAGCTTTCATTAGCCTACACCTATTTTTGCATTCATTACAACAAGATGCTGCTTGCTGGCAACGGTTTCTATAAATAATCTCCCTTTTTGTTAAATTGCACACATGAAGAAAACACTTTTAATATCGACATTAATTAAAGTCCCTCCATGGAACCCTTGAGATGAAATCCCAGGCAGCCTGCTCAGTATCCTCACAGGCCCTAGACAGACATGTCAAAGAGAAAATACAGGTGACAAATGTTCATGGATCAGGCAATAACTTAACTTCTACATTAGTGGTTAGAATTGGATTTATGTGTAGCTTTACTTACATTTGGTAGTGTGGGGTTGTGCATCTCTCTTTGTTGGTAGTAAGCAGAAATAATGCAGTTTCTTCTGTAATAAAAAGAAGAACCCAGGACTTCAATTCAACTACAGAGAGGAGACACACACACACACACACACACACACACACACACACACACACACACACAGATATGCACACGCAAACATTTAATCTGTGTCTCTTACTTGCTCTGTATGCCTCCTCCTGGTGGTAGTCCAGGAATGACAGCGGATGCAAGGACAGTGAGCACTGACAACAAGTCTGGATCTTCACCTCTGGCACACAGCTCTTCATAAATCTCTGTTGGACATGAAAACAAAAACATTTAATCATGTTTAAAGTGTCTGGAAGTTTCACATACAGTTTAAAGAATGGGACTTGAGTAATTCTCGAGTACCATTAATACAGCCAAGCCTGCAAAGTTCCAAAATGCAACAGTATAATAACGATTTATAAAAAAAAACTTTAGTATTTAGCAAATTTCTCACAAATAGGGCTAGACTAGGAATTTATTGGGGTGATTTAGTTTTGCAATATTTACAGAATCAGGACAAAATTCAGTACTAAGGGATGACATAAGAATACAGTGCCAGTGATCCTCTAACAAAAAAAAAATGCATAAACTGATGCAAAAATGATTTTGCTGACAGCCATTAATGTTTATGGTCAGAATAATTATTCAATCTTGATTTAGGATTTTTCATGGAATTATGTTGACAAGAATAAAATAACCTTCTAATATGAATATTTAACGTTAGGATAATTAATTTCAAAGGAAGTTTTCATTGTTATTATATTTGATAAATTGTAAAAGTAAATGAAGATCTTGAAGGCTGGATGCCCTCTTTAAAGAGTGCAAGCGGAGGCAGTAATCTCAAAACACAGACCTCCAGAAATCATAAAAGTGTCAGAGTTTTATCATCAAACTTTAATTAAAAAAAAAGGTTCCACATGCTAAAGATGACCGTGCATAGTCCTGAGTGGTCTTTGTGTGTCACCTACACCTCACACACCTGCTACTTTGGACTCCAGCAGGTCCTCCAGCTCGGCCTCCTGGTGTAATGCCTCTGCTGACAGCTGGGGGGCTCCAGGGAAGCACAGCAGGATGATGCTGATGTTGTCCAGGCTGCCCTGTGGAGCAGAACGGCGTCAGCAGAGGTGAGTAATGATGGCTGACCTTACAAATGTCAACATAGCAAACATTATTTCATTCCGGGGCGAACAGATTTAGAAATACATCATTTTCACCCCCAGGTTTGTGCAGCACTGTCACACAGACGCAGCGGAGCAGGAAGAAACAAGTGGAGTGTGGAAGAAGCGGTGACATTTTGAGGTCATTGAGCATATCCAGGCTGAAGCCCAGTTACATAAGAGGGGCATGATAGACATGATAGCCAAACAGAGGACAGTGTGCACATGTGGCCCGTGTGTATCCTGGTGTGCTCTAATGTGACTCAAGATAAACAATAAACAAAACGTATTTACCCCTTCCATGGGTTCTGTGAGCCGTAATTGTAAACAGAATATGAACTAATAAGGGAATTTGTATCACTTATCTGGTAGAATATATGCATTAACATGTACAATTTTAGGGACAACATACAAGACAAAAGCTGAAGTATTCTTCTCCAAACAATTTTCTTATTTTACCGACAATATATGTTTAGTGTTTAGTGTTTAGTGTCTTCATTAAACAGCATTCATTCTACCAGCTATAATAAACTGGAGCTTGTTGTGATGAAATGTTATTCTCCCTTTCTGGTCTGAAATGATTCTCTATGTAACACATAACGATGCTACAACAAGCAATTATGTGTTTTTGACTATCAACCGTCAACTGTGTGACTCTATATGAGTGAAAGAGGCTGAAATGAGTCTTCATTGGAATCCAGAATAATCCAATAAAACCGGTTCTGACACCTCTTCAGTCTAATATAAGGTGATCTGTCACACTTTTAGATCATGAACAGAGGCCACAGTGTACTAGAGACGAAGGCGGCTAGAGGAACGGTGGGCTTAAAGTGCCTTTAATCAATGTTTAAATATTAACCTGATATCCCATATGAAGAGTTTAAGGTACATGGTTACTGGACCCATTCGCGCACTGATCTTGAAGCTGCTATGTAAAGTGACCATCAGTATAACTATTTTATTTTTATACATTCACACACCACCGACAAAGCAGCAGGAGCAAATTGAGGTTTAGTATGCTGACGGCTAGTTAGCTCCTCGGTTAGGTGTGTCAGTCCTGAGTTGTCATTTTTTGGGGCGCTGTCCATCATGTGCAAAACCGTTTCTGAAAGCGTGTCACCTAAGGACACCTACAGGAGCTGGGTATCAAACCCCAATCCTTTTGTTTGAGAGACTACCAACTCTATCTCTGAGCCACAGCCAAGGGTGTGCACATAGTTACCTAAACAGTTTATTATAATGACTTTCAGCTTGTTTTGTTTCCAAGCTCAAAACTTAACACGTTAATGTTCATGATCAAGACTCTCATTTGTGTCATTTTCAGCTTCACATCAAACAGACACTGACGCCTGAGGAAATCAGCTACTTTTCGTAAACAACTTCACCATAACAGCGAAAAAAGACGTTCTTTTTAGATAAAAAAGAACGTTTTGATAAACTTAAACTTCCAAAATAGAAGAATTTCATAACAGTTCCAACAGTCATGTGTAGACAAACAATATAACAAACTCGAGGACTACAGCCTCCATACATGGGGCGCACGCACTAACCACTGCGCCACCAGCGCCCCCCATGAAAGTTTCTTATAACTACTAGAGACAGAAAGTTGTGCCTTGACCGGGGTTTTCCAGGACTGTGTGAAAGTTATACATGTATGTAGATCAAGTTTAACCAGTGTTTAGTAATGGTCAAACTAAAGCAGCCCCACAGTTATTGTCATAAAGGAGAGATCTTTTTTCGAGAGTGGAGTGACCCAAGCATGAAGTCAACACAGTTACACTATAAAGGATTACGTTAATCCCTTAAACTGTGACATAAAATCCACAGCCCATTAAAAATGATATAACATAGATTTACTGGGAAATAAAGTTTTAAAGTGATAAAATCAACTAAACAGATTTGCCATTTAAATGACTTCACATGTAGACATGCATGAGTTGCTGGGTCACTTTGTAATTAAATCAATTCATTTAACATGTTCACTGAATTCTGGATGCAGCTTCTGACCTTGTAGAGACAAAGGTCAATGACTTGAGTGCAGACATCTCTCAGGTCAGTGCAGACACGCAGCCGATTGTGGATGAAGGCGCACAGGTCCTCATTGCTGATGGTGTCCCACACTCCGTCGCAGGCCAGCACCAGGAACTCATCTGCGGGTGAGCGCTCCACCACACACACCTCTGGCTCTGGTGACACCATCTGTTGGCTGGGCGTCCTGTTCTCGGCTGCCTTGTAGCTGAAGTCCCCCAGAGCACGGGACACTGCCAGGGAGCCATTGATCCTTTGGACGGTCACTGAGCCGCCTGCGCTTTCTATTCGCTCTTTCTCAAAAGGGCTGTAAGGTTTGTGGTCCTCAGTGGAGAAGCAAACTTGCCCAGACCTGCACAGCATGGCCCTCGAGTCACCACAGTTGGCGAAGTAGATGTAATACGGTGAGATGAGAGTGGATACCACAGTGGTGCCACCCCTTTCCCAACCTTCTCGACGTGCCACTGAATGCAGGTGCTTGTCTGTTTGCAGGAAGCCCTCGATGATGGCTCCTTTCACCTTTAGGGGGTCGTCTTCTGGGACCAATCCACCTGTGTGCACAAACAGACACAGTGTTACTTTTGCATCCAGCAGCCCATAAAAACACGAAATAGGATACATATTTGCAGAAAACATTGGGAAATGATCAGTCATGATTTAAATGTCTGATAAGGGAAAATAATCGTTTCATCAGGAAGAAAACAGTTTCAAGAATAAAATATCTTAAACACAACCCAGCATGATTACAAAGGATCAGTAAATTGCATTATTTTATGAAATATAACAACAATGTACAATCTTTTATATAACAATAAGGCATTCCCAGTTGCATCTCTTTCACCTGTGGCCAGCATGTGACCCAGAAGGTGCTGGGAGCAGTACTGTGCTACTGTGCTTCCAGCATGACCATCAAATACAGCGAAGAAGCTCCAGTCGGCCAGCTGTCCTCCCAGCTGTGGAACACAGTTGTGGAAGTCCTCCATGTTGGCCCTCCAGCCCTGCATGCTCCCCAGGGCGTAGGTGAGACCCCAGCGGGCACAGCCCTCCTCTGCTAGTTTGTCGAGGACAGGACGGTCTAGGTAAGGACTGGGGATGACTTCCTCTTTCTCCCCCTCCCCTGGATGATCCCCTTCTGCTGCTCCTCCACGTCCCCCCTTGAAGAAAGAGCTGACCCTCTTCTCGGTCTCTTTAACCAGCTGCCGCATGAAAGCAGGCATCTCGACGCTGCCCTTCCTGGCTGTCCTCATGGCTCTGATGCACAGCTGATGTGAGGCGAGTCTTCTTCTATCCCTGCCCTGCTGTTTGTGGCTGGGACGGAGGACTGATGTAGGCCTGATGGTAGGCCTGAGCCGTATTTGCGTAGCCCTGCTGCTCCAGGGCTCAGAGCATGGCTGCCTGAGCTGATGGATGTTCTCAGTGCTGGCTGCTCACCCTCCTCTCCCAGCTCATCTCCTCTCGTCTCCTCTTCTTCTCTGGAGACCTCACTGCTCAGCACTTTCTCCTTCACTCATCCTTGCTCTCCTCCTTGTTAGGTCTCTCCTCTGTGCTGCTGTGATTTCACTTTCTCCCTCGCTTTTTCATTGCTAGTCCCTGTTTCACCAGCTCTCCCTTTGCCTTGTTATTTTCCCCCTTCCTATACTCTGATTGGCTGGCTATTTGTGTGCACCAATCCCTGCCTGGCTTGCATCGCCTCTGTCATGTCTGAGCTCACCATCTCGCTCTGTCCACCCCTCCCACTTCTTTGGTAATCTCAGCCTTTGATCAGTCAGGATTATGGGCTGCGACTGCTGTGGATTACGGGACTGTCGGCCATTTAACATGCAGTGTGTGGCTGATTTTGTGATGAGAAGAAACAGAAGAAGAAGGCTTATGATCAAAGTGCAGAAAGATAATGTACTGTGAGCCTTTATCTGCAGTTTTTCAAATAGATCCTATTATTAAAGTGAAACCTCACTAGTTTGAAGCCATTATGTTAAAACCCACTGTAGTGTAAAGTTACATATCATATATTGAACTGGATTGCATGAATGCATTTATAGAGCAATATTTCAATGAGATTAAAGTACTGCAAATTAGTTTGGATTGCATCACTTATTGATGATATAACATCAAGCACTCTTATGTGGTCTTTTCATTGAAGGGTCTCTTATGGCAGAGAAGAGATCCTGTAAAACAGTTTAAAAAGAAAGAGGAGGCCGAAGTCAGTTGAGAGCAATTTTAGAGAAGGAGAGGATGCCATCATATACAGCATGGTTTCATTATGTTCTATACTAAATGTTATGTCTTTGTAGACTGTAAGAGGTTAATAGGAGATTGGTATTTCATTATTACACTTTTTTTTAATCTGGTAACATAGGTGACCAGTAGAGAGAAAAGTTATCTGATTAAAACAGTCATTACAATACAAAAGTTGTCATATTTCATTGAATCACATTTCATTGACTTATATAGCGTATTCAATCAATCTACCACCTAAACATCAAATCAAAAATCGATGGATTCCTTATTATAAGTCACTGGTCTCAAAAGCACTATATTTTCAGCGAGCACATTTCTTCTGACCACTCAAAGCACTTTGACAAAGGCAGGTCACATCTACCCATTCACACTCTGGTGGCAGAGGCTGCTATGAAAAGTGACCATCAGTGTTAACTAACTCCATTCATACACATTCATATGCTGCATATGTGTCTTGCCCGAGGACACACTTGACTGCTGTGGCTGAGGGAGCTGGGGATCAAACCACCGGTTGAGAGATGGCCGAATCTACTGTAGGCTGTGGATATATGTTTAGCTATATCTGTCAAATCTATTGGACTGTAATTGTGTTTGTATTGTTTTAGTTATTTAGTGACTGACAAAAACATAAAGCCTTTGACTGAATAGTTCTTCCACAATCTTTGTTAATGGCTTATCAAAATCTCATCTTGTCCAGATAAGTTTATTACAGATTTTGTTTGTTTGGTTCTGAGTAAAGATTAATTATTTTATAAGCCTGTGGCATAAGGCTTGTACCATGTCTTAATTGTTTATTCTGTTTGAACAAGCAGAAATGTGATTTTGGGTTTTGCATGATTATACGTGTCACCACAAATTTAATTATAGCATTTCTTGGCACTGTTGCCCAAATAACTGATTAAATGTGTGAAATCAACCACGATCACATCACCACTCTCTGTATTTCTCTGTATTTCTTCTGTGATCAAGCGGGGGAAAAAATGCCTGAGAGAGCTTGTTGTACCTGTTTCCATGGTGGCTGTGGGCTTGGAGGTATAGTGGGGTAACCCTCCTATGAGATGATTGGCAGTGTGATTCAGCTCCTCCTGGCTACATGTTGATAAAGACAGTTATGGTTTTCCTGCAGCAAGATATTGAACACTTTATTGCTCAAGAAGGCATAGCCTCTAGTGCTTGAATGTGTGAGAATTGTTAGCTGATTACTGATCTTGCATGACACTTGTGCGTGAATGTGTGAAAGGCGAGTGTGACAGTTACCATTTGTACAATAATTTTTCTGCATTTCACAGAACACATAAACCAGCCATGTGGGAATAGCTACCTCTACGGTAATGTCAAAAACAAAAAGGGTCGGATTCAATATGCATCTTGCAGCTTGAGACTCTGAGGTGTGAGTGGTTCCCGGTTTAATTCTAAACATCTCTTCAAGTGTCATCAGAGAAATTAAAATTATTCTTGAACCCTGCAGAAAGAAGGCCTTTGTACCTGAGGCATGCTTCTTCTTCCTGATTGACCCTGACTTGTTGAAATTTGAAATAAAAAACCTGTTTCTTTCTCTGACCTGGCTGCATGTGAGGACTCTAGGTGCAGGTCAGCCACCAACTGGCTGAGGAACCCTGAGAGTCTCTGAAAGTACATGCTGATGTCTCAGGTTCCCAATTTGAGTGTCTGTGTGTGCTTGTGTGTATGTGTGCGTGTGTGTGAGTGTGTGTGTTCCAAACAGAATCCAAACAGGGGGTATCCAATACAGGATAAAATTAGGCCAGCCAGGCCTTATACTGCTGACCAGGCTGTGTGGCCAAAAAAAGCCTTGAGTTGAAGCCGACAGTGGAAGTGAAGGAGGAGAGGAGAGCGGGCAGGACTGCAGCTGAAATGGCAAACAAATGTAAGGAAATGAACACAGACAGCTTTAAGTAAGGAGAATTAGAAGAGACAGAGAGTTGGTCAGAGTGCAGCTGTAGATTTATTTTTTCCTCTCGGCTGGGCAGGTGTGAATGCTGACAGGATGAGCAGTCAAGCACTGAGTGCAGCATGTCTCTCATTCTGTGGACAGATGGAAGGACTTGGACTCGACTAAATGAGACCCAAATGTTGACGGAATAATGTCTGGTTCATTCTTTAAAGTCCAATAAGATAAGATTGATGTGTGTTTTCTTGTGAGAGCTATTTTGATTATCTATTCTTGTTGTTGTTTGAATAAGTGTTGGGTTATGGTCATGCCATGCTTGGGAAATGACTTCATAGGTGTACTATAGCAACACAAGTATGAGTAGCTCTTATTTACCTCGAGTGTGCAGTCCAAGTTTGCAATATTAAAAAAAACCTATAAAATATTACCATGTATAAATAAGCCTGGAAAGATGATTATGGAAGCTTGTTTACTTGTGTGTTCATGGATGACTAATGTATGTGTGTTTGATTTAATCAGTAAATTATCTTGAGATTCACACTCGATGCAAAGAGTCTAATGTGATGTTTAAGAGATTGGGATATCATAGTGTGACTCATCATTTAATTGTTCCTTGATTTATTATTCATTCAGAAATGTGAATTATTAAAAGCAGTGCATAAGTTCAGAAGTTCCATTCCTGAAATATATTCTTTTACGAGAGGCGAGATTTATGCTGTATGCTAAAACTGTTAAAATCAACAAGTGGGGATTTTTTTCTCCCTCTGTTAAGTGCTGAACTTTGTCCTTTTATTTTTCTGTCATGCCGTGTGTCATGTAGTCATTGTGATTTAAATAAGATGATGCAGAAATGAGCAACAAGATAAAAACACTGCTTCGCTGGGAGATCATTCAGAATAAAAACTATCGTCATTAGAATAAAAAACGACATTCAACATAATGTTATCGATCATGGAGGAACCTTACTTAACTGAGATTGACTGAGAATGAATAAGACGATCATTAATCGTTCCCCTCTGTCAGTCGTAAAATCATTCTGAACTGTGTTTATCATATTGTCCAGTTGTGGATCTGGTGTATTGGCGGAACATGAGGAGGACCGGTGTGGTGTTCACGGGGCTGGTGATCGGTCTGGCCAGCGTGTTCCAGCTTAGTGCCATCACGGTGCTCTCACACGTCTGTCTTGGTGTCATGAGTGTCACCTTCTTCCTCCGCCTCTACTATAAACTGCTGGAGATGCTGCGCTGGAACGCTGGTGTGCACCCCTTCCAGTGAGTCTGTCTACTATGAGTAAGAAATCACAGGAACATTTTCAAACAAGAAGCTGCCACTGAACACGTCTGCACTTATACTCTCAGTGACTCTACAGTATATGTGTGTCCCTCTCTGCAGGTCTTACCTGGATAATGACAGCTCTTTGACAGAAAAGGAGACAGTGATGCTGGTGGAGGAGTTGGTGCTGCTGATTGCATTCGCCATCACAGAGATCAAACGCCTGCTTTTCATCGAGAGCATTATCGACTCAGTTAAGGTCTGATTTTGATGATGGAATATTAGATACAATATAGTGTGATTTTGATTCACAATAGGATCAGCAGTCAACACTTTTACACATTTCTTTTTTAATTATTACTGCAACATGTGTATCTGCTCTTTATTTTAGTTTGTTGTACTCCTGTATCTGTTGACCTATGTTGGCGTCCTTACCAGTGGACTGACTTTGGTTATAACAGGTAATTTCTCCTTCCCAAAAAAAAATATTTTACAATTCTCATGCCTTTAATATATATAAGATTTAACTGAGTTTCCTAAACCAAAACTAAGCCCTCATTCTGCGGATACATGTTGCTATACTATCATAATCATATGATAGTATAGCAACATGTATCATATGATAATACTATCATAATATTTTTCCTCTTTTGTCTTTTTTTCACAGCTGTAATTGCAGCTTTCTCCATTCCTCTTCTGTACAAAAAGCAGAAGGTGAGTGTTACGTCCTGACTGGGCTGTGTTCTGTTTTGCTCTTTCTAATTTGACTGTTTGTTAACCAGAGAAACTATAGACAGTTTTTGTTATAGTGGGAAAGAAACCGATGAAAATGTACACAATTCAAATAGTGATTTCACTAGTGATCAGGAAGAATGTAAGGTCTTTTTTTCTGGAGGGAAATAAGAAAAACCATATATGATACACTAATGCTGTGGTTACACTGACCTTTCTGTCGTTTCTGTCACAGTTGCGGATAAGGAGGATGGTAAGAGGGGTCAAAGCTTTTGTTAAAAGAATCAAAAACATGTAAGTAACCCATTCATTGTCTGCCCCTCTTTTATTTGCTCTTGATATCATACTAATGTGTATGTTAAATTAACAGATTTTCTTTTGACTTGTCATACTGTGTCTGGTTTGACGCAGGTTCCTTGGTCTGATAAAATCAGTAAGACCTTCCTCTGCCCCTGAACCCGCTGCTAAACCTGCACCAGTAGCTGCACCAGCACCACCAGCTGCTGCACCGGCCCCAAAACAGAAAGCCAAGTCCAAGTAACTTGTTTGCACCTTAAAGCACCCATAAATTTGGGATTTGGAAAATGTTTCGAATGGTTCATCCTTTGTGGGGCTGCTGGAGGGGCCACTCATTTCCATTTCTCCACCATGATGTTTGTTTACGGGAGCACAGTTTAATGTTTCCTGACAGCTGAAACAAAGCTGCCATTCACCCCAGAAGAGAGAGTGAGAGTGCAGTGAGAGTGTATGAGCTGAAGAATTGTATCTACTGACATGCTTTCTATGGGCTGTGTTTCATGTAACCAGTCACACCGTCGTGTACTCCAAACAGGGACAGCACAGAATAACAATGTTTTTTTTCTTTAATAACAGGTCTATTTTTAAATAACTGGTGAGCACTCTGTTCCTGTTAAGCTGCAAAATTATTCATAACCATGCAGGGAAGCGTTATTTCTTTCATTATTTAGCACCAAGCATTATAAGCTGGATACAATCAAACTGACATCAACATCACCTGCACTTATGAACAGTAACTGTTTTGGGCTTGTTATGTTACTTAACTAAAAGAAGTATTAGCAAAAGCTTTCTAAGCAGCAACTACTCAGAAATATAATAAGACTTATATGACAAATAAGATTCCCTCTCTGCTGATAATGCTAACTAGATTTAAAGAGGTATAAACAGTGACTTCCTGTTGCGTTTAGCGAAGTAAAGCTACAGCGGGATACAAAATGTCCAAACAAACTTAGACGCCCAGAAGTTGCTAAAACTGTTTCTTTTGTTTGTGACACGAAAATACACTGAGAATACAATAAGAGTAGCAGCTTTCAGCACTTATACTGTTTGTGATACATGCATAAACAGACGCGTTTTGAGTTGTTAAAAAATAGCTAGCTAACTTGCAATTAGCTGACAGGGAGCTCGCCTAGCATTCAATTGGAGTCCTGTGTTTGGACGACTGATTAAGTGTTTGTCAAATGTTCTCTCGTTTCACACGTTTTCCACTGTTTTCTTTTGTGACCAAGGACTTCTTAGGGACACTCTCTTTATCTGCTAAATTCTCGCTTTCTGCTCACAAGTTAGTTGCCAACTGTGTCTTTCTGCTGTTCTGTGCTGAACAGGTAGTGTGGAGTTAGATTTTTTTAAGTTTTAGCTGAAAATAATGTTTACTGCATCTGAAAATAACGCTTTTGAGTGCTGAGAGTAAAACACAGAGAAGTGTTGGTTAAGTACTCTTTTAGCAAAAAGTAGTCCTAATCTGTTGTCAATGCAAAAACATTGATTATAGTTGATTAAATCTCGCCTGGAGTTATCTCTTCTCAAGCTGTGTTTTAAAACGTTAATGCAACAATGGGTAGTTTATTGTTACATTTACATGAGTTTGTATTCCTCGTTCATTTGAGCCTAAATCTTTATTTACTGCAAAGTTAAGACTTATGCAGGGGTGGCCTGAAGTGTGATGTGTGCACAAACCTGCACAAATAAATATCAATTATTAACCCTTTTTAACTTCACCAACCATATCTATTTTATAACACGAGCTAACGGCAACATTAGCTTACGTCAAAATTTAAGTAGGCTACTTAAAAAAGTGCATGCAAACTCCTGCACTGTCTAACTTGCAATATTTTGGTCCTGACACATTGTCGGTTAATTTATGCAAGTAAAACAATGTGCATTACTTTCCAATGAAAAAGATGTGCACATTTTTTTTGGTACAATTTAAAGTACAAAATAAAAATGCTGAATCGATATGAAAAAAAAAAAA
Organism: Labrus bergylta; assembly: GCF_963930695.1. Lineage (NCBI taxonomy): Eukaryota > Metazoa > Chordata > Actinopteri > Labriformes > Labridae > Labrus > Labrus bergylta. The sequence goes on from NC_089208.1 coordinate 11,371,191, forward strand.
AAAAAACAGCCTTTACACAAGAAACCTTATAGTTGGCTTTAACATAGTGTAAGTCCTGCCTCTGACAGGGCAAATAACCAATCCAAGTTTTGGATTTGGGAAGTGGCACATTGGCTGCCCAATCAAGGTTCTAGGGGGGGAGGGCCCTAGTCACCCCTCTGGCAACGCCCCTGGCTACACTGTCTTGGTTGCATAACTGTGTGAACCAGTCCAACAAAAATCTGTCTTTAGAGGACAATAAAGTAGATAAATTGACAATCTTTTATTGCCAATTGTAAAAAAAAAAAAAAGGCAATACAACTTCATCAACTGACATTAGACAAGCAGGCTAGCTGGTTACTTATATAACAAATTGAGAAACAAAAAGGGTCACATGCTCAAGTTGCAGGGGCATGTCTTTCCAAACTAGCAAACTGAAGTATAAGATAACCTACTACTGACAGCTTATAAAGAGAAAGTGCTTGAAGGGCAGTTTACAAGGAGATGAAGGTCAACAACAATTACTAAAATATCCACTTGAGAAAGCTTTAAATAAAATATTGAAGAATTTCATGGAAGTGTCAACATCTTGGGTGTAGAATTAAACATGGAGGTTACATCTTCAGCAACAGGAAAATTACATTTGACTCCAAACAAGTGTTTTATATTGTTGTTGTCAGCCCACACAATAAACAACAACAGAAAAAGTAGGTAACTACACATTTTATTTAATTGAATGAGATTAGGATGTGATAAAATCTTCAATCCTGTTCACATGTAAAGTTTTACCTTGTCAAACCTGAGCCAATAAAATTGCAAGCAGCTGTTTTAATGCAGCTGTTTGGCTCCCAGCTGCTGTTAGCATATCATATTGATGCTAGTGAACATGTGAACATGTGGTGCTCTCTAGTGGCCGGTGTTTCAGTTCTTATAACACTGCTGCATTCATACTAACATGTCTTAATGAACTACAAGTTATTAAGTGTATTTTGATACTGTAAACCTCACACACCAGCTCAAAGGACATGCAAACAGGGCTTTGGTCGTTTCTTACCTATATGGTGCCATTTACATCTGCAGATAGTTGTTGTTTTTGTTTGATTATAAATAGAAGTATTGTGGACAATTTGGGAAAACTGGTCCAACAAAGTTTTTTCCATTCAACCGTTTACTTCAGTAACACTTAATGTTGCATAAATATAAAAGCACCATATAACTTTTACTGCCCGGGTTTGCTGTCGATATGGAGTTGGCTTCTGTGACTTGTTTTTCAAGGTGCGTCACTTACCTGTAAAACGTGCAGAAAAATAAAACTGTAATCATAATTCAGTTGAGACTTATGAGGTTGAACTTCATGTTTTTTCTCCTGACTTTTATCTTTTGTTAGTTTGACTTTTGTCTAAACTTATTTATTATTTTGTATCATCGTTTACGATTCTTATGTCCTGCCCCAATAAAAGGTGATTTACGAAAAGTGAAGACGAGTTAGCTCTGTTCCTACATTATCATAATCACCTCTAACTTGTTACCTGTGTTCCCTTTATAAAGACCTTTGTGAAAGAAGCTGTTTTGACCAGTAATCAGTTCTTTTAACAATGTTACCATTGAAGAAGCATGTACTTAACCAGGAGCCTGAAACTGAAGCAGCTTTATGTAAATCGGCCATCATTTTCATTTAATTTGATTTACTTGTCCTTTAAGTTTACGACACAATGATTGAACTTCTTTAAGGCAAACTAATAAAAACTCCCCATAGAGTTGAATAAACAGGAGATCAAAACACTATCGTTTTGTGAAAATCTCAACAGCAAAGAGTCACTCAAGCGACAAATATGAAAACACGAAAAACAGAAATGAGTGTCGATCTATCTGACGTCACTAGTCCATCAATGCCGATTCGCTGTGGCGGAGCGAATTTGTCGCTGAAGTTGAATATATGTTGAACTCACGTGAAGCCGAATTTCGCGTCCATTTCATCGCGCGACGGGTCCATCGCGCCACACAACATGATTTTGCATCATTCCATTAACTTTCTACGTACTTTTGTAGCGCGACAAATTAAATTTGCGTTTGGTGTGTACACAGCTTAAGGTTAACCCCATTCCATGTTTTTTGTGAGATGATCAATTTAAATCAATCATTTTAGTTTTTGGTTTAGAAATTTAAACCTTGGTTTTGAGATTGATTTACCTTCACAGATAAGGATCCACATTTATTAAACCAAAATATGACTTGATGAATATGGGCCCTGACACTATTGAGGGTCACTAACCATAACCTATGAGCAGGAGCATAAGCAGGAGTAGGAGTGCATGAGCAGGATAGCACAGATGACCTTCCAAAATGAGCTGCTTGATGTTTCAGCTGCAGACAGAAACAAACCAAATGTTTAGAGCTTGATAATAGATCAAATATATACGTGAAACTTTTCTTCTATTTATCAACTGATTAAGGGTTAGAGGGGGTACTTACTTATTGTCATAATTATTTCATAAAGGGATGCACCTGCTCCCTCCAACAACATGAACAAGGTGCTTCCTGAGTTTTCATAGACTCTTGAGTCAAAGTCTGGTTTGTCACCTCACAGGGGTCCCGTCATGAAATTGCCAAGTCATGAAGGTTTTGGATGCAACGGGTCTTTTATAACAATTTTCCCTTTGATTCACTGAAAAAAGGACAAAGACATGGAGGTAAAATCATTAGTGACACTCTTTTAAATAGAAATGATGTACTACCACTTAAAAAAAAGACATGTCATTACTCAGCAACAATATACAACACTTAATAGACGCTTTCATTCAGCTAAATTAATTCAATTACATTTCGTTTCAAAAATGTTTGATGACAAACCCGAGGTCAAACAGGGATTTGCAACAAGTTCATATGTCAAGTATGAAGTTTGAGACTTTTACTTACTTTTCACTTCTTTTTGTCTTCTTCTAGATTGTGAAGGAAACGGCTTTCAAATCTTCAAGCTTGAAGAAATGTTTTCTTAATCAGATGTATCCAAAATTTGAACTGACTCACGGTAAATGGAAAAAGTCTTACTGTTGTGTTGGCCCGTGTTCAGAAATGGTGAATGCTGTTGTCAGAGACGCACAGGGCTTCTCTGAAGTTAATACTGTGATGTCTTCTCTGAGATCTCTGCTGGTGGCAGAAAGGTCTGAGTATCATTGGACAATCCGTAATTCATCAGTGATCCGACACAAATTAACCCTACTTCCTTCTTTTGGATGCCTTTGAGGTGACAAACCTCATCAGCTCTGGCAAAAAGAAACATAAAATCACGTCTATGTTCATGCAACTTGGGGAAATATAACCGGCCTAGGCTTCTACATAATCAATACGCGCTTTGCATTCACCAAAGAAAAAAAAGGACACATTATAGGCTATTTATTCATGTTCCCCTCGTTTTATGGGGTATGTAAACGTATACACCATGATGTGACATGGCTTTCTGTCCCTTACTTGTTTAGCCTATCATTTCTTCATGCAGTGATACAACTCAGCAGCTCTTGTTTACGCACACATCAAGGGGTTTGTGACAGGGCTAAACGTAATCAAATAAATGAAATACGTCAAATCATCTTTTAAGACAGAGCAGAATTATTAAATATTACCCTTGACTTTTGAGTTTGATCTGTTATTTTTCTAACAACTTCAGAACAGTTCAGGACAGTGCGCGCCAGAGTTACTTTCATCATTTTCGCGCAGGCTGGTCTCACTCGTTAATTTACCAGATTATTCTTTTTAACACGGCCCTAATCATCCGTCGTTATATTTGACCAATTACAACTCTAAATAGCCTTATTTGTAATTGAAAATCGGCTCAGTATTAAAAGTAGTTGAAGTTATCTCTTAATATTGCTCTCTTCACGGGTTATTGCGTGGAGAAGGATAAAGCCAGCTAACCTATGGCATGGATACATGCAGCAGGTGATTTAATAATTTACCTCACACTGGGATATAACTAACCTGCAACTCTAAATCTGTTATAAAAGCCATCGGTCTGGCCAAATACTTTTTGTAATAGATAGTCAACGCGCGTCTGGTTGCCAGGTATTTGACAAACAAGCCAAACAGTCCAATATCAAAAGGTAAAAGTAAAGGCATTTGCGTTATTTTTGCACTCCCTTTAGAGTTCAACATCATACTTACCTGTCCACTATCCCTCCCTGTACACTGTTCAGCTGGTTAGCCATTAAGATCAGCTTTGCAGTTCGGCGTGGGAATATTGGACCTGGCAACCCCGATGTGTACCGACGGTAATCTTCAGCTCGAAAAAAGGAAAATGCGGGCGAATATAATTAAATCACGTTAAACGTTTCAATCTGTTGTGATCTCAACTCACTGAAGAAAAGGCTTACAATTTGATACATGTGTATTTCATTGTTTTTATTTCCATATTGATCAGGCTGCTACGAGCTGGATGGCCTGGCCACGATCTACATATACGACGTTTTGGGCATTGTGTTGAAGTATATGGGGCGACCCTCTGCGTCGCAAATAGACGCCTAAGGGGAATCCCTTTGCGTCGATCATCACTGACGCCAAGGTGTCCTGACCGATCATCAATATATGACGAGCTGGGGATGGGACTGTTGACGTTCACCATTGGGGGGCTGTAATAACATGTTCATCCACTAGGTGTCACTCTAAGAAAGTATCAGCTGTGCCCCTTCAGGAGAAGATGGAGAGGCTCGGCTGATCACCCACTGATGTGCAGGAATAAAAGAAACCAGACAAACATGTCAACCATCACTTCAGTGTCAAAATATCAAAAGCTCTTCCTCTTCAAGCGCATACACTGTATCATCCACACAAACTGTTTGTAGTTATGAAAAGTCCCTGGTGCCAGAATCACAGTGGATACAATGTGACTGTGACCTTGAGATGAATCCCTCTCAAAAAGCCTCCACACGTCAATTCAAACTCTCTGAAATCTTCAAGGACTTCTTCTTGTTTCCACATGTGGATGTGGTGACTCAGAGCTCCCATCTCCTACACTGTTTACTTTTACAAGGTTACTGAACACCTTCATTTGGAGATTTCTTTATTCAAGAGTGAGAACAGATGAGCTCGTTTTATCTACTGACACCACATTATTAAGATGGTGAATTCTTAGAACAACACGCTTTTTATTTTACAGCAAAAAAAAAAAAAAATGACAGGGAATGGAAATCTAGTAAAGCTACAGCAGACTTCATACTGTAAGAGACAATTCCCCCCAAAATGTCAATATGGCACTTCAAACTGTTAGTCCTCCAGATCTTCAAAATAAAAGTCACACGTGGTATTTACAGAAGTATTGATTGTACAATTCCCATTAACTTTAAAAAATAGTGAATACGTGTTCTTGCCACAAGTCTTACACTAACTTTTTTAAAGTTGACACTATATAAAAGGAGTGACATTAGTCATGCTTTATATTAGTTTCCCTGATTAGTAGAAGTTACAACTCTACATACTTACATTGACACAGACTACATTTACACAACTACAAATCTGCAGCTTCTGCTGCCAAAAAGCATTTTGTCATGACGTTAAAACAGCAAATAACAGAACTGGGACAGAAACACCTTAATTAATCCCTTCATGGTCCGTGTGGCAGTTAGTACATTTGGTCTCAGTGGACCTAAGCAGTTTCAGATCTGTCATAGTTTATTCTGATGATATGTCTGAGGACAGAGTCTTATATGTTGGTACTGTTGAACAGAGGAGAAAGGAAAATAGGCTTTGTGTATTTATGATAACTATGACCTTCAGTTTGATTATTCCAGCATCCACGCTTGTCCAGCGGACAAGCTGGTTAGAGGGCAGTGAGTATCCTACCTCATGTAAAACACTAAATATCGATTAATACAGTATATTTAAGGAATAAAGGGAGTCCATTTTTTCCCATTCATTAGATGAGATGCTGGATACAACTCTCATGTCTGTACTGGACATTTTAAGCTCGAGACAGCAGGCAGCTAGCTAAGCTTAGTACAAAAAGAGGGAGCAGGGGAAACATGCTTGCTTGGCTCTGTCTCAGGGTTAAAAAGTGTAAAATGTGTCCCACTACTAGTACCAACAAAACTTACCAATTAATAAGACAGGCTTAAACGTGTAATCGTGCCTCACACCGATTGTCACATGTGCTCTTGCTTTATGTGTAGTTTGTGATCATTTTGAAAAATGATAAAGATGCTGGACTAGATCTTGGACAGGAGCAGGACTTTAAGGAGTCTTGTTAGGTTGCTGGTTAGGGTTACCTTGGCACAGAGTCTGACTCTTTTAACCCCTCAATGTTTCAAGATCCTGTTCTAAGCTGAGCTAACACTTCACGTTTACCAGACAAACTAAATATTTTTTTAGAATCTTATTCTAAGCAATGAAGTGATTTGCATATATCCTCAAATGTTGGACTAATCCTTTAACACATGCAGTATATGAATTACTAATGTAAAGAAAAACACCATGAAAATGTGTGAAGACTGCTTGTATGTGGACGTTGTTCCCCGAATGCTACCATTTGTTTGAGCCTCTGGATTGCTGGTTCAGTGAGTCAGGTGAAGCCTGTGCACAAGTGTTCAGGATGTCTGTCACACATAATGTTCCCGGTGGTTGATGAACACCCGGTCTGTCCCACTCTGATGACACACCCACTCCAGGCGGGAGAGCTGCTGAGTGGGTGGGTTTTTTGCTGCTGGTGGTCCTGGCCTTGAAGCGGGTGGGTTCTGCCCTTCAGTCAGCTCATACCTGCGCTCTGCCATGCGATTCTGAAGGATAGAGAACCATCAAAGATAATCAAACATCTTATCGAACATCCAGCAGCTGCTCTTTCATGGCAGAAAACACTGGATAAATATATCGTCATATGATTTCTCATGTCAGTTTGAGTAGAACCAGGATGAATGTTTTCCTTTTGGACCTTTTGGACTAAAAAGTGATGGCTTATGAAACTTGAGTTGAGCTGAGTACGCGCATTAAAATTTAAATTATCTTACATATTAAATGAGTCTATGACAGTTCCTGCTTAATAAACATATCAGCACATCAGTCAGAGAGTATAGATGTTTACCTCTTCCTTGTTAATCTTTGTGGTGTAGTGAAAAGAACCACATGACTCAGATATAGCTCCATGTGCTGACATGATATCATGAAACAGCGAGGGGGGTTTACCTGACAGAGCCAGGCCACTTGTGATGCGTGGACACCCAGAGGAACAGCCGGTGCTCTCCCGCAGTGGGGAGGAGGCGGCTTGTGTGTCGGAGGAAGGTCAATCCTTCAGAGCAAGAGACAGAGAAATAACAATGAAGAGAGAATCTCCAGTAGGAAACCCGGATAGAGAAAAGTGTATAATTAGAAAGAAGCAGCATGAAACAATTAGTTTAATGATATTTTCTCCTTGGTGAAAATCCAATTATTGGATAAATTCAGAGGGGCTGGTGAATGAACAGCCCTCTGAGTCACATACTACAACCCTGATGGTTTTATAGTGATGCCATCTGGGTTATCTGAACAATTAAAAAAATATAATTTTGTAGCAATAATGCGGTGAAAAAAACTTGAAGTGTTTCATTTCAATAATCTGAGCACTTAACCAGCATGAAGAATAAAAAAGATATCCTGTAGCATTATGAGAAATGTAGGATCCAGTATTTTAGTATTTTAGCTTAACTCGCTTTAAAACAAGTAGTAATCAATCACTCAATCAATCAATCTTTATATGTAGTGCTACAAAAATCAGGTAAAAGACCTTACTCATTGCTATATCAAATGATGCAGCGTTAATCCATCATGAGCACAGCACTTAGCAACATTGAGCAAAGTTACAGCCTCATGATGAGCGGCCATCTCCCATCTCATGTCATCTGTTTTTTAAGGTTCACTTGAACATAATGTACACATGTTAGTTACATCTTATACACTGCATTAATTATGTGTAAAACGTATACGTACTAGTGGAAGTTTATGAGTACTTCTTTAACCCAGACCAAGATCTTTTTCCTAAACCTCACTCAATAGATGCTAGAAGTATAATAATGTCAATCAGCAAACTCTGTTTTAAAAACCTCACTAACTGGGCCTTACTTGTTATTGCTAAAGTAACTAAGGTATTTTAAAGGTGTCATTGAAAGATGTAATATTTTGACAGAATATATTGGCAAGATTTAACCACGGCATTTTAGAAGTGGGACAATGTGAGTTAACCAAGTTACAGTATGTGTTTTTAATGCACCTGCTTGCATCAATAAACCAGAATGTAACCAATGTTTGATTTGAGTTATACAAATATTCCTCTACATCCTGTTCATCTACCAGCATTATCCAAGTACAATCCTAAACTTCTCCAGTATCTCTTTAAGTCGTATGAACGCCTGACAATGACGACTTCATGACCATATACTACTACTAATACTAAATCAAAGAAAGTAAACTGAAATCATTTTACAGCTGCTATAAAATCGCTCACTGCACGAGTTCCCCTGAACCACTCTTACCCTCTTCCACAACTAAACCTAAACCTACAAACTGACCTTGACCATTTATAAAACGATGTCACGACATGCATTGATTTTCTAACACGGTATATCACTGATGCTGCTCTTTCTGTTTCTTAGTTGAGATGAGAGGCAGTCAGAGATTACATTTGAGGCGCTCAGTGACTTGATGTCCTATGCTTGTGTCAGTTTGTAATGAAGGAGAGGGACGATGCCTGCGTCCACCCGCCCCCCTCCATCATCCCACTGGGACTTCCAGCCACGGTCACACTTAAGATGCTAAGTTTGTCGTGGCATTGACCACAGACCAACACGTGGCCTTATTCACCGTCCTGTAAAGTGTCAAGTGATGCAGGGCCCACACCCATGCATAGATGTTGAACATCCCCCCCCGCCCCCCACTCAGTTCATGCTGTTTACAGTCAGCAGGGTCCAAAGGGGGAATATTTTCACTCTCACTGAGATATAAAAGGGACAGTTTGCAATTCAGTCTGGGGAATGTACAGTAAAGCCATGCAGATTTCTCTGAAGGGGGCATTGTCAGTAAAATTAGGATGCTAAATTTTACTGAGGGCGAAATGTTTATGGTTGAGCAAAGAAAGACAAAGATTCATCTCCACAGAGATGTTGGACTGAATACCAGAGCCAAGAATAAAGGAAGGAATCCAAAATCCTGAAGACATGTGGACATTCTTTGATGATCTCTGCTTTGTGCTTTCCACTTCTAAACTACGCCAGTGACTTAATTTTTGTGTGCATGTAACTCGTATTTCAGGAGACACTGAGCAAAATGTTTAGGACTAAAAAAAACAACAACATTTATCCAGGATCTAGCTGCCTGCCTAGATGGCCACATACTTGTAATTGTGTTTGCCTGTAGTGAGCATGCTCAGTGAGCCTAACAAGGATTGATGAGAAGATCAACCTGCAACCTTGCAGATATGCTCCACAGGTTCACAATGATGATTTGTATGAGAGGGGTACAAGGTTAATCAGCAGAGTCAGACTTATAAAAGCACACCTTTGTATTGCAGTGTACACTTAAAAATGTTAAATAGAAACAGAGGTAATCAAAAGAAACCCACAAGGTTCCATTCATGTGCACCAGACCACATAAAGGATTCTGTCCAGTCCTGTAATTCAGCCTCAGTCTCAGTTATTCAGAACATACACAGCAGAGACAGACAAAACAAAGAGCATACACACAAACGGAGACAAAGAGTTTAAAGTCAGTCACTCCTGCTTTGAATAATTTAACCTCAGACATACCTCTTTTTTTCTAACATTAAAACAAGAGCTGGTGTATATAGAAACACACTGAACTAAATAGGACAAGGGGCCTGCTGCCAAGACAGCAATTATGCGCAACCCCTCAACATTGTCCTGCAGCCTCCGTGCTCAACAAAATGGGCTTCAGTCAACCTCACAAGGTATCATGTCATTAATTAACCAGCTGAGCATGTTCTGCACCATGAATTATTTGTCAGACCTACACTTTGTCAGAGAAGGCATTGGGTGGAGTCTTGCGAGCCGTAAGGATCACGATGAGAAAGATGGCGATGAGGAAGAGGGCGAGGACCGCGCCCATCACCGCTCCAGCCACAGTGATGGAGTTTGACCTCTCCGCATGAGACTGTTCTGTGAGAAAGAAGAGAGACGTTTTCAGTGTATTACAAACAAAATGAAGTCAACATGAGAAAAACTGAGTCAGGTCTGCTTTCGTTTAGGTCAATATTTAATCGATTTGCAGACCTACAGTTGAAAGTCACATCTATGTAATGTTTAGCTTTGGTTTTGGTAAGTGACGGGGCAAACTCAATCACTGTCACCATGCATCGATCCGATATGGAAAGTTAAGCTTCTGCAATATTCACACTTTAACTTTAGCAGACAACAAGGTTTCAGCTGGTGTTTTGTAAAATTTGAACCTGTTTGTTTTGGGAGCACATAGTATTATTGAGGTTGGACTTCTAAGGTTTTAAACCTGCAATATGCAGGAGTTTGTTAAGTGGAGCACAGCTTGTTCTGAAGAGTACAAAATGCTTTGAACGTAATTGTGTGTCTTCTGTTCTCTTTCTTACCCTGGAGACAAAAGAAGAGTGCTCCCAACCAGGTTTTAAATTTCTTATATAAAGAGAGGACGGGAGGAACAGGTACCTAAAACCATGAAAGCCTTTGAATATTTAAATGTTACAAATGTTTTCGTTGAAATGATTAACCAACACTTTGTTATAGATTGAAAGCCATGGACATGTAATTGAATACATTCAGCAAATGCTTAGACATATGAACATAATGGCCAAATAGTCATATTTTGTTTTGTGTGTAATTTGGAAATTACATACAAAACTTCAAGTAAGTCTGCCTTTTATATTAAGCAACTCTGCAACAGAACCAAAGCGTCGTGGATTGGCGCCTTCAATAATACTTGTACAGTGACCCAAAAAGCAAACTGTGTAAAATGACACAGCATTAAGGCATTTCAGGAGCCAAGGGGAAGTCATGTAAATTGCATTCTTCACATTCACACACATAAAACACAGTCTAATCAAGCCACCTCCTCCATGTACAAAAATGCATTTCATTTCTGTTATGCCTTTACATCTGGCCCAGGGGGAGAAACTACTGCTCCACCATTCTGCCTCCATACCTTTCACAAAGACAGGGAAGCTTAAAAGTCTAACCTCCAACAGCCTGTGGGAAAGGGGTTATGATGCACACACAATAACATGAAAAAAAGATCAAGTGTTTAAGCTGTACCCTTTGTTAAATATTTTTGCCTGAAGGTGGAAACACCGTTTTGAATAGATGCCACCAGCGCTTAACTGCTGCCATAATGTTCCTGTCCTAAAGGTGGTGCACTTTTATACAGGCTGGCATAAACTGCAGACACTGACTAAACTGGAACACTTTGGCAAAAAAACAAAAAACCTTCAACTCAACAAACGAAGGTTGATAGTTAGGGAAATCAGTTATTTTCTTCCTTGCTAAAAGTTAGATTTGAAGGTTGATATGACTCATATCTGTTTGTTAAACATGGCACCACAGCCAACAGACAAAAGTCTTATCTAAGGCACCCACTTCATAACCTAGAAAAGACAAATTGTAATTTTACCTTTTGAAACAAAGAAATAAGATATAAAATGTAATGAGGAAGCTTTCAAGATACAGGAAAGAGAGACTACGTTCAGAAAGAGCTTTGCTAGCTGCTGTAACTTGTATTTACTATACAGTCATGCAAATGATTCTGAATTTTTTTAATCAATCACTTAAAAAGAAAGTGAGTATATCTAAATGACTATTTAAATGAGAAACTAATCCAACTTTAAAACATTTGAATCTGGCCATGCAATCTTCATCAAACTTGTTTTCTGAATGGACGTTGCTTTGCAAAGAGTGTCAAAGTCTGTCAAGGGTAAAATGTTTGTTAAGCTTAAGAATTAGGCTGCAGATCAATCTAGATAAATGGAGCTGGTGCTTCTTGAAACTGTATTACTCACTCATACATCACTTTAAATCATCCCTTCCCTCCATTCTCTCTGTGTCACTATTGTCCTCCATGTTTCCTGTGTGTCTAGATGCTCTGGTGAAGTCTGGTGAAATTAGCTTTGTTTGACCATATGCTTGCATGTGCTCCATGTTGTCCACAGAGGAGGATTAGGATTAATTGTGACTAAGATGCATTAAACTCTTCGAACAACCAGCTTTGGCTATTCAGCAGTAATAAGAAAAACTGTGATTGTAGGACTGAAGGAACACGAGGACAAAAGGTGATAGAGTGAAAAAAAATCAAAGTGCGTGATGGTCAATTCCACTTGATTTAGCTGCTGAGGTGGGAGAAAAAAATCAATAATGTGCTTGGATGAGAATCTTAAATAACAGTTCAATTATGATGCAGATTGAACAAGCTGGGACTTCTGCACTCGCCCCCTGAAAGCCACTTCTTCCTCTGTTTTTCCCCTCCCCCGCACCTCTTTTCTCCCTTCAAGCTGTTCTCTAACAGTTAATAACCGTTCGATTACCTTTGATGGCTGCTGAACTAAGACAAGAGCCTCTCAAGTTGATCAGAAAGCATCTAAAAATGCAGTTCATGAAGCTGGCGACTAGAATGCCTTGTGACAGATTTGTGCACTGACGGACAAACACTACATGCATTTACAGTAGCATCTTAAGGTTTAGGCAGGAGTGTCTTACATGTGTGTTAAATATGTGGGAAAATACAAGTTTAACTGAAGGGAAAAAGTCAAAAAGAAGAATAAACAAACATTTAATTGGTTCAAATTTCATCCCTTCTGGGGGGGGACTGAGATTAGTGGCGTTAGTGGTGGATCAACCGTCCCCAGACGGAGATCTGGCTCCAGTGCAAACCTCTTCCTTTATGTCTCTCTTACTTCAGCACTTTATCACACATGCACATCATCACTGTGAAGAGAAAAGTGCATGCTGATGCTCTGGAGGTCAGTGCAGCAGACGTGCTCATCATGAATTTAACAGCACACATCTCGCTGTCGAGAGGAGAAGTGAGGGAGCGAGTGATGGCAGGACAACCCCTACACTCCCGCCCCACCCACCCCCACCCTCCAACAACTTCAACAGCAGGGTCAAGGGGTCATGCTATTGCCCAGCAGCAGATCCCTCGGGGAGCAGATGCTGGTGTAACAGCAAAGCAGGTGACGAAGGTCAGAGCAGTGGGTGGTATGTTATTTTCCTCTCCCGATATCTTTTTCAATATTTTCAGCTCAACGACCGAGACAATTAGATCCCACTTCTGTTGAGGAGTTATTATCAAAGTCTCAACGCTGCGTCCCTCCACGCTGACAGAGATGTTTGCTCACTCCTTTGTGTGTTATGAAAAGTATCCTTGGAAACTGTAGTGTTGCAGGCAGAAAGCAAATCCACTGATTTCCTACACGAGTGTATGAAACTAATTTAAAGCAAGCTGAATGACATCATTACTCTGAGCTTCGTCACTTTTCTCAGCCTTCCCTCCTTTCAAGGTCAAAATATCAACAACTGCTGGGACCAACATTAGAACTACTGGAGACACAGAGGTCAGCTGAATTAAAGACCTTTAAAGGAAACGTGTCTTGAGGACCTGGAGTCCAAGCTAAACAGTGTCAAGGTCACATTGGCGTGTTACGTCCTTACAGCCTGAGGAGCTGTGTGAATGCAGCAGAGCGTAATGGGCCATTTTCAATTCCAGTGGCTAATTCTCCCTCTCTGCGCTGCCTTTCACAGCTGCAGAGTTTAAACTCTCCGCTCCCCCCCCCCGTCAGCGACATTCTTCTCCCTCTGCTTTCTGTGTCCAGGTAAAGCGTGCAGGAAGAGACAGCCTCCATCAGCAGCTCCAGATGAGCTTGTTGCCATGGGGACAGTCAATGGGCTCCAGAGTAGGGACTTTGGGCCAGACATAAACACTCAGCGTTTAATTTTACCAACTGGTAGACAGTGGGAGAAAGAACGGGGGTGGGTGGGGGAATTCACAAAGGAGGCAAGCTGTGGGGGAGAACCAAGGGTCTTTCTGTCCCTGAAACAAAGCAAACTAGGACTTGTGGCGAGGTGTCAGATCTCCCACGACTATAGAAGCACCAGTGGAGAGGAACGAAAGCGCTATATTACAGCATTTTTGGACACTGAAGACTAATAAAGATAAGGTGAATCAAGGAAACATGAATTTGGATTACGTCATTTGCGGCGTTCCACATGTGCGCACTGGATTGGGGGTGTGTGTGTGGGGTGTAGCTTTATGCATTAGGGAGTTAGAGATGATGTCATTTATAGAAGCACAAAGAGGAGCAGAGAGCGAGCAGTCGGAGTAATTGCAAGCTTAAAAAGCTCCAGAGAAAATAACTCACAGGTGCTAAGGTGCTTTATTAAACTAAAGGATCTTAAAAAGATTGACAAAATAATGCTCACTGTTGTCACTCACAGAAATATTTTTTCTCCCTCTAGAAACTTACATTTTTTTTCTGTATATACAAAAAAAACATACATGAACACAAGGTGCTTTTCATTGACAATAACAGTGATAATAAAGAAAAAATAACCCTGACAGAGACACCTGTGAAGACATGACTGAACTCATTTTACATCCAAATTCATTCAAGCTTTTTCTTTTTCTGTTTTAATGCCTCTAGGTTTGACAATATACGTCAGATATTTTCCAGGAAAGTAAATATGGCACGTTATTTGCAGTGAAATTAAAAAAAAAAAAAAAAAAAAATCTCATAAAGCAACAGCATATGTTTTTACATCCCTATTAAAACAATAATAAAAAACACTAATTTATTCTTCTAGGTATCTAAGGCACTAGTTGAACTGAACCCAAAGTGAAGAATACTTTTCCAAGATAAAGGTATGGATGACTGAGCTTAAAACAATATGTCAGACAGTATAAAAGAACTGCATCCACCCAGTAGTGGGGCTTTAAACTGATGTGTCGGGCAAAAATAGGATATTGATTAGTCGAGTTTCCTTTTTAGGGCAGGGAAGCAAACAGAAGGAGTTTAGCTGCTGTGCTTCCCATTTGTCTCTGCACTCATGTGAAAGTGAGCAGAGAGGCTGAGAACAACAACATAACAGCAGCACATGAAACCCCAGCACCTTGCTTATTATTCCACAATCATTTTTACTGAATGATGGACACATCTATTAAAGGGTCATCACAAATCACAGAGTAATTAATATCCTCGCTTGCATGAAGCAGTATCTAATTTCTGAGATATCAACCTGCATCTCAATTCAAAAAATGGTTTATCTATTAATTTGGTTTCTCGAGCTCATGACATTTGAAAACATCTTTTTCCCCCCAAATAATTTTGAACAAGCATCTCTTTATGCAACATATTTCTTCTTAATGTTTCACCCAGGAAACTTCTATCTGCACAGAAATGTTGCTTTAAGCAAGAGATAAAAGTGGCAGAAGGAAATCTCGAAACCTCTGCATATCGAAAGCATACAGGTTCTAAAAGTGAGGAATTGTAGAGATATGGAGTGAACTGAAGTTAGTAAGAGGATTGTGAAGCAGGTTTATATGGACATAAAACAATTATTGTTACGCACCTTTTTAAACAACATTGATTGCAGTAAAGGGTTCATATTCTCTTTATGCAACAGTGGCACATTATCATATCTCACTATGAGAACAGCAGCAAATTCACTGCACACAATGCACACCCTGACAAATAATTATTGAGAGCTCATAACAATATAACAAATTCCCAGTTTGACATTTCTTAATGTCATAAAAAAGTGGCATAAAGCATCTTTTCACTCCTAATTCAGTCTACAAGACGCTGTACAAACCAGTGATACGTTAGCCATTTATATATAAGCTTTTAGCTAGTCATCAATACTGTCATCATATTTATACATACAAGTTGAACTAATATTTGGCATCTGGCTGCAAATATTGTGTAGGTGACTGTTGTATTAGAGTTGGCATGTATTCACAAATACTGGCCAGCATGGAAGAAATTGTGTTTCTTGTCCATACTGTCTGGTTAATATGTGGGGGAAGTCCAAGCTGTGCTGAAATACTTCAGATTTATTTCTTTACCTGATCACATGAAACAACTGAAATACATCTTCTAGTCTATTATAACTTAATCTAAATAAAATAGTGGGGCACAATAACTCCAGAATTCTATCACTATTCCCTCAGTTCAATCACAGTACTTGGTATGTCCTGCAATGTTATAACATCATGATTAGCTACAAAATATGGCTGATTAGACATTTCTACAGTTTTCTTTTATAAAACTAGCCTGAAATCCTCTTTCTCAAGTAAAAACAAGGGGGGAATTGTATCATACCAACTTAGTAGATAATTGTGAGTGCAGGATTTAAGGATCAGTGCAACAATAATGTCTGTCACGATTGCCCTGATATGTCTACATAACACTTGAATGATAGAATGGTAGTAATAATGCATGTTGAATGTTAAAAGAAGTGGTGCACATGATTAGAGAGTGCAGCTGAAATCATGGATAAGCAACAGTAAGCCTATTAATGCGTCAGATTGTAATTGTGACACAGTCATGTCTTGTTTCTACGGATTACTCAGAGTGGTGAAATTAGTCCATCGGTGGTTGTTTGTGGTATGCGTGTACTGGCCACACTTTTGAATGATTTCTTTGTGTAACAAAATACTTTGTGACTAGGAGGCCAGCGTATGGTGGCTGTCATACTGTAACCTGCTTTTAACAATGGCCCTGCTGATAGCCCTCCTGAACCTCCAACAGCCCTGGTATGGTGCCAGAGTGCAACATTTCAACTAAACCATTATAATCTGCTAGCCAACTGGAGAATCCTGGTAAATTAGAGGACAACTAACCTGAAACTTTTTTCCCCCACTGAAAAAGTAAACAAATGCCCTGATATTCCATCTTATTTAGACTTGGAGAAATTTGTAGCACATTTGCATAACAAGTCTTGACTGTTTCATAACGTAGCCTGTTGGAGAGGACTGTGCCTCAGTCATGTGGGCCTCCCTGCCTGCTCTTTCTCTGCCCTTCCCCTACTGTATAGAGGATGAGCTGAGGACATACTGTTGAAATGCTCTTAAGGTTTGTGCTCTAGGCCGTCAGTTTTAAAGGAAACTGGTGGAACATTAGGGGCCACATCCTGAAGCTTACAAGAGTCCTAAACTGGGATAGAAAAACAAAGGAGAGACATTGTCTTGGAAAACAAACTAAGAGGATGTTTATAAGAAAGTTTTGCAAAAGGCAGTGGATTCATTTTTCTTATCATTATTCATTAAGGAAAGAATTCTGATTTCTAAGCAAGATTAATCTTTTTTTGTTTAAATTAGAATAAGCATATGTGCCTCTGCATCTGGGTTTTGGTTACAAAAAAAAGATCTGTGGCCATTTGATTATCCTGCATTTACTTTTGAGTCATGGGTTCTCTACCATTCCCAAAAGTCAGATTTGGGGTCTTTTGACCAAATCTGTGAGACTTGATTTGTATATCTGAGAGGGTGGATTTTGTAGAAATAAACAACAAAACCTTTATGTACAACAGCAATATGTGATCTGCACTCCTCAGGGCAACCACTTAACTGAAGCTAAGACATTAGTTATAATAAATACATTGGCATTCCATGTAGTAAGGCAGAGACAGTACATACATCAGGATCTTTAGGCTTTACACACAATAACTAGAGACATGCCAAATTCTCCAGGCATGAAAACGTTAAAGTCAAAGTGGCCGTGCAGTCCACAGTCTCTCCATATCAAGAACAGAAACATTATATCTCAAGTATTGACCAAGACTTTTGTACAAAACACAAGAACTACTGAACTGAGATAAGTAAAAGTGTGCAAGTGCTTACAGACTAGAAATTGCTCCCCCACTTTTATAAACCTATGTTTGTGATATTTCTGCTCCTGCAGGACCATGTAGTTTATCAAACATACCACTCCCTACGTGAGATGACGGACCCATCTCTGTGGGAGACATAGTCGCCTTCAGGGCCGCTATCATAGCAGTCATCTGACATGTATGGGGAGCCGTTTCCCTGAGGTTTAGGCGATCGAGGGTATCTGGTGTTCCTGGCCTGCCGAGGACTAGAATACTGTGTGTGTTCACGGTGCTGATTCTGCTGATGGTTGTTGTGAGGACTACTCTCCCTCATTGCCCTCGTGTATCCATTGGCGGGATACTCCTCTCCGTTATAATTGTTGTGGAGACGACGCTCACGCTCCTGTTTGAGATGGCGGTCGCCCCACTCCTCACGATCCTGGTCCCGTTTGTGAGAGCTGCTGCCGGCTTTAGTAGGATGGAGCTCGTGTTGGGTGGGGGCTTTCTGGAGGTCGTTGTTTCCCAGGTACTGCTTGGTGTAGTAATCCCCATGGAAGGTCTGCTGTTTCCGTAGGTAAAACACGCCCACCAAACACAGCAGCAGCAGCAGGAACAAGGCCCCGCCCACAGCCCCACCTACTATGGAACCAAGATTACTTTCTGGTAGGGCTTCAAGTGTGGGGGAGCTGAGAAGGACATGCCCCTTTTCATCCACAACGGTGGAGGAGGCGGAGCCAGTTAGGACGGGAGCAGTAATGGTGGAAGGCATGGTGGGAGGATCTAATGGAGGGAAGCAGGGTGAGAGGGGAGAAGAGGATGAAAGGGAGAGGCGAACAGACAGAAAAGCAGAGAATGTCAATGCCAACTATATCAGCATTATACTAAAGTAGGGACAGGTTGACAAAACCATAAACTAAACTACCACTCCAACTAGAGTATAGATTCTTGCAGCAGCATCAGTTTTGCATTGCAATTTCTTTAAAACTGGTTGAAATATGGACTCTTTCATAAAAACATTTTTTTTTAGGAAAGACTGAGGAAATAGACACAAATTTATCAAAACCTAAACATCCTTGTTAGGGTTTATAAAGTAACTGTGACAGGGGTGTCAAATACCCTTAAATCACAGAAAAATAATAAACATGAAAGGTTGAATTTTTAAAAGGCAAGGCAAGAGCAAACCAACATCTGCTGAAGAAATCTGTGACTAGAAACAGGAGTGAGTGGCTTTGACTACAACTAAAACAGGTATCGAACATGGAGGGAACAACAATAAAAATATGGAAATTCTATTGTTTCTCTGATGTTTGCAAGACTCGGGCTGTGTTCCATGATAGGCAATTATATACACATTCAAGTATTCCCATGCCCATTCCTTTTTGAATTCCTGTCGCTCACATAGACATAGATGAGAATTGAGAAAGTAGGGGGCTCTTCAAGGCACTGTGTCTAACTTTTCATTCCCATTCACTTTTCTCACTCAACAGAGCTTGTTAGCTCCTGGGGTGTTGGTAGTGGTGCTTATTACTATCCATGTTTCACATCCATGATTGAAATGTTCTTTGACCAGACAAAAACTTTATTAGGCTCAGAGCGAGCCGTTCAAGATGTAGCCTTCAACGCTCGTCAATACTAAGCACCAGTTTGTTCACTTTAATAGAAAAGCAACACGTCATACTGTTCACAAAGATTTTGTTATTTAATGGATAGCTAACGTCCGATGCTGTGATGCGATGAATATCCAGTGCTTGCATGCTGTTAGGACAAGGTGTGTGAGCGTGTGTTGGAGAACAGCGATCACACTATCGGTGTCCTCATATATTGTAGTTGAAGCATACAGGTTCAAGGGTTAAATTTGCTTCAAGGAGGAAATCATCAACTTTAAATAATGCTTCTTTAAAAAAAAAAATCCTGTTTTTCCTTTTGTCATTTTCAACCAGTAGCTCAGGAGAGTTTCCCCTTAGTGGCAGGTCATATTCTAAGAATACTTGTCTCAGTTACATCGCCTCTACCAGTTAGTTTCAAGGCAATAAAGTTTAATAAGGGCCCATTTAGAAATGTTGAGGGAAGATTTTCAACACCGGCAGCAGAACTGCATGAGCACAGCTTTGTTACAGGTTAGCAGGAAAGCTTTTAGCTGTGTAACCAAGTCCCTCAAAATGCAGATATGTGCAACTGTCAAAGTTAATAACCACAATTAAAAACTAAATAATTGTTGGTTATCAAAAGCCCTTAAACAGTTTTCAAATATGTTAAAACTTTGCAGTCAGCATCCAGGGGTCACAATATCCAAAGATTTCATGGGTTTGGGTTATGCTCCCGTAACAAGACTTTTGTATTGCATACAAAATAGTATGTTGCATTCTTAAATTGCACGAGAATATGCATTTATCACCCTGTTTTGCAAGTATAATGGTGTCTTCCCGCTATCTCTCTACACCAGTATTGGAACCTTAAATTGAACTGGATTAGTGGTGATGCCCACAAAACAGAAAAGCCAAAAGCCATAATCACAAGGAGCTCGAGTAATGGAAAGAATCTGAGTCTAAAAGCTTTAATGGTGCTGCAAAATTACACTGCCACTCTAACCTTGTTGCCAGGCCAGATGTGAGGAAAAGATTAGCATCTGAGGCATGACCAACACAAACCCAAAGGTTTGTAGTCTCTAGTATATGATTCGTAGTAATCCATGCAGAGGCAATGAACCAACATATGTGAACATAACCACAGCAACACACACACACACACAACGAAGAGTACATCAACATGTGTACGCTTGCACACACACGTACAGGTCCTCTCAAAGGAAAAGGAAATATGGATGATAAATAATAAATAGGAGTTGAAAAGAACTTGTTAATGTTTTATGAATCTGGGACATCATCTCACAGTTAGGCTGCAGGCTTTGCCTCATACTCATGGCACATGCAGAAATAAAAGAATCACAGACAGGAAGAGGGAGAGTTGTAAAAGAGAAACAATCATACCTTCATTTAAAGCGAGCACAGACAAAGCAGATTTTGTGAAACAAGAGGAACATGCTCATCATATACAAGAGACACAACACACTTATGGGCATTTTATACTTGCACCAAACTCCTGAATTATTTTCAGGATGAGCTGCATTAGTGAACGTAAACGGCTGAACTGTTCACCATGACTTATACCCAAATTTTTCCTGCCAGCCTCTAGTAAAAATTCTGTTTGAAGTCAGGGTTAACCAACGTGAGAATGCAGCAGGATAATTCAGGAAAATGTACCATATTGGTTGGGGGTGATGGCCTTCATATCACATGATCAGTGAGCAACCAGTGTGATGCAGTGGAGTCATCCATTAATACTGTGAAAATGTTCAATACTATAGGTAAGACCTATAATCATAGCATCAGACTCTTGCCTCTCTGCATCTTCCACCTTGTCCTTTTTACATAATGTCTAGCCTCCTGAGACGCGCCCCCCCCACCCTCGCCCCCTGTCCTGCAGTCTCCTGCTTTGAGATGCCCATGTGCACAGACAACCCAGGAAGATTTCAGGGGCAGTCTGTCCTGAAATTATTTTTGACATTTTTAGGAGTGAACATGTGAAAAAGACTTAAGATGCAATGAAGGGATCAGAGGCAGAGCACCCTGGTCTAAAGCGACTTTAAATATTTGCAGCTGCTTGGCTCAGGAATTCCCCTTTTCAACATCTGGATACCTAATGTTTATCAAGGCTATGCAGCATGCAATTAAGGAGAAATAAAAGGGTAAAATATTATCAGTGCTAACACTGTACCATAAGTGAATGCTTGACAGGCTGTCAGTATGTACAGTATGGACGAGAGTGATACAGTGTCACATTTCAGCTTGAAGGACAATGTCACAGGCAGAGATACCCTCTATGACGTGTGTGCACGCACAGAGCTTCCTAAGGGAAGAGATGGCAATAGGAGTCAGCTGTGTTCCAGCGTGTATTCTCTGCTCACCTTGTATGAGAATGCGCACATCCCGACTGCGGAGGCCGATGTCATTGGCAACCTCACACCTGTAAACTCCAGAGTCATTCCGCTGGAGGGGACGCAGGAAGAGCAAAGTGCTGTTCAGTATTTCCACCCCCTCTGGCATTTCACTGTCCAATCTATGAGGCATACAAGAATGAAACATTTAGACATACCAAGAAACACCTTAACAATGATCCTTCTCTATGCATTATCATTCACAACTTCATTAAAAGTATTGTAAATGCTCATCTGAAATGATTACCTGAAGGTTCCAGTGAGTACAAGTCATTTGAAAATTTGATTTTAAACTTGGTTTAAGTTGTCAATCGTTGCCCATTTCAGCTGATATAATAAAAGGAAATTGTCATACAATACACACAAATACACACCTGATCCATCTGAAGTGATGAGCTGATGGGTTTGCGTTGGCTTTGCACGCCATTTGAACATTTTCCCGACCTACATACCAGTCTCCATCATAGCCCACCACTGAGATATCAGGAGAAACTACAAAGAGGGGGAAACATTTAGACATCTATTAACTGGCATGGTAGATGGTGCTTAATTTTTCATGCATCAAAATCTTTTGTCTCTGGTATTTCCCTGAAGATAGCTGGTAAAAAAAAAAAAAAAAAAGCTTTACTGTAGCTATAACATAAAGGATGACTTTCTCTTACAGACTGCTGGGTATTGAACTACTGTAACATGACTAGTCTGCTCTTTTCTGTGCATTACATTGAATGAGTCCAACTCAAGTGAAAATCCACTTGTCAAACAAATAAAAAATAAAAATTTCAAAGAGTACATCTACTCATTTCCCAAGTTGATTTGCTGCTTGTTCCCAGTCAGCCATTTTTGCCCCAATAGGTACCCTTATATCTTTCGGGGCTTACTGGCAGAATACATTTTTAGTTTTGACAGTTTAAGGGCATACTCAGATATGTACTGACACAGAAAAGCCTAAGGAAATATACTTTGAAAAAAGGAAAAACAACAACAAGGAAAACACCGGGACAGCCTTTCATGCTTTATATTAAATGTAATGCAGGGAGCTGCGCAGATTGTCCTTGATTTCATCTCTAACCGTTTCTCTAAACAGAATCATTGTGTAAGTGCGTCAGATATATCAAACATCAATATTGACAAGGACAAGCATAATAATGAAACTAATGTTGACATAAAATACCTTTACTTGTGAGATTCTTCTCTTTTACTTTCTGCATAATTGGCTTTTTTTTTTTAGATGCTCAAATTAAAGTATAGGGAGGGAGCAAAGAAATTTCTAACCCGTTTACTCCATTCAACTGACAGCAGAGAGCCTCCACTCCATCTTATAATGTAGACTCTACAGCATACACTAACAATTGGCCGGACATATACCAGAAGGCTTTCCAAAATATAGTCCCAACATACACCACACTTACACTGTACATTTAACTGGTAAGGGATCCTGAAGTCACTGTTTAAAGCTGGGTGCCGGACCACACAGGTGAGTGTGTGCCCCTGGATGTGACGTGTGGGCTGCCAGAGGTAACGCACTTGTGTGCTGGTTGTGCCGTTGGCTTCATCAAGCAGCTGCACCTCTGACTGACCAAAAAGGTTGGACTCCCAGGACACCTCAGCTGGGGGACGGGCCCGCTCAGCTATACAGGTGGCCACCACAGTGTCATTTCCACCATCGATCAGGGCGGTGGAACCTGCAGACACGTAGACCTTCGGCTCCACTGTGAGTCAGAGAACCAGCAAAGATAAAGAGGAGAAAAAACAGAGACGGCAGTGTGAAATTTCAAGACCCTTCTGAGGTTTTGATTACAGGTCCTTTAGTTAATGCACTAATACATGCACTAATGTAATCCAATAAATAATTTCAATATTTGCTGATGATGTCAATTTTATACTTTACCGCTGCTTTCTTTGGATTTCTTTGTTTTACTCCACTGATTACTTTGGAAACTGCACAATATAAGTATGTGCAGGGGAGACACAAGACCTATGTTATATAATCCTATATAACCCAAGGTTCAGAGAGAACTCCTTTCAAAGTCACAAGGTGAAGGAGGTCAAACCCTACTTTCAGCTGCCCCAAATATCAATATTATTGTTTCTGAGTTATTTCCCTTTTTTTGACATACAGCAATGGTTCTGGGTTTGAATGGAAGCCAGGTCACAGCGATAAAGACTCATTATTACCCATCGTATCAGGCTAAGCAGGTGAGCTACCAGAGCACCTGGAACACAAGAGTTGTACTTGCAAATAAGAAATCATGTGCTCAAACATTCATACGTACCTAGTACATTGACAGTGGTGGAGGCCTGCGTGTTTCCAAGAGGAAATGTAGCAACCTTACAAGTATAGATCCCAACATCAGCAAAGCCCACGTTTTCCAGTACAATGGTGGCATCATGAGAGGAGGGGGAGCGAAAATACAGGCGATGTATAAACTCTGGAGGAATGGAAATGCCAAACCTAGGGTTGTAGACCGCCACAGTGACAGAGCCTGAAGGCAGACGGCGCTCCCAGGAACTCTGTGTGAGGGTAAGGTTTGTGCCCACCTCCACCCTGCAATCCAATGTCATATTCTTCCCAAGGACAGCGTTCACCCTCTGAGGAACCAGAACCTGACTGCCCCATACACCTGCAGATGCACAAAAGCAAGATTTTTAACCACAAACAATGACATTCACTGGATAATTTGGAAACACTGTACAAAAACAAGTAATGAATGCACTGTCAAAAAAGTTTGGATTATTGTCATATTTTTAAAATGTAATGCTTCTCTTGAACTAAAGTGCATTATTTGAGCCTTCTTCATGCCAGGATTGACGGACCCAATTACCAGTGAATACAAATGATCATAGGTAGCTTGAAAAACAAGTGCATATTCACATTTGTAGAGGTGGACTCAGTGTAGAAACAAAATTATTGCCAATTACTTTCATCACAGTTTAAACAGCTGATTGTTGCAGCTTTATTTTGAACAAAAATAAATGCGATTCACCAATAAAATAATCACATCAGTTTTAATTTGATATGAAAAACATTGTTTCTTTAAGCCATAATATAAAGGGCAGGTATTAACAATTTGGATTCAAATAGAATACAGAACCTGCAATTAAATATCAGTAGCTTTTATCAAGTCATTGGTTGGGCCCTCTGATTTTACAAGACAGCAGGAATATTGAAAAAAACTTATTTAGGAAAAAATGAAATTTGGAATAACTGAAAAAGATCATATGGGGCATAAATGGCACCGATTACATTTGCTATTTTGAAAATGTTGGATGGGATTACCAGAGTGGATGAGTTATCAATCTAATGCTGAGTAAGAGATCAACAAACAGCATCAGTGAGTATTTTTGGTGTTGCCTCTGACGTCAATCGTTAAGACTATTTCATATCTATAAAGTTCAATACTATCTGACATCTGCGGGTATCAGACTGGGATCAAAGCTTGATACCAGCACAGCAGGCTCTGGGTTTTCCACAAATAATACACAGCTGACAGAGTGGCTGAGTGCTCCATCCAAGAATTTGTTTTGTCTTTATTGCTTTCCTCCTTCTGACCTAAATTCAAGAATTAAAAGCACACTGTCTGTAGGTCCTTTGTCCAAATATAACTAACCTCCTGCACCCTGTCACCTGCACTTGTCAGAGAAACAGCATATCTCAAAAGAGAGCAGAGATCTCGACATCGTGTTGAGGGAAGTCAGGGGGAGATGAAGGGAACAGACTGAGACCGGCAGAAAAAAATAGACGGGAAGAGATATGCTAACATGAAGAGGATGACATCATCGCTGAGAGAAGAGAAAGAGGGCTGAGAGTGAGGAGAGTCACGTATGAAACACAAGTGAGAGGAAATGTATCCCCAGGATGCCGATACACAAAAACTGCGGAATTATGTTTGTGATTTAGAAAAGACAAAATAACACTGCTAGGCTGCCAAAGTCTTCAACCAGATCACTAATTGCTACAAGCTGCCAGCAGGAAGACATCATCATAAATCAAAACCTGCTGCGTTTCTTGGCAATTGACTGCAAATATTCTATTGTAGTTTTGCCAAAAACAGCTCTTTCTCAGGCCAAACTCCCTCTAAAAAGGCCATGTCCTCCAATATTGGTCTAAGCCTATTTCATATGAATGTCTATTTTATATTCTTTGTGTTTCTGCTAATAGAAAACAGTTAGATTTTTTGAGAGCCCTGTCATTATGACATAGCTCCTGGTTTTCCTAGTTACATTTAATTTTGTATGTTTGATTCAGAGAGTAGATTAGATTCTAGGACTTCCAGGTAATTACAAAACAAATCCCAACTCAAATATTGAAGGGTGACTCGTTAGTCGAATTGGAGAATTAACTAAATTAATAATGTTATATTATATTGAATTATCTATTAATCAAATTCTCAAATATAATGAGTCACTGAGCAAAGTTTTCAACACTTATTATATGTCAGCCCACATGGGACTGGGATTATATACAAGCCAATTCTTCAATGTGGCTATCAACTCTTGATAGCATACTGTTTGCACAGAAGGCAACATGAGTCATCGTATTGCTCATACAGAGAAAGGGCAGCGGATATCAGTGCCACAGTGAGGAGATGTTCAGCTGTGAATGTTGTGGAGACACTATTCCTGAATTTATGTGCCATTTAGGTCTGTGCACTGGTTTCACTACAATACCTACATGTATGTGTACACAAACAAAAGAGACGATTCTCAACATAAACTCAGCATTACTTTGAAGTTTGCACAATTCTTATGGTACCTCTTAATTAAAGGATCTTAAGATGTTTTTTTTAGTTCGTCTGAAAACTTAACTCAAATGCCCATGAGCTTTTTGCAAGCAGTTATCATTGTGCACACTTGACAATAAAAGATCCCTCCCCTTGCACGCTTTCTTTTATTAGTGAATATAAATGAGATCCGTACATCATGTCATGAGCCAAAATACCTCGAATCTTAACTTACTCTTCTTACTTTTTATAGTACATCATTTTCTCTTTTTTTTTCTTCACTTTGTCATTTGCCAACTTCAGTGTCACTGTGGAAACTCACAGAGGGAATTCTGCACTAAAGGCCAATCTTTGGAAGATACCCAGATAATTTGGCTAACTCACACTGTTGAAGACTAATATTAGCATCAAAGTGTATTTATTCCAATGAACAAGGACTGTACATTCTGTCCTCCATCACATCCTCTGGAAGCATGTAAGCAACAGATATTATGAAACTGTTACAGTAAGTGCAGATAGCAGTGAGAAAAAAGAAGTTGCAATTTACTATTGGTGATTGTTTTAAGAATACCTTGAAATACTGTAAAGCTTTATTTTAATACAATATGCTAAGCTTATCTGAAACAAAGAAGAAATTAATACTTAAATTCAGCACAGTGCATTCCAGCAAAAAAAATAAAATAAAAAATCTCTGCTTGATAACATGTGGACATTACAGAATTGGATCAAGATATCACTCGAGGAAGAAATCTGGATTTAACAACAATCAGGCTTAAAAAAAAAAACCCTTTGGAGTTATATTGTGTTCGTTAATGTGATTTCAACTCTTAGATTTTGAACATTTTTATTGCAAATATCTATGTTCACATAAAATTAGTCAATGGCTTAAAAACACAACAAAGTGTTCAAATATTATCGCATTGGCGCCCGTGCTAGCCACCATCTACGGCAAGTCTCTCTGTCAACCAAAACTAAGACATGGACATTTTTTAGTAGCTCGACCAGTCTTTGTCCTTTGTCTATTACAAAACAAATAGCACATTTGCTTTCATTTAGTGTGTTCAGACCATAAATATGCATATCATCCCCACATCTAAAACAGGGTTCCCATGTGTCCTGGAAAACAGTCGACTCATTTTCAAGTCATGGAAAATTAGAGAAAAAGCTTAATGTCCTGGAAAACTATTTTAACATTCTCCTCAACTTATATCAGAGTTCCCCATAACAGATTCCATTGTCATCTGAAAGCGAAAAATTATGTCACGGCTCTGTATGCTTTTCTTGGCCCTTTTTTAAAATTTATTTTTCATTATACTCAGCATACCAAGTCTAGAAACACATGACATAAAACGCTAACATATTATATCGCTGACAACAAATTAGTGGTGTTAATCAAGCACTAGTTTTGAGAACTGACAAAATACATCACCTAGAAAGAAAGGATGACTGGTTGAATTGACAATAGTTGAAGAGCAATGGGAGAAGGTATTTTAAAATTGAAGGGACTTCATGTTTAGTTCAGGGTTAAATAAAATATATGGAGGCGTTCTGAATAATATGTCTTTGTAACCCACATATTGTGCAAACAGCTCACTACTTCCACAAAAGAGGAGTGAAGCTAATATGGATGGTGAAAAGCTACGGTTTTCTGACGTGCGATTAGTGAATCAAACCAAAACAGAGAATCTCCACTATAAGTCAAGTGGGCATGTAAGGCACCATAGAGCTGAGAACACATTAAAATGAACTGGCATTTCATAAAGAGATGTCACCAGAAAATGACAAACTGCAAAAGGTACTTGATGTACAGTGGCAAAATAAAAGTTGAGGGAAAAAACACATACTGAAACAAATACATAGTTCATACTGAATTCCTCTTAATAATAATTGTAAGTAGACTTTAATATAATCAATTTGTTTGAGAAATGTGGCTACGCAATGCCGATGACAAATCAACCACTGTACTACACTACAACGTGGGCTTCTGCCTAATAGAAACCTGACTTTATGACCCACTGTATACTTTTAGATAAGGCTAAAAGTCAAGAATAGCAGCAGTCTAAGGGCAAAGAAAGCTGTTTTTTTTTTTAACTGAACTGAATATATAATGGAAGAGGTATAGGGACAGTATTAAACTTTTATTGGTGACATGACGACAACCTTACATAAGCATGCCCTCGTTCTCTCTAACTCAGAATAAGAAAGTGATGAGAATAAGGGCACAGTCTATCTGATCTTATATTCAGCCTATCTTGACATAGCAATAAGAATGTTTCTCTTTTTCTTCTTGTGCTTCACAGACAAAGAAGAAACCGCTTTAAGTTCTTACAATAGTTCTATCCTCAAAGAGAGTTGCTTCAGTAGACCCACTCAGTTTGGTTTGCAAATGCAACACAATGTGTCTTTTTAACACGCACACACACACACACACACACACAGCAGAAAACAGATTATAGATATCCTAGCATCAAGGACACATTGCTCCCTGGGGACACTCTGCTGCTCGTTCTCACTTCGTTCTCACTTTAGTCAATATTACCTTCACATGCACCACTTATGTGGCAGCAAGTATATTAATATGGGTGTCTTGCCAGAGGGCAGGTTGTCTTGTTAAAAGTGGAAATCAGAACATAAGGGATGATGGTGTTAGGGTGAAAGTGGCAAAGCCAGCTGTGCAGGGCAGGACAGGATGATTGAATGGCAGTTTAACCATTCAGATTGTCAGACCTTCAGATCAACATTTTTCCCATACATGTTTTAGGCCTATAGCTGGCTTAACTGTACTTCACAACAAAGTTGATGAAATGTGTGTTTCTAGCTGACTACAGAGGGCAGCAATAAAAAAGGTGCAGGGAGAGTGATCATTCAACTACATGGACAGGATGAGATCAGCAAAGACAATAAAAATCAACATGTTAGAAGTAGCCAGTAAAGAATGAGAAAAACTGACACTTCACAAGTTACAGTTCTTAAACCTTGACGCTATCAATAACAAAACCACAGTTTTTGGTATTATTTGATACTTTTATTTGTATGCATTATAATTGGAGTTAGTCTCAACGTAAGTGAGTGAAACAAATATGCATCACTGCTGCATGTGTGAAATTGGGCAAAGTTATAGCTCTACATCATCACTTTAGAACCTGAATATTAGAGCCTGGCCGATTAATCGGCCAGCCTCTAATATTGGCCGATATTAGCATATCCAGTGACTATCGGTATCGGCTGCTTTTATTGCAGATATGTGCCGATATTACAATATTTATTCATCAGATAAAAGCCTTTCATTTGAGTTTCATTGACTTAAACTATCAGTTCTTTTTCACCAAGAGGGCGCTTTATGGATTACAGCATGCATCATCACTCTCCAGAGTGTCAAGTAGTGATGCACTGTGCAGTTACTTATCAGTTGAGTAACATCTTTCTAAATAATATATATTTTCCACGAGTATTTGATAACTGCATTTGAGAGAGCAACAGAATAAATGTGTATATTTTTATATCTATTAATCTCTACAGATCGAAGATAGCGATAAAAAAAGACATCAGCCAATATATCGGTATCAGATTTTTTTCTCTCCCAAATATCGTTATCGGCATCAGACATAAAAATCGCTTATCGGTCGGGTCCTACTGAATATACTCACCATATTCACAGTCACCATTTTTCTGATGTCAAACTGACTTCTGGTATCCAATCAGTTATCAAATGTGTTGTTTAATCTTACAATATGGCACAATTTCCTCTGGATTTTAATTTTTTATATTTTCAGTTGCTTAACAATCAAGAAACAGTAAAGAATACCATATAAGTTTACTTGCAACCTAGCAATATAAAAAAAACATAGCAATACAATTTAAAAATGCATACGAGCTTCAAACTCTGAGCATGACTTAACGGTGTCCATGTGAATATGATGAACTAGCTATCAGTCAGCTTTCCCTATAACATTTAAGAGGAAAAGAAGTAAGGTCAATGTAGCTTTGATAAGCCACAAGACACATCCCATCTAGGTGAGAAGTATGAAATCTTAAAGGAAAATTGCGAGTTCCTTGTCAAGACCAAAAAATGATAAGCTATGAGGGTATGTGCCTACGGTTTTGTATTGTAAAAGGAACAATGTCAAGCCTCCTTATAATGAAGTAGCCAAGTCTTACACTTAAGTTAGATGAATGTGCACCTTTTTCTGCTTCTTAACCTGAACTCTCTGACAGATGTAAACAGTCTGTGCTGGAAAGGACTTTGGGATCCTGAAAAATGTCTGTAGTTCTTTACCAAACCAGACTTTACCAAAGAAGTTAAAAGTGCTAAACTTCTCTACATTTTAAACTAGCGAGTGGCTAAAGTGCAACAGAGGCGGAGAATAAATAAATTAAAACGTTGTACTTTTTATAAAAGTTAAGTTGTACAACAGGGGTTGACTCCAATCTAAATCTATTTTTAGATGCAGTTTGTGGAAGATGTATTTTTTGTAAAAAATACTTTGTTAGCCCTATTTGGTAATGGCATAAACTGCAGGCATGTGGGCCCTTTCAGAAGAATGCCTCCCCTGTATCTTTCTTTCAGTTACACCTATAAGGCTTTTTAGAGGGAGTATTTCAGTATCTCAGGTGGTCTAAGGATAGACCCTGTAGAGACCAGGCTTTCTGAGACAAATTGTCGTCTTAGGCCTATATTACTGGTTTGTTTTAACTAACTAAAGTATGAGTTTTGTTTTCAAGAAGAGGAGCTGAACTGTTGTCCATAAGTTTTAGTTTTTAATTCAGCATCAAACAGGAATGGGTATAAAGTTAGCGTGTTTCGGGGGTGGAGTTAGTAAATTGCTCATCACCTTCATTAAAACATAATGAAGTAGGGCTCCACTGCTGGCACATGGTGGCTGACCCTCATCACGACCTGAGAGCTGCTCACGTTTAGCAATGACTTCTTCACGAAAGAAACTTAAATCAAATTTAAGTTATTTAACATGTTGCAAAATCAGTCCGCTTCACACATATCCCTGCACCATGTTACTTAGATTAAAACTGTTTCAAGAGCTAATATGGCTGCCTCAGGAATCTGCAATGGCCCAAGTGTAGGTGGTTGAGAGTACGTAACATTAAATATTATTGCACGCGCTTCTCAGTGGTTTCTATGGACTGTTTCTATGGCAGCCTCTGGTCACACCATGATACGGAGCTGGCTTAGTTACGACTCCCAAGCGTTGAAGTTAACTTGTTACCAAGTTTACTTTAGTCTTTAAATGTCACCTGCCACACCTCTTAAACTTAAAAAAATAAAAATAATAATAATAATCCACCATGTGAGCACATACAGGCAGCTGGTTTTGCAGACTCGTGGATGTTGAATGTCTGCAGGATGCGAGAGGCAGTCTGCTCTCTCAGAAAACTTCTTTGAACCGCGAGTAGGACAAATAAACTGCCACACGAAATTACACACTCACCTGTGATACTGCACAAAAGGTGAAATAATGCGACCCAGCCCTTGTGTCTAGGGTAACTCCGGTGAGAAGACGGTGGCATTTCAAAAAAGCGGTGCAGTCTCCTGCTTCAGCACATGAGAGTAGGCTGCACGCCAATTTAGCGGTATGTGCCGAACGGAGGAACCTCCTCAGCAACGACTCCGAGCAGCATGTGGACTGAACCATCTACTCAGCACGAAGCGGGGTGGCAGCATCTCACCTGACAATAAACTATACGGTAATTTGTCGAGATCCACCAGCAATGCCCCCCCCCCCCTGAGGATTGATCCATTTTTGTACACATTACGTCATCTCTGTTGATAACCCGACATAGATTGATTAATCAAATCATTTTATTCCTCGCTGTCTTTGCCGGGTACCTCTGAAAATACAATTTTTTTACGTCTACGAAACGATTTATAGTGAGCCTTTATTTCTGACATTCAATCAGCAGGTTATTTTGAAATTAATTTCAATTAGGTTTGAAGGAAAGATTTTTTTTTGTTATAATTCTTAAACTTGGAATGGTGGCAACCTTGTTTGTCTGGAAATCTTCAACCAACAAGCCATGGTCAAAACAAAAACAGTCACATTGTGTTTTTTGTTTCTTTTGACGTACTGATTATTTGAAAAATCACTATTAAAATTACAGCAAACATTGTCACTCTCAAAATCGTGTACACATAACATCTGAGTAACCATGTAAAAACAGTAGTATATGGCAAAAAGTGCCTGATCCCATGTGAGACCATAAAGCGACTCCAACCATGAGCTGTTTAAAACGTTTTCTGTGTATTTAGGAATGTATGGTGTGATGTTGGAGGTCCATTGTTATTCACTACGTAGTAAACACAGTGTGCCACATGGACATTTAACTAACTAATTGTGTTTTAACTAATACACATTTTCTCTATTTCTATTTAAATTGAAGTGATTTTTCTTGGTAGTTAGCCACATAAAGACTTTATCAATGTAAATTTAGTTTCTGGTTGAGGTCAGTCAACAAGTTAGTCTTTGCAAAGCATTTTTGTTGGGATGAGATGGGGGCTGGGTGTATAACCCCTCATGCTGACAGAAACCTAACCGGGTCACTGGTTTAATTTGAGTCTCAGTGTTGTTCTCTGGAGAGCCAGCAGGGATACAATTACTCTCTCACAGTCCCATTCATCTGCAAAAGTGCAAATATTTGTGAGCATGATTTAACTTTAATCTATTCAGAAGTGGTTGAAATAAATGCATTGAATATTCTTATTGTTCTTAAGTTCAGTCTGAAATTCTTTTGAGTGCAACATGAAAGCTGGATTCTGCTAAGACACAGAATCTCTGATGAGGGAGAGAGAGTTGTGGACGAAAAGACTGTATAATCAAATAAATATGGAGACTTCTTCTAAATTACAGACATATAAAGATTTGTGCATCACAGTCTTCCCCTAACTTTTCCATTAAACAAGGTTTGGACATGATGAGTACCACTATAATGTAATATTTGTCTTTTTTTTTTTTAACTTTGTTTCATATTTCCTTTCTCTTTCACCTGCAGATTTTATTTAAATTATATTTTTTTTTATTTAACCTTTATTTAACCAGGAACAAAAACTCATTGAGATTAAAAATCTCTTTTTCAAGAGTATCCTGGCCAAGACAGGCAGCAGCACCATTATCAGTTTCACACAAACAGTGAGCAGCCAAACATTCAAATACAAATGAATTATAATATATAATAATGACTAATTAAAATAGTAGCTTCTATGCTGATTGAATATTTATTTACACAGTTTAAGATTAAGCAACAACATAATTTTCTAAGAGGTTACTGCACTGTTTTGCTTTATATTTTCTTTGCATTTGTGGTATTATGTCCCCTCCATTGAGCAATATTTATACAGACTGGTAAAAGAGTCTTGCAATTTTTGAAGAACAATGTTTTTAATACGGTTGAGTTTTTGCATGTAGCCCAAAGAACACAATTGATATTGCTCTAAAAAATGTCTGAAAATGTCTTTGTTATTACAGAGGCAGAGATAATTATTCTGTCTTTCTGTTTCTTCCTTTTGTTAATGTTTTTTTTCCTCAGAAATAAACTGTGATACCAAAAACCAAACAGTGTCTGTGGTAATGAACCTTGCTCTTATTAAACCAAAGGCACATAATCCTTTGGCATAAATAAAAGTTTTCTTAATATAAGAATCCAATTTCTTGGTCGAGGACGTGAAGAATCTGCTCTTAACTAAAGCTACTCTCTATCACCAGGTACTTTCTTTCTCTGGAATGTTCTTCAACCCTTCAAGTGCTCATTCACAGAGGCCCGAGAGGTATTTAGAGGGCTTCAGGATGGTAGCAGAGTAAAGATCGGTTAAATTAGTCCACCTCCCGCTCAGATCCTTCTTTTATTCAGCTTCCCTCCCTGTTTACACACATAAATTGGTCTCTCGCTCCTTTCTGTCTTCAGCACATTTTTCTATACAAGTGTCCATCTGGACTGTGGGAAAGAAGGGGGGAGTAATTTCATCCATGATATCACATGTTACTGAACATTTCTTTTCCTCTAAAACTACATGCAAGCCTTTTTAGGTATGCACATTACTCATGTGAATCCAACAGTCGAAGTTTGTCTTGTTGATTTACAAACCAAAGGTGACATCTGCTGGCTGAAAGTATGAACTATACTTGCATTTTCAAACTACATTGTGATGAGAAGACACACCTTAATGCTCTCTTGACAGTGTCACCTTGTAATTGGCCCTAACTTTATAACTTTTAAAAACAATCATTAAGAAACATGATGCATATATAAGGATATCAAACTAGGCCAGAGCTGATAGGGAGGGATAACGACTAGTTCCAAAAAGAAAAGCTTTTGTTTTTATTCTACAAAAAGAGCAGATATTATAATTGTAATTTAGTGTGTCCTGTTTGTTGACAACTGACAAAAACACAAATTATTCCTGGTAGAATTTCCTGAGATGAATGCTTTTTTTCCCAGCAGATTATATAGCGTATATATATATATATATATATGGCTGTGTTCATTGAGTATTCAAATGTATTATTTTCATCCTGAAAATGCTAACTTAAACAGCTCTAACATTTTGACGACAATTTTTGTTAAGAACAAATCAAATATTGAAAAAATGTTAACAGCATATGAAAAGTTGATTTTTCTTCATATTCCAAAGTATCACAATACATGGACTTTGGTGTGCATTAAATAAACAACTGGCAGCAGCAAACAGAAGAGTGCGTGTAAAAACTGTGAAACAAAAACATGTTTCCCATTTATTAAAGAAAAAACAGGGAATGATTTTCTTTTTAAAATTTCACCCAATGAACTATTATTGTTGGTGTTATTTTCCCCTACATGACAGAAGTGATGACACACATATTTTTTTGTTTTTGTTTAATTGTCCGCAGTGATATCCCTGGTACTATGAAGCAACACAGTCTTACTGCACATAGATATTTAACTTAATGTTAAGGTTTGATGTCTCTGTTTCAAGTAACAGTATGCATTGCTTTTTATCCCATCATTCGATTGCAGTGAAGCCTGTATTTAACTTACTGATACTTTTCTTAAACATAATTTAAAAACTGGATTGAGGGTGAGAATAACCTGTATGAAATATGTCATTTTTATCCTTTACAGCTCTGTGAAAAAAGATCTGCTCTTTATGCTGGTTTAACATATTAGCAAATCAGTTTATATTAGTAATCATTTATTGGAGACTTCAAATACTAATCTCAATTCTGAATGAGTCTGATCACAATTAGACCTCATTACAAAACCTTGACAAAACAAATGCCTTTACCTGATGCAAATACAAGTTGACATTCAACATAACTTTGTAAGAGAAAAATAACTGTATTAAAATCAACCCTTTGGAAATGGCTTTATAGTAGTGCTGCAGCCAAAGGTGAAGTAGTTTTTAAAGACATATCTGAAGGTGTTATCTCTGAGGCCGTATATGAGAGGGCTCAGACACTTGGGGAAAATGATCAGACCCACAAAAAGTGCGTACTGAACATGAACAACCATTGCAGGATCAATGTTCGACTGGTCGCTGGAACTGATGGTACTAAATAGAGATGAGGTGAGACACAGGCACAGCTGAATCAGATGCAACAAAACAGTTTTATGGGCCTTACTGACATTACGAACATGAGAGGAGGCAGACTTCACAGTAATCATGATAGCTATGTATGTATAGATGATAATAGTGCTCACTAATACAAAATACACAATGGTAAAGGCCTTGTTTAAAGTGGAGTAAATCTGCAGTCTGAAGACATTGTTTCTGTAGCAGAACCTTTGCATGGGGATGCTTGTGTTCTCCAGACTGACAAAGAGGAAAAGCTGGGTGAATGAGTCAAATGACCCGACAGTCCACATCACAGCGATTGCAATGCCCGTCCTCCTGGTGGTGGCAATATCAGCATGCCTCAGAGGAAAACAAATGGCAATGTACCTCTCCAAAGACATCACAGCCAGGTTCAGAGGTGACATCTTTAAAGTGATGGATGCAAGCATAACGATTATCATACAAACATAATTGATCATTGTGACCATAGTCACAGCAAAGATGTACAGCAACATGGAGAGAAAAAGCTGCAGGGATTCAGTGAAGAGCAAATGACAAAACAGGACATAACGGGAAGACTCCAGGAGGAGAGGAGTCTTCAGTAGGGCATAAAGCATGACAAGGTTCACATAGAGAAAGAGCAGACATGGCAGTGTGGAGAGCAGAGCTTTGGCAGTTGTGTGAAACGACATCACTTGAGTCCCCTCTGATGAGTCATTCATGGTCACAGCTTGACACAGTGTCTGTAAAAGTCACAAAAACAGACATACCCTTACCAACATCATGAAAAGTTCGATGTATTTTTTTTCCTACAAACTGCAAGTCAGGTTGTTTTCACATTTTAACAGCAAATCAATTCTACCATTCAGACATCACAGGTAATAATAAGGCATGTCATTAAGACCAGTAAAAAATGTACCATACGTACAATTCAAAGAGTAGGAGATAAAATAATCTACATGAAGTCTAACACCATTTAAAATACATGCTGAAATCAAAAAGAACACACATTTCCAAACCCCCTGAAAAGTAACACACAATGATTAAAGAGCATCACAATAAAAATACCTCAGAACTTCACAAAATCAATGTAGTTAAAAGTGTTATAAAGAGATGTACTGTGTTGTATGTCTGAGACACATAACTTACCATTTAGTGGTGAGTTCTTCTTTTGAACTTGTTTTAAACATCTGAGCAGTGATCTAACCCGCAGCTCATTAGTTCCCTTTCATAAGCAACCTGTGACATGACATCACTCCCATCATAACCAGTCAAAACTCTTCATTGATTGTTGTGAGCAGTTGAGCAGTTTACAACTTCTTTTTAAGAGAATATGAATTAGTTCCTAAAAAAATAATGGCAGTTAATCAAATATATAGTGTTTCTGCTTTCTTCTTATTTCATAGTATTCAATTTAATTTGCTGACGTGAGCTTTTCTTCTGCCAATCAGCCCGACAACATAATTAGCTCTCTGACATATTGGTTAGATTCAATGAAAATCTCCAACCCTCCTTAATACAACAGCAATACAAAAACTCTGACCTGTCGAGAGTTGCATCTCTTCTGTGTTAGAATTACAGACAAAACAAAAATGGTAGGAAAAAATAAAGAAACCCAAGGACCATATTTTTACATAACAGTAAAAATGGCTGAAATCACAAGCTGAATTTTTACCTTAAGGGTTCTATCATGCTGGATTTCAGGGCATGCTGCTGCACTGTTTTCCCACCTCAGTGTTTCACAAAGGCAATTTCTGATCAGTGTAAACCTGCTGAGCTACTGAAGTGTGAAAGAATTGAATTGAAACAGTTACTGATGAACAAGGTGAAGGGAACAAAACTGGGCTGAAGTCAGTAACTGCTACCTGGGAATACTTTCAACAGCCTGTTTAAACAACAGTGGATACAAATGTGAGCATGTAAACCAGAGACAAAATCAAGCCACATTGGGTTTTTATTTCAAACTCATTTAAATTCCCAACAAAGATAAATTCCTGATGTTTTTGACATGAATTAATTGTCAAATTTCGACATCATTTGGACATCTACTCTTGATTTAAGTTGACATCTTCTTTTGATAGCAACTGGGCATCTTGCATTAACTGGATGTTGGCTCTTTGACATCAACTGGAGGTCAGGATGGTCATCAACTTGATGTTGAGTTTTTGATGTCAACTTGATGTCAGATTTTGACATCGACAAGATTTTGGCAGTTGATCTAACCTGGAAGTTGGATTTCAACATCATCATCCAATGGTGGGTTTTGACATCAACCAAATGATGGGTTTAGATATCTGGTTGGGGCATTAACTGGACGCCACATTTTGATATCAACTTTGACACTTTGACGTTTGATGTCAACTAGAGGCTGGCTTCCAATGTTGCCTGGACATCTGGTTTTGGTGTCAACTGGAGGTAAGCTTTAATGTCAACTGGATGTTGGCTCTTTGACATCAACTGGAGGTCAGGATGGTCATCAACTTGATGTTGGGGGTTTTTGATGTCAACTTGATGTCAGATTTTGGTATCAAGTGGATGATGGCTTTTGATGTCAGCATCATGTTGGATTTTGACATTAACGTTAACGTTAAGTTTTGAGTATAACTTGATTTTGGATTCTGCTATCAACTCACAATAGGTTTTGATGTCAAATGGATTTTCCTTCATCACTATAAAATGACTGCACAATGTTGGTTGTTGATGTCAATCTAACTTTGGTGGGTGATCTTCAACCATTTTTAATATTCTTCCTAAATCGTTTTCCCTTTTAAATCAGAGTTTGATGACATGTCAAAGTCCAGTTTTGCAAGTTGATATCAAGTCAATCCCCATTTTCATCTCAACCAAATACCTCATCAGTCCAATGCTGGAGGTGGATTTCATCAGTGTTGATGTCAACACAGCACAGGATTTAGTCTTCAACCCAGTGTTGATTTAAAGCTTCCAACCAAAGTTAGGGTTTTGACATGATCAAAACGTTGGGATCTGCAGTTATCTCAATGTTGGGTTTTGACCTCAACCAGATGTTGGTTTTGACATCAACATAAAAAAAAGGGCTCTCAACATCAACTAGAACTTGACAAAAACAATTGCAAAGGCAGAAATTTCTTATATTGCTTATCAAGCCATGAAGCAAATCCCTCTATGACTCTACACCTCAAAATGCATGGTACAGGTTATGTCAGGAATGTCATTTGCAAAGTATATTGATTTTACACGGAAGGTGAGAAAATTTTTGTTCGGTTGACCTCTTGGTGCGAAAAAACAGACAACTGCTAATCAACCATAATTCAGCCATATTGGATTATACTGTGTACAGTGGTCATTTTAGTACCAGCTTGTCAGGCTCAGCTGTTTGAAGGCTGTTTGGGATTACAATCATCAGTCTGTAGCCTGGCAACTTCAGCTGGACATTAAGTATGGGTCAAGTTCCCAGGAATAGTCTATTTGAGCAACCATTGATGTCCCTTTTTCATTTTCAAAGTAGACATTTTTCATTTTAAAACCAATAGTTCAAATGTGCTTTCAAACTGTGTTTGTTTGCAAATAGGTTATTTTAAACATTCTTATTAAATACTACAGTCATCTGCACTATTACCAATATGAAACATTTGTTATGTTGCTCATTATGCTTGGAGGTGTGCCAGCAGAAACTAGTGTTTGACAATTGAAAAGGTTGATCTGTTAATGGCGAAAGATGAATATGAGGTTTTTCAAATGTTACTCCTCTTTTCATCATGAATGTTTTCATAAATATTTTGCCAAGAAACAGTATTTAACTCTTGATTTAAAATGCCATAGACAATGCCATCATAAGACCAAAACAAAGCCACACATTCATAGTGCTCGTCTCATATTCATTAAGACACCTTGTGCACTCTAATGATCACATCTCTTCAAATGTATTTAAATCAGTTTTTCATGTGGCAGATTTTTTTTTTTTTTTTTTTATACAAACTTATTTTTATTTTGTCATTCTTTACATTTCATGCATGTTTATGAAGTATAAGATTATTCAAACAGCTTTCAATAATTCTATCAAAAAAACTTTTATTCAGGGATGCTAACATGTCTGACCTGCTTAGACTCTTGTCTCTTAATGATCTCAGAGACTATGTCTTTGGAGAACGTCAGTATCAACACATTAATTATTCACATGTTTATGTTGCACTGTGATGTAATATATTACCCAGTGAGTTGGTCCACAGAGGGACAATTAAATCCTCAGTTTTGTTCCCTGGTGTAAATCAGGGGAACATGTTGCATATCTTTAAATGTTTAGAAAACTTCTTTATTTTTTTCATTTGTTTCTGCTGTATCATACTTATTTCCTTCTGCTAAATGGAGGAAAAAGGTGCTTTGATGCTTTGAAGAGAGAACTCAAAAGCACGATATGGCAACTTAAGTAATACAATTATAATCGAATGTGATTGAGTTGATTATATGATTTATTTATACATTCATTAAAGCAAAACAGTCAAATCCAGGTAATACGAGTAGAGTTGTCCAATCACTGTTTATGTGGCATATAATTAAAATAAGTGTAACTTCAACATCTGTATAGTTTCAAAAGAAAAAAAAAAAAAGGATTTCTTCCTCAATCGTTTGGCCGTGTCTTTTTTTTAAATGATGCAGAATAAAAAGAACCAATGCCCAGTCATGTGCACAGTTTAGTGATTTTAGTAGATTAGTAGTGAAATTGATTTTAACCCCCAAACATGTCATGCAATTTCCATTTTTCTGTGTGCATAATTGAATCTTTAATGAAGGTCCACATTTAAAATGGTCATGATGTATTTTTAATACACATAAATGTACAAGCACGGAGGGCATTTTTACAGCATCCATCTTTAATTTTTGTTTGAATTCAAACATTACAAACACATTATCTATGATGCTATCAATCAAAAGTAAAGAAAATCAAACAAGGGGAGCAAAATATTTTTAGAAACTTAAGAAATGTATTGTAAAGCAATTTTACAATCAAAAACCATTAATTCAAAATAAAAAAATAAGGCAAAGCTGTAAGGCATAGTATCTACAACACAAAAGCAACTTAATAATTATAATAATAGTAATAATAATAATAATATTTTTCTCTAAACTTGATGCTGAAGTGGATGAGGATGAGGATGACTCTTGAAACATTTCTTCATCTCTTCTATGGCTGCTGGTTACATATATTCTTAGAATTGGACATTAGCTGTGGAAAGATTATTGCACAATTATAACATGAAAACAGGAAGTGGTGCAGCTCCCGCTCTGATTTTGAAATGATTGCCCTAGCTTTAAAACAAAAATATGTTAATCAGAGTTCCTTCATTTCTTTATTAGAGAACCAAATAGGGACCCATATTACACCTATGTTAAACAATGCTTGGACAATTTTATGTGTTTGTACACCCCCCCCCCCCCCCAGTAACTATCAACACTACTGCACATAATAATTAACTGATTACTTGAAAATCTTAAACAATCTTGTGTTATGTACAAATTCTATTGAGGACGTCTACTTACCACAGGTATCCTTCTTTAAACTCAGTAAATTTGTGCCGAACCATAAATGTTGCTAGAGCATCTGCTACCTGGCAACAGATGACGATAAACAACTTAGAAGAAAAGCAATAAACTGGATCTTAACCAAACTGATCAAGCTATACAAAATCACAAAACCAGCCGTGCAAACTACATCATAATATGGCGTTACAGACAATATCTCCTATGTTATTATTTTATTGGTGAGTTAAAGATTTTCTTGCATAAGGGTTGAAATATCATGAAGCGTTACACGGTCATTTGTAAAATGTCATAGGTGAGTACAATCAGCTCAGAATCTTATCTCAACCCTTACTTTTTCAGGTGCGTCTTCATGGACAGCGTGACCACACTGAGGGAGGACTTGCATTTGAAACTTCCCTGTGAACAAACAGTGGAGTAAACAATATCCAGAGTTTGTTTATTTAGCTGTCCAGAACCAAAGGCAGTGTACATTTTTCAACCATGTTTAAAACTGTCATTTGTGCTCCTTACCTTGCATTTGTCCAATAGTAAGGTCTTTGTCAAGCCTGTCCACTCCTGTACAATGGATGAGTTTCGGTGTGAAATTGTGAAGTTAGTAAAATAGATTGAAATAAAACCGGAGTAATTCATATTTATTCTATCAAGCTGGTAGATTATTTGAAATTCCTTTATACAGCCCATCCAGATGCTTTTCACGTGTATAGGGTGCTAAATAATAATGTACATTCACTGTGGGAGATCTCACCTGCAAGCAGAAGCAGTTTTGGTGCAGGGCAGGTGAGAAAGAGCGCAGACAGGCCTCTGAACCAGCCTTCCCAGTATTTTTCCGTCTTTGAAAGCTCCACTCTCCAGGTGAAAATGCTTTCCTTTTTTACCTGAATGAAAGAAAATCAAACTTACTTGTTAACCTCTCACAAACACAAAGACACAAGTATGCATACATACTGTACGGTAAGTGTTACATCAGAAAAACAAAAAAAAAAGATATAACCTCTTGGTCATCCTCTTTCATCCTTTTCTGGTTTGATTCTTCTTCTACTTCTTCTTCCTCTTCCTCCTCTATAATACCTTCACCTATGCTATTAGACACACCTGGACGGCTGGTGGATTCCTCGCATCTGTCAATGTCAGATTACAGTAAGTCAGCACACGATGCAAAACACATAACCAACAAAAACCATGCAGGACATGACGTGCAGGTGAGAAACAGAGCTCACATACTTTTTCACCTGGCCTCCCATGGACACCCGTGCTGATTCTGTGTTTCGGATCTGTCCGCTCTTCACACTGAAAGTAATGAAAAAGAAAAGTTAAGGCGCTGAATTATAACAGTCAGTTAATCAGTTAGACAAAATTCAAAAATGTTACAATTTTGATTGTCTTCATTTAGTCCGTATCTCTTACTTCCGAGATATAACAGTATCACCAA
Source organism: Labrus bergylta (assembly GCF_963930695.1). Taxonomy (NCBI): domain Eukaryota; kingdom Metazoa; phylum Chordata; class Actinopteri; order Labriformes; family Labridae; genus Labrus; species Labrus bergylta. The sequence goes on from NC_089208.1 coordinate 11,414,161, forward strand.
GTAGATTGTGTTTACCTCCACTCGATGGCGTTCTCCAGAGATTTGAAAGTCTTTGGCCGACTTCTGAGGAAATTCTGCATACTGTTCAAAGCATCCATCGCTGTACCTGAGTTACCAAAATGATTTGTTAGTTATGAACCCAGAGGCACTACACTTGGCTCATCACTAATATAGTTTTATCATGCATATTTATGAGATTAATGCAAATAAGCACTATACAACAAAAACAGAAAACACATATCCATGTTGCTTGTATTCATGACAACTTATGTACCAACCTTCTACAACGTCAATGACACAGAGGCCCAGCAGGGACGGTATATGATTAGCAACAGCTGTGTGAACTGCAATGGCTCCACCCATGCTGTGTCCAATAATCATGATTGGAGGCGGGTTCTCGCCATAGAGCATCTCCACCACTTTGCCGATATCCCTTTATTAAAAAAAGAGGCAAAGACGCCCTTGTTAACATTGCAATACTTTCATTCATATGCGGTACATGTTGACATTTTGGTGAATACAGGGGTTCACTTTCCCCCAAAAGATGTTAAGGAAAAAAAAAGCACATTTGGTTCTCAGATGATCAAGCATCTACTGTACATGTGCTGCACTGCATACAGTCACTTACTTGGCCATCGTGTCTGCAGAGAGATCGTCAGGATTTTTCACTTTGCTGTCGCCTGCAGGTGATGAGAGAGTAGAAAGTTTCAACAGTTGTTCCATTAAAGCTCATGTACCTGCAAAGAATGGCCTGCAGTTTGAGTTTTCCCCTGATCACATAATGTGGCAGAGTCTAGTTCTAATCCCAAAGTTAGAAGAGCTACTTTGGTGCAGCATTCTCACTTAGCTCACACTGCAATATTTATGCAGACTCTTCTCAGCAAATGAGATGAATGTCGAGGATGCATTGCAATATTTAAGAATGCAACTAGGATGCAGAGATTGGAAGATTTTAAATAAACAGCTAAATATAATTTTTTAAAGGATTATTGTAAAGGAACTGAAAATACTACCTAAACAAATTGATACATTTCCATCTAGATGTCAATATAAATACACTGTCTTATTAAAAAGTGTTCTGTTGTAGAACTAGCTGTACTTACCATGAGCACGAAGGTCCATAGCCACCACCCTGCAGTTGATCCTGCTGCAAATGACGGCCTGTAAAGACACATTAAGAAACAATTTCAATCCAACCTAGTGCAGCAAATACCCCAATATCCATCGCAGCGTTGTGATTTCCCCCACACTGTTGTGGCACATTGTAAACATACAATTCATCAGACTTAGGAGGTCAGATAGAGAGTCTGTTATAGTTATGATACATACAGTGAACACTGCCCAGGAGAGTGCAGAGTGGCCTCCTCCATGGAGCAGGAGCAGCACAGGACCATGAGCGCCACTGCAGTAAATTCTGAAAAGGTTCAGTGCAGTCAAAGAAACACTCGCTAAAGCTGTATGAGTGAAACGTGAGGCTGCTGCACAAATCAGAACAAACAAGACTGTTTTAAACGGACTCTCCAATGGTTCTATACATTGAGTTAAACAACACACTGGTACAAACAAATAGTTTAATCTAAAATAAACTTGATGCAAACACACCAAAGTTCTAACAACTCAGGCCAGACATTTCTCTTGACATACAGAAGCTACTGTAAAAGGATATATCTTTGCCATTTTCATTTTCCACCTCAACGTCCTCCATGGTTTCAAAGTAGTGACTCCAGGGTAGGGGGGAGAAATCTCTTTTACGTCCAGGTCTGTAAACGACACAAAAAAGACATGCACAAATTAAACCAATCTCAAAATCACAACAGGATTATAGAAACACATAAGCAAGACAAACGATTCAGTGTTTTCATCTGAAGAGGAAAACCTTGCTTTCTTAACATTTCACATGGTCAAAACTGCAAAACTGAGAAGAAAAACGAACTTATGTATAAGAGTGAAACGAAAATCGACTTGAATAAGAAAGGTTAAAGTATGTTGCATGAAATCAAGAGTGAAGTATTATTCAAAAAGACCAAAAATGCCTCACCACTTCTGCAGCTGTCCCTCACAAAACATTAATGTTTGGCATTCATAGACAACCTGACACGTTTAAAATCTCTATGTGCAGACATCGTGAGACTAAAAAGACTTTGTCCACGATTCAGATTACTTGGATTAAATTGAACAAAACCTCAAATATGCAACACTAGTCAAATTCGCATCATTTATTTGTCACCTACAAGAGAAAATACTATTTCTGGAGACTTCATCGTACTAGGAAGGATATCAAGACATTATGAATGGTTTTGGCATCAATATAGTAACAATGAACACTGCGAATAAATGAGGTCATGTTCCAGCACTACTTGGTGACTTCAGTGTTATGCAAAGTGTTTAATGTTATGGCCAAATGTTATTCTAAACACTGGTGGGAACAGCTAGCATAACAAGCTGACGCGGTCGGTCCAGCTGTCCAGTCTCCATTAAGCTGCTACAACAACAAAACAAGTCAAATGGATTAAACAGAAAATGTTGCCGCTGTACATTTTGTGAAATGACATTTTAGTCAGCCAGCAGAGTTAATATCTAGCTTTTAAAAATGTGTTTTTCTTTCTCACCCCATTTTCATTTTGGAGCTGGACTGCAAGCCTCCAGCCATAGGAGGTCTGGAAGCTAACAGGTTTAAATGAAGCTGCTTCTCCATCTTGACGAAAGCTTGGACCAGTGTCTGTCAGGATCGGTTTATTGACACCTTCCCTCTACTTCGCCACATAAGATTTTCTTTGACACCTGAAGCGACGCCAGCCAGGCATTGGTAAATTAATTAGCGCTAGCCGACTACGTCCGTCTGTCAAGCTAAAGGCGACTCTTCTTCTTCTTCTTCGTCTTCTTTAAGTGGTGACTGCTACTAGGCGGAGCACTATCGCCACCTACTGTTGTATTTATTTTTTATTTTTTATTTTATTTGTCAATTTTATTTCATTCAAAAAACAAAACAAAACAATAAAGTTAAGAAAAACAAACAAACATAAAAATTGAAATTTTGAATGAAAAGGAGCAGAAAGAAGATGAATCTTATAAATATCCGCCCCTCTTTTACAAAACATTAATTAAAACAAAACAGAACACTTAATTCAAAAACAATTTAAATTAAATTAAATTGGCTGCAGGCAAACACAGCCACTGGCAGCCCCCCTTGTAAGTCCTCCTTACCAATTCATTATGCACAAAGTATGTCACAATACATTTTTATTACAGCATCACGAAAAAAAAAAAAGAAACCAGTATCTCATTGACACATTTCCTCATATTTATTCAACAAACTGGTTTTAATTTTTCTTTTAAATATCATGTTTGATTTTGATTTTTTAGTTTCTCTGTTGAGATTGTTCCATAAACCTTTACTGTTCCTTTATTGTTTATAACCTACTCTAGTTGTCAGTCCAAAATTAGGCTATGTAGAAAGGTGAAGATATATTTGAATTACCCAAGAACTATTTGTAAGTCCTTTATATTTTTCATTTGTGTAACTGGAGCAGACATCTCCCCAGTTTCCATTTGATTGCAGAAGTTGCACGTTTCCCTTAGATGTTGGACTTGGATGATTCCAGATGAGATTTTGAGATGAGTTTAATGTAGTAGGTATGTCATAGTCTTATCCTGCTGTCCATTCTGTTTTTCTCCTGTGATCTTCCCTCTCTCCGACTTTCTGCTGAATCTTATATGTCTTCCCTTAGTATCTGTGTCCCAGAAAACCTCTCACTGCCTTTTGATTAACATATAAATTATTATGTTTCTGCTTTCCTTATTGGAATTTGGATTTGCTTTAAACTCATTTTTAGTGAGGTGATCTACTGTCTCATTCCCTTGAACGTCTACATGATCTGGTACACAAACTTCACATCTATTTCTAATCTGATGCTTCTGTACAAAAGTAATCCAAATGTCATATAGAATATCTTGTCTACGATTTGAAGATGAATACTAATCATTCTGCCCTTGAGTCTGAACATATTAATATCTACATGGGTTTCCTCTATCATGTAAGGCTACTGCCAGCATTTGAACTGCATGTGTGATCTGTTGCTCTCCTGGTTATCTTCACTTTCAGTTCTGGGACATAAAATGTACAACTTCATCCCATCATTAGGATTTTAGGATCCATCTGTGAAAATCTTCACATAGGGCTCGACCTCTTCTTTGATTTCCTTTATAGCTTGATTCTGACCTTTTGAGGCATAACTGCCACCCAAAGGCTATACAATACTGCTTTGGTTAACAACATAATACTGTTTACCACTTCCTAGCTTGAAAATGTGTCTACAGCTCAGTCACAAAATGTTTGTTTTCTTTTCAGACTTTTTAGTTTTAGTCTTTCTACGATAATAAATATCATCACTATTTCCAAGAAAAGAGGCTAAATAAATCACTGACCAAAAATAAGACTATACTTTTATGTAAGCAAAATATATTTTTTACTTATGACAGTTTAATTACTATTTCGACCCCATGCGGACAGGTCATTTAGAAATGATGTTAAATGATTTTAAACTTTTATTTGTTTCTGAATTACATAAGAACAGTAAGTAATTTTGAGAAGTGAGAAATAGATTTCAAGCCTAAAGGTAAAATTTTGTACCCTAAAATAAAGATCTAAAATAAGTTTTCAACTGCATCAAAACAGTTAAAGAGCAGCGCTTTATTCTAGGGCTTTGCTATATTTCTGAACACAAGATGGCAGCATTAAAAGCGTTACTCATTGAATTTACACTCCACCTATATACTAAAGTCAGGAAATTTGACTTACCATGGTGGTCCTCTCTGCTTTGAAAATGTATCAGAGGGTCTAGCGTTGCAAACAGGAGGTGTGTAGAGATTGTAAGTCAGTGTTGAACAGGCTGAAAGAATCATCTAATGGCAGACACTGTTGAGATGCATCAAAGAAGTGTGGTCTTCACAATCTCATTAAAGGGCAAAAAGTGAGAATATCTTGGCATCTGCTGAAAAAATGAGAGAACCTCCTGAGGTCATCAACAAAAAAAAAAAAGAGTTATACAATTAATTGGTACAATGAGCAAAACAAGTGGTTATGTGTAGATGTTATCACTAGAAGTTTCAGTCCAGTCTGTGTCACTTCTATTCAATGAAAGACATCTCTGTTACATAAGGATTCATGTTGTGACAGCTGACTGTCTACAGTTGCAGACTTGTTAATCTGAGGCACAATAGAGGACAGGAAGAGTTGATGGTGAAGTCATTTAGTTTGTTAAATACAATGTAACATTACCAATCTGAACAATGATGCCTTCACTGATCAGGGAATTATTAATAATTTAAAACAAACAGCTCTTACACAATGATAGGAGCAGCTGGCAATCACCATGGCAGCTGCTGCAGAAAATCCATCCTGCCCATATATTTTATGTGGACCATTTGAGCCTTGAATCTTGTGTTAAATAAGTAAAACATTTTATCAAGATACCCAAAACCTAATTGTGGAAAGATTTAGTGACTAACAGGAGAATTTCAAAAACTCAAATAAGCTTGGTTGGTAACTGTCAGACTATCTGCGAATTTGTCTCGCACCAAGAACAAAATGTGTTTTTTTCATGTTTGATTGGGGTTGCATGTCTTTTTAATTATTTGTATCTTCATGCCAAAGTTTACTTTTTTTTCTTGTTTTTTCTACATATTTGGGTATTCCATTCATTAGTTTTGATGTGTTTAACTTTGTTTCTAGGAGAAGCAGTAAAGTGGAAGGACTATTTATGCTCCTGGCCAACCAAAGCTTTATCTCCACAGACACAGATATTGTCTGCAAGCCGATCCCTTGTCTGCTTTGTCTGATGAAAGCTGAAAATAAAAACTTTGAGACTAGCAATGATGGCCAAAAATAAGTACAACAATTAACAGCTGATTCCCTTTCTGGTATGCAGGGACACAAGTTCTCTGTGTGAAATATCAGTTTGTGTGAGCTATGAAATATTGTATGTCATAGTGAATACCAAAAGAATTAGTCTTCATTATTTCTTACCTAATAAGAGGTTTTTAGAATAGTTCGGACAGATGTTCATGTACAAATGGTCATGTGATGAAAGAGACATGTTGGGTCATTGGTGCTCCACTAACCTTTAAGTGACGCAGGGCCTGACTTTATTTTTAGTGTAATGTTCTGTATTTATTGTGTAATGGAGATATGCTGCTTCACAGCACTGACTCAACCTTCATGGTATTCCGATAGCCGGACAGCGGAGTGGTGACGGCTCAGATTCATCTTCCGAGGGCTGTCTGTGAGGTCACTGCAGGCTGGTTGAATCCGGACCAGCAAGTTGTTTACTGGTCTGCTAGTGTGTCTAAAGGTTATTCACGCTGTGTTCCCAGGAACCTGTTTTTAGCTCCAGGTCAAGAAGGCAGCTGGTGAAAGGTGGCTCATTATTTTTTTAACTTTTCCAATATTTTACTTGCAAATTTGATGAAGATGAAACAAGTACAATGAAGAGAAAATCCACTTTGGACTTTGGTTATTAAATCTATATATGTGTTACTATTACTGATATTTTAACCATAATGCTTAACAATCAAAAAGAATACCAAAGTGATAAACTGAGAGTAAATATAAAACACAACATATAGAGTCACACTAATTACGTAACGATCTCCTCATGCAGGATGTACCATAATCACAACCAGCAGCCTACATGAGGATCTTGATCAGTATAAATGTTAGTTAAGGCCACTTTAATAACTAGTTTAATAAAATACAATAAAGAGTGGAAAATGTGTTAGAGGTGCAGGGCATTTACAGGGAAAGGACATTTCTCAAGCCTTGTTGGGAAAAAAAAACTTCAGGGACTGTTAGATTTGTGTCTACTGAATTATGAAACAGTTTGCCAAATGATGTTCAAACATAATAAAACACAATTACTAACATTATAAAGAAAAACAAATAAAGCAGCAGCACACACTAATGTGCATGATACAATGTAAGAAGTTAGCCGTACAGTTTCAGGGATATTACAACATACTCACACATGTTCGGACAGGTGAAACAGTACAAATATGAAGAGGACATTTCTGCTCAGTCAACCGCATGACTTGATTTAAGCTTGCCATGGACCTGACCTGAAGCTTCTATGAAAAGTGTCAGATATGTTGGCATGCACACACAGGACTCCTAACACTGCAATACATAAGTGTCTCCACTTTCTAACACTCTAACCTGTTCAGAAAGCAGAGCTTTATTTGGGTGCTGCTGGTTTGAATGGACAGATGCTAATGGCTAACAGATGCTTTGTGCAACCCACCCACCCTCGTTCATTATTGGCTGAGAAGCATGGCGTTTCCTTTGCCTGGAACATGTTGTCATTTTATGACCTCCAGGGAGGAAGGACAACGGAATTCCTTAAACTCCTGAACTAGGTGTGAGTTTTGGAGCACAAACACTGTGAAGGAGATGTGTAAAATGTTATCCATCGCAGACCTCTTGTCAGCCAGCTAAATGCTCCCTAAAAACATGTTGGGACTCCAGACAGGCCACCCTATCTGATTGGCTGATTATATCAACCAATAGAAACATGAGGAATGTTCCTTGATGTCAGTGAGTATCACAAGCTGCCCCACAAAGTTGAAATGTTATGTAATCCTAATTTTAATGCTAAAATAGTGTTTGTTCGGTTTAGGTTTTGATTGTATGGGTTAGGGTTAGGGCTTGTATATTAATAATATTATTAATAATAATAATAATAATAATAATAATAATAATAATAATACATTTCATTTAAGGGCGCCTCTCAGGACACTCAAGGTCACCCTACAAGTTGTTGATTTTTGTGTTCTTAATAATGTTTTGTTGTTTTGGTTGATGTCTCTCTATATTTCTTGTTGAGTTTTCTTCATTTTAAAAGACAATAAAGAGACAGAAATTGCAAATGAGCTCAGAGTATAAATGTTGGGGTGTGTGGAATTGATTTGTAACTGTATACTTCTCCCTACAAGTAAACATAAAATTAGTTAATGACGACATAAATAAATCAACAAACGAAACTAAAAATATTTGTACGAGTTTATAGAGTACATATAGTATGAGTCCCTGACATAATGACTCTCTAAGGAGCAGATCAACAACAGCTCAAATATCCGGCTGTGTCTCTCAGTCTCTAGTAAACACCCGAGGTGCACATGACAGGTGTGCACATGTGCAAAAAGTGTCTATAAATTCAGAGGCCTCTTCAGCAGTGAACAGAAAGCAAACCGCTTGAGAGGAGGAAACGAAAGGGACTAATTTTCCTAAAGGACAGTGTGTTCCCACTGTGCTGGATTATAACTTTCCTGGAAGACTTTTAGGTAACTTTTCACATGAGGACAATTTTCTTTTTTTCTAAAATCATCTGTGGTATCAAGCTCAATTTTTGCCACTTAATATTTAAGTGTTAGATGATTAGATAAACAAAATGTGAAATGTTAAGCGTTTTAAATGCTTTGCTCAATTGTGTTTTGTACAACTAAACCCAAGTTTAATGTATCACCGAGTTATCAAAATGACCGTTTTATTAGTGAAATGCATGACACCTAAAATATGAATTATTCTAAAAATGAAAAATAAATGAATGCTTTTTGTTTCAGTGAGTGGTGGTATGCTTGCTTGGCTCACTTTGGAGTTTATGGCCCAAAGCATTTTCAAAACAAAACCACTTCCAGGAACAAGTGTACTTCTGGAGGAAACTTGAAGATTTTTTGTTACCCTTACTAACAGGTATGCACAAAGTTTAGCATGAGTACCTCAAACATTTGCACACTCAGAATTGCTAATTAAAAAGAGCATTATATACTGTGTGTTTGCATTGATGGCCTGGTTTGATCGATGAGTATTTTCAGTATCTTGATCTACACAGATGCCCTGAGTAAATGACATTAAGTGCAGATATTTCCATTTATGTAATCAGCCCAGACATAGAAATGGTTGGCGTGAAGCCCAAAGACATGGTGCCCTCTGGAGCAGTCAAATTCTTCGGAGCAGGAACTGCTGGCTGCATAGCTGACCTGATCACCTTTCCACTGGACACTGCCAAAGTCAGACTACAGGTGAGACACAATGTTTGTCAGAACTTCAAATGTATAAACTTGAGATTAAGTCTAGTCAGAACTTATCTCAAGCTGCTGCTAACAATTCTTGAACGTTAACCCTCTTGCTTAGATCCAGGGGGAGTGTCACGCAGTAGAAGGGTCCAACGCTGTGAAGTATCGAGGAGTGTTTGGCACCATTACCACAATGGTGCGTACAGAGGGGCCCAGGAGTCTCTACAATGGACTGGTGGCCGGACTCCAGAGACAGATGAGCTTCGCCTCTGTCAGGATAGGCCTTTACGACTCCATGAAGCAGTTCTACACACGAGGCTCTGACAGTGAGTTACATAACCTGAGTGTCATCATATTACACAAACACGGTTGTTTCTCTTGAATTCACCGACACTAATGGACACATGCTGCACAGGTACTGGGATTGTTACTCGTCTCATGGCAGGCTGCACCACAGGAGCAATGGCAGTGGCTTTTGCACAACCGACAGACGTTGTTAAGGTGCGTTTCCAAGCTCAGGTACGACTGGCAGATGGTGAAAGGAGATACAACAGCACCTTGGAGGCCTACAAGACCATTGCTCGGGATGAGGGAGTACGTGGGCTTTGGAAAGGTGCTTGCAATTTGTACTGCAGTATAAAAACTAAGCTGTATCTATAAGAATTTATCTTGGAATGTCCCTTCACTGTTTTTTGAAGACAAACCTCCTCTGTCTTCTAGGTTGTATGCCAAACATCACCCGTAATGCCATTGTAAACTGTACAGAGCTGGTGACCTATGACATGATCAAGGAACTCATCCTCAAGTATGACCTAATGACAGGTGAGGTGGTAAAGCTAACACATTGTTGTACAATATGCAGATAAAGGTTTTCAGACACTTATTACTCAGCTCTTCTACAGACAACCTGCCATGCCACTTCTCTGCTGCCTTCAGTGCTGGCTTCTGCACAACAGTCATTGCTTCTCCTGTGGATGTGGTTAAAACGCGGTTCATGAATTCAGGGGCTGGTCAGTACAGCAGTGCTATCAACTGTGCTCTCGCCATGCTGGGAAAAGAAGGACCTTCTGCCTTCTATAAAGGGTAAATTCACATTGACTTTACAAGCGAACCAAACAACAAAAAAACAACCTTTTTGAGGCACTGTCTCATTTTTCTTTTGTTTGTTTCCTAAAGGTTCATGCCGTCTTTCCTACGACTGGGCTCCTGGAACATTGTGATGTTTGTGACCTATGAACAAATTAAAAGAGGGATGACCAGAGCACAAATGTACTGGGAGTCACCATTTTGACCAATGACCGTGACATCAGACACTACTGCACAGAAACAGCTATCGCAGTTGTGACCATTAGTGACTCGCAGTTTGGGAGACCGGCAGGTTTTGGGAGGAAGCCACAAATTGTCGACGTCCTGAATGAACACTGAATCAAAATAGACTCTGAGGGCATTGTTGTAGTACCTTAAGTGATTTAAGCACTCAAGTCAGTAAGTATTGTAATACGTATTCTTGGTTCAGGGGTAAAAGACGGATGTGTAGGGGTTATTCCATAAGATTTGTTTTAATCTCTAGTTAACACACTCACTAAAACCTTGGTCAGTAGCTTTGATGATCGATTTCATGTTTACAAGGAGGAACTGTGAGATTATTTGAATAATGTTGTGTTAGGGGAAAAGCAATAGTCAGATTGAGATCTGGCAACAAAGACCTAAACTGTGATGATTTCTATGTTCCTTCTGTTGCTTCCTTTATTGTGAATCATGTGAAATGCTTTACTGTTAGATTTTATAGGTTAATTTATGCGCTGCTTATTGTAAATAGCATGATTTATTGCAGGTCAATAAATCATAAATAATTTATGTTGTGTACAGTAATAAATATTTCCAAAATGTATAAATAGTGTACTGTTGTTTTCTGTCAAATACTGACCTTCTATATACAATAGTTAGAACATATCAAGTAGTTGATTGGAAAAGAGAAATTCCATTGTTGCTTATAACATAACTTGAACTTTTAACTTTGTAGTACACACCTCAGGTTGACACAAACGATTAATGTCACAGGTCGGGTAAAGAAAAATGTCATTATGTCTAGATTGATCAAGATGTTGCTTCAGGATTACATATTACTGCAAAGCCACCGTAAACCGGCTGTGATATCAAAGTTTGCAGGAGAAAAGGAAACTGATTAATGTATTGCTGTGATTGTCTTTAGCACTCTGCAGCCTTATGCATATGACTAATAAAACAGTTGTGCTGATTTTCACTATAAAAGCATTGGTAGCAAGTTATCTGATCGGACAAAAGGCATTCCACAACAAGGATTGAATAGAAGACAACATAAAAACTCAATCCAACTCCACAACTAACAGGCACTGATACTCCACATATAATACTGCAGGTGCTACTACAGAAAGGTGTGCATGAAAATGTTGTATCTGCTGCCCACCTTCCTGGTCCAGTCAAGGTTTGAAACTGTTTGCTTGTGAAGGAACTGAATGAAATAAAGACAAAAATGTATTTAAAAAAATACATAATCAAATATAAATTCATATATGGCAAATGGACTTGAGCTTGTACAGCACTTTCATAGTCTTCTGACTAGACTACTCAAAGTGCTTTTTACACCACATGTCACACCAACCCATCCACACTCATTCACATACTGATGGCAGAGGTTGCTATGTAGTGAGACCATCTGAAGCAACTAATCCCATCCATACGCATTCTTACGCCGCTCATGAAGCAGCGGACGCAATTTGGGGTTAAGTGTCTTCCCCAAAGACACAATGGACATGTTGCTGCAGGAGCTGGGGATTGAACCCTCGACCTACCGGTTGAGAGACAACGACTCTACCAACCAATATGTAGGTCAAAGTAACCTCTATGGGGAGCCATTTAGCTACACACACTGACAAAACCCATATCAAACATTCAACTTTGTCACAGGTCAATTATTTTTTGTGTCAAGCCCCCCGAAAAAAACAACTTCCTGTTTCTTGGCACACAATGTCACCATAGCCACAGCATTTGAAGCAGACCTTTGAGCTGTACAAGCTCAGATGGTGAAGGTCTTAGTTCAAATCAATTTTGAGGAGAATATGTGAAAACTTGTAGGAATCACTAGGGATTCTTCAGAGCAGTACCTTCCCTTTGTCAATAGGTGGTGCTGTCACTAATAGAAAAATTACAATTATGAATGTGCTGGCCTGGTGTGTGATATGTTGACATGTGAGATCTGATAATTGACCACTGCATATCAGAGGTATAATCATTTATCTTTTTGTCCATTGCCAAAAAACACATGGACTGCCCACCACGGACACACCCTTTGAAGACCACTAAATCTTTTGATAACTTTAATCCCCAAAGTGTCTACAACACGTTGACCAAAGAAGTTGTTGATCAGATGAAACCCCTAGGACAAGTTCATTCAAGTATGACAAACGTCAAAATTAGCCATTATTTGAGGGTATCAAGAGGGTTTTTTGTAGGTCTTGTCATGCTTGATATGCAAAGTTAGTTTCATACATCTAGGTTAGAGTAACGTCTATGGGAAGCTCTTTTAGAAAATTTCAAAGTGGCACTATTGAGCCATTTTGCAAATGTCATCTGTGAAACAACCAAAATGTCACATTTTTCAAGAGACCTGGTACAAGAAAGAAAGAAAGAAAGAAAGAAAGACCTGCATTTCAATAGGGTCCCCGCTCTGTGGTTGGTGCTTGGGCCCTAAAAATAGTAGGTTCTTCAAATGTGAACAGTGCTTGTCTGTATTAAAGTTCACAAGGCAAGTGGTTGGCTGACACAAATTTTCTCATCTGAACATTTATAGGGTTCAGCACTAAAAGCGCAGCAATGCATGTAGTGGCACTCCGTCTCTTTCTTCGTCCTCTGTACCACTTTTTGGAATCAACTCACAGTATTTGCAACGCGAGCGAAAAGACAGGACAGCTTTCCTTCGTTTTTAAAAGGCTTACTGAAAAAACTTCAAAATAAAATACAGGTTTAACACACGGTCAAACGCACGGTCAAAAAAATGTGTAGCTTCCATCAATATTGGACTCCAAACTGCTTACGTCACATCCGTCACAACTTTAACTACGCAGTGCTGTCATAACATAAACATCCAAAAACATAAACAAAAACCTTTTTATCATTTATAAATGACTAAATTATGCCTTTAAAACAATTTTAAACATTATGAATTTACATTAAATTACTGTTATTAGATTTTAATCATTTTTAACTAGATATTTAGTATTAATCAATAATTTGCATATTGGCTCTTACAATGCAGATAACTGTCTAATGAGAGAAAAGTCCTGCTCTGACATTGGTCCACTGATGAAATGTGATTGTTTGAGTCTGGAATAAGTGCAGAAGGCAGGTTCTCATTTACGAACACAAGCGCTGTGTCCGAAATCACTCACCACTCAACCTATAGAGTGCACTATATAGTAAACACGCCATTTTGTCGTGTCCGAATTCTTTATTATTATCTGCATTATCCAAGCAATCTTTGAATCATGCATTGCAGTTCAAAGATTTTTGCGGGCAGAAAGTTGCATTTGACTCGACTGCTCTAAGTCAGAGGAGAGAGACAACCAGCATGAACACAAAAATGTCACATTAGGAGGCTGAAATCTACAAGCTGTTTTTATAAAGAGTACAGGATTTTAAACATTAGTTTGTCCATATGATGATGACAGGCATGAGATCAGAGTCTGTCAGAAGAAATAAAGGTGAAGTGAAAATATGTTAAATCATGTATAGATCATTTAATATTATATATTTATTTAGTATTCCTAACTGTTTTGTAAAAATATGATTTCTAAACTTTCAGTTATCACTGAAATTCATGTTGTTATTTAATATTACTCTTATTATTACGTTAAGCTGCACGTTTTAGTTGTGAGACAGTAATGACGTTACTGTCTGCGGCCGACGAGTGAGTGAGTACTGTCCACATTTTTTTTTCTATTATACCGAATGAGTGCACTATATAGTCCCCTACATATAACTCCCTGTATAGTGAGAAGGGAGTAGGGAATGAGTGTGTGAATTCGGACTCAAGGCCTCATAAAGTCACGTGTAGAACAACATGTACTAAAGTCTTCATTTATAACATTGCCATCCATACATCTCAAATGATCTGATTTTTCACACTGTACTATCAGTCATTGCAGGAAGGAGTCATGGAACAATTTCAACAACACGCTGTGGTGAGACATTAAAGGGTCTAAACATGCGGATCTAATTTGGTGGGTAATGTACGGTTTGTTCTTGTGTTTTCAGCATGACTCAGCATTTACTCCTCAAGTGGGTGCTCCCTGTACCGTGAATCTGTACAGAACTACACGGATCAAGCAACTAAATTTGATTCAGCAAATGAGTTTATTAACTTCAGCACTGCAACAATTTATTTTCACTAATCAACTCTTATTCTACACCGTCTTTCTAATCAAACATTTCAGTTTAGAAACTTGTGTGGGATGAATTTCTTATTTTAAATAGACTGATGAAAAGAAAGTGGATAGAGATAGATATAGAGATATTCATTTTCAAAAATGTAACACTAATCAGAGAAATGCAACCACCACGGTTTGAATCAGAGACAGGCAGTTTGTCACACAGTCAGGTTTATAGTCTTCCCATTGGACCAGCAGGCATCCTATATAGATGCAGTGGGGGTGGGGCCCCAGCAGCAAAACATGCCATGATGTAACAACGGCTGTACTTTAAGAGGAGCCACTCTGCCCCACACCACTGCATGCTTTCCATTCACACTGAATTGTTTGGATATTGTCAGCCTAAGAGGCATATTACCCCGACATTTGAACTTCCACAAAATCAAAAGGTGGGTGTTTATTTTTTCCTGGAATATTTATACTACTGTTACTATTGTTTTTTTGTTTGTTTGTTTTTTAAACCTTATTTCTGTATTTCAGGATTTGTAGTATGATTTTAAGGTTCATCGCTTCTGAAAAACCTTCTATGGAAAAACAAGGAAAACAATTTATAACTGGGACCAAATTCAACCAGAGGGACACCTTTAGAGAATCCTGATCTCTAATGTTTTTGTCCTAATCTGCTCCAATAAAGGTAAGGTTATCCCCCAAATTCAGACAAAATGGGTTTAAATTGAGCAAAATAATAAATGTGTGGTTATGAAATGGAAAGGCATTTTTTTTAAACTGTGAGCTCAGTTTTTTCTTTTTTGTGTACACAATGTGCAGCATTATTCTTTCATATAGAATTGGTCAAATCTCTGCTTTGGGATGGCTCATTATTATTTGGATATTGTTGAATAAGGCTTGACAATGCCAGGTAGCATGATGGATTGTTTTTGGGGTCTATCTTCTTGCAGATTTTGGAGGAGTTCCTTTCCCTGTCCACATTACTAAGCCACTTCTAAATCATATTGAAAAATGGTTGGATTTGGACCTGCAGATGTGCCTCCATCAGCAGCTGTGAAGTTTGTAGGAGCAGGAACTGCAGCTTGCATTGCTGACCTGTTCACGTTTCCACTTGACACAGCCAAAGTGCGGCTACAGGTAAACGAGCACTTCTATCGCAAAAATAGAAGTAAAATGAAGTCCCCCATCTGAAAAAAAACCAAGCAAAAACAAAAGTTTACGCTAATAGCGACGCTTCTAATGAGGTGTTACTCAAACCTATCATGACTTTTTATTCTGCATAGATCCAAGGAGAGTCCAGATCTTCGGCTGCTGAAGGGAAGCAGTCTGCAGTGAAGTATCGTGGAGTGTTTGGCACCATCACCACCATGGTGCGCACAGAGGGGCCCAGGAGTCTTTACAGTGGACTGGTAGCAGGGCTGCAGAGACAGATGAGCTTTGCCTCCATCCGCATTGGTCTCTACGACTCTGTAAAACAGTTCTACACTAGAGGCTCTGATCGTGAGTACTGCTGAATATAATAGATTAAGGGAGTTCTGCATCTATCAGGCTTAACCTCCCCATCCTTTTCTGATTTAGACGTTGGTATCGGCAGCCGGCTGCTTGCAGGATGTACCACTGGCACGATGGCTGTTGCTTTGGCTCAGCCTACAGATGTGGTGAAAGTTCGCTTCCAGGCTCAGGCCAGGTCTCCTGGGCATGCCAGGCGCTACTGTAGCACTATCAATGCTTACAAGACCATAGCAAAGGAGGAAGGTGTTCGTGGTCTGTGGAAAGGTAGCTTTCACTTCAGAGAGTTTCTTTGGCATTCAAGCATTTCCTTTAATTTTGCTTCATAATTCTTTCTTTGCACTAATAATTAAACTTTCACCTGCAGGAACAGCTCCAAACATTGCAAGAAATGCAATTGTTAACTGCACCGAGCTGGTGACGTATGATTTCATTAAGGATACGCTGATTAAGTCGACTCCCCTCACAGGTGAACAATGGCTGCAGTTTAGCATGATGTACTCATTCTGTATCCTTTTATCTTTTCTGTATGGCATAATCATTTCCTATTCTTTCCTCTACAGATAATCTGCCCTGCCACTTCTTATCAGCCTTTGGTGCAGGGTTATGCACAACAGTGATTGCCTCTCCTGTTGATGTGGTCAAAACGAGATACATGAATGCTGCTCTCGGCCAGTACAGCAGTGTCCTCAGCTGTGCTTCTGCCATGATGAGAAAGGAGGGACCACTTGCTTTTTATAAGGGGTAAGCATTGATTGCATGGACAATACTGAACAGAGTAATGAGTACATAAATAAAGTGTTTAGGAGGGGTTTGAAAGAAAATGCATGTAAACTAAATTTACTGAGCTGAACAGATTTATTCAATCATTTTGTTTTTTTCCCCCCTCAGGTTTGTGCCTTCTTTCTTACGCCTAGGCTCCTGGAACGTGGTGATGTTCGTAACATACGAGCAGCTGAAACGGGCCATGATGGCAGCAAGTCACAACTGTACAACCACGCTGTAACCGTTATTGTGTCAGATGAAAGGCTGGTGGTGCAACAGTGGTGCTTATGTGTCATGTGATACAAACAAAAGTTTTAGAGAGTGATCAATATTTAAAAGTGAGAGCTTGCTTGATCAGTTGCCTCCTCTCAGCGGAGAGCTTTTCTGGAAACTGGACATCAAATGTGATGATGAGGTTTCCTCTCTGAGAAGGATCCTGGGACAGCGGCATACCCTCTCCAGTCACCACCTTTTTGTATCCAGGGCTGATTTGTAAAAACAAAGCCAATCAGAGAAAGAGAAATGATGCCCATGACAAAAAAAGACTTAATACATATCTCTGCTTCTTTGTACTTTTCTATAAATAATGATTTTTATATTTGTGTCTCTCTCTTGACTGATCTTAATGTTTAACTCACTTAACATAGAGTTAAGTATTCCAGACTAATATTGAATAATAATAGTCAAGAATATTATCAACTCATATTTACAGGAATTTGAAAATACAGTGTTATACATTAGGTAATCCAAATTTCCTAGTATTGGAAAAGCACTTACTGAACAATGTCATTGATGGGAAGAGTGAGTAGCTTGCCATCTAGTGTCTCCACTTCCACAGAGAACCCAGTCAAAGCCTGAAGGAAAAGTGAGGGGGGGCTATTATCACGAAAAAAGCTTTTGTAGTTTATAAACCAATTTTTATTTCAACTCACATTAAAACGACTCACCATTTCTAGAGAGATCTGGCTTTTGAAGATCAGGTCATTTTGTTTTCTAACAAACAGAGGATGACTCTTCTGTCTCACAATGAGTACAATGTCAGCAGGGATACTGTTCGGCCCCTACAGATAAAATATGATAAGATGGTGGAGCGTCATTTTTGTTTTCTAACAAACAGAGGATGTCTCTTCTGTCTCACAATGAACACAATATCAGCAGAGATACTGTTCGGCCCCAAAAGATAAAATATGATAAGATAATGGAGGCTCTTTGTCTGAAACTTTGATTGATGATACCAAGCAGGCAAAAGAGGGACCCGGTACTCTGTCTTTATTAGGTGTTTATTCATCTCAGCATGCGTAAGAGCAAGTAAAGTGATCTGCTGAGGCCACCTACTGGTGAAAGTGGGGGCCGCTTGAGCTAGTGCCCATGTTTATTCAATGTACTGTACTTCGAAGCATTATTAATCAAACATAACCACAATATAACGTGTAGAAAACATCATAAAATAGTTTAATTGCGAATCAAATGGAGTAAAGTGCACAATGACTAAAAAAGTTAGAGACACAAAATTCAATTCAGTGTTAGATAAATGATACCATGATTCATCTGATATCATCCCAAGCCTTTCTAAAACCGATGCCTGAGCAATGCCATGAACCCAAATGTAGGCCATAAATCACAATCTTGCAAGAAACTGTGCAAAGGCAAGGACATCAAAGAACAGGAAACCTGTTTTTAACCTAAATAACGCATTTTACCATTTCTAGACAACAGAAAATGAATCAAACATGGACAGCCGTTACCAATCGCATGTTATCAGTTCTCTTACCTGATCTCCCTCTTTTTGAAACACTACTCTTGTGCCTTCTTTCCATCCGGGCTCCACATCTATAGTCAGGATCTTGTCTTTGATACTGGATGTGCATCCGTCCTCATTCATGACCTGATTAGAGGAAGGCATGAATCAAGATTTTACATTCAGCTAGTTCTTTTGTGGACCATGTTGTTATCGATCGGTAAGTCTGAAAGGTGTAATGACTCCAACACTATGCGTTTAAAAAAACATGGTTACAGTAGGCCTGGCTCTTACCCTACGAGATATCTTAATCTTTTTAGTGCATCCATGAAAGAGATCATCCAGGGAAAGATGAAGGTCTCTCTCTATATGAGAGTCTTGTGTCTTTACCACAACTTGTTGCAGTCCACCAAACTGAAGTGGTGCATCGTGTGTAGAGAAGTCTAGCAGAAACACACGTTAAGTCAATGTAATATTGTAAATTCACACATGCACAAATTGTGGCCTTTCATTTTTTACCTGAAAATGGGTTGTTGCCTCCGAAGAACTGTTTGAATGTTTTATCTGGGTTCCCATGGTAAGCGTATTTAGATGACCAGGCCCCATTGCTGCCAAACTCAGGTGGGATCCCACCTTTGAGACCCTCCTCACCAAACTTGTCATAGGTTGCCTTTTTTCGAGCTGTTACGAAGAAAATAGAGATCGTATTACACTCTAGTCCAGTCTATATGCAGTGATGACAGTCAATTTCAGTCAAAAGTAGATATTGTTTTAAATTCAGGCAGATTATGACATTAAACTTCCCATAGAAAACACACACATGCACAGTTCAAATTTGTATAGCCTAAATAAACTGGATAATCCATATATAAATAAACTGGATAACTTTGAAATGTTCAGCCTTGCTCAAAGGTTGCACCAGTCATAGATAAACAAGGTTTCTACTGACGGTCGCTCAGCACGTCGTAGGCTTCACCCAGCTGACAGAATCTCTCGGCGCTTCCAGTCTCTCTGTTGTCCGGATGAAACTTCAATGCAAGACGTCGATAACTAGAAAGGATACAAGTAGAGAACTGTGAGGACAAGCAGCAACATCTAACATCTATGGATGACATGAGGTTTCCACGTCAATGTTTTGGGCTAGTTCAACAAAAACTTACGCCTTTTTGATAAATGCGTCCGTTGCATTTCTGTTAATTTCCAGCGACTCGTAGTAGTCAGTACCCATTATGAAATGTAATGCTTAATGTTAACCCTTTACTCAGCGTGCAAGAACTAGAGTAGGTAAAAAAAAAATACAAGTTAAAACAGTAGGAGGGAGGAAATTATCAAGATAAACAAAGAGCGCAGCAGTTGTTTAGCTTGGTTTCCAAGGTAACAGTAGCTTCCGATACTCTCGCGGACATTGTGCTCAACCAATCAAGGCAGAGACCATAGACTGTAACTATTAAGACGAACATTGGTGAACATGTAGTCAACAAGTCAATGTTAAACTGACAAAATGTATGAAAACTTGTATTGGAACACACAATTATTTTAAAATCCGTCTCTTTTCAAACCCTTAATCTTGTTAAGTTTTAGTAAAATAAAGTTCATGAGGCTATTTAGTCCTAAACTAACTGGCTGTACCATCTTGCTTTGCATGTCTCAAATTATAGTTGCTTGTACTGTCAGTAACATTTAAAGCTAATTCACTACACTGTATGAAAGCTGCTACACAGAAAATTGTATTTTTAGGGTCTATTAATAGCCTTGGCATAGCCTATTTGACACTGCCACAACAACTAGTAATTATTTCTAATAAATGCGAAATTAATCAAATTATGGTAAACTTGTTGAAACGTGAGGGAATCTATGAATTTTCAAGGAGTGAGTCTTGCTACAGTTGTGTACTAGATAGGTATAATTTCCCTCATTTTTTAAAAAATAAACAAGAATTCCAGCAGCAGTGACAAGTGTATTTTTATTCTCTCATTTAAAACCATTCCAGACAGAAACATTAATGACTACTGTGCTATACAAATCCAACACTCTTCCATAAGTTCACACAAAAAAATTGCTGGGTATTATAAGAATGATAAAATTGCCATTTTAGAGGTGGTAGAGGGCATGGCAGACACTCTCTACTGATTCTGTTAAAGGTGGTCCAGATGGATGCACATTTTACAAGTGATTCAGGACTCATACCGAAAATGAAGATAGATATTAACAGCCATTAAAAAAAAAGAAAAAAAATCCAATAGAAATAAATATTACAAGTCATTGTGGATTAAATACACATGAAGAATAATCACTAACAAAAAAATCAATGCCATCAAAATAAAAGAAGCCAAAGTCTTTAAAGGGTTTGTGAAACATCATACCAAACGTAACTAGATAATCCCAAAGGAAGCCCTCTAATATTAAACTCCAAAAGGCATTTATCTCCATTCCTACTGTTATGCTGGGTTTTATGGTTGACTCCATAAATGAGAAAATCCTCTTTAAACACTACCCATCAAAGAAATAGTTTTAATCTGACAGCTTTAGTCTTTAGGAAAATAAATCAAACATCTAACCAAATAAAAAGGTAATAGAAAACGGAAGCCATGGTCAAAATAAACCATCTCAGGGGAGTGCGGAAGGAGAGGAAGGACGGTAATTTGGAGGGTGATGTAGTAGTGTTAGTGTGTGTTGTGTTCGTGCTGGTTGTCACCAGACTTTGGTGTGTGCCTGCGTGTCGACTTATATTGTACTGGTACGTGTTTGGAGAAGTTGGACTCTGCTGGTTCAGGGACCACAGAGTTTAAAATGAGCTCCTGGCTCACAAATTCACATACCGTACATCATGTGTGTACAGTAAAAAAGCCAGACCCACAACTATGTTAGATTTACTCAAACTGTTTCCACAAATTACTCTGAGCAGTTAAACCAATAGTTTGACAACACATTTCATTAATGAATCCCTGCAAATTGATTGCAAGACAACAAACATTTCAACAGACACATTTTGCTATAGCTTAAAGCAGTTTTTACATTTTTTGGAAGGACATTCCACTCTTTAACACATATCTTTTATCAGATACATTTTCTTTTAGTCTGATCAAAAAAGTCGTCATGAGACAAAATCATCCATGCGATCACCAAATCTTTTTTTTTAACTGACAGACAACAGAAGTTCAGTAAAGGAGTGTGAGCTCCCCT
Organism: Labrus bergylta; assembly: GCF_963930695.1. NCBI lineage: Eukaryota > Metazoa > Chordata > Actinopteri > Labriformes > Labridae > Labrus > Labrus bergylta. The sequence goes on from NC_089208.1 coordinate 11,435,836, forward strand.
TGTGAATACTGTTTCAGTGTACCAGTACTCGTGTTACAGTGCAAATATTCGGTTTATTAATTGATAATGACTCTCAGAGTGTTCAAGATGAGAGAGCAGGTTTCCTCAATGGCAGATAACGGATATAGTGTTCTCTTCAGGGTGGGGGACAGAAAAGGGACAGATACAGAAAAGAAAACGACTGGGTTTTAGAAACAGCCGGTGAGATATTTGTTTGAGCATGAAATATGCTGGGATTAGCAGGAACAGCCTCCTTCACTGACAGGTAGCTCTGGTAGCTTCTCAATCTGTATGTCAATCACTGAAGGGTTCATTAGTTAAGGAACAGCATGGGACAGAAAAATGCAACACAAAATTGTACATGAGAGGTTTTAGGGATAATATTTGATCTAATGTATGACTAGAAAATGTTGGGACTTTTGTTTTCCACTGTGGGACATGACAAGGGTTCAGGGAAAAATAATATTACGTTACAGTTTTATGAAACAGCCAAACAACCTCCAATTATATAAACAACGTATCTTTAATGTTTTTCATTTTAATGTAACCTGTGAAGCTATGTGGTTCTTAGCATATTTTCAAATCTGAGCATTTCCTGGAAAATACTGGTTCAAGCACAAAACCACGAACCTCAGACGATGGCAGAATACAGCAGGCTAGTTTGACTATTTCCCATCTATGAAATTAACTACTGAATAGAAATTAGCTGGCAGTCTTTGTCTTCTTTAAAAAGGTTTCATTTAATTGTAAACCCTGCCTAGCCTTCACTAAGAGAAGATTGATTAAAAAGAAAGCTGAGTTTTGTTTTTTTGATGGACAGAATTGTTTTCATTCATTCCAGGTATTTCTGACAAACCTCTACTTGAGGCCTATGATGCATGAGTGATTTTGAATGCTTTCAACATGATTTTGATGCAATCTGAATATTTCACAATTGCAGTTAATCAAAGAGACAATGATTAAAATACCCCGAAAAAATAGATACTGGCCAGAGTATTCTTTTTTTTTTTTAAGATTATTTTTGGGCTTTTTTTTTAGACTTTGTTTCATAGGAAATATATAGGAGACCAGGAAATATGGGATGACAGGCAGCATCAGGAGTCTAACCAGTGGCCAGTGCAACAAGAACTTAAGCCTCTATATGTGGGGTGCCTGCTCTACCAACTGAGCTAAACCAGCGCCCCTGGACTATTTCTGTGACAGTATATCCTGTAAAACGGTCAGTTGAAGAAAAATAAGTGCCCTCAGTGGTGAAATACATCTAAAGGGACACATGGGTTGAACAACAATAGCTGCCTGTCACACTGCAGCACTACATCTTCTTTATGGCAGGAAAAGTAAGAGAGCTAGAAGACCTCCTGCCTCTCCTCTGTCATGTCGGAAACAGACACCGACACTGACGTGAACACAAAGGATACTGTCCTCTCTACTCTTGTCCTGTGAGGTATCCATGCCAGGGAGGGCTGCTGCCACACGGCGGAAAAGCTGGAGGGGAAGAAAACCAGATGTTATCTGTCAAAAAAAGAAATACTCCAGGCATGACAGAAACAAAAACTGAAATCCAGACAGCGGGCTTTGTGTACTCCCATAACATTATTTAGCACAGCACTCACTTGAAGCTCGCACAGAGGAAGATGACCAGCAGAGCTTTTTCCAAATTTGATTAGAATTAAGCAGCATGTGTTTGAGCTACTGTAAGGCCACATGTATGAACTGCAGAAGTGGCTTGGTAGAGTGTGTCATTTTGACCTTCCACTGTGAGAGCTTGAAGGATTGTAAGTGATCGATTGATTCAAATGGATTTAAAAGGCAAAGTGTTCAATGCATGATGATGCTCAACATGCCTACCCCCTCTTTATTTCATCACATAGACCACAGACTGTATTATAGAAGTGTACCGAGTCGTTAGTTCTGAAAAGTAAATGATAATAACCAGCACGGGGCAACTTTACAAATTCAAGGAATAAAGAAAAATATGTAAAAACAATCCTATTTATCACTTTCTCACCACCAAAAAGGTAACATTTCCACTAAAGCTATGTATGTTTAAGGGTGTGGCCATCTTATTATTTCTAAGTTACTACAAGGCTAATATTTTAACCAGGGTATAGGTATAAAAATGTGTATCCATCTTTAAATATTGTCACTTCTGGCTCCTAAAAAAACAGTAACAACATTGTACAAATATGAACTGAAGGCTTAAACAATAGTCCACAAACTGCTGGGTGAGTCCACTTCTATATACAGTGTGTGTGTGTGTGTGTAGAAATAGACTAGATACATGTGCAGATGTCACAGCAACAAAAAAATAATACAAATTGCTTCAGTAAGTCCAGTGGGAGGCATTGGTTTGCAGACCCTGACCCACCTCGAAGTCTGTATGATCAAAAAGGTGGAATGTATTATTACCTCAAGCAGGTGGGAAAGAGCTTGAAAACAAATCCAACCTTACTTCAGCATAGAGACAGTCGATGTAGAAAGCACACTTTTATGCATGCATGAAATAGAAGCCAATCAGAAGGGAGCTTGAGCTTGGCTATCAACAAAAAAAAACACACACAAGGTGCACACGCTCTACCTGTTTGACATTGTAGCCTGTCTTTGCACTTGTTTCAATAAACAGAACATTCATCTCTTTCGCTCTCTGTTCTCCCTCCTCTGTGGTTATCTGTCTGTGATGACCCACCGCACACAACATACATAACATTCACAGGGAACACGCACACATCGCCACACACATTGACAAGAAGACAAGGGAAAAAATACAGATAGTGATTATGTTGAAATGGACTAAGAAGTCGTGCCCCTTCCTGCTGCTGCTGCTGCCACGTGAGCTGGAGACCAAAAGACTTCCAGTAGACATTTGGTAATTCAATTTTCTACAGAATATTAACAAGGACTCTCATATCCAATAATATATTGAATAAATACCTATTTTAGGATGATTTAAATTAATATAGCGTACTCTTAAGGAACTTATTACTCAACTCCCCAAACCTTGCCATCTGATTTTGAGAATTCTGAGGACTTTTGGAGGTGGTGCTCATGCGGCAGCATCCTCAACAGGCTTAGAGAGCACTACTCACTCTTACCTGCTTGACGTTGTAGCCAGCTTTCGCACTAGTCTCTATAAACATTACATTTAGTTCTTTGGCTTTCCGCTCACCCTCTTCAATAGATACTTGCCTGTGGCAGATAAGGGGGTTAAGAGATGCACAGCTATACACACACTGCATAACTTCATTAAACAGGTGGATAAAGTGGATCAAACAGTAGACACTTTCAGATGAAATATTATCAAACATCACAGAAGATTTAGTTATCTTTTTAAGATTAAAACATCAATATCAATAATCAGTAGTGGGTGAATCTTGGAGAACAAGGCCTTGGTACAAAAAAAGTCAATAACAGCTTTGACGTCCATAAAGGGCTATGCTAACTTGCTCTGATCTCCTGATGCCTTAGGAAGGACTGAGGATCTCAGTATTGATAGGCAAGCAGCAGCAATCAATAACTTCATTAGTTTGCTCTCAAGAAAAGAGGACCACGTTACCTTTTATCTGCAAGGTCTGTCTTGTTCCCCACCAACATGATAATGACATCACTTCCTCTCTCTGTCCTCACATCGTCTATCCATTTTGTGGTTTGCTGGAAGGAGTTGACATCTGAAAGAGAGACAAGGAAAAAACAGGAAGAAGAGCATCAGTATTCAGGAGGTGAAAATCCTCAGCTGTGAAAACAGATGGGTTTGTGACAGGAAGACAAAGAGGAAATAGAACAACATCCCACAGCTCAACCAAGTCTTAAATAGATGTTTTGAAATACTGAATTTTTAAAGTTTAAAAGCTATGTCGGCTTGCATCACATTAAAAAAAAATGTATTTCTGTATAATAGTATATTTTTTAATTATAACTGTTGTAGGCATTTACACGTTCTTGACAGACCCTCATTTCTCTGATAACAACACATTACAGAGGACAAACAAAATGTAGCATTTTCGTAAGAAACATGATCGCACATGTAATCCACCTACTTGTGATGTCATACACTACCACAGCAGCAGCAGAGTCTCTTATGTAACTTGGGATGAGGCTGCGAAATCGCTCTTGCCCCGCTGTGTCCCACAACTGCAACCGAATCTGCTGGGCAGGAAGGGGCAAGGGATGGGAGGAGAAATAAAAGAAGAGAAAAAGGAAAAAAAATATACAGAGGGAATGAAAATTATACAAGAAAAAAAGAGGTCAGAGATGAGGTACGCTGTGGTGACATAAAGCAAATAGAATGAAAACTCAATAAAGTCAAATGGGGAAAAGACAGAGAGGATAGAAGACGCGGGGGCATGCAGGTAGTGAAGGACCACCAGAGAGAGCAAGCTGTCTGGGCCTGGAGGGGGAAATAAATAAATAATCATCCTTCACTTGTCATTAACCCCCCCCCCCCCTCCTGATCAAGCAAGGTGTTCAATTTCAAAACATGAATGAAGAGAATAGAAGGAGGGGAAGAAAGGAGAGGAAGAAAACTTGTGTTGAGGGGAAAAACAAAGGAAGGATCATCATGGGGATACGGCATCCAGCGCACACTTGAATGGAAGTGCAACTGCTGCGTTTGTTTGTTAGAAAGAACATTACCAATTTCTTTGAGACAAAAAAACTATTCTATTCAATTATATCAACAATTAATATCAGTGTAGTTTGATAAACAGAAAAATATAAAGCTGAGACCGAATACACAGAAGAAAACATTCCAATCTTGACAAAAATGAACATTTAGGGTCTGATTGACCAATAGCAGCGAATAAAAATACTTACAGTTCTGTCTTCAAGGTACATGGTTTTCGACAGGAAATCGATTCCAATTGTGGCCTGAAATGGGTTACAACAACTTAAAAAACGTATTTGTCTTTAGTTTAACCCATTAATGTTTAGTTTTAGAAGGATATGAATATTATGATTGTAGTGGTTGGAGGCGTTTGTTTTACCTGGTAAGTGTTGTCGAAGCTGTCATACATGAACCTGGTGATCAGGGATGTCTTTCCCACTGAAAGAAAATAGAGACACCATTAACCACTGTTAGTGCAATGATCACCACTTAATTTGCTCTCCTCCATAAAGACCAAACTGATACCAATTCTATTTGTAACTGTTCTATATCCTTATTGAATCATTTTGAAAACAACTTGGGGAAAAAATGCCAAAAAAACAATTAAGAAAATACTAAAGGATTTCTCAGAGGCCACTGTGACAACTTCAGGTAAAACATTCATCTGCTCAACAAACCAAACAACCTAAGATATTCATTATGTAAGTATGTAACACACAATCATTTCAGTTTAAAATGTATAAAATCATAAACAAAACCAAAATTAAAACAGCCTTATTTTTGTAACGTTCTACAAAATGGACAGAGTATCTCTTCCTTCCTATATGAAGGCCCATTTAAAAAGTAAGTATCTTACAAGGTCTTGTATGGGCTGGCCTCCTGCTTAACATCACTGACTATTTGAAGTGTTAACCAACAGCATATAAAGGGTGACTGCAACTTCTATATAAAAACTTGAAAATACAAAGCAGCATGTGTAAGAGCAAACATCAAAGCCATGTGCAGTCAATGAGCAACAGATTCTTTTTTTACATTAAAGGGTGTGGTGTGCTATCCTTTAAGTATTCAAGGAGAAGTTGAGGAATGCAGAGATTCAAGAATGGTAGGGAACCAGGTTCCCCATTTATTTCCCTTCTCAAACTATTTGCCTTGAGGTGTCCAGTCCTGTTCTGACCAGCAGTGACAATCTTTGATGCTCATTGTCGATGCTAAAAAACAAGACATTGTCATCCACTACTCCCTTCCACAACCACTTTGTTGTTATAAAGAAAAAAGAAAGAAGACTCTTTCAATGTTGACAATGTTTACTAATTTAAAAAAACACTTTTAAATCATCACTACGCAGAGTCACTGGTATGGTGTCCTTAGGCATTTAGACAGTGTTCTCCTGCATTGGACAGTTTTACTGAGCATCAAGTAACGACGACAGGACTACAGACAACTCTGCTGTTATCAGTTTTACATGGGGCACCTGCTGACCACAGGAAAACACAACTTTTTTTTCCTTCCTTGATTAAAGATGGGAGTCACATTGAAGTGCACAATACCTGTAAAAACAGTTACAGGTATCAAGAATGCATTTTGGGGAATGTGGAGCATAGTCCTCCACATTCTTTGAACAAGTATAGAGGAGCCTTCAGCAACTGGAAAAATGCATTTGAAAGGAACATTTGGGCATTGCGAGGCCCAGCGTCTCTCTCAGATTTGCAATTTTGCAGTAATTTTCTTGTTCATTTCAGGTCACAGACTCTTGCACTTTCTGCTTATTTGCACTTCTATTGAGATGCCAAACCTCATTTCGTTACTCTATACTTGTATATGTGTAATGACAATAAAGTTGAATCTCATCTCATTTAGAATATAAAAATAGGAATAGTATAAATATGAATATTCCAAATTCAGAATACACTTAGTGCTGCTTTGTCGTAAAAAAAAACACGTTTGTCAAGTAGTAAGGATGTATACTTTATAACTTTCCCTTGTCGTATTACTCTTCCAGTACAAGTACACGGTTTGCCTGGAAAGGGGGAACATGAGTAGTGGGAGTGTAGGCTTGCTGCTGAACATATCACCTCTTCTCAGAACACGCAGGGTGCAACAAGTGATCTGATTGTGAAATCACTGCAACATTAATGTGGACTCTGACGGATGATGACATCATCAAAGACAACTCATCACCTGAGGTCAACTTAAGCCTGTTACTGTATCCTCTACTGAGAAAGTAGTACTGAAATCTAAAACTACTCGAGTGTAACAACTTTAAAGTGAAAACACTGTTTTAATCACTCTGTCACATAGTGAAGTTTAATTGACACTTCTAACTTTCTGCTCTTGCCTAATAACATATCGGTTACCTAACAAGCTAGGAAGTACATTTGCACCTGAACAAGATCAGATTGAACATGAGGAAAAGGTCGTACATCATTTCCATGAAGCCTACGTGGACTCACAGTTAGAAACAAATGACTGAGTCGCGATTCCTTCTGCCAAGTTTTAACGCTGCTAATGCTAACTAGCCCCTTAACGCAATCAACCACACAAAACCAATAAACTGAAGGATAACAACTCCAACAAAGACACCTTTCAGAAACGTTTAAGGTTGGATAGACTCACCACTCTGTTCCCCGAGAAAGACCAATTTAAATTTTCTTAAGGGGTTTCCGAAGTCTCCGGCCGCAGACATGTCTGTGAGAAGCTCTGACGTTTCTGTGAGGGAGCTCCCGAGCTAATGCTAACTACTTAATGCTAACCTGCTGTTGTACGATATGGGTGGTACGGGAGGGTGGGGGGGGTCGTTTTACCGGCTTGCCAACCCTTTACACGGGTCGCCTTTGGAGGTTACGTACCCTATAAAGACCCCTTTACGCCTTTAAGACACTTTTGACAACTCTCTAACTACAGCAGCCAAGTTAACATCGCTGTCAGTTGTCTAACATGTCTAGACCAGCTAGCCACCCTGGACTACTCTTCTTCTTCTTCTTCTTCTTCTTCTTCTTCTTCTTCTACTTCACTCTGTTGGTTACCTCGCACATTCTGCCGACCTGCCCCCTACTGGTGAAGAAAACCCACAACGAGAGACTGTGTATCTATATGACAGACACATTACTGTAGAACATAACAACAATATGCACACGTTTAATAATATATCCTGTTAATTTAATCGGTTAAAGTGACTAAAATCCAAGCCTTTACAGCCCAAACAACCTCCAGTGATTGAAGCATGTACGGCCACAAGAGGGCGTACTTACACCAGCATATCTCACGCATAATAACCCTTTGTGAGAATCCATTGACTTTGATAATCTCTTTCATTAGCAGTCCAGAGGGGCATGAATGAGCTGTACACTGTTATTGAAGTGACATTCAAAAAAACGTGTAAGTTTCAGATTGTTCATTGAGCAGTGAACATGATAAAAAGATACGGGCCTGACCCGAGAACAGAATTACAATTATAGTTATGGATAGCTTTAAGTAGGATCTGTGATTGCCTAGTTGAAGTCTAACTTCCTAGGTTTATTAATTAGACACTTCATGTTGGATTGATTTCAGAAATAACTGTGTAGCTTTTATTTGATTTCTTTTGACCCAACAGCTCAGCCGCGACGCTTAAGGCTGAACTTCTGTGGAAACATATATCCTACGGTGAATTTATTCATTTGCAACTGCCTGATACACACAAAAAAAGTTAAATTAGGCCTACCAGAGTTCACAAGTGAAATGCTTTATTTAAAATTGAAAATTAATTAAGAGATTCAATTTATTCGAGTTCAGCTTTACAAGGTCTAAGAAAAAGCCGTTCATGTTAAAAATTTTAAACAAAATATTTTTCATTGACACGATTCATAATCTAAAGATTGTCATGTTGTGGTGAAAATAACACATTAACGGGTAGCACACATTGTAAATCTATTCTATCACACATTAAAAGTAAAATTAAAAATCAAATAATAATAATCACATTTGTTACAAGAAAGAGATGATCCAATATTATGTATTTTAAAGATTTAAACATAAGGGATATTGCTGAGGTACTAAGTAATTATGAGTCTGCTCTTATTTGAATACTACATCATGATTCATCATTATTATAATCAAGTTTATGAATTATCACCACTAATTGAAATATTACCAAGTGCCCTTGTTGTGAGGATAATTCTTCTCTCACATAACTCTCATAAACATTACATGGGTTTAAATATTGATTACCCCTGCAAGAAGTGTGCAGTTCATACAGGGACATTTAAAGGGTATTCTTTAAGGGCATCTTTATGAGATTACACATTAATGAAACTTATAAACTGAAATATGAATAAAATAAGTGACACTTTGCAGTTCTTTCAAAAATATGCATTGAAAAAGAAATACACCTTTTTGCCTTTTCATGAAATGGCTCCCTAACTATTGTGCTAATAGAATTGCGTCTGTGTAACCGTAGATGCAAACTTGTATGACTATGTATGAGCACAGTATGTGTGTTTGTGCGTGCTTGAACTGGCTGTTCTAGGTCACTGGAGACACACCTGCGTCTCTCCTCACTCATGTGCCATCCAGCTTGGAACTCTCTTTTCAGAGCATCGACTGGCTGATGCCAGCGCTTCAGCAGCTCTGCTTACGTCCTCGCCAAACTACAGCCGTCACACTTCCCCTGCCCTACTCCTCCTTCCCCTGCTCTCCTGAACAGCACTCCTGTACACCTACACCATATGTCCTTGGAAAGGGAAAGACCCCAATTCCCCCCGCTGAAGATGCTGAACCATCAAAATCCTTTTTCGCTCTGTCTCCCCCACTCAGCCTCATTTTCACTCACACACATGCAGAGGGGTTTTTGCATGTGTGCATTCATGTACACGCATAGATCAATGTGCTGTAGGTAATACACTGTAGAGGTAGTTGTGTAAGTGGCTGTGATTGTGAATTTGGTCACCTCCCTGTATTTGTTTTCATGATTATAAAAGATGTTCCAGTGGTATCCAGTTCTTCCAAAGCGGCCCAAAGGCATGCACCTCTTTCTGAAACAAAAAGCTGTCAACTAGGAAAGATCGTCAAACAAAATCAAAGAAGCAGAACTAAAACAATTGAACTTGTCACCTCAAGCCATGCCTTCACTCTAGTGAACTGGTCTCATATCATCATTTAATTCAGATGAATTTGACTCAGTCTTCAAATAGGAAAACATTGTTGTGACAAACACCTTGGACAAAAAAAATCTCTTTTCTTCTGCTGTGTCCTCTCTTTCTTGTGTTTTTGTTGTCGTATACGCATGTATTTCCTCACTGTAACTGTAAAACCTGCCATATTCCTAACACACCATACATCATCCAGTGTGTAATGGAGAGACACCATCCCATTCACCCACCACCTTAATATAAATCTAATGAATGCAGCTTTCAATGTCACAGCAAAGTACAATACGGTGCTCATCTCTCTAGAGAAGAGGGGAGAGAAAGAGCAAGGGGGCCATAATGGTGGAGGAGTAGGAGGGGGAAATGGACAGATGAGGAGCAGAAAGGATGAGATGAGGAGAGGAAATACATACAAAGGGGCATGAGGGCTGGGTCAGGGTAAAATAGGTGTGTTGTCATCACCAATACAGTAAGATAGGGAGGAGATAGATGGGGGGTGGAGTGGAGCAGGGACACAATTCCGCTGTAATCCCCCTTCTGGAAAAATATGGGGCCAGATGATGTATGGCAGAGGGAGTGAAGACAAGAGGGTTTGAGAAGTACGGGAAACACCACCGAGCTTCCAGACTGGAACAAAGGATTGCAGAGGAGACAGGGCAGAAAGGCAGCTTGGTTAGATCTGAAATCCCCCTTTTTTCTGTGCAACATCAGGCAGGAACAGACACAGCATTACGGTGGGAGGCATTCTTGCAAGCATAAGTGAAGCAGGGAAGCAATCCAAGCACATTTACCAGAGGACGGAGGGAGGGAGGAGAAAGAACAGATCTATGAGAGGAGGAGGAGGGGATGAGGATGGGGGGTGTTGCATGCTCAGGGAGTGTGACAGAGATAGAGCGATTCCATGAGCAAGAAAGAGACACAGAGGCAGAAGAGAGGGAGAGCACGGAGCAGGGAGAGAGAGGGATGAGGAGCAAACAGTGAGATAGAGGTAGTTTGCAGGGCTGAGATCTGCACACAAACGTGAGCAAAGGAAGGGGGAAGGAGGAAGAGAGCGGAGGGTGAAGGAGAGCAGGAGGAGGGGAGAGAGAGAGAGAGAGAGAGAAGGGGGAATGCAAAGATGATGGAGCCCAGAAATAGGCTTCATAGGACAGATTTTCATCCCGGCTCTCTGCGGCAGACATGACTCTGGGCACTGGACTGTGCTGAAATTAGCCAGGGGGACAACACAGGACAGCAGGTCTGCAGCAACTGCCTCGGTTCAGCCTCACTTGATGCAGCAAGGCAGCTGATTTATTACTGAGGGGCTGGGTGGCAGCGTGTTTGCGTGTGTGTGCATGTGTGTGTGTGTGTGTGTGTGTGTGTGTGCAGGTTTTATGGTTCCTTGTAACTGCTCGAAGCTGTGGGAGCGACCATTCCTCCAGTCATAAAATGACATTCAGCAGGCAGGGGCTTTGTGTGCTGGCGTGGATCTGCAGTCTTCAGTAGGAAGTGGGAGAGAGGGATTTGGAGCTGTCATCGAGTGCAAGTGTGTGTTTACAGTGCTGTTCGCTGAGGTGAGCCAAGGAGGATCAGCTGAATGCAGTGTGTGTCTGTCTTTAGGTTAGAGTAGCAAGGGTGCAGCAAAGGCAAAGATCCCACACAATGCAAGGACGAGTGCAGAGCAGCACTGATGGCAGAAGGTGCAGGTGAAGTACAAGGAGAGTCCTGGGGGTAGGGTGGAGGTCGAAGGCAGGGACAGCAGAGGAGGAAAGAGCGAAGCGAGGCAAGTGGAAAAGAGAGGGTGATCATGGCTGTCACGCAGTGAGCTATAGCATATGCTGTAGCGCAGAACAGAGTGGTGCGGCAGGGGGAGGACAAGCATCACTGCGCAGGGGAGGGGGGAGGAAGGGAGGAAGAGACTGAGGGTGAGAGGAGGGGGGGAGGCAATCAGCTCAGCACCTCTCCTCTACCAGGAAGAGAGGCACAGCGGGACGGGCCCAGGAGAAGACTCACTGACGAGTCAAAGACATACTGACGAGTAGCCAGGTCAACGTGTGGAGGTCAAAAAGGGAGCTGGGACAGGGGTCGGTGTACCCCTGGCAGGTCCAAGGGAACGTGGGCCGGTCCTAAAGAAGAAAAAAAGATTTTGCTGGAGAAAGAGCAGTCGGCTTTTCCAATTCCTGTTTCTCTTGATAGTCCTGCCACCTCTCCACAACCATGGGAGAATGGACCATCTTGGAGAGGCTGCTGGAGGCGGCTGTCCAGCAGCACTCTACCATGATTGGAAGGTAAGACATGACTCGTTTTAGTATGTCAAGGTGTTAGTTTTGTGTTTGTAATTTTGTTTTTCTTAACAGTAATTGGTTCACTAAATGGTATTCTGTAAATATATCATTTAACAGCATCCATATAGAACCCCCCACCCCCCTAAAGCTTGTCCCAGTGCTCTCCTCTGATACAGCCCCCCTGACACAGTCATCACTGCCTCCCCCATTCTTTCCTCCTCCCTGCTCTCCTCACCCTTATCCTCCACACTCATTATTAGTTAAGGGATAGACTAATTGCACATCATCAATAGCAGGCATTACTTGGCATTATGGTTAATTCAGAGAGGTTTCTATGTTGATACTACCTAATAGGCTAGCTATTGATGGATAACGCTCAATTTTGTTGGCCACGGACCAATAGGACAGAAGGAGGAAAAGGGAGTGGGAGTGAGAGGGGAGATGAGGTGTGGGAGATGAAAGGACGGTGAGCAAGCAGGTGTGGAAGGTAAAATCAAAGGGGGTCTAAATGGCTCTGAACTCTGAGTGAACTTGACACCAACAATGACAAAAAAAATAAAGAAGTTTGTTCAGTTTGTTCGTATCGACAGAAAGTCACTTGCATCAAGTCTGGTGAGATTATTTCTCGTGCTATATGTGAGAACGGTTTTGTGGCAGAGGGTTGAACAGATGAGCTTTTAGTTTGATAAGCAGCGGGGAAATGCTGAAAATCTGTATGAAAATGGGCTCCACATCATCTCTGTGGGATTAATTAAACGCAAAAGGGGAATTTTCCACCCATTGAACACAATCCAAATGTCACGCTGGGATGCTCATTTGGAAAAGTGCAGAATCAAACTGTTCTAGCGTGTGAAATCTGGATGTATAGATTTGTGATTCTAAAATTGTCTTTCAGCAAAAAAACAATTCCACGAAGACTATGAATTACACTGCACTGGTGTGCTCATTAACCCAGACCTCAGGTTGCCCGCAACAAAGGCATGGCCTAACCTTCTCTTTGCTTGTATGTGTGCTTAGGAAAAGTGTGTTGAGATGGTATGTGTTTCATTCTGCTTGGAAGTTAAAGTACTGAAGAAAGGTGTGTGCCCTTATTGACTACACTGTGCACAGAACCATTAGGCCATACCCCTCAAAGTCATCAACACTGTCACCGCATCAGAGCGACAGAGATGATGTGGGCTGCATTGTAGCCATGTGGATCAGGGATTGTGTGCGATGGAGATTTTCCTTCCAAGAAACTCTACACCAAGTAATTTCAGTGAGTTCTTCTTCTTTGTTTGAATGTGCTAAAGTCAATGAAATCACCTGGTTTAGTCCTCCAATGGAATGAAAACCTGCATAAAATATAACATGTTGACTTCATTTAAAGATGCATTAAGCAATATTTTGTATCATTAATTATATAACTCCCTTCATTTAATGGGAATGTGAGTAGGCCTACTACCGGTTCCTCTGAGAATCAACACCTCACTTAGAAGCTCTACTCAGCTTTCAGCCACTCTCAGCTCATTGTGTTGGTTTCCGTAATGCCAATTTCAATGACTGCTGTTGACAGTGGGCTGCTGCTCCCAACAAAGACGCAACAACAAGCTAATTGTATGCTAACTGGCTAGTGGGAGGTGGCAAAGACCAGAAGTAGCTGGTGAAGAAATTCCAACACATAGCAAGCCAAAAAGAGTTGGAGATTTTTTTCTCAAAAGCCGGGAGACAAAACAGGGGCTAAATGCCAGTGAATATTGGGATTACATTCAACAGGTGGCCAGAAAAAGGAGACCAAAGGGATGTCCGTGTTGCTCTGTTTCTGCTGGATATGTAAGTAGGCAACTGTTTGCTAACGTGTTAGCCCATAACAACTACATAAGCTAACTGCTAACTGTTGTGAACTTGTTCTGGAGTCTTTCCGCCCCCAGTGGTCAAAAATTACTTAATGCAGCTTTAAAATTCAGTCCTGACACCTGAACCAGTAATACCCTGTGAGCACAGGGTAACTAATCAATCTTTGGTGATTCAATGACTGTTAGCCACCTACAGTTTTTCAGAGGCACAGAAGCAACTCTCAATTTGTCTGCTACCTTTTTCAAGAGTCTCAATAATACTCTGATGATGTAATGGCTTCCTCTCATTTGCTTAATTTAAGTTATTTGTTGATCATGCACGCCACTGGTTGGACTCTAGAAGTATTCTCTGAACACTTCAATTATCCTACATATCTTAAAAAGAGCAGTGCTTTTATCTAGATCAATTCAGAATAGCCTAGTACATATTTCTGCCATATGGCTAAGTCTACCTGATTAATTAGCTGCTGTAACAAAACATAAAAATGATAAAACACTAGACATTTAAATGATACACAGTATGTAATTCATGCAGTTCTCTACAGCCCATTGGCTATGTGCTACTGTGCTGAATACAGCACATTTCTCTGTAAACGATCCCTATGTGTTTTGGCTTCCCTCTGACTGTGTTGGTCCTACAAGGCTCTCTAGTTGACTCGAGGGCATTAGCTGTAACATTAGCTGCTTACCAGTGAGTCTCCCTCCTATTACTCCTATTGCCTGTGGTTTGACAGTCAACAAACTTTGTCTTTGGAATCAATTTGGTCAGTACGTTGCCAGTATTTTAGTTTGTAGAGACAAGAATTTGACTTTTAACCCTTGCTAAACTATTAAAAAGTTGTTCCAGTTTGCTAGATTGAATGTGGGCTAGCAAAAGAAATAGAAAGCATGCTTTTACTGCACAAGCAGGTTTAGAGGATAGTAGTTTATTAGTAAGTTGTGGTTTGGATTTTGGCTTTTTCTTGTAGACAGGCAATTTGAGCAATTAGACTTTTTTAGGCAGTCATAGCAGTTACCAAAAAACACCACTGAAGACTTGATTCCTAATCCGAAGCATGTGTCTGCATGGTCAGGAAATCAATGACACTTAACATTTAAATGATCAGAATGATGGTTTTTTGGATGTACCAGCAAGTTGGAGAATTGTTCACCACTAGCACACATTTGTGCTGTAAAGATGCCTCCTAGATTGTCAACAAGCTACTCCACACTTAAACATGTATGGAGTCAAAATTTCCACACTGACCTCTATGGGTTGAAAGGTTCAAGTCTGTTGCACCACTGACCACGCCCAACAGCACAGTTGGGCCTGGTCAGGTGTAGTCCGTTGCACTTGTGAACAAAACCAACTGTGACATAGTGTTGCACTGTTGTGCAATGTGAAGTCATGCACTTCACAGGGTGTGGTTGGAGCATGCAGCAACTGCTAGACGGCATCACATGTAGGACGTTCAGCCTGTGTGTAGTTGTCCTGAAGAGTTTGCATGTGTACGCTTGCAGTATAACGGATGCAGTTCCAAAGTACAGGACAGTGATGTTGCCCCATGGCTGAGTAGTCTCCCCTGCACCAAACTTTGGAACATGTTTGCATGTCAGTCATCGATTTGAGTGACAATCCCCTCTCTTGCAAATTGAGGAGGTACATCCACCATGAGAGACTTCTGGATCGCATTATTGGATGTCTAGAATCTGATACAGCTACAATTAAGCTGTTTCTTAATTGTAGGTTTTAAGCTAACCTATGCCCTGGCATAGGAATGGTAATTAGCTTAGCCATACATAACAGTGTTCAAAATAGAAATGCACCAACCATGCAGTGGCATAGGTTAGCTTAATTGTGGTCTTTGAAAGAGACAGACAAATGGAGTTGCTTCTGTGCCTCTGACTAACCACAGGTGGCTTGCATATGACTCATTCAAAGAATAATGTTGTGTTGTGATTTCCATATGCCTGACTTCTAACCGGGCAATGTACAAAGTGTGCATGGATAACCGATGACTGTGATCATGATAACACAGTGAGAGAAATCATTGTCAAGGCTGCATTAACCTCATTCTCTAGCCCAAACCAAATGTACCATATACTCACAGCTATAATGACCCTGGGGGTTTCACCATTAGATAACTGACAATTCAGAGTGGCCTCAGAAGTACCCCACTATATCTCTCTCTTTCTCTTTTAATTAAGCAAATTAATTACATTTCTGCTCTTGACGGGCGGAGTGTAACCTGCTAACAGGTGATGCCATACGGCCACTGAAACAAAAACCCACAAGGGGTTATTTGGCTATTTTAATGAAAATGGAAGGTACTCATCTATACCTGTTTGTGTCAAATTTGCCAATCAATCTTTCTCTGCAGTGACCATGAGTTGATTGGCTGTCAAAGTAGCATGTTGCTACACTGAACAGATTATCACATGTTCTTTAGACTTTTTCACATAATTTCTGACACAAGAATCATCAATATTTTTCTATCTATGTGCTAATTATACCCTGGTATGTTAATGTAAATTAATACAGCTGCCTTGACAATGTTTGTAGTCATCTTGTGTGTCTTAAAAGTTTAAACACATTGGAATCAAAAGACTCAAACTAAGAAACACTTGATCTTAGCAACAGGGTAATTTTGATTATAGTCATGAACTTACAGTTAGTAAATACCTTTTGTAGTATAAAAGAATTGAGAGTTTTGCAACTTATAGAACTCGATCAGCCAACATTTTCTGGTAGTTCTGATCCATTACAGTAACACAGTCTTGTTTCTTGAGTTACAAATGGTAGATTAATATTCAATTTACTCGTCCTTTCTTTGTTTTTTATACTATACTTCCCTATCATACAGGAATTCAAACACTGTGAGACATACTCATGCAGATCTGCCAACACCAGGGATTTGACCACACAACACTGCAAACAGTTGGATATGGAGGGCACAAAGGGTCAGCTTACATGTGCTGAACAAGACTTTGTCAACCTTTTTTTTGCTAATGTCCTTTTTATTTTTACAAGATATAGATATGTTGATTATATAAATTTTTATTCAATTTTCAATACTTTATACGACAAACTGAACTTGCATATATAACCTTTATTGATACAACTGTGGATTAATACCGCACTACATGCTACATCTTTCCCACATGTGGTGCTCAGATGTTTTTGCAAAGCATAGGTGTGCATGTTTGTTGACTTGTAAATAAATTACACATTCATCTGTGAGAGTATGAAGCCTTTGGGTTTGAGTTATGTTATCCACCTTGCAGGTAGGAACAAGGAAAAAAGAAAGGAAGTGTGTTGATGCGTCTTCCCCTGCACTGCAATGCTGTAGTGAGGTCAGCAACAAAGACAAGTAGAGCGAAGAAAAAAAAAGAGGCAGAGATAATGGAGGACTGGAGTGATCTAAGGGAGATAAAATAATAAAGGTTGCCGGATGGAAGGATGGAGAGGAGAGGATGTGAGGCGTACAGGCAGAACAAAAAGGGTAAAGAGAGAGGGGGGGGGGGGTTGCTGGAGTAAAGGAGACAGAGGAAGGAGGAGAAGTTTTCCCCTCTGCAGAGTTTCTGTGCTAAGAATCTGTGTCACAGCTCCTTCCTCTAGAGCTACTGACTGACCCGCTGCCGAGGAAACAGCTTACACACACACACACACACACACACACACACACACACACACACACACACACACACACACACACACACACACACACACACACACACACACACACAAACACACATATTAACGAGGATTTCTATCGGAATGCATAAAGCTCTGAGAGGAGTTCTTGTAAAAGGTGAGGACGATGCCATCCAGAGAAAAATTACATGAAATAATAAACATCTTTGCAAATCCAGCATTGCAGGTTTGGCTGCAAACAGCTCATTAGATAAGAGACTGGACGCTCTCTTGAAGAAAACAAACTCATCATTGTCTTCAATTACACTTTAATTCAATCAGATTAACGGTGATTATATAAATTAGGATTTGTTAATGATTAATTTAAGCACTCTTTGGTAAATGTCAACATTCTGTTATGTTTACTCCTAAAAGACACAAACCATCTATTATTTAACATCCATCACTCCCCACTTGAGCATTACAAATACTTCATAAATAAATGTTATGAAGCCCTTGTTGCGAGTTGACACTGATGTCAAGTCATTCATTAAAAATGAATGCATATTTGGCCAGCCGTTTAATGTAATGGACAAAGTGGTTTATTGAATACCTTGTTGCAACTGTAACTCTGTTCATATCATTAAAAAGCACTCGGATGGACAGTCCTAAAAGATCAGACGAAAACAAATGCATCTCCATCCTTGTCTGTTTGCACTAAACGCAAAATACAGATGGTGATCTCTTTTCCCCTCCTGTACTCTTGGTGCAAACATCGCTGTTCTATCTCCTCTGTGCATAAATGGGTCAGGACATCCACAGGAAGGAGGCACCCTACTTTGAGAAGGCCACTCTACCTCTCCCAAAATAATTTGAGATGTGGGAACACTCTGCTTTAATTGAGGGCATCATCCATGTTTGATATAAACCAGAGTATATTTCATGTATCATTAATAACAGCTCCCTGGGTAGAATCTATACAGTCTGGTAAGATTGTGTTGCAAAGCAAACAATGGAAGCAATATTTCAGCGTTTGACAGGATTAGTAATCCATCATCCTGCGGCAGGTCGCGGGACTTTCAAATTAAACCATTTTTCTGCACATCCAGAGTTGTCATTAGTTTATTTGTGCAGCGCTCCCTGATGTTGAATGCTATTGATTATTCTGTTCAACGGGGATTTCGCCAGTAAAGCTGAGCTCAGCTTTCATCCAGCGAAGGCAATTATTCATTTCAGCAACACATCGATGGTGTGTGTGTGAGCTTTACTGGGCGTGTAATGTTTCTCTATACACATCCTAAATGTTCTTTAATCCAATGATTTCCCCACCAGTGTTACAATCCTTTAATTAGGCTTGAACAGGATTTCATAACTTGTAATGTGATGTAGCTTTTTAAAGAGCCCATATTATGCCCTTTTTGGGGTTCGTATATTTAATCTATGTACCTACTGAAGTATGTTCACGATAGCTCCAAAAAAGTGTCTGTTTTCATGTACTGCCGCTCCATGCACCGGCTCGCTTCTGACTCTCTCTCTAAGGCTCTGAAGTGCCCACGTTCAGAGTCCCCACGTGTGCCAAGTCTGATCTGATTGGTCGACATGCACAGGACACTTGGAAAACACACTAAAGAGCATATAAAACCACAAAAAGCATAATATGGGACCTTTAAGTTACCCAAACTCTCATAAACCCAGAAGTCACAACAGTTTAATGCTTCTGCAGTGTAAGAGATGTTTTATGTAAGAAGCCATGATTTTGGCCTTTTTTAAGATGTAAAAGCAAGTACTAATAGATACAGTCGGCTAAATAAAGATCCTTACCAACAAGAGGTACAATATTTGTCTTTACATTTAAATTATTTATTGTAGTTTTGCATCCAATTGACCTCAAACGAAGCTACGTAACTACAAGTCTGAAAAGCTCGCAGCTCACGACCTGTAAACGTTTTAATAAATTATGATGACAACCCCAGCAGACAGGAAACATTGACAATCAGGTTAGTCATGAATATCCTGCAGACCTCAACTTAAATCTTAAAACTACCCAAAACGAAAACCGAACAGGGGAAAAACAGATATTGAACAACATTGTTTGAATACTTGTGAGTTTAACTTTTTTTAACGGCTGCATGCAGAGAAATGTATTTGTGGCTCAAACACACCTTCTTTTTTTTTTTTTTTTTACCAAATAGTTCGGATATAATGAGTTTAAGTGAGTTACGATTAAGTAGGTGAGTAAAAAAAATAAGCCTAATCATCTTTGTGTCCAAGTCCTTAAGAAGGACTATTTTCTCCATCAAAAGCCCATCTGAGTAGCATCAGTTGGATACAGAACATCAAATGCCACAGAGTGTGCGGGTCTGTGCAGAACTTTCCTGTAGTATACATTTTTACTGAATTTAAACACTCCCTCGTTATATTTGTATCTCCTTTGATCATGCAAATCCTTTCATTTCTCCAAATACAGCAAGATTTGATTATGGAAGACCCTCTGAATATATTTATGCATTTTTGACTCAATCAGCAAAATGTGTTGGTTAACTGAAAGGACAAATGCTGATACCACTCAAGGTTTTTTTTTTTTTAGAGATGTGCTTTTTCATAATGTTTGACTATCTTGGCTAGAACTGGGATGAAAGCATCACTTTAAGATGAAAGGCTCATCTTACAGACGAGCAGGGTGGAGGATTTCTGCATCTGGTTTACACTGCATCATCACCACACCTTGTTAGACTGTGCAGTGAGTGAACAGAAAAGTTGTTTGTAGAATTACATCGAACAAGATAATTTCTTGTTTAATATCTTGTTTTAGTCTCTATAGCTTAGGGGGATTATCGTATCATTTTGTTTTTGTGCAGAAAAAAATCAAATGACAATGTAAGATTTTCTAATCTAAAGGTATTATGCCTCAAATTTTGAGGACATTTGCTGCTGAGTTCCCATAGTTCATTTTCTTCGTTTGGTCAGGGTTTAACCTGACCCAAACGAAAAGCTTGTATCTTCATTTTTACAACACACATGGCAAAAGGAAGATGTCTATACAAAAAACATCTATATTTATATCTCAGTAAAATGTGACTCATGCGTATTTGAAGAAGAACCACTGCAGCTGAGTGCTCACAAGTTTAGCTTAACATTAATGTATTCGTCACACCGACTCTTAGTGGCACCTCAGGCGGTCGTGCACGTCTGGCTGATGTGTGGGCGTGACCTAAAACTATTAAAACAGTTTGAAAGAGGAACAGTGGAAGAAATGTCTGCACTCTGATAATTAAGCTGCCTAATTTCTCTGCCTGCTGAGGTCTTTATTCATTATGTGCTGCCATCAGCAATCAGTGGAGCTTATTATGGAGCGAACAGGCGGGGAGAATATTTTTACTCTGCACAGATAATCCTGCACTTTACCAGCCTTTCAGGGGCCTACATGTGTACCTTTCTGTACTGATATACAGTACACCTTCATATGTTTCTCTACTGACTCATTTGCAGAGCAGGGGGGTTTAAATTCACAGTGTGTGTATGTGTGTGTGTGTGAGGGTAAAGTGTGTGTAAATCCATCTGCTGCTGTACTCGGGGCGATTTTTGTCCCTGGAGGGCGGCGGCGGCAGCAGCTGTTGTATGAATGAATGTGCGTGTGTGTATATATATGTGTGTTTGTTTAAGTGTGTGTGTGTTAAAGCCTCTGGGAGAGACAGAGCCTGTATGTCCAGCCGACACACCAGCCGAAGAGCAGCTACCATTACACTAAACACACAATCTTACAGGTCGATTGGATGACTGCGGATCAGTTTGTAGAGATGCAGAGCACTGAATCATGTCCTCGTGCTTTCTACCTCTTCAGCTCGTCTGTTAGCGCTGCTGATCTTTGCACTTTATGAAAAATACCGGCTGTAAGTGAAACGAAGATTGCCACAAAATTGACAAGATTGACTTGATTCGTGATGGCAGCAGTAGGAAATAATTGAAGGGACTTCTGGTTAAAGGAACCATGTGAGCGTCAGTGTCGTGCCTGCATTTCTTTTCACTCTTACCTTTTGAATCAGCGACTGGCCTTATTTTTATATTCTGCCCTCAGGTTTGAGTTACCGGTACTAAAAAATCTTAAAGCCTTTTCATCATTAATGTTGGTTATTGAATATTCTGCAGGTTCACGCCTAGGGGCTGTCCTGCTCCAATCTGCTCTAACGCTCAGTATTGCCTCGTTACTCTGCAGGACTTAAAACACTGATGTTTGCAGATAACCTTCGTCCACTGCTTTCTGCTAATGCAGCAATCTGCCCTGTGCTGATTATCCTGTTATAGAGCACACACACACACACACACACACACACACACACACACACACACACACACACACGCACACACACGCACACACACAGCACAACACACAGCACAACACTAAATACTTGCAATGTCTTTGAAATTTTTAACCATATAAAACTGCCTGACAAACAAGTAAAGACCGAATGACTCTTTACGGCAATACGGTACTTAGCTAAGTTTCTCATGTGAGATATGTGAGATGAAGTCTGTAAGTAAGTTAGACAGTTGTTACTGTGGAGGTGCAGAAAGCTGCAGAGAACACTGCAGTCGAGATGTGCTGCATCTTCAATAGACATATACGGCTTTATCCTTTGTTTCTATTCCACAAAGTCCTCGGCCTGCATCCTTATTTTGCTGCATTCAAGTATTCCTCAACAACTTATATATCAAGAATAAAGAAAACTTGATTTCTCCAGGTTTTCACTTTCAGGGTTTATAAAAAGTTACAACCAAATTTTACACATGTAAGCATCAATTAGTATACCTTTGAACTGAATGTCATGGGAACAAACAATTTATCTCTAAATAAATCAAGTCAAACTGCATCAGTCAACATGACTGAACAGTTAATAGGCTGTCTAAGTTACGAGTATCAGGTATGTATGTATGTATGTATTTATGTATGTATGTATGAATGTATGTAATAATTATTCAGTTGTGCTCTTAAGCGATTATCTCTTGAGATTTGTATCTTTGTAGTTTTATATCTGTCACCCTTTATTCGTTCCTTGCAGCATTATTCTTTATCAAGGTACAAAACAATGCAGAAAATGAATTCCTTTAAAATAATCAAAAAAGACACTTAAGGTTATGGGCTGTCCTTCAAGAAAGAGTTTTTGCACAATACAGTCTTACCTGTACAACTGCTAAAATATAGTTTTACTATTTTTTCCACTGAAGGCACAACATCTTTTAATGACACAATATTAAATAATAAATCTGTTAGATCTTAAATGTTGTGAACATTTTACTGTGAAAGACCTACAGTCTATGAGCTTGAGTATGGTTACTAGGCAGACGAGTGACCTTTAGTTAATGCTATAACAGCCGAGTTATTATAACTGGCAAAAGATGAAGCAAGCCTCCCATAGAAACAGACAACACATTTGTGACATTAGCTACTTTCTAGTCTTTTACAAAGTTTCAAAACCAGCATCCAGAGCTTCAAAGTCTCACACTGACACGAAACAATAGCTATTTTCATATTTTCTATGTTATTTTAGAAAATATTTGCATTTAAATGAGCGGTGGCAACCACAAGATTTCCAGCTCAGTGAACAGTATTCGTCAAATGTGTCCTTGTGGTGCAGAGCAATATCAGGCCTCGGGTCAAATCCTAAGCCGTCGAGCTTTTCATGAAGGCAGATCTAAGGACATAGAATAATGTCTCAATGTAAGTTAAAATCACAACTTGCATTTAATTTTGGAAGAGCAAAGGTGCAAGCAAGCTTTATTCTGTTGCATTTCCAAACATACTGATAGTCAGTGTAGCGTATGTGTTCACAGCTGCTCTGAGCACTGATGGCTGGACATGTTTGCCATTTTGCACAAGTCACACACATGGCTGACTCTCCCTCTTTGTCTTAGAGTTTTCGTGTCTGTCTTACTCTCACACACAAACCCCCCCCCTCCCTCCCCCTCCCCAAAAACACACACACACACACACACACACACACACACAGGCATTTACTCACAGGTGGAGCAGGAACAGTCCTGAAGCGGCGCGCTGCTCTATTTTAAGTCTGTTTCACGCTAACACGCGTCCCCATGCTACACCTCTTATCTTCACCTGTCTGCCACTGTGCTTTCACGATCTGTCTTCTTTATGGCCTCGTTCGACGACATTTATTTTATAACTCCCCTGAGTAAAAAACAGATCTTACTTTTCAGACATTTCTCACATTTTTCTCCTCCATATCTTGGTGTCTGCACCCCTTGTCTCTCACCTTTCACTAATCCGCTTGTTGCTGTGGTAACTCAGAATGGAAGGCGTCTGTGGGCATTTTTGAGCCCTCATTAAAAGATACACCATGGAGTCTTGGTTGACATGTAGATAAAAAAACAACAGAAAACAGACCAACTTTTCATTTGCATATTCAAAATGCATACGTCACCTGAATTTAAGACTGCTGTCATACACAGCTAACATTTACCCGTGTCGGCCATGGAGGTCTCATCCATCTCTGTCACCAAGTGGCCCTCCCTTGCTTGGAAACAAGTGTGTTTAAGGTAATTGGCTCATCTACGCAGGGAGCATGCACATCCTCTGCACTGTGGCATAAAAAAAGGGGGAGCCCCATGATGTGCAGGCTCTCTTCGCTCATTAGAAAGAGCTGACAGTGCAGCTCTAAAGCCCCTAGTCCTCCTCCGCAGTGCCCATGCTGGATCGACCCCAGAAGATAACAGTACAGCACTCTCTCAGATGCCTTAAAAGCAGCCGCACTGCTCTCCAGATCCTCATCTGGCCCTTGGACAATATCGCTCTCAAACTGCAGCAGTGCGCTAATGATGCTCATTGGGAAATCCCATCAGTTTTTTGTTGTTGTTGTTTTTTTGTTTGTTGAAAAGGTATGGTTTGGGTTGCACATAATAACTTTTTAGTTACTTTTACAGAGAGCAGGGGCTGCTTTAGTTTTGACGGATTTGAAACACAGATTTTTATATCCCTGACTGGTGACACATGATGGTGCCTATTTCTGAGATCTTTTGTAACGCAGGATAATGGAACAACAGAGAAGACGTTCATTATAGAGTACAATAAAAGACAAAATATGGGAAATATTCAAAATGGCACATAGTTAACAGCAGTCCCTATTTAAACATGTATTTTCAATCACACACATACACAGTGATGTCTGCACATGTCCTGATCCATTTCTGAAGATGAGTGTAAAGTCACCTGTTTTAGTCTCATATGATCAGTGAGCCCATGTGTGCATGCTATATAGGACGCGCCTCCACACTCCTATGGGGTATTTGTCACCGCAGTTGAGTGATAACACGCACACATACACAGTCATGCAAGGATATTCCCATACACACAAAGGCACATAGGTATATCCATCAAAAGATCCTTTTAAAGAAACTGTTCTTTCTGCTGCAATTAGTTTTAAGGTGAGAAAGTGAACATCAGGTGAAACCAGGACTTTCATTTTTTTTTAGAATCATTCCAAGATATTTCCTGAATCTCTGCACATTTGCTCCTCATTAACTGGCTGTTTCTGTCTCCTTTTTCAACCCCCTACCCTTTCTGCCCTTTCCTTCTCCTTCTGTCTCTCTGCAGGATACTGCTGACGGTGGTGGTGATTTTCCGAATCCTGATAGTCGGCATAGTGGGTGAGAAGGTTTACGAGGATGAGCAAATCATGTTCATCTGCAACACCATGCAGCCCGGCTGCAACCAGGCTTGTTACGACAAAGCCTTCCCTATCTCGCACATCCGCTACTGGGTCTTCCAGATCATCCTGGTGTGCACGCCAAGTTTATGCTTCATAACATATTCTGTCCACCAGTCAGCCAAAGCAAGGGACCGAAGCTACTCCCTTTTGCACCCCTACATGGATCACCACGGTCACGGTCACCACGGACGGCATCATGACCATCACGCTCGCAAGCTTCATGCCCGCAACGTCAATGGCATCCTGGTGCATCCCGATAGCAGTAAGGAGGATCACGACTGCCTGGAAGTGAAGGAGATCCCCAATGGACCTCGAGGACTCCCTCAAACCAAGAGCTCCAAGGTGCGACGACAGGAGGGCATCTCTCGCTTCTACGTCATCCAGGTGGTGTTCCGCAACGCACTGGAGATTGGCTTCCTCGCCGGGCAGTACTTCCTGTATGGCTTCAATGTGCCTGGGATGTTCGAGTGCGATCGCTACCCGTGTGTGAAGGAGGTGGAGTGTTACGTGTCTCGTCCCACAGAAAAGACCGTGTTTCTGGTCTTTATGTTTGCTGTGAGTGGCATATGTGTGCTGCTCAACCTGGCTGAGCTCAACCACCTTGGCTGGAGGAAGATAAAGACGGCCATGCGAGGGGTTCAGGCACGCAGGAAGTCCATCTGTGAAGTGCGCAAGAAGGATGTTTCACACCTGTCCCAGGCCCCAAACCTGGGCAGGACCCAGTCTAGTGAGTCAGCCTACGTCTGACAGAGGCTCCTCTGCCTGGGGGCTCAAGGACCTCTTACATTTTGGAGAAGAGCTTTTCCCTGGCCCAGGACCCAGGATCATTAGGGCACAAAACTCACCACTGCATTATTATTCAGGAGCAAGGACAGACTCTGTGTAGCATCAATTTCCAAGTAGACTTTGACACTTAAAGAGACGAGAATCACCGGAATCTCCAGAGGCAACTGTGTTTCTGTAAGAAAGCTTACACCTGAAGCATTCACGATGCAGAGGTTTGCTCTGCCAACGTGACACTAGCTGCCTTCAAAGAACCCAACAGATTAAACTGAGCAATTTCTAAACACTGTAAAGATAGTCTGAGGTTGAACTGTCTGAAGTTCTCTATTATTTGCCTTTGCTGTAGGTCAGAGATAATCCCCTTATTTTCCAATTATGTGCATATGCAAGAGCTTAAGCGTGTGCATGCATACGCATGTGTGGGAAAAAAGCCAATCTCTGACTCAAGTCAGAAAATTGAATGCTAAGCTACTCTAAGCTACCAAGAGAAAGATGATATTATTTCTCATTGTCCACAAGCTTCGAGTGAAGTCACTTGGCGGACAAATAAGCACCTTTTTTAAAACTTACACAAAGACAAACACAAAACCAATAGCACTAAAACTATCAGTGATAACTGGAACACAGTATTTGTTGTCAGTGTACGAACTCTTACTTAAAAAAGTTGTCACTTTTTCTCGTATTCTTTGGTGCATTAGGTCATCAGACGATAGACTGACATTGTAGGGAGCCTTTGTGCAAAGTGAGACACATGGTGCATTCAAGATGAGTATGATTTACTTTTCAACACTGTGTTACACTCCACAATGCTCCCAGTGCCTGCAAGGCATGCTGTTTACTCTCAGAAAAAGGAAAGTATGTCAGTGTTTCCACTTCAGCTTACAAAGTTTGATCCCTGTTTAAGAGGTATTAATTTTTTTTCAAATAAACAGGACAAAGTATGGTAGTCACATATATTTTAACATGTAACCTCAAGCTTTTTTTCACAAGCAGATCTGGTGCCATATGTCAAAGTTACTGTACATAGATGAAATGTTATAATTACACTTAGCCTTTTTCCTTATGCGGTGTAAATGGGCTTCACTTGAATGGGGAACAGGGGTTTGGGTGGTAATGAAGATTAATCATAGATTGCCAGCTTTAACAATATGTATTATTAATGTGCTCTTTGTTAAGCCTTCACCCTCTAATGGAGACGTTATGTTTCGAAAGTGTTCCCCTTTATAAGGACTTTGAAAAAGGCATGTAACTGAAGCATTAATAGAATGGGTAGATTACGACATGTAACTTTAAAAGAGACTGTTTTATTTATTTGCATCCTGCTCCTGTGAAATGTTATACTTAGCATGCATGAAGATGAAAAATATATGAACATAGAATCCCCTTGTTGGAATATTGAAAGTCAATACCTGAGAGGCTCCAGAACTGCAGCAATAATAATATATAGTATGTGAAAAAAAATATGTGAATAAATTATTATGCAAACAGTGAGTTTTTTCTGTGCTGTGTTCAACAAACAAGCGCCGATTGTATCATAATGTTTGAGATTGTTCAAAATGATATAAAAGTTAAACTACTCGCATTATCTAATATCCTTATATCCTTATATATAATATCATTATATAATATATAGCTTGTGCTAGCGTGCTAAATTATCAGCTTTTCCATTACAACAAATGTAGGCTTCTTCTCAAGTAGCTTGCAGTGTAGCTGTTAACATACACATTAGTCCAGCAGTGGGTTTGTGCCTCTGGTTCCAGTGTTATGTTGTGTTAACAAGCTGAAATGAACAATTCTACTGACTCTTCCTTAAATGTGTAAACAGCCTTTTCTATTGTAGTTGGTAAACATGGCGCTAATTTGTAACTATTTAATACACAGAGAAGCTAGTCAAAGGAATTACTTTGCAGACATTTACAGTATGTTTTGTAAAAAATGTGTTTACCACCAATCTTACTATTTATATCAAATGTATAATGAAGAGCAGAATTAATATAAAGTTAAATAAGAGAAGAAAAAATGTAGCCTACATTATTACAAAATCTGAGTTACTTTCTAATAAATTTCTTTGCACCACTGGTTTACAAGGCAGGGTTGTTTTTGCTGTAGCATGAAATATAAAGCATATTTTTGCGCTGTGAAGAACACATACTAGTCTCATACAACACAGAGTCTGGAGTACAATGCATCATCTTCAGCTGCACAGATTGAAAACCTGCTTTAACATCTATTATTCAGCAGACACAAAGTGATACACATCTGAGAGATACATCAGCGCACTCTAAGTTTTGTGGATAAATTATAGATATTTAACCCACTCATCTCTGTGGTGTAAAACTCAGAACAAAAACTTCTGAATACTCAATGAGGGTTTTGCTCATTTTCTCTGATAAACCCCTTGTTTTTTTTTTGTGTAAAATTATTCACTTCATAGAAGAAGGTTTTTTTCAGTTTCTCAGACTTAACGTGACTCATAGGCAGGTAAGTTATTACAGCCGACCAGATAATTTCAGTAATGACACAGTTACTGGGGGAAATGTGTGGGGGTGGTGAACCTTTTAGCGTTATTAAACCTTCAGTCGGTACAGGCGTCATGACGCCGCATCATGGGGAACAATGATAGTTCCGAGGAACCGGAGGAACAGGATCAAAGATGATGAATAGGAGTGTTACTAAAGTCGATTGTTTGATAGGGTGTAAAGTAATGAATCTAAGCTGGGCCTCGTTCTTATTGACATGAGGGATGGGGATGAGTGACTCTGTGTGCTGTGTGGTATATTATGTACATGCAAATCAACAAGCGCCCAACATACACCGAATGTATAAACATTCAGGGTCAATAAATACCTAAACAAGCACATTTCTGAGGATGTTGCGGGGCCGGTTGCCGTGGTGACAGGAGGGTAGTAATGATGTTAAGCTGCAGAGCGCAGGGCAGAAACAGCAGCACTGCACCACCTCTCCTGCTGACTCTCCACAGCAGCAGGTCAGAGCACAACACACACACAAGTTCACACTCATTCAAGGCAAAAGTTAGAGACATGCTTTCCACGGATGAATGCTACAACTACAAGTGTGAGCTGAAGGTATACAGTAAGTACAGTTCTTACCTGCTAAAGGTATTTTTAGTAACGATTATGACTTAAAGTCCAAAACTAAAGGTGAAGTGTTAAGTTTCAACACATGTATTGCACAGTTTTATTATCAAATTATTACACATAACAGGAAATAAAGGAGGTGTAAAAAAACACCCCCCACCATCAAACAAATGTGGACATTGATGTTAAGTTTAATGTAGGTTAATTTGACTAACATTCAATTTCATGATGAAGTGTATAATGCCTCTTCACCTTGACTTTGTCACTGATGACAACAGATGTTGATCTGATGTTAATCAAAGTTATTTTGTTAAGCCAAAGTCCCATAGGTCTTCCAAATGTGGTGCACACGACAGTAATAATATATACTATAATATATATTACTATATAGCAATATACAACTGATGATGACATGAACACACATTGGGCGTATTTAATAATTTATTGGGGCTGTTAAATAACACAAATCCTTTCAAATATATGTTCCTTTCATTGTCAGTGTTTATGAGTGCTGCCATAAATAAAGTGATCATCGTGATAAAGTCCCAATTACCATCATCAAGAAATGCATGCTTTAATTTCCAACAAAGAAGCTTTTAACTCATCTCTTGACACAGCCTAACTGGACAGCCCTGCAGAAAACATGTTCAGGGTTTTTTAAAGGTCTAGATCATACTGTACTTATCAACAGAGTTGTCATTCATCATCCACACACCTTCACATTTGTACCATCAGTACAGTTAATTAGGTACAGCACAAGTGTGTCTGCAACTTCCTCATACCTGCCTCTAAAGATGAGAGTGACATGACATAACGTGTACATTAAAAAAGAACAAATGAAGTACAAGTAAAGAGATACCCTTCCCCCCAAAGAAACAGAATCACATACATAGCTGCTGTGCAAACTGTTTAAAACATACACGTGCATGCAGAAAAGCAGATCTTCCATGAACAAGCTGCTGCAGCATGAGCCATATGCTGGCCTGAACTTTACTAGGGAATGCATTTTGTCCATTTATAAACTAAAATAAGCATTTTTTTCAAACCATTTTCCCTTTGTGTTTGATGTGCTGTTATTTTCTCAACCAGCTTTAAGTTGTTATTAACTTCCAACTTCACTAAGTGCCCAAAATGAGATCTGCAACATTTAAATCTGTTTATAGTTGATTCTGAAACGAGTTAAAGCCGCATAACACTTTAACACAAAATCTCTCCCTTTCTGCTGCAGGTGTGCAGCAGGCGTATTGATGTTAGACAGTAATGCTGACTTAATGCACTGTCCTCATTACTCAGCAACTCATCTTTATTCTGGGCTTAAAACTTACTAAGCCTGAAGACATCAGTTCAACCCATAAATACATTTCAAACATACCACGTTGCGCTCACCTTTACAATAGATTTACAAAATACAACTCAGTGCGTCAAATATTTTCCCTCCAAAAGATCAGTGAAACCAGAAAAATGCAGTCAGAAAAGAATGCTTGTGTCATTCTCAGGTTGCTAAACTGATTATGAAATACATGTTAAATCTCTCTCACATGTTCACATCCTTCTCTGATCCGACATGAAGGATGTTCAGCTGAGCCTCTTCACTCCAATCTTTCACTCCCTACACTGTTCACCAATAATGTATTTTCCTGCGTATAAATCAGACTTGAAACATACTTACAAATGAAATCATAAAAACAAGCAGCAAATGTCACCATCATTGATTGTACTCAAATGTCATTAAATATATAAAACTGTGTACATTTAGAATGAACTAATTATTTGTTTGTGTGTGTGTGAGGAGGGGGGGGGTCAACTTTTGTTTTCTCTGAGAAAGTAGGTTAATCGTTATTTCCATTAAACTGAGTCCAGGGTACATCTTGTACTTTAAATGTCAAGTTCTTGCTCCGTAACTGTTGTAATAATTCCTTGTGTGACTATCACCGTGTTAGGCTTTGTAAACACTGACAGCTGCAGAAAGGTTTTTAGTCATCTCACCTGTCTGAGTCTCTTGCAAATGTTGACTTTACAGTAAATAGAACATTGAAAAACTTAACAGATATTTGTCTCTGTTAGGATGACTCTGTATGAGCAGATTGATTGACATTGACAGTCTATTCTTAGGCATTCATCCTTGTCTCCTCATCAAATTTTCATCTGCTCACTGACCTACTCTCCACAGCTGATTTATAACTATCCCCGTAATAAGACAGGGATAGAAACATCATTTAATTATTCCTCTCCTTTACTCCTTGGATATTTCCCTCTCTGCCTCTTCACTCTTTCATAAAGATGATGTTGCCGTTGGGTTATTCCTCTCTTGAGTCTGCTCCACTTCTACTCTCTTAATGTCTCAGGACATCAATCTGTGTCAGTCTCCATTCTGCTCCCTGCAAGTGTCTTGGTTTCCTTACATGACATCCCTACTTGGCACGGCCTGCCTGCCCTTCATCTCCATCTGCTCCTCTCCTCCTGCACCTGACGCACTCTGCTTCTTCTTTCCACTGCTCCCTCCACCTCCACATTTTGATTCAGCCCTCCTGCCTTCCTTGGACCTTTTCCGCCCTTGTGTATGTAGGCCTGATCTATCCATCTGAATCTCATTTGAATTTAACACTGAATCCAATGGTTTCCTATTTCCCTCTTTGCTCCTTTTCCTCCATCTTTGTAGCTGTCAAAGCTGCTGTAGCTTAGGTCTTCTGCAGTTCTGCAGAAACACCATTCCTCAGCCTCTCCTCCATCTTAAACTGTCTGTGACCCCCGATTCATCAAGGGAACGCTGACGAAAAAAACCCTGAGACATCTCCTTCCAGCAGCTCACAAGCTTTCATTATCTTCCTCTGCAACTCTACTGATGCTGGATTGACACCTCATTCACCTCTCTCCCTTACGGCTAATCTCTGAAATATTATATTCATGGAGGAGACAACATATACGTTTTTCCTCGTGATATCTTTTTAAAGCCTTGACATTCTTAGTGTCAAGACTTCCAGATCTTCTCATGACTGTTATGCCATCAAACTGGATTAATTCATACTTAGGAATGTGCTCTATGTGTCTGTCAGATTTGGCCTGTATCTCAAAAATACCCCCATCAACCCTTTGACCAGCTCTGCAGTACACTCAGCTCAAATCTGGATCTAATGCGACTGTTCTGGTAATTAAAAAAAGTGGAAATGTTGGGGTCAAGTTACTTATATGACATGGGTAACAAACAGTCTACTCTGCTTTTTGAAGAGCGTTTCTGGTTTCGTCTGTTTAAGAACACACCATGGTGCAAGATAAATCCAGTTATAATCTTTGAACAGCAACTATTACTGTACTTTTTGCCCTTGTCACAAGACTTGGCCTTCAAAGAAAGTTTTTAATCTCAGAAAATGCTTCTTAGGTAAGATGGTGCCGCACGTTTGTCCAGATTCTTTATATTTTTTTGAAAGCAAAACATGTAACACATGGGGAAAAATATTCAAATATGGAATGATCCGAACACCAAATATTTCAGTGGGTCTGTACCAGGTTAACCCTTAAGTCCCCGAAGTCGAGAATCATTTGCTTCTTCGATAAATGATTATTTCTGTATCCCATTGGTAGCTCCATAGGGTGCCAAATGTGTTAGGTCTGTCCTTTGGGTTGTCTCTCTTTGAAGATTTTACATAAAAATGCAGGATCTGTAGGCATGGGGTGGGATTTTGGTATTAGGAGTGTTTTGGTATCTATTTGTAGTACGAGTAGCATCATATATCATCCACTAGCGCCAGAGGCTAAACTGTGTAGAGATTAAAAGGCATTTGACTTAGATTTTGACTTAATTTACGTCTCCTTAAACAGATATCTGCATCTAGCACTCTTAGACGTTACTTACAACGCCAGCCTCAAAGATCTTCTCACATTACTTGTCCGACTGTAAACAATGGCAAAGCACAAAAATAGGGTCCTTTATCGCTAACAACTGGCTGGCTATACTGGAAGCCCTATAGAGGCAGACAAAGGCCAATGGGTTTAAGATTGGGCCCTAGGTAACCTGGAAGTCTCCATCAAACAGCTGAAAACTTAAAATATCCCTGTACAGCAGAGGAATGATGAGTGGACACACATGTACATGCAGCTATTTGTCATATATCCTTTTAAAAAATCCTGCTTAAGAACACCTAATCCTGCACTGGGAGCCAAAAATAAGTCATGGCAGCAATAAATTCAGTGTGACCACCTCAGTTTGTGTGTTGTCTTCTTACAGAAGCATATCACATGACTCCCCTAATCACTTTTTCCCCTGAAGATTTAGAAAGGTTGATGATGTGGGAAGACTTGTTTCAAACTGATGTTATTTTTCTAATCCTTCATTAAGGTTAATGCTTTCCAAACTACTGTAACAGAAACGTGGGTTGAGGGACATTATTTTACAGTAAAGCTTAAGTCCTTTCAGTCAGTAGATGCGGGGAGTGCAAGAGCTGAGGGATTGATGCTGGTGAGTAATCCAACCATGCTCTTAACGTAACACTATATCTAAGAGCCAGTCTCCTGTACCTGAGCAGCTTCTTTTTATGGGCAGAGATAACATGGCTTATCAAAAAACCCCACAAAGAGACCTAAGCAAATCATCAAGGACAAGGAAGAGCTGCTGGATGCAAACAAGATAGCACTCTTAGGTCCTAAAATATTGGCTATCTCTGTCATGAACTGTAATCATAACAACAACAACAACAATAACAACAACAACAACAACAACAACAACAACAACACCAACAACAACAACAACAACAACAACAACAACAACAACAACAACAACACCACTGACCTTTTGTTTGCAATGTCTTTCTCTACACCCTCCCCTCATACATGCACCTCTGTCCCTTGGATCAATAAACAAAGGTCACATAAATTAAATAGATCTCTTATCATATCTTGTTTTGTGGCCAGAGGGCGTTCTAGCTGTGTGCAAAGAAGGAGGATGCAGATGTTCCAACTGCAGGAATCACTGCATCAAGATTTCACGTTTAACAACCGCTGAGTTACGCAGTCACACTTTAATAAAAAAAAGGGCAGGAAATAATAATTTGATATCAGCTGGAATGTAACCAACAAATTCCTGCTGTGAGTGCCTCACACACCCCATCTCCACCTTGAACATGTCCATTTCAGGGCAGCCTTTTTTTCACCCTGCACAGCTGTGCCTCGTCTCACAGCATTATTAGAGGGGGAAGGTGGAAGGCTGGAGATTTATATGGACATTTAGGGGTCATACTTTAGAGGCTGAGTGTCAGCAGAGTGAATTGTCTGTTTAGTAGTTCAGATCACACTGAAACACAGCACCCCCAAGAGGATAAACCTGCACACTACAGCTCGTTTAAAAGAAAACATGTTAACAACTATATCGTGATTAAGCAGATGTTTCTTTTTCCATATGTGAGGTTATGCATTATGGATGTTATTGAACTCGCCACTCAAATAGTAAAGTGTGTATAAAGTTAAAACTGCCTCAGTACAATATTTGTATCATTTTTCATATACACTCATGTCAGAAGAGAAATAGAGTGGCCACCTCGCACAGAATCACAGCCTGAAAGTGCAGAGGAGGTAGTGAATAAATGAGGCTGCTGTGTGACTGGTATTTTGTCCTGAGGATCAGTCACTGTGGGACCACCTGTGGTCTTAATCTAGACTTCTTTATTCATCCACAAAGCTCATGGTCACATCTCCCACAGCTCAGCCCTGCTGATGATCTGAGGCTGTATGCATGTAATGTCTGGATAAAAAGGGGATCCTGTACACTGGTTCAAAATCTGAGCATTTTCCTTCTTTTGATGCAACAATGTACATGTAGCTTTGAGCTTCACTCAGCATGAAAAATGACTGTCTCCATCATTTGTCCTGATGGTTGTTTTCCCACTTTGGAGGACAAGCTACAGGCCTATGCATAAAATTTTCTGTGCAGACAAACCATCAATAATAACACTTACATTTTAGTTGACAGGCTACTCAGTATGGGGACACCCCTTTCAAGGATCTGCAGTACAAAATCTCTTTACGTTTAGTTTCAAGCTGGCATCCGGCCACAGGAGCCATTACAGAAATATGCAAACATAACGAGGAGCTCAGCCACATGACTAATACAACAGATGACGGCAATGCATTAACAGAGGTTAAAAAGAGAGACGGCATCCTCTGCTTGCTTCCAAAGATTATGATTTAATGATCTGATTTTATTTGTGACCAGAAAGCAGGAACAGCTTCAAATCCATGACACTACATGCTTTGTTTTATAAATATTGGCATCATGACATTTCAAACTGAATGACAAACCAAGTTCCCTGTGTTGTGCCAAATAGATTTCTTTTTAATTATCTTTACTTCTGACTTTTTATTCAGGTTCCTCAACAGGAATTTAAAATCTATTTAACATGTTTTTTATGAATGGGATCACATTCCTACCATGTAAAAATAGACTACAGCTATACTACCTCTGTGTGGTTTTAAACTACATGCTAACAATAGCATGCTGACATCAACAGGTATTTTCTATTTCCCATCATAACATTTTTGGAACATGAAATAAACTCATTAGCACTTAACACAAGTAAAAAAGTTACATTTTGAAGCTATTAGGTGTAAATCCAATCTACTGACAAATTAAGAGTATATTTGATCTGTTGATTTCACGTACATGTAGAGGAGTCATTAAAGTTATTTAAATTACTTTTGAGGTAAAGAAAAATGTAAGGGCAGTCCCAATTGTTTTGTTGATGCACTGCTGTCACTGGAGCAATGCTTACACGGCTAAAAGCTCTGTGAAGTGTTTAATGACTGTACTTTGTCACTCTTGGAGATAGCCTAGCATACCAAATACTAATATTAAGAATGTATTATTAGTATTTTTATGTCTGTTTTCCCAAAGACAGCCCACTCTATACTTTGAATATCTTAAAGGCAGAGACAACGCAGACATATTTCATGGAACATCACATATTGTTTTGGCTTCAAGACCTAAAATAGGTTTGTACCACCTGAATTATTCAGCTGTGCGGCTGAAAACAACAAAAACCTGCACCACTTCTCTCTCATGGTCCCCCTTGGTGCTCTGTTGTTCTTCACCATCTGTTAAGTTTCTCTTTCTGTATAACACCCTCAGATTTTACGCCCCAGTGACATCACAGCTCTGTTTCAATTAGCAGCTCCCAGCACTGTCATTAACACCCAGCAGGGCCTACCTGAAAATAAAATAGATATGCTAAACTGCTCTCCGGAAGAGGTCAGAGGACAGTCACTAGAATGGCCCAGTTTGTTCTCTGTTGAACAAAATTTAATTACACACAGCTTGCATTAACAGAGGTCAAAATGCTGCTTTAAGCTATTTAAGGTGCAACAAAGAAACAGTGAGTGGATGTGATATGCTCTTTGCCCCCCTGAGCCACCAGATGTTGCTGTAGTGCAGGTAACGCCTAAGTTCACTCTGTATCTGGAATTTAAAAAGAAACATGCAAAGTAAGCTGTGTTTCCTGGTTCCTGCAAATGCAATATTTTGGAGATTCAAGTTTAGATCCCTCCAAAAAGTGTACATTTGTATTAGGTACGGTATACACCATCAGGTCTAGGAGAGGTGATGTGTTCAGCTTCAGAAAGAAAAACTCAGAGCCAGAGAGAATAATCTACTATCACAAATGCAAAAGAACATTTCCAGAATGGAAAAAAAATAAGAAATGTTGGGTGTGATTCCCTGCCCACTCTGATCTCAGCTACATGTTGAATTTCTCATCTGTGTGTATTTCACCATTTACATGTTTGCAGTGTAGTGGTGCCACCCCCGCCCCCCCCGTTTACTCACACAGCTATCTGTCATGGTTTTACATGAACAGCCGTCCAAGTATCTCCCCTCTAACTCCGCACCCCATCAGGTCAACCAGTTCACTGAATATATGAACTGTTGCATGAAGTTAAAACACCATATCCTTTAGGAAATGAAAGGTAAAGAAATGATACAATATTTGGATTATTGTTGTATTAGCTTTGCTATGTAAGAAGTTAATGCTGGAGTACTGTAAGGTCGTTGAAACATCTATTTCATAAACATTATATGTCTTGCATGAACAATATTAATCTGCTGGGTAAGTAGTTATGGCTGTTAGAGGAAGTAAAGTAAAATACAATATTTAAAACTAAAAAGTGGAGCAGTGAAAAAAGTGTTTCATTTAGCAATCCATTTGTGAGTGACACTTCATTTTGTAAAAACCCTTCTAAATAAAAAAAGACAATAAATAAAGTGAATAAGAAATATTTAAAGTTTTAAGTACTGCCGTTCAAAGGGCGCCCCCTATGGACCAGGTAGTATGTCTTATCCCAGGGATGGGCAACTTTGGTCACAGCAAGGGCCACATTCATTCAATTCTCACTGCCAGAGGGCCAAATAGTAGGATACAAAAACAATTACAGTCAATTATGTTTAAAATGTAACTTCAACATATACCAGTGATCAAATATTTTGATGGACATATTTCTGGTTTTCATGATTTCATGGCAGAGTTTGCCATGTTTTCTTCATGTTTCCAATTAATTGATGTGTAAAAATCTATCTGAGGGCCACATTGAGGGTTGATTGGGGCCGCCAGTTGCCCACCCCTGTCTTATCCTGTTGCTCATTTTTGTACTAAACACAACAAGGGATTTATTTTTTAAACAAAAATCTCATCTCATCAAAAAAAAGTGTTGCTGTTTCGGCGGGGTGCACCCACCCCACTGCTGCAATTTTAGTCATGACAGTTACCTGGACAGAAATGATAAATCTTGTCCATGATGGTCTTTTTTTGTTTAAGTAGTTTATATAGAGGCCTCACTAACAATTTAAGCCTGTTTTATTAGGAGAAAAAAAACTCATCACAGAAGCTTTAAGATTATACATTTAAAATCTGATGAAAAGGCTCTTTCTGATAAATCTGGTATCTTTCATGTTCTACTTTAATAAGGTGTGTTCTTTAAGTTGACTTGACAGGTGACATTGTTAAAACATTAATACAACTTAAACCACACTCAGACAGTGAATGGTTTCAGTCTAGGTAGTGTTGCTGAAGTTTCATGCAGTTACAGCTTCTGTGCAGTGAAGAGGAAATAATCCACTGCAATGAACGCCCCCTGAGTTTATGATAATCATTAACCCTTTACATGTCCTGATTGAGGATCAGGCTGAATACCTTTCTCCTGTGACACAAAACATAGCTGACATGGTCTTCCCCCATCACATCAACATATTCATGACCACTGGGCTTTCTCACACGGCCAACTCCTCACATTGTTACCACCTCTGATGTTATCTTGATATTTCAAAGCCCGCCAGGTCCTGACTTGTCCCTGTAAACGGGGGCTGACGTGGTTTGAAATGTCTAAGAGGGAGTGGCTCTTCCCCATGTACAAAGCCTGTATGTTAAACTGTAGCTTCTAAACACAGAGACAATCGCCACGATTTACAAGTTAAACTACTAAAGGAAAATTGCTGTGATGTGTCATGACCTGTAGCTTTCAGCTTTCAGCTTCCACTTGACATGAAACTGAACAAAGAGGTGGGGGCTTACATTCCACAGCTGCTTAACTTCCTGATTCAGTTTGAGACACATTTGAGAGACCACAAAACATCAGCAGATTGAATTAAAGCAATGAATAATCTCCCCACATGTGCTCCTCTGCTCTATAATTACTGCAACTCTCTTCCTGTGCTGGTGCTGCCTCAGACGTCACTGTGCTCCAGGATTTTATCACCCCTCCCGCCTTCCTCAATCTTTCTCCTTCTTCAGTGGTGGAGGCAGAAATTTGGAGAATTCCTTTCAGTGACCACACCAAACTCTCCAGTCACATGGCCTTTTTTTTCCTTCCTGTCCTTCTCCTAAATAAGGAATTACTATTTAAGTGAGGAAACAGGGAAAGAGCAAAAGGGGGTGGGTCACAGTTTGAAATAAGAGGACATGAGGGCGTCTCTCTCTCTCTCTCTCTCTCTTGCTCTCTCTTTCTGTTGAATGTGGTGAAGTCATTTATTTCAGACAAGGGTGTTTGCTCTGTTTATATTGGCAGTAGTGTACAGTGCAATCTGCACTGCGTAGTAAGAGAAAAAGAAGAGCAACGACACGACATCCTGAGCGCAGACTCACCTGTATTCACCTGAAATCTACACAACAAAGTAAGCACAAACTTTTTCTTCTTGAATTTCTTTGGTTTTAAATCTCAGTCTTTTAAATTTCTCACTGGCAGGATTTGTGTTGCTTTGTGTTTGTGGCTAGCTCTGTACAGGAAACGTGCTTAAGTGTTAAGCATGATTCTGAACGCCCCACCCTCTCTCTATCTACTTCTTCCCTCGTGCTCATGTTTGATCTTTGAAGGATTTAACACTGAGTTAATGTTTAGCTCGTTCTGCCTGGATTAGATGTCTCACCTTTCAGTCTGAACATTCTGCTCTCATGAAATCCTGTTTTTTTTTTTTTAATCTACATCATGTACTCTCTGCAAAATGTGAGGCCTCAGATTTAGAGGTTCAGCCTCTGACAAATCTCTCATCAGAGACCCAGTGCTGTCAAATAAATATATTTTCTAGTTGAGTATGTGCTTTGGCTGCTTGTTTGGGATATGGCTCTTAAACTCAGCATGTGTTTGTCACATTTATGGACCACAGTAAAGTATTATGTACAAGAGGGATAACCTTAAAGACCTCAGCTGGGGTTGAGACTGTTTTCAGTGAATATGTGGAATGACAAAGTGCTGATTTAGCAGCAGCTTGGACTGTGGAGGAAAACAGGCAAACGTTGAAGATGTGAAAAATCACAGGAAGTGTACATTTAGCTCACAGAAGAACCATAATATGAGTTAATATGTGGTATTGAAATGAATGGAAAAGTATTGATGCAGTGTCATGCTGAATGGTGCTATGCCAAAAACCTTGTGAAACATCTCATACCGGATGACTGCAAGTAACTGTGATACAAAGTTGAAGAATTTGGGCGGGGAATAATAATGACGGATAAAACTCTATCAACTGGAGCCACATTTGACTTATTAACTTAACCCAGAAATGGTACAGAGGAGCAGACAGGACAGCATTGATGAGTTTCTAACGGTAAAGAGCAAAGGCTCAATGGAGGCTATGCTCAGAGCCCTCAGCTCCTGAAGATTTTAAAGGAAAATAACTAAGTGAAACAGTAGCAATATGCCGTAGATGTTCAATAGAGTAGCCTTATGTTTAAAAGAAGGAAGTAGAAAAAAGAAGACTCAAGTAAGATCTTTTCTGCAGCAAATATAGTAAGCTTTAACTTTAGGCTGGAAACAATAATATCATTTACAATAAACTAGAAGACATGTGTCAACAAATCGTTGTGGTAATAGTGCACAGTGAATGAATAGATAACAAAAGTCACACACAGTCAATGAAGCAACAACGCTATATTAGTGTGTGGTGACATGTTGAACAATGAAGCACACAGAGCAAAGATTCAAGCATCGCAGCAAATTGAAACCGAGTCAGTCAGTCAATCAGTCACGTTAGTGACATGTTTAACAAGAAGGGGAGTTTTACATAAAGGACAGATTCAATTCAGTGTCTCTCTTCTAAAGATAGATGATTGATCATCGATTGACTGCTTTGATAAGTATGTTTGAACAAAGCACAGACTTATTCTTCGTCTCCATAAGAAATAACCTCAGTGACCCCAGCCACATCTTGTTTGGTGGAAGGTTGTAACTGAGACGCCATGATTACAAGTAACTTCTAAGCCTATCCAGTTGATTTCTAAAGTGTGCAGGTTTATGTAGCCTATAGTTAAAAAACATATCCAAACACCTTTACACACTCTGACTGAACAGCGTGTGCTAATAAACTAGTTCTCAGTCTACTTAATAGTGGTGAACACAGTTGTTAACTCATACTGGCATGATGGCAATGAACAGAGCTGAGTGGCAGTGATCTAATCTTTTTTATAGCCAATCAGT
Source organism: Labrus bergylta (assembly GCF_963930695.1). Lineage (NCBI taxonomy): Eukaryota > Metazoa > Chordata > Actinopteri > Labriformes > Labridae > Labrus > Labrus bergylta. The sequence continues at coordinate 11,476,816 of NC_089208.1, forward strand.
ATATTCTATTAGCAGATCAGAAATCAAAATGTATGGTAGATAAAATCTGTGTCAGTCTGTGACTTAACCGTTCCTCTTTGTTCACTTCATGACGAGAGGAGTCCAGATGTTTACAGCTGCATGATGTTCTCTGGGCGTGTCAGGACACCACAGATGAATGATGCTATGATTGAGAAAGAGTTTGCATGTTAGGATCTTTACTGCACCCTTGTTATTGGTTTTGGAGTTACAAAGCAAACAGGAAGTAACTTCTCCTCCACATTCTCCGTTCCCACAATACCACTAGAACCTCACACAATGAACAGCGCATAGCATCTATGGCAGCGAGGGCTCCAGTGTGGAGCCAAACACAATTTGTCAAACTATCGACACATATGGTGTAAGACTGACAAGCTTCGATTTTGGCAAGTGATGTAAAAGGTGTGCCTTTCTGCCCTGGGGTATTTAACAGTTCTTTGTCTTGTATAAAACCTGTTTGCATGGGTACAAAGACAGTGATCCTGGCAGACATCACACATGGTTTCTACAGACCTTTTAAAATGTAAGAAAAGTTTTTCCAATATTGGCATCACATATGCATTCCACGCATTTGTGCACACGGCAAGAAAAAAGTAAGAGCAGGAGGATTTTCCTATCAGCTTTAAACATCTCCATATGTTATCTGCCTTCCCAGAAATAAGACTTGGTTATGTAACTCGGGTTTTCAGATCTGTTAAAGCAATAAATGCAGCGTGGCAGTTAGCATGCAAAGTTTGATGATTTAACAGGCTGTTTGTGTGTTTTCTTGCCCAAAGGTCGTCCCTATCGCAAGCAGCGGTGTGCCGTTTTGTTAAAAGTCATGTACACACATAACTACCTTTTTCAGGGAGGGAGGAAGGAAGTGACAGCTCAATGTGCAAACAGGATGCAGGGAGTAAGGCGGTGCTGCTAAAGCCAACAGGAAGCTTAAACTGCATTAATACATGAGACAGGCCGAAAATAATTACTCACACAGAACACATGGCTGGTTATTCATGAAGACACAGAACTTTGTCTAAATCCACAGTACAGCACCGTCTTATTTAAGAATTACACCCTCATGGCGCGGAAAGTGGGAACACAAAAGCTACAATTTGAGCTTCTTCAAGATAATGCAAATGATTTATAAAGAAGATAAAGGGTTCTATGTTGATATCAGATGTCCTCTGTTAGATCATATGAAAGCAGATATACACTACATGAACTGACATTTCTATAAGACTCTCCTCGGATTTCTTTACTTTTCACATACAACTATACGTCACAGCGTTGAAGGCTTTATATGCAATTTTTTGATCCAGCAGATGTCGCCCTTGAGCTCCAGCATGAAACCAAAACAACTCGCGCTGCATTGTTGTGTTAGCATGCTAATGCTAGCGATCTTTATTATTAACGCTTACGTGACATTCAGTTAAGCAGTGAGTACACTAGTCCCTCAATTAAACAACTTTTATACACGAGGGGAGGAGTCAGCCGGCCGTCCCGGCGATATAAACAAAGTGAAGCTAGGACTCTGAAAACTATGAAAGCATCACAGACAGTGGGACTCAGGTGTTACACCCATTGTAGACAGTCATGACTCACAGAGTTATTTTCAGAGGATATACTTGATTTCTATAACATTTGAGTGTGAAAAAGGGATACTTGAATATTTTTGGACAACTGCTTTAGTAGTTAGATGAAAAGACAAGATACGATTAGCCGGTTTGCTTTTTCTTCTAGAAATAAGCGCAGGAAATAATGAAACAGCTGGCCTGGTTCTTTCTGAAGGTATCGGAGTTTGTTAACCAGCGCTTCAATAATTCACGAACACATTATGTTTTCTGTGTTTGATCAGTGCATATAATGAAGGGGCTGTGTGTAAGAGCAAGGAGGGTGTGTATGTACTGTAAATGTTATTATAATTTTTTTTAAACATCCCTAATAAAGAACACAATATGCTGTCAGAGAGCAAAGTTTGTTGACCCGCCCACATGTCTAACTCTAACTCTCTGTCTAATCAGGATCACCATGTCAAACAGAGGTACCCCTTACGGTCTCAGCCGCGAGCTGCAGATTAAGATTGACAGGAAATATGACCCGGAGGTTGAGGAAAGGCTAGTGGAGTGGATCATGGCCCAGTGTGGCCATAATGTCGGCCAACCTGAGCCCGGCAAGACTGGCTTCCAGAACTGGCTCAAGGATGGATGTGTGAGTGTTTGATTAGCAAAAGCATTAATATAACATTGTAACCTGTATGATGTAAGCTACGATATATTTACAATGATACGCCTTTTCTGTGCGTGTGAACAGGTGCTGAGTGAGCTTATAAACAGCCTATATACATCCAACAAGCCATTCAAGGCCATCAAGGCCTCTGGCATGGCATTCAAGCAGATGGAACAAATATCCCTGTTCCTGAGTGCTGCAGAAAAATACGGAATCACCAAAACAGACATGTTTCAGACTGTAGACCTGTTTGAAGGTAAGAAAACACAGGAGAACTTATTCATGATACTACAACAGACTGTTGTTGGCAAGTTACTGACTTTAGTCTAAATTTAGTATGATAGGGACAATTCATTCATATTTTTTTTTCTTTTGGACATAGACAATTGTAAATAGCAAAATAAGAACCAGACACGTTGGACACAGGTAACAATTATTGTAAAAGAGACAGAGTGAGGGAGATTGTGCTTGAGTGTACGTAAATGTTGAGATGGGATACTGATTTCACAATTTTAAAAAAAAGATTGATTTAATGTTTAAACGCATAGAGATAGCCAGTGAACCTTTGCGGCACACTACAGCATTTCTAAAGGAAGCTAATTTGGAATGCGCGTCCTTGCAGTAACAGTAATTTCATTATTGAAGACCCTGTAATACGCAGAATAAAACGATAGCATACTTCAAAAATGTCTCTTAGGTCAGCAAAATGTCAACGCTAAACCAAGAAAAAGCAATAGATAGTCATCAGTCTTCTTGAACCTCTCTTTTCACAGTCTAGACATTGTGTGTATACGACATTTTGAGGATCTGAAATTCCTTACCTAATTGATCTAGAGGTTTTTGTTTAAAAAATAAAAACTCTTCAACCAAATTTTGTTTTTATTCTTAGAAAAACTATACTAGGACCTTTGATTCATGGGTTAGTATTTCATGGTGCAGATCAGTGTCTTTTCCCCATATTTTTGCATTGCTGTTCATGTGAGGCTGTGGTATTTTTCTAGGTAAAGACCTGGCTTCTGTCCAAAGGACCCTGATGGCTCTGGGTAACTTGGCTGTCACTAAGGATGATGGGACTTACAAAGGAGATCCGGGATGGTTCCATAAGTAAGTTTGATTATTTTATTCACATGTGTAAACTAGTTTCTATGTGCAAAGTTGTCAAACACGTCCAAGGGAAGGAAGTTTATTTTGACTCACTGAGATATGTGATGGGTTCGTGCAGGAAAGCCCAGGAAAACAAAAGAGAATTCACAGACGAGCAGCTGAGCGAAGGCAAAAGTGTCATCGGTCTGCAGATGGGCACAAACAAACTAGCATCTCAAGCTGGAATGAAAGGATACGGACTACCAAGGCAGATCATCAACGACCCCTAAACCTGAGCAGAACTTAAACCCTCCTCCTCTGGCAAGACACTCCACCTGCTTCCCCTCTGACAGGACAGAGAAACTCTAAACACGAGGAAGAATGCCACCTGACTGTTTCTGAGAATAAACTGGACCAAAACAGGGACCAACAAATGTGCACATATAGAACACCTAAACAGATACCTGTGACAATTAAACAATAAGAAGAGTTATATTACGGAGCAAATCGTAAATAAAGGTTTTCTTAAAGAATCATTCCAATTGTTTTCATTTCATTTGCTCTAATATGTAAAACTATTTTTAATCCATTTTGTTACCTTGCACACACTCAAAGTTTCAGTTTATTAACTTGAAGAGACTTGTAACCCACTTGATAGAAGCAATCCATCAAATGTATTAAGTTTGCCTTTTTTAGCTGCATATTTGCAGGAACTTCAAAACTATGGTAATGTAACAATAGGATTTATTTTTGAAGTGTTCTTGTTTGTTTATTGTTTATCTGCACACAGTTTTCTTACAGCGTAGCTATCATCTACTTATAACTGTTATATCAGGGTGTCTTTGAATGCAACGCCAAGAAGGGATTTGAAAACATTCTCTGCTCAGAGCTGCAGACAGCTTACACTTCATCAAGAAATTAAATTGAAGACATTTCATTTGTTTAATACAGTTATTATCTAACTCAAGTGCTTCAAGTCTTTGTTGTGTCCTGTATTTGTTCTGTACTTGTGTACTTGCTGTGTGATTTCAAACATACGATTGAAAATGCGATTGATAGCGATTAACTATTGAAATTTAGCGATTAACCGTGACTAAAACATTTCATCGTTTGACAGCCCTAACAAAAACATAAAATGCAGTCATGTGTGTTTTAAGTCTCCATGGAGGCTTCTAGATTCAAACACTTACTGGACCTTTTTTTAGAGTGTTTACACATCATTTATATTGAGGATGACTTTGAAATAAAATTGGATTTACCTGTAAAGAGGCCTTTTGTGTGAAGTATGGATCGTTTTTACTGATAATATCATTGATCACAATCAGTGATTTTTCACTGTGCCAGGTAAAAGGTAAATGAGATTAGTTATTGTACAAAGCAACCCAAAATAAATATGTCAGAGTTTATGCAGGTAACTATAAACCTTGTTTACTCTAAGCATCCATACACAGATAAGATGATGTATTATAGTGTGTAAAAAGAAAAAAAGTAAAGACGGAGAAGAGAGAATGATGGGAGGGAGTGATGATGGGTGGGGATAAAGCCTGGGTTTTTCCTGGCTGGGTTTTGCCTTTTTGGATGGAAAGACAGAGAGAGAGAGAGAGAGAGAGAGAGAGAGAAAGGGGGCTCAGAGGAGGACTATCACTGTCTCCTGCCAAGGTTTTGTTTGTTCTCTGTTTTTGCTCAAGTACTGACTAATCCGTTCAGCATGAACTGAATCAGAAAAAGGCCAAAGATAGAAGAAAGAAACAGGAAGGGGAAGAAAGAAAACAAATAGGAACTTTGGTTTGAGTAGAGAAAGAAGTTAAAATGTAACAAGAGGAAGAGGTACTTAAACAAATGTCCAGATGGAGTCAAACACAGGAGATTAAGATGGCTGGGGTCAGAAGGAGCAGAGGTGAAAACAGAACAGAGGATAGAAGACATCCCAAAAAGGAGCAATCATTACAGAGGGAGTGCAGACAAAAGACTTCCTTTTCACTCTATTAACTATTAACAGGAAACTGTGTGAGGAAGATTTCACACAACGGGGCTTATTGGTAAGCACATAAATAATTGACAGACAAGTTTAAGACGAGTGAAATTAGAGATGGTATGTATTTGATACAGACAAATACACTATAGGCCAAAGGGGTCAACAGACCTGTGAATGTGGCACCGTGCCACAGAGAGCCTTTTTCTGATATGGGAGCACTGATCCCTGTGGGATTCACTTTTACTCTTAAAAAGGTTTTTAGTCTTTATGATCGGACATTTGAAGATATGTTAGAAGATGTGATTAAACCACACAGTGTTTATATTTCTTTCTTCTATTATATGCACATTTAGAGCATATGGAAAGAGTTACTCTTATGTGCCTGATTATTCATAGTCAGACTCATAATAAATATTTCACAAAGACTTATTACAATACCAACCAGACTGTGATAGAGTGAGATCATATGTTATCTACACTGTATGCAAAGAAAGATGTTTTATTAATTCAACACAAGCAGACTGGTGTGCTGTGGTGCTATAACTTCTTTAAGAATTGCTGTTTTCATGAAGTGAGTGACATTATGTGTTTCATGGTCATTGTTCCGTCAACCCTTTGTGAGGAAAGTAAACATGGACAGTGTCAGAAATGTGTGACTCTCATCTCAGAGGAGATAAAAGGTGATGGGGAAACATATGTGATGTATCATTATAGATCAGCTTTTCTGCACTGATGACTTAACTTCATCACTTATTGATTGACTGAGCAAACAACCTTTAACATTTATGATATACTCCAAGACTGCATTGTTACCAACTATTGTTTTTGATTTTTTTTTACTTTTCATTGATTAATCGGTTCTTCGTTCTATTAGGAAGTAATATATTTGCCCTGTGAAGGTTCATTGAGCTATGAATGATGTCAGTGGAAACACTCTAGTTGAGGCAGCAGAACACACAAATTAAAACTGGATTAAAAGAAAGAAACGACAGTTGCTAACTATTTATAAACAGGTAAACTAGAGCAAGGCGCCAACCCAAATGGCCGCTGAAACAGAACGACATATAGTGTTATTACTTTGAGTAATGCAACACCTGACGTGTTGAAGGCTGGTGACATTAATGAAAGCGAAATACTTTTTCACACCTATCTCACAGCTTAGATCTCGCGCCCATTTCTACAGCTGATTGTAACAGACTTTTTGACTCAGAAGCTATTTTTTCTTGTTTCATCACGGTTTTTATTAAACGTGTGGAAACTGGCTTCACAGCAGAGGAATGCACTTTGATGCCATACAGGGGCAAAACAGGGGGGACGATTACCCTCGAGGTTAGTAAGGTGACCTTATGACTGAAGAGATGCCAGACTGTACGCTTAGACTGTCTGTAAAAAAGGTGAATGAGGAAGCAGATGTCATATCTCCTTCTTCAGCAGGGAGGAAAGCCTCACTGCTCCAGTGGATACAGTAAAGCTCTATCAAAGGTCATTTTAAAGTCATCTTTCTAAAGAATGTCCCATAAGAGGCTCCTAATGGACCGCAATGTACAACTTATTCAGTCCAAGAAATGTCATGCAAAGCTTCAGGTCTAAATTTCAACCAGTCCTGATGAACTAAAGAAGCCTTGTTCAGACATCAGACATCCTGAAACGTCCTTTCAGAGTGATTATTAGGCTAGAACTAATGCTACAGTCGGCGCAGTCCGTCAGATAGGACACTGGTTAGGCTGTCTGAGTGAGGTAGTGGAAAAAGCTGCAGAGATCTGACTGGAGAGAAAATCCTTCCAAGAAGACATCCGCATGGGTGTTTCCAGAAGGTGCCCCAAAATGACGTTAACAAAGAGACTGTAGCAATATTTGTGTCTCTGTTAGCTAATGTACATTATATGTTGTTGTTTTGTCCTTACTTGTTGTATTGGTTTTGCTTGTCATTGTGGTTTCATGTAACTCTGTTTACCTGTTTACCACCAACCTGCCAAGGGACTACAGATGGGAATTAGCCTATGGCTATAATCTCACATATTTACATGTTTATGTTTATTAATGTGCACTGTCCCTATTTTAAATGAACAAATCAATAAAGTTATTATAAAAAGGGGTATAATATGAAGTTAGATGAGTGAACAAGCTCTGATCTGAAAACTAGGAAGGTCTTGTCAGCGTGGTGGGTGAATCGAAACTTGCGTTGAGTAGATATTGATAGTGGGTCGTTGTCAGGCTTTGTTTGGACTGAGCACTTATGTTTCATTCTCTGAGCACCAACAGGAGAGGCAGTTGACGTGTGTCACACCCTCTGTTGATTACAAGCTGAAAATCTGGGGGCGGGATTTTCACGAAAATCCAAGCTTAAAAGAGTCTGAATCCGAAACTGCAGCAGAACAAGGTCTGATCTGAAAACTAAGCGTCTGACGCTTCAGCGTGGCCACAGAGCCCGGGCATCCACGACTACTGCTTTGCCTATTTCCTCTGGTCATCTGCTAAATGCAACATGTGCTACAAAGAAATCTCTGTCATTCATGGGAACAGGAAAAGACACATCTGTCATAGACAACGAAATCTTAACAACTTGTCTCTGCTTAAGAAAGCCTCTTCGATCCCACCCTTCATTTACTTTTGGCCTCTGGAACTGTCAATCTGCTGTGAATAAAACTGAATTCATCCAAGCACTTGCAAAAATGTCAGACATTCAGGCACTTGCCCTTACTGAAACCTGGATCCACCCAGAAAAAACAGTCACACCAGCTGCTCTTTCTGTTGACACAGTGTTCTCACACACACCCCGTTCTGTTGGACGTGGAGGTGGTTCAGGTATCCTCATTTCTAATACCTGGGAATTCAATAAACTCTTCCCACTGAGCAACAACTCCTCATTTTAATATCACACAATCTTGGTTACTGCTCCTATTAAAATGTACATTGCTATCATTTACCGCCCACCAGGGTGTAATCTGAATGATTTTGTTGTGGAACTGGACATACTACTCTCAGAAATCTCTGATGATGGAACACCACTGATTGTAATGGGAGACATGAATATACACACTGATAAAGCCCAGGCAACAGACTTCCTTGCTCTCCTATCCTCATTTGACCTCACGCAAGTCCCAACTCCTCCTACCCACAAAGCTGGCAACACTCTTGATTTAATTCTGACTCGGAACTGCTCGACAGCAAACCTGACTGTCACCCCTCTGCATCTATCAGTCCACTTCTTTATTCAATTCACAATCTCCTCACCGGAACTCCCTCAGGCACACCCACAAAAAGTGTCATACCACCAAAACATGCGATCGCTCAAGCCAGCTCAACTGTCTGACGAGGTAATGACTGCCATGCCTGCCCAAAAGGTCTTTACCGCACTCTTTACAGACAAGGCTACAGACATACTCTGCTCCACACTAGCCTCATCTCTGAACAAGCTCTGCCCTCTGGTGTCCAAACCTGCTTGCAAAACCCACCCTAGTCCATGGCTCACTGAAGTCATAAGAGAGCAAAGAGCAGGGCTGAGGTCAGCAGAGAGAAAATGGCAAAAATCCAAACAGTCCGCTGACCTCAATGACTATAAGCAAAGACTTGTCTCATTCTCCTCCAGCCTGAAAACGGCCAAGACAACATATTATCAGAATAAGATATGCAATGCCACAGATACAAGATGCTTTTAACTCACTGCTTTAACCACCTCCTCCTCCACCCTCCGATCTGTTCACACCAGACATGTTTGCCTCATATTTTACTGAAAAGGTTGCAACCATCAGTAACCAGTTTTTTGAGCCTGACCAACTCAGCCCAAAGGCACCAACCAAAAGTGCCTCACTCGACTCATTCTCCTCTCTGACTGAGGATGAGATCTCTAAGCTTGTGCTAGACTCTCGGCCCACCCCTGTCCTCTGGTCCTAATATACCATCAAGCCTCCTGCAGACCATTTCCTCCTCCGCTTATTGATGCACTTAAGCATATCATTAACTCCTCTCTGTCAACGGCTGTGTTCCCCACCGCATTCAAGCAAGCTCAGGTCACCCCTCTGCTCCTGAAAACTACAGACCGGTTTCTCTTCTGCCCTTTCTGTCAAAAATACTTGAGCGCACAGTCTTTAAGCAAGTCTCTGAGTTCCTGTCCAGAAACGATCTGTTTGACCCAAATTAGTCAGGCTTTAAGCGGGGCCACTCCACTGAAACTGCACTACTGTCAGTAACAGAATCGCTATGAGCTGCCAGAGCTGCCAGAGCTGCGGGTCAGTCATCAGTTCTATTACTGCTTGACCTGTCTGCTGCATTTGACACAGTCAACCATCAAACCCCGCTATCCATGCTCTCTGAACTTGGCATCTCAGGATCTGCCCTCTGCTGGTTAGTGTCCTACCTCTCTGGGCGATCCTTTGGAGTGTCATGGAAGGGAGAAGTGTCCAAAGCGCACAGCTTATCCACAGGGGTACCTCAAGGGTCAGTGCTTGGTCCCCATCTCTCCATATACACAAGCTCACTTGGTTCAATAATCCGCTCTCATGGCTTCTCATACCACTGCTATGCACTCTTCCTGTCATTCCCGCCAGACAATGTTACAGTCTCTGCAAGAATCTCGTCATGCCTTGTTGATATCTCTAAATGGATGAATGAACGCCACCTTCAACTCAATCTTTCAAAGACTGAGCTCCTTGTCATCCCAGCCAGTCCCTCTATGCAACCACAGATCAATATCCAGCTTGGAACAACCAATCTCATGCCCACAAAGTCTGCCCGGAACCTGGGTGTCATGATTGATGACCAGCTAACTTTTAAGGTTCAAGTAGCCTCGATTGCCCAGTCATGTCGATTTGCCCTGTACAACATCAGGAAGATCAGACCTTACCTGTCAGAACATGCAACACAGCTCCTGGTACATGCTCTTGTGATATCACGCATCGACTATTGCAACTCTCTACTGGCAAGGTCTTCCTACATGCACTATCAAACCCAGATGCATCAACTGCAGATGATACAAAATGCAGCAGCACGACTGGTCTTCAACCTTCCTAAAAGAGCACATGTCACTCCGCTGTTCATCTCCTTACACTGGCTCCCAGTTACTGCTTGCATCAAATTTAAAACTCTGCTGCTAGCTTACAAAACAGCGACAAAAATGTCCCCTCCTTTCTTTAACTCTCTCATCCAGGTCTGCACTCCCTCCTGCCCACTACGCTATGCCAATGAAAGGCATCTGATCCAACCTTCACAACAGGGTCCTAAGTCTCTGACTAGACTCTTCTCCTCTGTCGCCCCTCGGTGGTGGAATGAACTTCCAAACGCAATTCGATCTGCAGAGTCCCTCTGCATCTTTAAGAAAAAGCTAAAGACCCAGCTCTTTCATGAATACCTACTCACTTAATGATGATGGTCTCGATATCATTGATGATGATGATGGTTGTGATGATGGTTGTTGTTAAACGACGATATATAAGATGGTTTCTATACTGATTAGAGCTCTCAAGAACTGCCGTCAATGTTGTGCTTTGCCTCAATTGTGTCCAATTGGACTCAAAGCTCTTACTGACATTGTTCCCTTTTTTTCTAGATCCTTGCTTGTGTTGTACTTACTCTCTGATGTACGTCGCTTTGGATAAAAGCGTCTGCTAAGTGAATTTTAGAATTGTAGAATTGCACAGGTGGAGATCAAAGTGGATTTGGTCAACAAACATCAGACTGTGGTTCCTGTTTCCAATCAACCGTCAATTTACAAGGATTGTTGTAGTAAACATGACGATTGATCTCACTTAAGCTTAAAAAGATTATTACATCAAGTAAAATCATGATCTTGTTAATAATATACCAAGATATTTTCATGCTTGTAAATAACATTACACATAAGGCGTGTGATAACAGAGATTTTTTGACATTTAGAGATGAGTAACAGCTTTGCAAGGAAAGAAAATGACAACACATGGCTGGTTATGACGTCAAAGTATAAAATGTGTTGTGTGTTTTTGTAAAAGGCATAGACAAACTTTGTGGTTGAATCTGGAGGACTTGTGGAGTGTCACTTCTGGTTTTGCTTTTTTAGAAACCGAGAATGAAGTTAACATATCAAAAGACAACATTTAAGACGGGTGCACCTTTTATTCCATGACAACGGGCTATTCATGGGTTAGCAGAATTGTCATGATATCAAGGTTGCTGAATAGATAATAAATTATATTTTTGGGGGAACTGTAGGGTATAAATTCAGGCTTTCATACTACAGAGTACAATTCAGCTACAGTTTTCTATAAGAGCAAAAAAAGGGTTTTACAACGACCTAAACAGTGGTCCAGGATTTCGCTGCTGTCCTTGGAATTCATATCATGTTTATTTTACTAATCCTCTCTCACAATAGATGTCTTTCCATAGAGGAGAAGTCAATCCATTTTAAATGTACTGAGCAGGTGTGAACTGTTTGCAGGAAATGTCATGAAGAGAAGTCAGGCCTGAGGTTAGGAGTGACAGCCCCTTTTCTAAAGACACAAAGCTTGCTAATACATCTTGAAATGAATGAGTGAATGAATCTTGAAATGAAGAAGGAGGACATGTGAGAGGAGCTGTTAGAAAGATCTCTGATTAAGAGACAGTGATTGCTTGTAGACCTACAATCTATTCAGTTCAGTTAAAAATGTCCCATGTCTTACTATTTCTGTGGGAAATACACTGAAACATCACAAATCAGCTTCTTAGTACAATAGTGCAGGCTTTACATGACAGCAGAAGTGTTATCTGTTTGTATACAGCGAGTTGATGCCGGTTCAAGGTCATTAAGAGAAGCCACGCAAGGATGCAGTCAAAAAAAAAATGGTTGCCGTCGGTGAAGGAAAGGCAGGGGAGGTAAACAGAGCAGCCCCGACCCTGACCTGAGAACTGCTGAATTAGCTTTAGGACAAAGACAATTATCAAGTGGTGCAGAGCAGAAATCAATGAGTATTAATGAATCTCAATGACCTGGTCGAGGAGGAGAAAAAGCCTCAGGAATTCTTCTGCACTGCACACAGCAAATGATGCACCAGATTGGTCGTAATTTGCACGATGAGAAAGCTCAGTCACGGTTTACTTTGTGTTGAAGATCCCAAGTTGTTGAAGGGGCTTTTAAAAATGGTGTATGAGCCAATGCACTAACAAGAAAGTCCCTCCTGCAGCTGGAAACTGCAGGTTTGAAGATTCTGAATGATTAAGCATGAATGTCACATCAGATACTACGGACATTTCCCCTTGCAGGCTGCAGTGAGGTGAACATGAAGACTGCATATTCAGTGCATGTGTGGGTAATATGCACATGACTCATAGGCATGACTATGGCCGATCCTGAACTACAGAGAAGGCTGCAGCAGTAAGATTGCATGTGTCATTAGCTCTGAATGCTGGAGCATTGAATGATAAGAGAAAGAGAGGTAGGTCACAGGAGTATCAGGTGTAAGTAGAGGGTAATCTGAGGCAGGAAGTAGGTGTTTTCCCCTCCAAACTGCTGGTTAGAGGCCAAATATTAAGACCTGAAAGCTGAACCCTCCATTCAAACACCATGAGAGGAGGACAAAGCTTTGAAACACGTTAAAAGCTCACTTCACTGCTCAGAGCTCACCCTAGGGTGATGCTGCCTTAATATAAACCTTGTTCCAAGATTGTCATGTGCAAAAACCTACATTTACTTTTAACACTTTGTGCTTCATTTTGTCACCTAATTAACCAACTGCGACCGTCTTGCACCTTACTGGACGGAGGAAAGATGCTGTTGTGAAGCTGTGAAGAGCTCTTCGCATCGTATTGTAATGTGTTGTATCTATCTTTAGAACGCTGAATCTCCTGTCTGCACAACAAATGTACCCTTTTAGGTATTAATAAAGGATCCTGGAACCTTGAACCTGGCAGGGGAAGATAAGGAGTTCATTAGGTCATTGAGCTGCAGTCCTGGAGTCACAGTCATGTAAGATCACATGCTTAATATAATTTATTAATTCAAAATAATTCTACCAGAAACTTGCAAAAAATTATTGATTCACACACACCACAAAAAAAACTTTCATCAGGGCTTTAAGGTTCTTAAGGTTATATGAACTTCTGCTTCTATTATGTCAACTTCTGTCTTTCGTTTCCTCTGATATTGTTCAACATCAAGTTACAAAATCATGTGATGTATTCATTTAACAGGGTCAGAAGCACATGGCTCATGCCAAATACGCACTTGCATAGCTCATGATTTATGATGTTAATACAGTTATGCCAAAGACATTATAACAGCACACAAGTCACATTGTACCCTGATTAAATCAACTGAACCTCATGAGTGGTTTTGGACTTATTTATTTTCAAAAGGGTAAATTAAATTGAGGAACACATAATCACCGAGGACATCAAGTTATAGAAGACAATAAACACCATTATGCAACATTTTCAGTCGGGACAAAAATAAATGTGTCATTGCTTCAGTGATAAATGAGCAGGAATTTTTATATGATCAGTGTCAGCGCTGAGCCTGTTCTCTGTTATTAGATGCACTATTAAACCTTTACCGTGCAGCACATGACTTGTAGGTCTAATGCACAGATGCATGTTGTAACCACGGTAACATTTGTCACATATGTCAGCGTCTAACAAACCCTGACCTCACAGGTTCACTCATAAAATAACCTTCTAATAGGTGTGAACATACATCTAATGGTGATTTCATGTTTCCTCACGGCTCATACAGGCCCTTCGCTTCACTGCTGCACAGACTTCCACTGCCCAGCTTATTTAAATACTCAACTAAATCCAAATTTAAACGTGTCAAAAGAGCAATGAAAACACACAAGCCCAGATGTAGATTCTATGGGTGTAGCTGAATTTCCAAGGAAGTCTCTGGCTCTGCTAAGGCGTGCTGGGATTAGAAAGTTATCATTTCTTTTTTTTTTCCCAAACTGTGCACGGACAGACAAAGTGGTTCAATATTTATCCAAGTCTACATGGGAAGCTTTAAGAGTTATAAAAACATTAGAGGGATATTTTTATATCTGAATCACTGGCAGTCAAAATATAAAGAGTGTAGATGGACAAAGTGTCGACATGCGTTTATTTTTATTTCCCCGCGTTTATTGTGCCTTGAAATATTTCCTTTTTACCACTTTAGGGGACGCTGATTTATGATGCACAGCGATTTCTCTCCATCATTTTACATCGTACAATTGAAGAAAAATAACAGCACAAAATAAATTCTTACCTTAATCATTCATGAGTCAGACAAACTTTAAACGTGCATCCAAGTTTAACGGACTTTAGAAAATGACTGTCTATTGTTACCACTGCTTCACACTGACATGCCTCCAGATAGACATCATAGTACAAAAATGATAGAGAGAAATATCAATGTTTTTTTTGACTAAGCATTTTTGAACTTGACCTCCCTTACATAGTTTCCTGACTAAATATTTACTGAAAGGTTTGACATATGTCTACATTGCCTCTGAGAGCTGTTAATAATCTCAGCAAGGGTGACTTTAAGAAGGTAATAATGCATTCTAAATCATCTGATCCAATGGCTCCCTCTGCTGGTGAGCACTAATGCTACAAAAATGTATTCTTTTCCAACCAGTGATGCAGGATGTGTCCTTGTTTTTTTTTTTAATCACACAAAACATGCAGAATCACAAACTCAACAAGTGTATTTCCTTGTTTTGTTTTTTTTATTATTGGAATGCTTTACCTCAATAATGTGACAACGAGCTGACAGTGCAAAAGCATGATCGCACCGAAAGCAGACTCCTTCAAACTTCATTTTCTCGCAGGCTTCACATGTCTCATATTTACAAGAGGGGTCACTCTAGACACTCATACATCCAACTTACTTGCACAATCCAGCACCACACATACTGTACACACTTCTGTCCCCATGAACACTTAAGGCACGCACACATACACTATTTATATTTAAACACAGCACGGCAATGTGCAGAGCTTAAGACAGCAGTAACGTAGTATAATTCAACGCTCGACAAAAGGGTTCAACAAAGCCAAGTCAGGAGGAAACAGCTACAGTATACGCTCACAGACTAAATGGATCTCTATACATGACCTGTGATTGTGCTGTGTTGCATTTATCGTGACGATATTCAGTACAGCTTTTTTTCTGTGGCTTAAACATGTGGCTACTTTTTAGTCCTAAAAATATGCTGTAACACTAGCAAGTAGAGATGTCAGGTCCCAATGTGAGTCAACTATACAACAGGGAAAAACAAAGAGGAGGCTTTGAAAGCGTATATAGAAGTGCATGTTGGAGAAAATACTGAATATAGTTTAGGAGGGAGAGGGAGAGAGACCCTGTGTTGGTCAGTTTAGTGTCTAACTGTGAAGTTTTTGTGGAGATTTCAGTGTGAGAAACAGATATGATGAGATACGACGAGCGGTAGAGAGCTGAAGTCGGATGACCGTGGTCACATGATTTCTTTAAGACAGTGAAATATAATATTTTTCTATTAAAATATGTATTTAGCAGATATAAAGGAAGCAATCAAGACGTTCTCCTAAAGCACGTTTAAAAAGCTGGCAGTTAAGTGTTTCATTCATTAGAAAGGTGAACTTATTTTTAAGTCTTAAGCAGATTTATCTGGACTCTGTGAAGAACACAATACACAAGTGTAAGATGCTATGCACATAAACAGCAGAGTCAGATGTGTTGGAAGAACAATGAAGATGATCAGACAAGACCATTGAAAAGGTTAGCATCGCTCATATGTTTGATGACATGTTTTTGACTGATATTTACCATCTTCATACATTTCTACTCAGAAGCTGATGCTTCAAACATGCACACGATTGGCTGTGTGTGGTCTGTGGAGAGATATACAATGATTATTATTATTATTATTAAAATATATCTAAATAGTTGCAATGTGTCCAAAAGTGAAACTTTAGTAGAATAAGTGCTCTTGGTTTGTCTGAATATACTAAATATTACACATAAACTTGACCCACAGGTTCCATCAGTGTTATTTGTGTAAATTTGCTTCATGGCTGCATTTTAGGCAAATTCATCGCAGTGAGAAATATTTTCAAATCAACTCATAACATCTCACTAGTAAGCCCTCTGCAGCAGTGGTTCCCAAACATTTGAGTTGTTTCAAATTCAGGATATTTAGAAGCCTCGAGAGGTAGAAGTGTGCAGGAGTTCCACAAGAAAAACAAAATCACAAAAAAATTAGACATTAAATAAAAAGGATTTGTATTTCATTCCCTTTTTGACCCTTTTATAAACTCGTGATCTCTAACTTCACTCCTGTGGCATCTAGTTGAGTGTTAAAGCCCCTGTTTGGGAACCACTGCGCTGTAGCGTACTGCTTTGACTGATAACATTGTTCAATGTTCAATTATGTTCTGCCAAGTGAGTATCTTGTGCACTGGACTCATGCTAGATGAGAGGCCATGCTGCTAACTCTTTTCCAGGTAAAAAAAAAACGAAAGGGGAGGGAGAAGATAGCTTTTGTTTCCCATCCCCCTGACACTGGTGACAGGGGGGAAGAACACTTTCTATCTTCAAGACAGGATTCATGTGTTTGTTTGTCTTCTGTGATCTCAGTATATCTGTCTTTAAGTCAGAGTAGTTTGACCTTTATAAATGCTTTAGCAACAGATGGATTACAGTTTCTACATCTGATGTGAGGTCTCTCTCCCTCTTTAGCACCTCTCCAAACCCTCCACTCATGATTTTAATCCAACGCCCCCTCATAGGCCCACTCACAACAGGGCGTCTCTGTCCCCCTATGAGTGGGCCCTTCCTCCTCCAGAAACCAGAGACATGTCTCCCGATAGCAGGCGAGACATGCCTCTGGGGAAACGTGCTGATCAACCACTCGCCCTCAAACCAGCGACGCCCGTCTCTCCTCCGGCGTCTCCTCCAGTATCTGAAGCAGCAGGTCGCTGAGGGGCTTGGCTATAGTGCGGTAACCTGTGGGCGTCAGGTGGAGGAAGTCAAACATGTCCTGTGGGACGATAGTACCGTCAGAGTGGACAAAGTCCCCACTCACATCCAGGAACTGAGCCTGGATCAGGCGAGGCAGGCTAGAGCGCAGGTACCCGTTTACTGCTGCGTTCTTCTCCCTCAGTGGGTTTGGACGCTCCCCTCGGGGCATCAAACCCTGAAAAAAAAAAACATATTAATGACAGGTTTATGAAGATCAATTTTCTTGACAGTTAAACCTTGATATTCTGGATACAATGTGTTATTTTTAATAAGTATTGTGCTTTACTGGATACATGGTTTTAAGCACAGCCTTAAAAAAAATCCATCCTGCATTTCACTGAATCTAAGGCCTAGTCCACAAGAAGGCAGGTATTCTAGAAAAATGTTTTTGACTTGGCATAGTCATGACAGCCGCAACAGCGCCTTTTCATGTGGATGTAAATCTTTTTGAGAACTTATTTTTGTAAACGGAGGAAGAAAACCTCTGTTTACTGGTTTTCCATAAATAAATATTCTGCCTATTCTTTGTTTTTTTACAATTCCTGCAGTGTTGACTGAATTAGAGGTCATGTGCTTCAAGCGCCCTTGAACCAGTGTCTTAATATCGCTTCAATCTGTTCAAACAGTAGAGCTATATATAGACAAGTTAATAAACTAAGAGTGGAAAGGATATGATTACTAACTCCCAATGTGACAACTACAGAGACAAAATATCCACTAAGTGTGCTGAATAGAATTTCATAGACTTAATAGAGACGATGCATTCTAACAGCGCTTCAATGCTAAACAGAGTTCATAGCTGTTGCTTATTTCCAACTCTTGTCCCATGTTGGGCCTTTGAGTAAACAGTGCTAGATGCATAATGTCAACACAGCTGTTAAGAACAAACTGGGTGCAACAAAGACCAGACTCATTACCTACCAGGACTATGATCTTTGCTTTGGGGAGGCGGGAGGTGAGCAGCTGAGCAATAGCAAGAATTCCTCCGGCAACTTGCTCCGCAGTGTGTGTGTGATTGTTGGTTCCTACCCACAGCACCACCACCTGGAGCAGACCACAAACAGACACTGTAACACAGAACTGTACCCAAAGCATGATCTACGAGAACAATGAAGCAGCATCATGTCCGATGTTTAAAGAAAGAGGGAGAAACAGTGCGCCTGCAAGGTCTGTGTGTCAAATGTATGCGTGCAAAAGAAACTTTATGTGGAATAATGAGGTAAAGTGCTTTTATTTCTGCACAAGACGCATCAAACCAAATGATTTTCCTGAATCCTGCCTAAAAGAAGTTATCAGGCCTGTCTGTCTCACCTTGGGACGGATGTTCTCCAGCTCTCCGTTCTGCAGCCTCCACAGCACATTACAGGTGGTGTCCCCTCCAATGCCAAAGTTGAGTGCATGAAGAGGGGAAAATAAATCCCTCCACACCTGTGGACAAGAAGCCCAATATTAGGATCATAAATTAAGATCCATATCTTTTTTAGTTGACATCAATAAGTCATGAATAATGAATGTTGATAGGAAATTATGCTAATTAATGACCGAATACATAACAATATCTTTATAGGACTAGAAGTACTCTTGTACTGTATTGAGACAAAACACTTTCTAAATTAATCATTAAAGCTACTGGCTGCTAATGAAAATGTCCAGGAGTCTCACATCATACTGCTGCATTAGTTGAATCATAGAATCTCCCACAAACAGCACGTCTGGTTCAGCATCTTTACACTCCTGCACAAATCGTGTGTGCTGTAAAAAAAAAAAAAAAAAGAGACAAAAACAGATCCTAGTCACAACAGAGATTGTGAATTAATCATTTAAAAAAAGAGAGAGGATATTTTACATTTTATTCCCAACAAACAACACAGCTAATCACCTTCATTTAAGTCATTTTTAATCTGCATTGATACCTTGGAGTTATGAGTTTTCTAGCTCTAGGATTACACCTGTTAGCCTTCCAAGTCAAACAAAATCTCCCAAGCTCATCAGAGGACACGGTGCGTCTCAGTCCAATTAGCAGGAGGATTAACCTTTGATAGGCCTACAAGACGGTGCAACCAGACAAGCTGCTCGAAAGAAGTGCGAGCTCTGCCTCTGGGAATCAATGATTGAGATCTATAAGCATGAAATGATCTGAGTCAGATTAAAACGCCTGGCAGGTTAATAATCTATAATAGAGGATCGTTAGGGATCGACAGGTTTGTTTTAGCTTCCTCCGTTATTAGTGTAGTAAAAAATAGCCAGATGTAGATCACAGCATATGACTGGAAATACCTGTGGGATAATGTACTTGTGAGTATCTTCTTGTGCATACATAACCACAGTGGATTTAACAACCTGATGTATTCCTGTTTCTTTTATGTGCGAGATTGGAGGGGCAATAAAAGAAAGCTTAACAATAGAGGGAGGCACTATTGCCACGCATGCAAAACTAAGAATACACTTAAGAAACAGAGTACAACTTCCAGCTGTGGCACATTTAGTGAGACTTGAACAATTGTTGTCCTTGTTTCATTTTTAGGGAACATTTATTAAAAAGTGGCACATGTTATGGAAAAATCATAGAGCCCAAGAGCAATACAAAAAAATAAATGCCATTGAAAATTAGATATCAGATAATGAAATGCATTCCTATGCTTTCATTATCATCATTTCTATACCTGTCACCTGCAAATTAATTGTATATTGTATACTATATCGTATTACTTACTTGAATATTTGATTTTAGTATTTGTATATTTGTATATTTCTGATATTAGGCATGTACAGGCTTGCTCCAACAATATTTCGCTGTGCTTGTACAATGACAATAAACATATCTTATCTCATCTTATTAGGGACAAAGCAGGTAGAGATACTAAGTTTATAAGCATGACTAACCTGTGACATCCACCGTCCGTCTCCTTGTACATCCTCCACAGGCTGAGGCACTGCAGCTGGGTTTAATTCATCACCACTCATCCTGCAGGAGACATCCCCGTTTATTCACAATTAAACAAAAACAGCACGCTATAAAACAATTAAAAAAAACACATAAAACATCGAGCTATTTCTACAGTGAGCTAAATGACGGAAAGCATCAGAAACCTGCTCTGATTCAGCAGCTTCACGATGCAGCAGCGGCCTGATGCAATTGTAGGCTACTTTCGCTTTTTAAGAGGGATAACCGAGCTGATAGCTTTAAACTGGGAAACTGGTCATCATACATTAGCTTGTTTGATAGCTAGATAGCAAGCTAACATTCAAATGTCTGGAGACTGTCATCCACATCTCGTACACTTAAGAGGTTGACACGCCCGTCGTTGAAATCATTTTGATGTAACTACCTGGCAGGGTGTCGGCCGTCACTTGTCGGTTTACTCGGCTACAGAACAGCTATGTTTATGCCCTCACTTCACCTCACCGCTGATGGGCAGTAGGAGCGGATGATGCTCGCTAGCAATCGTTAGCTGACTCCAGCTAGACGAGACAACAAAAGGTGTGTCAAGAGGCAAAGAGCAGAGACTCTGTGAGGGGGGAGAGTGTCGATGTGTTACCATGAGCTGTAACACGGCTAGAAAACAAGGCAGAAACTGTGTGACCCTGAGAGCTGTCTGTCAGGCGACAACAACATTTATTCACTTAAACTCTTATCAAAAATGGCCCTACTTAACCACGAATACTGCTACACTTAAGATAGTATGTAAGTTGTGTAGGCTACTTTGTTGAATGAGACTGACGCACAGCTTCTCAGCAATCGTACCTTACATCTTAAATTCGGGGATAAAAACCACCCTTTAAATTCCTCTCCCGCAATGAATCATGGGTGTGTTGGTGGTACAGTCTTTGGTAGACAATGTTTGACAACTGGATCAGGATTGTTTCCCTCTATCTTAGATGTCAGGCTACAGCTACCGAGGAAAATACCTTTAGATCAAATAGTGTGCGTCCAGAACAGTCGGTACGGTAAACTGATCTCTCACTTCAAAACATGGCCCATCTTAGTTCATCCTTACCCATCTCTGATCCGAGCCAGTTTAATCAGCTGGACGAAATGCATCATGGTCAATTCAGATCAAATGCTGCATTCCAGTGCTGTTGGAAACACAGGGAATGTCGTCTTCCTATTTCTTGTGATACAATCCAATACTTACAATACAATACTTTATAAAAAAAAAACAATATACACTTTGTAAACAGCCAGTGTTTCACATTTTGAATGGAATAATGAACTATGTATTTTTAAATACAACCAAAATAAATAACGTGGGTCATTTTCTGATCAGCATCCAAAAACATAGCCTACATTTTCTTTTTCTGAGACTGGAAAAGGCTTTTCTGACTGCAGTTTTCTTTTATTGACAACTAAGTTGAATAAACTTTTAATACCACCAGTTAAATAATATTTCCCTCTTGGATTGTTCCTCTCATGCAGAGCAAACTTAATAACTTAAGGCTGCAGGTATACCTCTAAATCTACCCCTGTTTGTTTGTTTGTTAAATAAAGCATGACCAGGTTTAAGTAGACCCCCCATGTGATGCACAATACTGAACTCTGAAATATTCATTATCACCTGCTTTCAAAGATGAAGTGTGCTGTGTCACACTTCATCTTTGAAACAGGACAGGACAGGTGGGTCTTTTCTATTGAGGTTACTGTTTAACTAAGTAGCTAATTATTTTAAAAACATTTTAAAATGTCCTTAATTTAAGTGTTTTTAAGTAAAAAACAAGTACAAATAGTCACTTATTTTTTTGGCCTAGTTATTTTTCTGTCATTTAATATCATTGTATTTAAAGCTAAAGGTGAATTTAATTGTATATGCCTCAATTGCCCCCCTGTTGCTGTGCAATTAAATCAAATGTGAAGAGAAGATGATTCTTGCTTAAGCATCACATGTGAAGTGCAAGTGCATCAGAATCAGAATCAGAATCAGAATCAGGGTTTATTGCCAAGTACATTTACACATACAAGGAATTTGACTTGGTGTATTGGTGCTAAACAATTAACAAGTAAATAACGCAGAACTAGCAACAACTTAAATAATACAATATTAGAAACTATTACAATATATAAAATAGAATTTAAAAATGTAAAATATAAAAAATAAAGATAAAAAACACAAAATGTACAAAAGGTGCAATGTAGGAGCTGTGCAGTGGACTATGAGAAAAAATCTTAATCGGTGTGGATGAACCCACTCGTGTGTGGATGAATAACTCAAGTTAGTGACTGTTGAGCAGCATATCTGATCGGCCATCGTGCCCCGCTGTACACTGCATGACTAACGACGAGCAATCAAGCTGTAATTTGGTCCTTCTTAAAAATAGTTTATAAATTAAACAGTGCATGGTAGCTTAAATTAAAATTACAGCAGAATGTTGGCACGCAATACAAAAACAAAAACAACGATGAATTCCCCAACTGTGGATTCATAAAACATCATCAATGGTGTTCAAAATGTAGTCACAGTCATTAAAGTAGTCATAATACAACCATAAGTCACAAAGCTGATGAGCCACAGATACTCAACATTTTACAGATCACCTCTGAGATACTACATTGTCAGTAAGATACTTCAACAAGTACTCTAACCCCCGGACATCCAAGAGACTCTACAACAAACAGCAATGGAACAAAACACAAAATCAGATTCCCAGAGCAGAGCAGATACTGAAGATGGAGAATAAGGAGTTTATAACACAAAGCCAGGAGCCGGCAGCAGCCGCCAGCAGGACTAGTTCCAAGATTTCCCCACCTAGCCACAAGCTAACACTCGCTTCCAAAAAGAAGGTTTCAGGCAGCACCAGTACCCATCGAGTTTCCTGGTCCGTGGAAGTAGAGAAACCCACCCCCTCCCTGATGGCAGGTGGAAGCAGAGGGACATGAACTTGCATCTGAGACAGGCGAAAGTGATGAGACAACAGAGCCACAGACAGTTTACAGACACTACATTGTCAGTAAACTGTGATCGCGCCCTAAGATACTTCAACAAGTACAGATAGAGGAAACCACTACCACGCTGCAAATGGAGGACTTAATGTATAAAATGCAGGAACAGACCAGCAGTGGGGCTGCTGCTATGAGCCATTGAGTCCCATACAGGGAAGTGAGATCTTTGTTTTCATCCTCGGCACAAAGTCAGACCTGTTCCCAGTGCGTGTTGGACTCCACCTTATAACTGATTCTGTTTGGGATTCTGTTTATTGTGTGCCAAAATTCTACTTTTTGCAGATGTGGTTTTGTTGGCTTCTTTAGGTTGGAACATGAAGTGTGGAACAGTTTGGATTAGGGTCAGCACCTCCATGTCCAGACCATGATTCTCTGTCGGAATTTGATGGACCGCTGCTCACTCCGAGTTAGGGAGTGAGTCTTCTCAATTAAATGTGTTTAAGTATATCTGGGTCTTATCACAAGTAATGGTTAAATGAATTGTGAGTTTGATATGCGGGGTTGGTGCTCCTTCAGCAGTAATGCAGGCACTGTACCCGCCATCGTTGTGAAGAGGGAGCTGAACCTGAAGGCAAAACTTTCGATTCACCAGTCAATCTTTGTTCCAACCCTCACCCATGGCCATGAGCAGTGGGAAGTGACCAAAGAATGCGATTGCAGATACAGGCCAAAATGATTTTCCTTAGGAGAATGGCTAGGCTCAGCTACGAGAGAGGTTGAGGATCTCAGACATCTGAGGAAGTAGAGCCACTACTGGGTGCACCTATAAGTTCTCTGGAATGATTTTATATCCCATTTGGCCCTGTAACTTCTTGGAATCCCCCAGGATTCCCCCCAAAATGTTGCTGGGAGGAGGGATGTCAGTGTTGCTAAAAAATAAAATCCACCTTCACAAAAACAAATAAGAAATAATATTTTCTTGCTCATACTATTATATTTAAGTGAGACATTTAACTAAATATGATGTCAAAGCTTTTGGACATCACCGCCAGAGAAAAATTCCAGTCACCAATGATGAGAATCACAGTTATAGCCTATGTTTGTTTTTGTTTATTTACCTCTATAAGGTGTTATCAGTCTGTATTAATATAGCCTAAAGTAGACAAAATTCATAGATTTTCAACTCCTTTAGATGAATTCAGATTTAAATGAGCAGTCAACTGTTTTGGGGTGTAACAAATCCAAAAAATCAATAGGCCTATTTTTTTATGAACTGCGAGAAACTTGACTAAACCACAATATGAAAATATGATTCTATATTGTTCAACATTAGCCTCATCACAAGACTGCATTTCTGCAAGTTTTTTATGAAAATGTCCAGCCTGTCAGCCTAAACGCCCTTAAAGCAAATATTTAAAAAAAGAAGAGAATCCATTTCATGCTGCCAAAAATCAATGTAGGTTTACTCAATTCCAGTCTTATGATTGACACTTAGCCTGAGTGTATCACACCCACTATTATGTGTCTTGAATGATCAAGAAGGGGAATGATTTGTGATTCGATCCTGAGGCCACAAGGTGGAACCAGTCAGCAGAAAACTTTATAATTCCCCTTGTCGCTCAGAAATAACAAACTAAATACCGTAAGCACATATTTGTAAGGGCTGAAAAGTAATAGTAAGCCTACAGTCGACATGTTGAACAGCAGGTAGGCCTATGGTAGGTGACAAACAGGTTATGCAAGAAGCAAGAAAGGAGGTAGTTGACGCCGCCCATCAGGTGTGTTAGCAGGTTGACTCACATTTCCACCACCAAAGCGTAGATTTACACACATTTTTCCCTCCGACAGTCTGCGACGATATTTACTTTTGAGCCCATCCAACAAGCGTATGGCTACATGAATGGACTTTGACTTCAACCCGTCGGAATTGAGGCAGTTTTAATGTTTTATCCTCCCATGTCTCGGGTATGGCTTCTGCTTCTCCTGGGAGGACTCGTGCTGCCAGGTGAGTTCACACGACTTCCTGGAGAGAGTTTGCGGAGAAAAAAAAAAAAGTTTTGAAATGGTATTTTGGGGCTTTTCAGCTGTAGCCTACCATTAAAGTCCAAGTTTAGTTTTACTATAACCAAATAGTCTCTGCCTTCTGATAAAATGTTCGACATAATAGCGTCATACAGAATAACAGCATAATGTTGTCTACTATTGATCGTACTAAAATGCTACATAATGACTGTATAGGCCTACGTGTCCATAAATAAGACAATTATATTAGACCATTACAGGAGTCTTTTGTGTCGAAGTTTCTTCTATTTTTTGCCTGTCCAAACGTTGACAGCAACACACAATAGCCTATTGTAACATCCAAGAAACAGATAGGCCTGTAGGGAATAGTAATATATTGATATAGATGTGAAAGGATGCTAATATTTTCAATACAAAATCAATGTATCCTAGCCTTTTTCTGTTTTAAATGAATGTAACGTTCACGGTCATACGCTGACAAAATAACAATCAGTTGTTTACACAATCTGATGGATTTTCTTTTAATGCCAGGATGTTTGAACCTTAATTGAAGCCCCAGTCATGGGTTAAAGGTAACATAAGGCAACAGGTTGAATTCCGAAACACATTGTCACTGAAGTCTCAAAGACCTCAAAGGCATGTATTTATTATTGTTCTAGTTTAGCAAAGAGAGAGACCCTCTGCTGCACCTGCCTAAAGGGATATTTACATAAAAAAAAAACACCACAGTCAGGAGTCAGTGCAACCTATGTGACAGGTAAACCATAACACTCACTATAAGCTTCACCAAATGGACTTTGCATTGTGTCTTTCTTTTCCCCCCCAGATCAGCAATGAATGCTGTAACCACCGGATCTGGGTGTTTCATGACAGAGTAGTGCTCAGTTGTGTAAATGTTGATGTTTTAGCACATTTCAACATGTCAATAAATGAACACAATGGATTAGTGTCATGTAATGTGCATTCGATTTATACCATGTTTATCCAGTCAGGGAACAGTTTATACTGAATATGGAGCTCTTTCATTTGCAAAGTTAGAAGTTTTGATTTAGGTCTATCAAAAAATTGTACACAACAAAACCAGATGAGCCAACATATTCATAAGTGTTGATATTAGAGCAAAGGTTAGATTGGTCTCAATAATAAGAAATTACACATATAGGAACAATTGTGAGCAAAGGCACTACATGTATTTGGCTTTGTAAAAGACATAGCGCCATCATTCTCTCGTGTTGACTTCGGGTTTAGTTACACTTCAAAAGCCTTTCTGTTTGTGAATATGGAGGAGCTGTTCAGACAGGCAAGCTTGCAGACGTGTGTGTGTGTGTGTGTGTGTGTGTGTGTGTGTGTGTGTGTGTGTGTGTGTGTGTGTGTGTGTGTGTGTGTGTGTGTGTGTGTGTGTGTGTGTGTGTGTGTGTGTGTGTGTGTGTGTGTGTGTGTGTGTGTGTGTGTGTGTGTGTGTGTTTGGCTGGGCTGTGGTGGTGGGGACGCCTGATTTCATTGTTGAATGAATTGGAAAATTACTACATTATGATCTTCCCTTGCTGGCATTACAGCTGAAGATTGTAGACATTACTTCTAATGTTGAAGCCAGTGGGACCTTTATTATGAGAGTGTTTCTGTCGATATCTAAGTGCAGAGCTACGTACATTTCAAGGCTGAATGTCAGATAGACAGTCTAACAGTGTCCCAATGGAGAGATAACAGCAGGCTTTGGAGCATAATCATTCAGTAGGTTCCCAGGCTATTTCTACTCAGTACTATACTATGCAAGAGCTGAATCTTAAAGGTGCTCTATGTAGTTTTGAGAAATGTGAAAGTTTGAGAAGTGTACAGATTCTGTGGTATATGTTCATAACTCTATACACAAACTGCCCTCAGAGGAAAAATTTGGTCCCTGGAACACTGTTTGAAGATAAAATGCGACTCGAGAAGTTATGGTGGCGGGCTCGCAACAGTGAAACCGTAACTCTCCTGGTAGCTTTTTTTAGCTCCAAACAGTGTTCCAGGGATCAATTTTTACTTTAAATAAAGTTTGTGTATTTAGTTCAGAAAATCTAGCATAGAATAGTTTCACTTCTCCAACTTTCAAATTTCACTACCAAATCTACATAGTGCACCTTTAACTTTAACCTGGTAAGTATCCCCTAGGCTAACTCTTTTTTTGGTAGTGTATCAACAGTATTCCACCTCCAATCCTTGGCGAGGGTTGTAACCACAGATTTAAAGGACAGCCACAACAAATGTCACCACTGATGTTTTATTGGACAATTACTCTGAGTGAAGTGTAAAGATTCCAATGCCTTTTTTGACTTTGCGTCTCAGGCATTCCTTTATCAGTTCGTCTCTGAAGGTTTGCAGCTAAACAAGCTCATACAAGTTGATGGCGTTGATTCAGTTTTATTGCTCAAGCTGTATTAGGCAAACACTGTCCTGAGGCATCTCACTGTAGGAACGTCCATGACAGTGTCTGCTCTACAGAAGACAACACTGACAGCAATAAAGCAAAAAGAATCAACAGAAAAATAGTTGGAAAGAAATCATAAATGTCATCGGACCACTTCATCAGTTTAAATCAGACAAATATCAGATGAAAGGGGGGATCATTCAAAGAACTATACTATTTTGACTCGCTGAATGCCAGAAAAAGGCACCTCTTTGTGTATTTAGATTAACCACTTTCTAAGAATTAAACAAAGAAATACTTTCTGATTGAAACTGCTTCAGGTTACAGTCTCTATAAGTCACAGTATATGTGGATGAATGAATCATTCATCATATGTGGAGACAGAGCAGTGGTTGAAATTCACCAAATAGTGTTGGATTGACAGTCGAACTGTGCATGTTCTTTACCAGCTGAGCTAAACCAGCACCCTGAATCATTAATGGTTTGCTCAACCGACCAAGAAACAGGTAGATCATGATTCATGTTCATGTCACACTTCAACAAATTAAATTCAAATTTTGACTTTGAAGTTTTGGTAAAATGGAAAATGCAAAAAGATATTTTGTCAACTGAAAACTGAACTTATTTGAAGTTTGAAGTGCTTCTTTTGTTAACATTAGATTATAAATATACTAATTTTAGATCCACTGTTTTTATTTTTTTAAAGTTTTTTTTTTTAACCTTTTTAAAGTTTTTTTTGTACCCCGTCTTTATTATCCAATGTCAGGTAGTTCTTGGCATTTGATTATCTTTTGGGTCTCTTTTTCATTATTTCATACTGATATGAAAACACTTTGCACATTTATTTCATAAACAGGAGCCTAGGATGAGATGTCTCACTTTCAATTTATTTAGCGTTTATTGGTTTTGACTCATAAAGGTCAAGAACATGTCCACTAAATGGATTTTTACAAGTTGGATGATGTGTTTGAGTTTGCTTGCAATAATTGAATTATCGAAATTTTACACACTTACTTTATGACAATGTGCATATACCACTGGGTTCTGCATACACATACACTGACCATGCTTTAAAAAATACCATCATGTTCTAAGATTGTAGATTTCTTGTACAATCATACATTTGATTTGATCCATGTCTGTGTAGGATTAAAGCACATTCTTGGCTTCTCCTCCTCTGAGGTTTATTTTCTGGAATGTTTTAATCCTCAGGTTGAGTTTCAGGTCTGCTCATCGCTGTGGCTGACAACGTGATGCAGATGTAGCTAAACTAACAGTTTCAAGTAAAATACAATAAAAAAAGTAATATTCAGATGTATCATTTAATACATCATGTCCAACAACAATCACCTAAACCTGTTCCTTTTAAGGCGGTGTCGTCTGACCCTCTGTACTTGTGCACACATGCAATCATTAACCCATAGTAAGTGTAGCATCTATTTCATTATTTGTATTATGACTCTCTAGTTTGCTTCACTGAATTGAAGTAAATTAGAAAAGTGGTAGATTAATCCCTTATTCCTAAGCAGGGGTTTCATTTTAGAGGGTCACAATTTAAAGCTTCAAACATAAAAAGCAGAGATCTGAGGCACATGTCACTTTGCTCTTTGTCAAGGTAAATTATCAGTGATACGTACATCTGGTGCAAACAGCTCTGCTCTCGTTTAAAGTTTTCAAACTGCTCTGAAGTGGAGGAGTTGAGAAAACATAATCATCTGGACCATTCAGAATATAACTTTTGTTGTGTCAATGAGTCAGGTGATGGAAATGTTTGTATAATGTATTGGTATAGTTGATGAGTAATTCTGAATGTCTGTATTGTAGGGGTGCGTCATGTGAGTGGAATAGATATTTACACGCCAAGTGAGGTGGAGGCGGTCAACGGGACAAATGTGAAGCTGAAGTGCACCTTTACATCCAACCGTCCAGTGTCTCTTCAGTCCGTCACAGTGTCCTGGAACTTCAGATCCTTGAATTCAGGATCAGATGAGTCGGTGTGTAGAAACTGATTTTATTTTTTAACATATATTACAAACATATATGAATGTTTAAAAATGTGTTTACTCTATTTTCATTGTTAACAAAATCCAGCCAAGGCTTCGACTGAGCTTTTAACATGTTTTTAAATGATACTATATTTTGACAGTATATATTTGATTTTCTCATCACCTCTCAGTACAAGCTCCCTCACACTCATACAGAATTCAAATACAGGCAACAACAGACAGAGAATAATAAAAAATTGGGGCTGCACATAAGCACTGAACTGGCCCTCGCACCATTGTGCATGTCAGGGCGCGGTCACACTGGTCATCTGTACCGTGCTGTACCCAAGCACGATTTCTCCCCCGCTGCGCAATTCCCACGCTGGCCGGCACGGCCCGCGGTCATACTGGCCAGGACTAACCGTGCTTAAGCACGATTACCTCTTGTACATAAAGTCGTAATACAACACATGTTGTCAGTTTACAAACAGGCGGACGAGAAAGAGAGAGAGAAAGAGAGACGCGCAGTCGAGTCCGCGTCTGCACATCAGAGAAAAACACAGAGCATTACAGCTACTTTACTGACTTTGCAGCTTATTTTAAACCATTTTAATCAGACACAACCATAAATAAATAAATAAATAAATATAATAGACGCACGGCCAAGTCCATAGGCGAGTCTGCGGCCTCACATCGGAGAACAACACAGAGAACATGACAGCTACTTTGTGGCTTATTGCGTCATTTTAGTCAGATAAAGCCATGAAACTCTGGATTTCTCCATAATGAAGGCTGTCAGCGCTGTGTACCCGCATGCTTGTGCTCGTGCATGAAGTGTACCGTGCCAAAGCACACCTCTCCAAAGTATGCCAAGGAAGTGTATCGTGCCTGAGCACGATATGGAGCGGTCACACTGGTCAAACGAACTGGACTTTAGGGTTGGGCACGGTACGGATGGCCCGTGTGACCGCACCCTCAGAGTTTTATGCTTGTTGGGGTTATGGCACAGCCGCAAAGTGTGCTGCTGCTGCAATGTGTTTCAGACACACCTTTAAACTATCATGTCATTTAGACACAACATACAATGAGAGCATTGTGTGTAAATGTAATGTGAACTGACTGAAGCATGTCACGCAGGCTTACTGTGTCTGATTAATA
Organism: Labrus bergylta; assembly: GCF_963930695.1. Taxonomy (NCBI): domain Eukaryota; kingdom Metazoa; phylum Chordata; class Actinopteri; order Labriformes; family Labridae; genus Labrus; species Labrus bergylta. Next base: position 11,507,470 of record NC_089208.1, read on the forward strand.
GGTAGCAATATAACAAATATGCATATTTGGTATAGAGATATTATCCAAACAAGTAAAGTCTTTGGCAGTTTTGACCCTGTATGTTTGAGTAACAGTAACTTCCTGTTTCTTGGCGAAAGATCACATTTTTGACAAGCCACCATGGCCATGGTCCACTTAAATGCCCACTTAAACTTCAAGTTGGATCAGATGAACCTCATAGGAGAAGTTATTTTAAGAAGAATGGCAAAAGATCAAGTTACACCCCCAAATTCCAGTTCGTTTGACTAGTGTGAGTTCTCCGCAGCGTACACTTTCTTGGCCCTGGCGTGGTTTGAAGAGGTGGGCTTCAGCACAGTACAGTTGCTCATGCTCATGTGAGTTAGGAAGGATTGAGTAGTAGCTCATGTGTGGGGCAGGTGCAGTGTGTTGTAAAGCACCAGACAAAAGTTTTCTCCTTCATGTCCCTGGAGGACAGAGTCCAGAAAGTGCTCAGTACAGCATGCTTCACTGCCTTGGCTTAGCAGAGCTCTCCATCTGCATCACCCCTCGCACCTTAGCATCAGCACCCACAGCTGGCCTCAACTGCCTAGGTAGAGTTAATCCCAGAAGGAGCCTTAAAAAGGTCTACTTTTTAATCAAAAATTCAAGATGTGGGGCGCTGGTGGCGCAGTGGTTAGTGGCAAGATGTCAGTTTTCATGTTGAGATTATGATACAGAGCCAAGAGGCCTTTTTGTAGGTCTTGATAAGATTCATAAACCCACCAAATTAAGTTTTGTAGGGGGTGTTAATGAGCCATTGAGCCAATCCCACTGACAAATTGGAGCCATTTTGCACTCTTGTGCATCCCCCCCAAAGTGGTTGCTGAAAATCCTCTCTAAACCAAACTTTTAGTCAACCTAATGAAAGGCTTAGGACAGTAATGACAACAACTTATCAGACCTGTATCGTTTTTTGTACCAGAGGGTAAGCATTGTAATTTCTGCTGTAAAAACAGGCTTTGTTTAATGTAATGTGTACGTGACATCCGGGCTCTTAGAGCCAGCCTCTCGCGGACACTCTATGAACTGCAGGATTTTGCACATCTGCATTGGCTTCATTTTTCAACACCAGACATTACTGCTTGTTTAAGACCCATTGGATGACATTCTTGGTGGCTTGATGTCTCTGGTGATTCTGTATATACCGTTTATATCAATTCAATGAGAAGTAGCTGTAGTTGAACCAACCAAAGACACAGATTTTTCTTGTACTTGTTTTTTTTTTCCAAATTGTATCTCTGTGTGTGTGTTTGTGTGCCAGGTGTTTTACTACCAGGAGATGCCATACCCTCCCCAGCATGGGCGTTTTAAAGGCCATGCAGTATGGTCAGGAGATATTTTGAGACGCGATGCCTCCATCACCCTGCATGAGGTGCCTCCGACCTTTAATGGCACCTTCATCTGCCAGGTGCGCAACCGTCCAGATGTGCACGGCAGTAATGGAGAGATCGTCTTCAGAGTCGTCAACAAAGGTCAGACTGGCAGCTCTGAATGCTTGGAGGGCCTATACATTACCTAAAATAGAACTTACTCTACATAATTTTGAAGAATATAACACCAACAAACAGAATTATTAATCATTCAAATCAGGGCAAATTAAGAAATATTAGGGGTAATAGAATACTTCCTTGTGGTACACCACAAGTTATATTGACTGTGTTGGACATCTGTTTCTTAAAAAATAGTTGAATGCATGCAGCAGGAAGTGAAAGACAGAATGTCTTATCCCTGGTAAATAGTTATTTTATTCTGATGCTATCTATATTTTGTTATTTCAAATTACTCAACATACTGCACTTAGATTTCTCCCACTGTTATCTTTCATTTTGGTTCTTGTTGCTTCTAGTTTCCCTCTCTGAGATCGGCATCCTGGCAGCAGCCGTTGGAGGTGCCTGTGGTGTTATCCTCATCCTTCTTGGTATCTTTGTGGCAGTGAGGTTTTGCAAGAAAAAGCACATGGAAAACGACATTGAGATGCACACTGAGGAGTCGAAGAGGAAGGACCCGACTGTGTGGTGAGGGCCAGACATCTGGAGCTCCTCTGCTCCTTTTATTCTGGGGGCTGGTGTGGAAATTGGGGGCTGGTAGGGTACACTCTGCTGGAAAGGACAAATGAGATTTGAGGGTGGAAAGGCTCCTTTTTCTTCCATGTTTGTTCCTCCAATGTGAACCTTAAATATTATTGCATTTTATTTACTTCAGTATTAGAGATATTGTGCATCACATTTGCAGCTTATTATTTTACCAAATCTTTATTCACTTCTGTATGTTTCACCAATATTTGTCAATGATTGTAACACTTAGTTTTAGTCAGAGTTTTTAAGCTGTAAAGTAGGAGATGTGAATATGGAGGGATTTCGAACAAAAATTATGTCCTCAATTTACAGCAGCAGTTCTGACTGCATCTTTACATCATCAAACAGAATCATAATTGACTCTATCCCGATAAAAGCACATAGAGCACAAAATACATTATTCCGCTGCTGTGAATTGAGTTGTTTCCTATCTTTTGCTTTCTACTGAGGGTTTAACTTTTAAAGCTTTGCAAGATAAGAGCAGATATACTTTTTCTGGGCAATACCTTCCCTTTTCTTCAAAAACTGCTGTTTCACAGTATGATCCATCTTAGGCTGGGAATACATGTGAAGAATTTTCCAAACAGAGACAACTTAAACCTGGAGAACCATGATGCGGTGGAGAGATGCTCATGAACTGATGTCTTGGTCGTCTTTGTCCACGGGTGGGAGCAGCTCATAAAATCTCTGTGGTACTCTTAACTGGGTTTCTTTCAAGCTGAGGTTCTTGTTATTGTATTCTTTTAAGCCTCTCTCCCTGTTTATAATGGAATGGAAGTTGTTTTTTTTGCGAACCACTGTGGGCCCTTTGTTTGCTAGAGGTTTCAAGCCTCCAGGTATCCATGAGAAGACTGTCTTACTGTCAACGTGTGTTTGTGCGTGTGTGTTTTCCGGGGTTTGCATCAGTTTACCTGAAGAGGCAGTTCATCTGACAGTAGTGACGAAGGAGAAAGAAGCGGAGAGTTCAGACGATGAAGAGTCTGAACCCAGCAGTGGGGATGATGAGGAAGAGGACGGCCTTGAAGATGACGATGATGATGATGATGATGATGACGATGATGACGATGATGACGATGATGACGATGATGGTGGCGATGATGGAGGTGGTTTATTAGACTAGATTGATTAAATGTGTTCTTCCATCTATAGCATCAGGGCTTATAAATCAACCTGTTATGTAAGTTATTGTACATTAAATGTATCATGGTTATTGAATAATACAGTAAATACATTACAGTAACATTGATTTACAATTTACTATTGCACTCTTAACACTTTTATTCTCCCGATGGACAGTAAAAAACAAACAAAAAAAGGCATCCAAATCAATGACACAGGACCAGTACTGTCATTTTTAAACTTAAAACCTACATTAACCATAACCCACCAGCAACCCGTCAGACAAAAGTTTGGTCAGGGTCACTGATGATAATGTTATGCTAGTAGAAGCAGCCTTCAGCTGCTAGCCTGAAGTAGAAGAGAGGTGCAAGCCACTACAGGTGTCTGTCATGTCTGCTAACTTCTTTCCTTTTCTCTTTTTAATTTTAAACTTTGAAGTTAATTCCAAACTAACACTGACTTAGGTGACATCCCTTATTTCCCATATTTCATGAACCTGCATCTCCAGCCTCAAGAGACTTTGTGCAACGTATTCCCCTTTCATTTCTGTGTGTTTTTTGGATATGGATTGATGAATGTGTGTCTGGGTGATTGTGCATTACCACTGGAACTCTGCTTATTTATGCTAACTCACTGAATAACAAATCAGCTGTTGTTAGGAATGTATTGCCTTAGAACAATGTTTGGAAAACTCGTTCATTTTTCGTGCCGAGTAAATGAACTATACATTTTTTAAAGAGGGAAGCCAGTTTAACTTGGCTTATTGTTCAAAACACCACATACCAGCAGACAAGTGTCTAACCAACTATGTGATTGTTAGATTAATGCAACAGCAACTGTTTGTTTAAACTGTATAATCTTTTATTTTTTACATTTTTTAAAGAAATAGCTTCTAACTGTGTCTTAGTGTTTAACTTAATGAAAGTCCAACATGATATTTTTGAGTGATAATCAATGCTACGTGTTTACTACAATGGCAACATTGCACAAGTGATTATGTACATAGTGTAAGATATGCAGAACTTTCCACTGTTTAACTCAAGTCTTAAAATATCTTGTGAACAATTGTGGAATAAAGAGTTGTTTTTGAAACAGTAGGTCAGCTCTTGAGGTGAACAGTTTGAGTGGGTGAGTGTGAAATTCCAGTGATCAGCCACTCCTTTACGTGTCATACACAACAATGTGGCACACACTCCCTGGACTCAGAACAGGAAAGTAAAACTCAGTTTGTTCATTTCACTGCCAAAGTCAGTTTGTCTGACTGTGGATCCACCTCTGTCTAAAATGAGTGGATTTGAAATCATCTCACTGGGCCTTTTGTGTTTTTGTAATAGTTTGAAATGTTTTAGCATTATTAACACCTACAACAATGAAAATGCAGCTTGCAATACTTTGGAATTGCTCAAATAAAAGTTGAAAATCTGAATGTGCTTTTAAGTATTGTGAAAAAAGTGTGATCATAAAAGGACTAATAGGCATGAAGGATGTTACTCCCCCTGGTGGTTTCATGAACTCACTTTTTTTATACTCCTTACATGAAAGTGTTTTTTTCTGTTGACTTCAACACAATCAATGCTTTCACTTCCTTTTCAAACAAACGAAGACTGAAGCAGTTTCTGAGTCAGGGTCATGTGGGGACCTGTCTGAGAAACAAGCTTGTGAAAAACCACACGTAATTGTTGACTCTTGCTTTGAGTCCTAAAATGTATGTGTCTAATGGATAGAAAATATGTTTTGTCTCACAGGTACTCTGTATAAATATAACAGTAATCTACCATTGTCTTTAAGGGTCTATGTTGGGTACAAAAACTTACACTTTAGGTCAGACTCATTAAAAGTCTATAAATTGTAACTTAACTTCTTCAAAGGTTTCATGATGGCCTGCAATAATAGTTAAGCATATTGCTTTATTTAACAAGAGATACATTTTGATAAAAACGCATCAAATGTGAGACCTATCAATGATAGCTAAATATTAGTAACCCTCTGACCCCCCCTGCCTACAGGTTTGCATATAGAGTTTTGTTTTGGCCGCCTGGTGTGTGTCACTCAAATGTTCCTCCTCTTTTAGGTCTGAAGGTCTACAGGGAAAAGTCTGAATCTTAAGTAGCCCCAATTTTTGCCTGTGTGTCTTGAAAAATGTTGGGTTTTCTGGGTTTTTCTATATTTAGGTGGTGAACAATCTGAAAGTTATTGTTAGCTTAGATGGTATCCTAATGAAGTAGTAGCCTACAAACTGGGGTTGTCTCATTAGCTGCTAAATGCTATTTGTTCTCTGCAGCCGCTTGCATGAGTGAGATATAATTATACATATATTCATTTAATCTAATTTCAGTCAGTTTAAGCTACAAAAAGCAGCAGTAAGATTGTATACTGAATGCAAGGTTAATAAACTTGGCCTGCAGTGCATTGGTTGTAGCCTACTGTTCATCTTGTACAACAAGAGAACAGAGAGGCCATGTTTGTAGTCTTCTTTTTTTTTTTCTCTCCAGACATTTCTCAAAAATACTGGTTTTAAAATGTTGAAAAAACATTATTGAACTGATCTTGAATAAAAGGTGAGTAATGCAACACTTACAACCCCACCAGATTGTCTTTGTTACCCTGTGCCTGAGCTAAAGCATTAGGTCAGAAACCCCTGAACATCAAGACTGCTCTTACTAACTGTAAAGTACAATAGTGTCTCTGTATATACAATTAACACAGATCAATATCTAGGAAAGAGTGCTGTTTCTTTTATACTCTGAAGTGCTTTTGCTCAGTATTTACTTGCAGTAGAGTATACTACTTTGAATGCAGCACTGTTACTTGTAATGGAGTACTTTACAGTGTTGTAATGGTGTCTTTGTAGTTTTTACTCAGAAGTGCTAGTAATAACATGAATATACAGTAAGAGCTGGGACACCATCTGTCATTGTCTATTTGCGTCGAAGCAGCACACAGTTTGCTGCAGTGCGAGCAAGTGACACCTATGGCCTCTTAAAGCGAAAATGCACACTAATGGCTTCTTTGAATAATAATATGAGAAGCACACTAATGCAGATCTGTACACTAAATACTATGTGTTCATGTTAATGTAAGCAAGACTGTCCATGCGCACATTCGGTGCAGCTGCAGTTGTCCTGTAAGTCTGCAGCAGCACCCTGTCTTTCTGCAGCATAAGGCTCTTCTTCTTTTCTTTTTTTTTTCTTCTTGCAGTTTTGGAAGACTTCCCACCACTGCTGCATAGACACCCCGGTGGAGGGGCCTGGAGAGGAGAGCGGTGAGCATCCTGGACACATCATCTCTCAGTTCGAGCCCTATACCCATTAAAACACTCTGCACTCTGCTTACTGTCACACAACACCACGCGTCACCTACTTGTACATGGGCTTTAGATCAGTGTTTATTGCTAGTGGGAAGTTTTTTTCAGCCCATGCAAACTCTCATTGGACACAATTTCACACTGTCCATTCGAACACGGGATGGATTAAATTGGTAGATTATCATGTTAGACAGACGATCATTACGCCACATTTATCAGCAAGTAATACATACTTTATACTTAATGCAAGAGTAAAACACATTTCACAGAATTAACACATGAAACTATTGTAAACTTGTCTGTAGCTAAAGAGCCTGCCTATATAGTCTGTACATTTACATAATAAGCATTGCAATGCATAGTAGATCAGTGTTAATACTTGCAGATTAAAAAAAGTACAGCTACTGCCACTGACGTTTATTCTGCCAGTAGTTTAAGAAATATCAGGTGCAGTCCTCCAAACTTTACCTTTTCTTCTTCTGCAAAAGAAAACAAAGCACTGTTCTTGAGGCAGAGAGAAAATGCCAGAAGTTTAAGTCCAAAACGGATGTGCACTTGTCTGCTTGTCCTCAGCAGTCGAACTGTACCTCGGCTCAGATGGCACTGTGTCACATGATCTCAGTTGCATCCTTCCCAGCACTCACAGTTCTCCTTCCCTCCAGCAGAAAACTCCAATTAACCTCTTCCAACCCTATTGAACTCAAAACAGCCCAACCACATTTACTGTAAAGTCAAGTCCCTGTCTATTTACAGTAATGGAGTTTGGCAGGTGTGTAGCCTTAAGTGTATTAATGCAATATCAGTCATGACTAAAATTGACTAATCAAATCTCAAGAGTCTGACTGTAGCACTTCCTCTGTTGCATCCTGCAGTGAAGAGTGCAGACATGTGATGTCCGTCAGCCTTTGTTGACTGATGTGTTTGTGCATTTATGGGAAAAATGACTGCAGACATACTGCATCATATCATAACGCACTTTAGCTGCATCGCACTGATCACAAGAGAGGAATGGATGCAGCATGAGGCACATGATAGTTTGACCTTCAAGGCATTGAATGAGAAGACGGGACAAGCTTTAAAGTTGAGTTATAGTAAATAAAATCTGCACTTTTACCTAGTCAAAGCAGAATAGAGAGTTTTGATACCTGAAAGGTGACGTTATCCGTGAAACAACATGTCTATTTATGAATGGATCATTTTGAGTTGGGAGCATATGTCGGGGGCCGGCCCAGGGGCTGCATTACACAACCTCCTCCCTTCTCAAACCTGCACTGCAGAACTTCTCTCTGATCTCCACAAACCCTCTGACAAAAGTGCCTGAGTCTGCATACACGCCCCGAGTCAGGAGAGGGGGAGGAGGAAGAGGGTAAGGAAGGGAGAGGGGTTGTTGATGGAGGAGAGAAGGAGAATAAGAGGGATATGAGGAGGCAGGTGAGGGAGGGGATGTAGAGAGAGAGAGAGAGAGAGAGAGAGAGAGGGAGAGAGAGAGAGATGGCATGCAGCCAGCTGAGAGGACAGGGAAAAGTTGTGAGGTAGCCGGAGGGACGGGTAGGGAGAAGAGTCAGCATCAGCAGGGCTCTGCTGAGGAGGACTGAGAGCAGCCACTTTCCCCCTCCACTCTCTGTGTCTCTATCTGTGTCTCTGTTTGTCTCCCCCCCTCTCCTCTCTCCTCTAATTGTATCCTGTCCATGCTGCCGATGCAATGTGGCTGTCTCTGCAGTGAAAGTACTGGCTGCTGCTGGATTCTCCTTGAGTGAACCCTGACTGTGCGCAGTAAGCGTTTGCCGCTCCGCCTGCTGTCCTGTTCGCACTGACTCAGCTGTGCAGGCAGCCGGGCCGGCCTCTGAGGGGAAAACACCGGCTGCAGGAGCAGGTAGGAGACACACAACTAAAACTGTACTTAGCTTACAAATCATGTATCTTGTCTCAGCTTTACCTCTTTAACATTTATTAGAAAATAAACTGTATGCATGTGTAGAAACAACCATGTTGGAAACACACAATATATCTGTCTTGAAATGTAACTTTTTCTGTGCTGCGTCTTTGTTTTCTATTAGCTAAATGTCTTATTCAAGATTGCAGTTGATTAACTTTTTGCCTATCTCTTTCTCCTTTTCCTTTGCCCTCTGTCTCACCTACAGTCCACAGGAGTGCTGAGGGGGCTGCCAGTCAGGCTCATCTCCCCCTCCCGGGACTATACAGTACTGTAGGTGCATCATTGGAACGTGCCTCCTTTTGGGTCAAACAATCCAGAAAGCAGCTCCAGATTGAATCAAGTCTCAGTTGAGGCTAAAGGATATTTTGCTGTCCGGAGCTCGGGCTGGATCCTGCTGCTGCTGCAGTCTTTTTTTTGGAGCACATCTGGCGGTCATGGAGGTCCAGTGGGTTGGGGTTGAATCCCCGAGGCTGGGCCCTCCGCAAAGAGCCGTCGGCGTGATATTCTTAATCCTTCTTGGTAATGTCAATCTCTCACTCTACGTCACCTCATGCCACATCTGCAAAAGCATCTACTGCTGCCTTAATCATATTTTTTTAACTTTACAATTGTTTGATTTTTCCTTACTTCGTATGACTGGTGCCAACATAACATATATTAGTGCTGCTATGCGGAGCTATGATGCTGTAGCGTTTCCAAACCTGACATTGACCTTCATTTGCTTCTGACCTAGTTTGCTGTTTGATGCTTTTGTATTTAAGACATGTGTCAGCACATTGCTGATATACTAGTGACAGGACTAGATTGCAGTGATGAAGTATTTTTGGAGGTTGTGTGTTACATCTGATTAAAAAAAAATGTGCTAATGGTTCTCAAACAAAGAATGAACAAGGAAGAAAACGAAAGTTGGTTATCATGTCTATCCCCTAAATGTTGATGCAGTCTAACAGTTTTATATGCCTATTGATCAGTATTGCTATGTGTTGGGATCGTATGTCCATAAAAAGGAACTGTCAGCCGAATCAAGCGGCCCCTGTGGTGAAAAAGCTGTGTCAGACTGGGGCCACTTAAAGCAAGGCCCTGCCGTTTGCAGCATACTGTGCATCTGAAATAATAGACAGCAGCCACTCTCAGACCTGTGTCTAGATATGATATTGTTTATCTAAATAGATTGACACTTCGAATTACACACTGGTTGTAGCTATTGCCAGTTACAATGCTTCAAATATAGAGTTTCGAGTTTGAATACTGGATTTTGTTTTCCTGAGACAACATCAAATCAGGTATCACCAATAAAGTGATTGATTTTACCTCTGCAAAGAAGTGCAGAGATAATCATCATCATCACTTGTAAACAGTAAGTCACAGATGACACTGGTAGAGAAGTTGGCTCTCATGCATTTAAAGCCATTATCTCATCAACGTTTAGCCTAATATGAGCAGGATACATTTCATTTGTTAGTCTATGTATGAATCTATTTCTCACTTAATGTACTTCCCTATTTGGATTTTCTTAACCCACCTGCTTATAGGTGTGGAGCAACAGTGCAGCACACAGGCATTAAAACGTTAAACCTCTATGACATCATAGCCTGTGACATTATGCAGGAACTGCAGACTTTAAAACTGCCTTCAGTTCAATGCTAAATATTAACCTCTGCTTGATCTCTACTTCCACATTTGCCAGCATAAACAAATGTATCAGTGGAATTTTGTTACCAGGAACACAACTTAATGTAGTCTCGTTAAAGATATGTATTGCTCATAGTTGTTGTCTTTGCAATTAAGAGCATTTTAGCCTCTTTTAACAAAAACTGCATGGTAAGATTACTTAAATTAATTAATAAATTAAAATGCAGGCGCTACGGTAAAAGAGTAAATATTGAAAGCATCTTAGCATTATCCTTTTTACATCACATTCATTTTCCATTGTGTAATGCATTATGTGTGGTTTTCAAGTGACAACCTCCGATGTTGAAAAATGAAGCCAATGCGGAAGTGCAAAAAACTGTAGTTCCTCCAGTGTCCACTATAATGGCAGTTTTGGCAGCAGAAATTAACATGTTTACAGCCTGGTCCAAAAAACCATTTAGGCCTGATTAGTCAAAGCCTTAGAACACACTGTGCAGGTTTTTTGTTGTTGTAACTCACTGTTTTGATTTGATGAAGGATATGAGTTCTGCATAATTAGGGCAGTGACTGATCTGACTGCAAGCGGCTGCATTGTAGTTTCTCAGGAGGCTTAAGGCCTAAGCTAAGCTCCAGCTCTTTGGCTTTTGTTAGGTTGAACAGAATTTAGATAAAATCAGCACTTTAAATATGGCGTCCACCATGGATCAATGGGTGACGACATTGAGGCTCCGTCCATGGTTATGTACAGTCTATGGGTGGTTTAAAAACTTTATAAGCAGTGAACAGTTTGTTTTATTTTGGTTTGCGTTGATGTGTATCTTTTGGAATTTGTTTCTCCAAAGAATTTAAGTATACAGAAAGATATGGAGAGAAAGAGCAGGTGCCTGGTAGTGCACTGAAAAGGGGTTTATAAATGTGATTTAAGGATCTCTGGCAAATCTGCTGCAGTGATCATTGATCGTTACATTTTGGCCTCCACTAAAGATTGTAGGAAAGAAAGTTCTGAATGTTTTTTTGTTGTTTCTCAACCATTCAGAGCTGGTCCTGTTCTCATTTGCAGTAGTATGTGTCGCCCCACACATCTGACCACTAGTGAATAAGATACATTTTTGTCCCTTTTAAACCTAACCTAAACCCCCTTTGTTAAAGCTTCGAATTAGTGTTGTTTGAAATTCTTCATCTGATGTCAGGTTTTTTTTTTTACATAACAGATGTTGGTTTTTATTGTGCTCTAGACAGCTATTCGTCAATCAGATAATGCAGTCAATCAAATTGCAATAGAGAATTTCCAAATAATGTGTCAGATTTATGTAGCAGATAAATAACAAGATGATGTTCTAACAGCAGAACGTCCTGCTCGGTATGTTTCAAGTGATGTTTGGTTGGTTGACCTTCTTTCATGTTCAACATCTCCATCAGAAAATACAAAAAAAAAATGAGCCAGGCTTTAGTGTTTATATATTTAGCATATACCACTTTAAATTGGGGAGCACATATTCCTGTATTCATGAAAGCGCTATTGTTTTAAGGTGACTTATGTAGGTTAGAAACTGGAGCATTACTGGTCTACTTTTTTTTACTGAAGCACTAAAACTTTACATTGCAAAACAAAACTTGAATTGGTAACCACAGAGACAACGGACAGGAGGCCAATGATATTTGTGTGTTGTGGCATGACTATCAAGGATCATGATATGAGAAAAAAGGTTGTCATTAATTGCTCTGTTTTTTTGTTCTTGTTCTTTTGTTAGCAGGTTTAATAACAACAGTGATAGAAACATTATATTTTGTTGAAAACAAAGCCTTCAAAGAGGCGATGCACAGAGGGAACACAGAGAGATATTGACTGATGGAAAGAATTTGACTTACTAACATTTTGTGAAAGGTTGCTTAAAAAGCCGGAGTGACACGGAGTGCATGCAGAATGAGGCTGGAAGGGTGATGCTGTTGCTCTCTCGTCACCGTTTTTGCAAGCTCACTGTGCTGCAATGGACCAGCTGAGGAACAGATCGGACAGAGAGAGTTTGGGGGGGAAAAGCACAAATTGTGTGAGAGAATAAATCTATAACTTAATGCACATATTGTCCTCCTATGCCTTGTTTCACCTAACCTGCTGTTTTAAGCTATATTGTTTCTATTTGCTGCAGTGGTGCCTGTCAGATGTTGACCTTGACCACGTTGTGAGAACACAGCGTGCACAAAAGAGAGAAGCAAAATCAAACGAATGTACCACACTGTGCAGATTTTTTTTTTTTTTTTTTTACTGCTGCTACTGCAACCATTCATCATTTTCACATGTCAGTTTTTTCCTCTCTATAACCTCTGCATCTGTGTAATATAGCTCTGCTTCGTGCAAGCAGTTTCCACCTCACACACTAGATGGAAGCATTAAGCACAAAGTGTTTAAGTGCTGTAAAAGAGGGAGGGACAAGAAATACAGTGCAGTCTGTCCTTCACTTGCTGCCATCTGTCTGTCTGTCTGTCTGTGGTCCCTGGTATACAGTTACAGTCTCCACATAGGGCACAGCAGATTTCATCCTCTGTTATTCACAGTAATGTCATAGCAAGGACTTTAAGGTACCATGTTACTAAGGGTTTGACGATAGTATTCTGAATATCATGGAGATGTCACCTGATGGTCAGTAGGAGCTGTGGTTGATTGCTAAACTCATACATTATTGAGCTTATTATGCTGCAATACTGAGCCACTTTATGGGGCTGTACTACATTTTATACTTTTATCATTATTTATTTCTTCTTAAATTTGTATACCACTTAATTTTAGAACATATCTTTTTGTAACTACATCTTGGTTCAGAAAATCATTTTAATCAGAGTGACTTTTAGGGAGGCTTATGCGTGCCTCAGTGAAAGGACTGACTCTAGTCGTAAAGTCCCTTGTTTTCTTTTGACATTAAGTTAAAGTGACTACAAGTAAAGCAAACAATGATTATTGGGCACAAGCGGCAACCTCTGGTGTTGAAAAACGAAGCATTGCAGAAGTCCAAAAAACTGCATTTTATCTAGTTTCCACTTGAAGCTGGCTCACGTACACACCACATACAAAAATGTCTCTTTTTTCATTAAAAATGAACATGTTTACAGCCAGGTACAAAAAAATGATTTTGGTCTGATTAGTTATTGTCCTCATGGGCACACAGTGGTATAGTGCAGGGTATACGCAGGTATACAGAGTAGGGTATACCCACTTCTTAATCCCCTGGGATTCACACCATTGATTGATTGACAATATTATGTAGTGTGCTTTTCCTAGGACGATAACGGGATGACCCTCCTTTCTCTGTCTAATTGGCTGGTAAACATTTACTAAATATGCAAGAGCAGTCTTACATGTCACAGAGGCTGTTTATCCTCTGCAGGACGGGACACACAATAAACATTTGGAGTAAAAAGCAAGAGTATACCCACTTCTTCAAGCACACACTGAATTTTGTATTAATGCATCTGTTTGGATTTTATGAACAATACAAGTTATCTATAGTTAGGAGTGAGACTGACCTAACTGACAGGTGGGCAGCTACAGTGTAGCGGTTTGTCAGGAGGCTTAAAACCTGCCTCAGCTTCAGCTCTTTGCCTGTCATTAGGGTTGTCTCAAAGTTGCGCTGCAACAGGATTTCCAGCATGGCGACCACCGTTGATGAGCCGCCAGTGTCCCATGCAGTCATCTATGGATGACGTCACACTTTTTTCTTATCTTTGAACGAATGTTTTGTGAGCGATAGCGATTGACAGAAAGTGACAGTGAGGGATATTTCACTGCCACTGCAATAATGTCAACATCTTTATTAAAAGGAATCAGTGATGAATCATCCTCATGCAGGAATCTGCCTAATGTTATGCACCATCATGATGATACAAAAAATAAAAAACTGTCAATATTTAAGAGCACATATACTTTTAGGTGGGGGTTAATCCTTATTAAGGGGAGCCAAACTACCCTGGCTCCCTGTAGTTTGGTGATTTAAAATTGTTTTCTAAAAATTACCCCAAAAAAGTTTTAAACAGTGATTTTAAGAAATGCAGTTATGAAGAGATATTGTTTCCAGTCTACTGGAAACAGCCCACTTTGGATTTAGAGATCTGTTTATGGACAATTTTGGAAGTGGTATCAATATCCTCATCCAAATCAGGGCGAGTAAGCAGATACAGTATGTGCATATTAAATTATTGAACTATTATTTTAAGGCTGACTGACTTGTACTCACTCACCAAGATGCTGTAATGTAAAGTCTTATCATTTTGTGTCTCTTTTCCCTTCTCCTCAGGCGTGTGGTCTGCTCAGGCGCTTGAGATGTCTGTGGGGAAGATTAACCAACTGGAGGCGGTGAATGGCAGCACGGTCTTGCTGCCCTGCACATATGCCAGCTGTATCGGAATTAAGAACCTCTACTTCAACTGGCAATTCAACAACAACGGTACCATGCAGAAGGCAAGAACATCGTAATAAAAAATGATTCATCTTCAAGTTTTGGTCACGTGATAGTTTTGAATGCTTGACAGCTTGTTCATCTGGTCAGGTGTGTGAATCGGTGATTAAGGATGAGGGCGTGGTGCCAGATGTGACAATATTTCGAGAGCGGGTGGAGTTTATTGGGATGAATAATCACAACAATGTCTCCATCCTGCTGTGGAACATCACCTTCGAGGATGGTGGCAAGTACACTTGTTATGGAAGCAACCCCAAAGAGAAGGGCAGGAACCATAGCGCCATCTTCACCCTGATCGTGGTGGACGAGTGTGAGTGCCTACTTTTAAATCTATACTTTTCATGTGTGCTGATATATGTGAGAGGGAGGTAAGATTTATTTGTCATTTAATTTAAGACCTATTTTGATAAGGGTCTCAAGGTGAAATGGTAGCTAGGTGTTTATATGCAGGAGACATAGGCTTGTAGGAGACATAGGAGACAAACCCATTATTCCTCAGCCTGTTTTGGGGACATAAATATGCAGACTTATTGTCAAAACTGCCCAATGTGATGACAACTTTACCATCATGAATCATAAATGTGGTACAACTCATTTGGGCTTGCTTTGCTTATGGGAATACTGAATAGAAACTAATAAACACATTCCTAATAAACTAAACACTGACTATTGTTTAGACAGGATTTAAATCTGGTGACAGTTAAAGCTAGGAAAAGCACTCAAACTCACTCCACTAATGCATGTCCACAGGTCCTGTTTGTGCGTGCGAAGCATCTCTCTCAATAACAGTATAAACCAGAATTTCCCTGAGTCCCTTACTGCCATTTGTGATGTCACATTGTAAAGTGTTTTTTGAATACTATGTGACCTTTAATAATAATTTGGCTCTGTGTTTTACCAGTATCACACCCTCTCAGACTGAGGTACATTTTAAACATGAAGAAGCAAAGATAATAGATAGTTTGTAACTCCGTCCAGAAGCATTTAACATCATTAAATCAAGAAATTAATGTGCTCAACTGAAAAACTGAAGCCCATCTTGCACCTGGGCTCCCACTAAACCTTGTTTTGAGTTTAGTTAAGAGATTGGTTTTTATCTGGCTTTAGTTGTAAGTACATTTGAGTATCTTCTACTAGCATTAAAAGTTTATGGAGTGTTTCCTCATGATCTTACCTCAAGGGGGTGAAAAGAATTAGTCTGAGGATAGAATCCTTGTGAAACTTCATGAATAACTTGGGCGCACAACTTTAATGTGTACAAAATGTAATAGACCTTGTACACAACCAGCTTTAAATCACCTCACTGCAGTTATTTTAATGTCACAAGAGTACTAATCTATAAAACAGGGTGTGATAGTCAATTGTGTTAAGCTCAAGTTAAGTTCTCTTTATTGTAATTTCAACCATACACAAAGTACACAGTGAGACAACATTTTGCACCTCCAGAACAAAAAGAGGTAGGAATATAAGATTAAATGCAATGACAAGAAGGTGGTTATAAATATTTAAATTAGTAAACAAAGCAAAGTGGATCGAAAAACAGTTAAAACAGTAACAACAATTTTAAAGTGACTAAAACATGTAAAGTGGCAAAACAAATAAAGTGGCAAAACAAATAAAGTGGCAATGCTAAAGTGACAGTGGCAGAGGTCGTTTTTTTAAAATGCAGACCAGGGCTTAAATTGCTTCGGATCCTAACTGAACAAGATCCGGCACCTACCATATTGGGAACTATTTGATTGGACCTTTGGCTGTGAGGTTTGCTGTGTGTTGAAGTGTAAAATGTTCTGAAGTCGATGCGAGCTGCTGTTAATACTAAAAGTATTACTAAAAAGTGTTTATAATCCAGGGTTTTCAAATTAATTAATTAAATATTAATTTGCGCAGCACATAGAATGACTTTATGATATAGAATGACATTTATCAACATCAGAGAGAGTGCGACAGAGACAGAAGCATGTCATGATTCTACGCACTTCTCTCCAGTTGATTTTGAGCCATTATTGTGAAAGCTCCGGGGGGCCAGAGGCTCTGAGTATTTTTGATGTATTCAGTGACTTTTTTGTCTCCTCCTGCCACGCCTGAACAGCACTCTCTCTGTGCTCCGGGACCTCAGGGTTTACAAATTAAGTACTGATGCAGACTATCATCAACTGATACTGATACATATGTATGAAAGGCAGGTAGTATATACAGTATAAACAGTATACATTTATTATATATAGTGCAAAAGCCAGTCACTGTGTGTTAAGGAGTTTAATGGCTTAGGGGGAA
The DNA here is from genome assembly GCF_963930695.1 of Labrus bergylta. Classification (NCBI taxonomy): domain Eukaryota; kingdom Metazoa; phylum Chordata; class Actinopteri; order Labriformes; family Labridae; genus Labrus; species Labrus bergylta. The sequence goes on from NC_089208.1 coordinate 11,524,279, forward strand.
GAAGCTATTACACAGTCTGGTAGTGAGGGCCCGGATGCTCAGTACCTTTTTCCAGACGGCAAGTGAGTAAAAAGTTTGTGTGAGGGGAAGGAGAGGTCAGCAACAATCCTGTTGGCTCTGCTGAGGTGGCTTAAGTGGTAAGCAGTTCTCTCTATCCTCTGTAAGGTTTTGTGGTCTGTGGTGATGCAGTTTCAGAACCGGGAAGTGATACAGCTGCTCAGGATGCTCTTTACGGTCCCTCTTTAAATATGTGGTGATGATGGGGGGTGGGAGGCGTACCTTCTAAAGCCTATGAAGGCGGTATTTGCGCTGCTGTCTTCTTTTGGTGCAGTGCAGCACAGTCGTGAGTCAGCAAGTTGAACAGTAACGGGCCGAGCACACAGCCCTGAGGGGTACCGGTGTTCTGAGTGGTGGTGTTAAAGGTGATTTTCCCGATAGGGACTGACTGAGGCCTCCAAGTTGGAAAGTCAAGCACCCTGTTGCAGGGGTAGGTACAGTATTCAGGCCTAGCATGTTCAACTCGGTCAGTTGCTGGGGAATGATGGTGTCGAATGCTGAACTGAAGTCGATCACTTAATGATTATTGGTGTCAGTGCAGCAGGACACAGAGGAGACAGGAATAGAGGTGGACATCAGACACATAGGAACAAATGCACTGCTCAGAGAGATGTTGTAGATGTCAGTGAGTATATCTGCTGGTCTGCGCATCCTCTGAGCACTCTGCCAGGAATGTTGTTGGGTCCTGCAGTTTTAAGTGGGTTCACTTTTTGCAGAATCTTCTGCAAAAAGCGTCTGTAGTCAGACACAGAACCTGGTCATTTGAGGAGGGAGTGGACTTCCTTGCTGGCACATTGTCAGGCAAAGAAGTTGTTCAGTGCATTGGGGAGAGAGGGAGGGAGTGGACTTCCTTGCTGGCACATTGTCAGGCAAAGAAGTTGTTCAGTGCATCGGGGAGAGAGGCATCGTTGTCACAGGCGGTTGGCAGCATTCAAATCTAACTGGGCATAACCAGTCTAAGTAGTGAGAAATCCACTCTCCAAAGTATTTTTGAGATTATTTGTAACTTTCGACAGCTATTTCAGGGCTTTGGAGAAAATACTAATTTAAACCTTCACTATGATAAAGGAACCAACTTGTTCCTCATGTTAAAAATAATTGTGATACTTAAATTGTTATTTTCACCTTACAATGTTTTCTCTGATATCTTGTTAATGTCAACAGTGAGGGTGGTGGACAACACGCTGGCCACTATGATAGCCTCAGCTGTGGGCGGAGCCATTGCACTGTTAATGGGATTCATGCTGCTTAAGAACTTCACTCTATTTGTTCTTTCCAAACTTGAAGAGAAAAAGTGAGTTTACAACCCCCTGTATATTTATATTATATTCATATCAGCAGTATAACCATTTCACACTGTTTCATCAGAGTACATCGTTTGGCTAGCTAAGTTACTGTACATGCTGAGGTAGATTTGAGGTGTTCCTTTGAGCTTTTATGCATGAACCGTTATAATTCTCTTCTTTTTTTCACCCCCTAATTGCAGTAAGGAGTGCCTTGTAACTTCATCAGGGATCGACAACACAGAAAACGGCCTCTCAGGATCCAAAGCTGATTCAAAACCGACACCAAAAAAGAAATGAGAAAGTGCATGTGAACACAAACATATGGGTACTCGTATTTATATACCTTCTTTGCATATATTTGTATATGCACATGTCTTTGCACACATGTCCAATCATTATGTTCATGTTGAGGTACTCAAATCTCTGCCTGGCTGTGGCCTTCAAAGAAAATGAATATACATGTACACATAACTGTGCAGATGATATACAACTGAAGAATGTGCAAATAATGAGTTCATTGATAATGATTTAAAATATGCATACAAATGTGGAAGAAAGTATAATTGCACCTGCCAGAGACACTTCAGATTGTCATTTTTCAGTGTGTTTGTCTTCTATATTTACATCTCTTTTCCCAAATGTACACTGTCTTAGTGTTTCAGCGAGCTCACTATACCTTAAACATGCGAAAGAAGGAGGAGATTTTAATTATTGGCGGATATCTGGTAAATCTAATTATTATTATTTCTACTGGAACAGTCGCAATCTGATGCATTCTTAAAGCAAGACAAACAAACTGAATGTGTACTGGTATTTATGGTTTTGTGTTGACCATTAGATATTTGTCAAATACCACATTGGTATTACACCCAATAAGGTACAGAAAGGCCTTAAAAAGAGCATTTAGAGTACTTGGGGGCTGCTTGTACTGCTTGAAAATGAGTTTTAATTTTAGGGGTTATACTGTGAGTATAAATTCAGTGAAAGCATTCATGTTTGAGATCAGTTCAAGCTATGAGTCCCTAGTAGATGGTTTCTATTTAAACTCAATATATTAAAATCCCATTATGTGCACATTTTTGTAAATAATGAGGATGTTTGTACAAATTTGTGTGTACATGTTATTCCCAACAATGTGTTACGTAGTTGTATATCATGTTTGCATGGTCGCACCCTTTTTCAAGTTATTTGCAGCCCTTGGTATGTCAGTGATTCTCTGCGGCCACAGCCAGAGTACATAACAAATTGACTGTTTTCCATTCAAAGGGTAAACAAAAACAATGTTTTTAAGTGCTTGAAACAGGGATTAATGCAATGTAGTTACAGCTGGGCTGAATACCTTTTCAGAAGAAGCAAAGTAACCCTTCAGTTATAGAACCAACTCAATCAAATTGAGTTGTTGAATTTACAGTGTTGTCCAATCATTTCAAACAGTCCTATATCACAAGTACTGGTCGACTTGTAACTACTTTCCACAGAACAGCTACTGTTTTTGTCTTAATTATTCCAACAATTTTTAAACAAACTGAATTTGAAAAAATGAATAAAAAGGATTGCTTACAACAGTGGTTCTCAACTGGTCTAGCCTCAGGACCCGCCAACACCTCCTTGATGAAAAATCTTGACCCAAAGTTTCTAAAATTTTCAACCTCTCAGATTTATTTAATGAAAAATAGGTTTGGACCTCAAATGGAACAAAATGTGACAAACATGTTTTAAATGTGCATCATGTAATTTAGTGCATCAATCATTTAAACAGTTTTTATTCCAGGCACAAATTCATGACCCACTGAAAACCGCTTTGCGACCCATATTTGTGTCCCAATCCACCAGTTGAGAACCACAGATTTAAAGAATACAAGTGTATAAGGATTCAGCCCAGCTTTTCATGCTGTATCTTCTCTTTGCTTGATATAAACACAGGTGCCTGTTAGTGCTTCTCTGCTCCTCTGCCAGCGTGGACGACTACATACTGCAGAACAGTTTGCAAAACTCAGCAAACAGTAATAACCCAACAAGCTTCTCAGCTCAAATGATAGACGATCCCCTGGAACTTGCCCCCTAAACTCCCCCCTTAGAAAATGTATGACCCTCAGATGATGCTGCTTTTAAGACAAATAACCAACGCATTTAAAGCATGTGCTACATGGGATGGGACACACTTTAGACACAATGCTTGAAAAAAAGAAAAACACTTTTTGGGGAAAAATAAATATGTCTTGATACTAACACTGGTAGTGTCAGCTCAGAGGTCAACTGTAAATTCCATTTCTATACCATACTAATTTCATCGTGCTAACCCTGGCTTATGTTTAGCACTATTTAGTGATGCAGCCCCAGATACTGTTAGCCTGGATCAGACTCAACATGTTCCCTTTGCTTAGTACGTGCCTGTTGATGTAAATGGCTAACATAGGACAAATATTCATTCACCCAGTCTTGCAATAAAAATCTTTTCCAGCTGCCATGCAGTGAAACGATAAACCTGGTGGACCTGCCCATGCATACAGTAGGTGACACATAAGAATGGGATTGGGCCTCAGGCAGCAGGCTGAGTATGGGGGCTGTTGTTCAACTTTAACTCCATCCAAGCTGGCAATAAGACAGATAAGATAAGTGATACTGTCAGTGGATCCCACTGACTGAAAGTGCCAAACAGGAAGCAGCTGTGCTGGGTATCACAAAAAGATGATTGTATCTGCACCAAACTCAAATAGTGAAATACAAATTCACCTGTTTTACAAAATACAACTGTTGCACATTCAAGCCTCTGAATGTCTGGCTTTAAAAAGAAATACCTCTGGAGAGTTGTACAGGTGTAAACACTGTGTAAAGCTGTATAAACGTACCTCTCAGTTCCTGCAGGTGTTGAATGAGTGCTATGTACAGTGAAGTATGAATTTCTGCTAATTTTCTGAAGTCTTTGTTGTTAATGTTAATAATAATGTGCCTCTGCATTTAAGTGACTTTAGTCTTTAGTCGCTGGCTTAAAGCAATACCATAGAGGACGTTTGTTGGGCACTTTAAACAGATGTTTATTTTTGTGAATGTATAATCCAAAGCAGTGTAGGTTGATGAGAAAAAAACAAAATGCTAACATGGAGGTTTGATGGAGTGTTTTGGTTTGAAAGGTCACAGGAAAAGGATAGTATTTGTTTCTGAATGTGATGCGAGTCTTGTTGAAACATAATTATAAAGTGGGGCATTCGTATTAAATCAATTATTAACTATTTTTTTCATTGTTGCAGTGAGTCAGGCGAGAATTTGATACCAATCAATCTCTGTCTTCCTGTAAACAACAGCTTAGCTTAGCTTAGCTTAAAGACTGGAACAGCTTGCCTAGCTCTATCTAAGATCTACCTTAAGGTGTTGGTATATCAAATATTTATTTGCCTCTTTTGGGTAAAGCTGGGGTAGTATACTTCCCTTGGCTACCAGTATTTATGCTAAGCTAGGCTAACTGTTTTCTAGCCCCAGCTCCAAATTAAATAAATTAGAGTTTTCTTCTTCTCATTCAAATCTCAGCAAAAGAGAAATTTAAATTCCTTTCAGAAAAATTTGGAAATATTTCTTTGGGAAAAATCAATAGACAATAAATTCAGTTTTAAGAAGAATGACAGAGGACAAACATTTCTGAAAATGATGTGATACATAGAAATTATTGATATATTTGAATGACTGAAGACCATGAACGTTAATGATAGCCTATATGTTTAGTTTGATTTCAAAATGTCTGAGTGTACAGGGGTTGATCCCTGTCAGTTGTGGAATAATAAGACCTGATTTGTCTGGTTTACCATCTAATTGTTTCAATGAACTGAGAAAATGAAGCTTTTGGAGAAAGACCGGATTGTTTCAGCAAGGGCCTTATGATGAAAAGCAACTCTATGCAAACAACAGAAGTGAATCCTCTGACAGTGTTTCATACTGCACCTTTGAGTTTCCACTGTGACAGTTCTGTGAGCAATACAACAGTGCTGGATCAGGGAGGTCTGATGATGGGATGCAGGTTGAATGGGGAACATTCAGAGGGGAGCATGGACTGGACTGGAGCCCCCCGTACTCAACCAGACCCTGCAGAGTGTTAAGACTCACAAAGTCATTCTCCACTGCTGCTCTCTGCACACAAATATACAGCTATAAAGCTCTGGCTCGCTCTCAAATGATGTCTCCGTTTTCAACCCCTCATCTGTGCACATCAGCTCTTGATCTCTTTAATATAGACACATGAAATCTAATAAAGTTTTAAATAAAACAGTTGTGCTGTGCTATTTGTATCTATAGGATGACTTTTTACTGAACTTCCTCTTGTGCAGAGGGAGAAGAGCAGTGAACCTTGAAGAGAGAAAATTGTATATATGTTTAATATATGTTAGAAAAATATTAAGTAAAACACACAAAGTGCTCTCAAGGGTAAATGCACAAACACACATGTGCAACACAGCGCCTCTCTTAATCAATCAGGCCAGCTGGGAGGTCTATGATACATGTAAACGGAGCAGGAGTTTACATTGTCTCTGTGAAGGCCTGCTGACAAAGCATTGCCATTATAATGTGAGAAAAGTACAACTGTATTTTTCAGGAAAATAACACCTAAAGACTCAGATGCATGGAGGGGTAATTATTAAAAAGTCTTTATTTCATCAGGGATACAGACTCGTAAAAACACAACATGTTTCAGCCAAATGCTAATACTGTTCTGTCAGAACCATGAACTGCCAAACCAAATAGATTTTTCCAGTTGAGTTATTTGGGGTTGTTTAAAGTGGAATGCACCATGTATGATAGAGGAAGAGGGGTGTTATAGCTTTGTGAAATAAGAAGTGCTCAAATTGCATTTTTGGGGCATTTACCTCAAATGTGTTTTGATGTGTTTTGTAACTCTTTTTGCAGATGTGTGCATATTTTGCAGGGTGGGTTTTTGCCACTGGTTTAATAATTGATAACTAGTGTTATTGTCTATTGGTACCATCCACATACTATAACAGATGATACTGGAGGTCCAGCAATTACTTGTTGTTCTGGTACTTTGGTTATGGTTGTTGTTAGTACCTGTTCAAAGGAAGTGTGCAGAGCTGCAAGGGCCCAAAGTGGCATTGGGTAGATCCTTTTTATTCTTTCTTTCTTTCTTTTTTTTAAACTGTCTACACTTTTTTATGTTTTTTTGGGTGTATACTTTTTCCTCATGTTCTTTTTGCCAGGTCTGTTCAATACAAATTGCTGCATGGTAAAAAAAAAACATATTCACTCATTTTCTTTTTGTGCCTTTACCACTGAGCCATCCTTAAATCTGAAAGACTGATCGTCATTGATGCCAGGATATCCTACTGAACTGGGTCGCATTCCACAGTATGCAAATCAGTGTGATATTTGACCTTCTGACCCACAATCCTGAGTACAATGGAAAATACATCACATCAACAAAGCACCCAGGCAGCGCCAACTGAGCCACCAAGGACTGGGATGGATGAATGCATTGTAAGTATTACAGTTCATGATGCAGAATTATGGCTAAGTAGTATTTCCCTGTTTATGCTGTATGTACAGAGCATACTTTGTTTGTGCAGCTTCAGTGTCCCAGTGGGAAATTTGCCTTGGACTTCACAGTGCTCTGATGCAGAAATAACAAAATATCAAAGTACATTTATTCATCAAAATAAACTGAAGTACTTTTTGTGACCCTTTAGACATTTTGATGTCATCAATTTTTATCTCAGCTTGGTCCTAAATACCACAAACTTCTAATGGAAAACTTGAGCCTGAATAAAGCTTGACAGACATCGGTTTTTGCCAGAGCTGGATACAGACTTTTTTTGACTAGGATGGCCCAACTGGGACACTGACTAATGTAAGGGTGGCATGAATTTTGTGTGCAACGGACACAAATGAAAAACCATGTAGCTCCAACTACATAACTGCTCACAGTAGTGTACCTAAAACATCTTATATTCCTGTTTTTCTGTTGCTTTTTACTTTAAAATAGAAAATCATAGATTAGGTTAGGACTTTGGTTTGGCCCCTAGGTGGCCAATTAGATTTTTCTGCCCCTGGTTTTGTATGCTAGGAAGACAGAATTGCCAAAAAAAACTGCAGTCCTTCTTCTGGCCAGCAGGGGGCGTCACTGTTTTCAATTCTGAAGTCTCTTTCACACATGCAATGAACTCCTGAACTTGTCCAGACATATCCCTAAAAGAGCTGCATTAAAAAACAGGTTTTTTAAAAGTTGACGTGGAAATTAAATTAACTTTACCTTGCAAGCCCCTTAGCCAAAAATATGGCTGAAAATTGCATTCCACTTTTATTTTAATATTGTTTATGCAAATACATGTTGTATTAATATCAGTGCCAAAACAGTCATCATTACAGACAAGTTCTTCTCCCCCTGCATTGTTTCTTGGCTCGACCACTCATTTAACCAAATGGAATGTTTGGAGGAGTTGACAATGCTGCTGCCAATCTCCGGCTGTATGCAACAAGTGTGAAAGGACAAATCAAGGACAATTTCCAGAGGTTACAGCTTGCCTGTATGAAAAGTATAATGACATGATATCTTAATTAAAAATCTCAAAATTACTTGCTCTTGATTGCTTGCTCCTTGCTTCCATGCTCCTTATTATGCATAACTGTAAGCCCTAATTTAAGGGTTAGGGTTAGGGTTAAATTATTTCATTTACATCAAATACTGTGCCAGAGGAATCTCATCATAAAGCCATGGCTTCCTGCATTATGAAACCATCATAACTACATCTCCAGTTCCTCAACGTGGCCACATCTCTTCCACAAGGACATATAATACAATATAATATACAGTAAATCACTGTGCAGGAATGGCTTTAAAGTTGCTTCGCTTGTATTTCAAGGTCTGGCCAGCAGATGTCAGCAGTGACCTGTGTGTGTGTGTGTGTGTGTGTGTGTTGTGAACGGTTTGAACCTTTTCTCGGATCACATCGTCGCGGACCCTGAAGGCAGCTCTGCTGAGAAAAGAGAGAAGGTGCTGCTGACCTTTTCTTCAAGTTATTTAAGTTTAAAGACGACCACATTTTCAAATACCACGTCTACATTTTTACAACGTAATATTTATTGGTAGCTCTTAAGGCCTCAGGCTGATGTTTAGGTTCTGCCTACTTTAACGTCTGCAGAATGTTTAAACTTTCATTCACGTGACTCTATTTAACATTTAGAACAAGTTGATGTAAGTTTATGGCATGCAAATTAGAAAGCTATTAAGTATTAGTCGATACGTTTCATTTAGATTATAGACCTGGTTAATGAATTCTACTCAAAAAACAATTAGACATGTCTAATGTCATGATTTTGTTCATTTACTGACTTCACACATCATCTTGTTGTGAAGTGCTGGTGTTGGTATAAGTGAACAAAAATATAATGCAACGCCTTTAACAAATTCCATAAACGACAGCAGTATCAAATTCACTCCAAAACATCCTGTTATCTCTGCCATTATTTTGTATAGGGAGTTTCTCAGTAGCCTAAGACATTTTTTTTTTTTTTACTCTAAATATCTTCATGAAATCCTTCGAATACGGTCTTGTTTATCTTTATGCTGTTTATTTGCATGGAGGTTGTGCGGCTGTCGCTGCAGGAAATCCTCTTCCAGATCCACACCAGTATCCACTGTGACTTTTAATATTCTATGAACTGGGAGTGTCCTCCTCCTAATTTATGCTTATTATGCAGGAGAGCTGTTCACGAAGATGGCAGGGTAAATAAGAGAGAAATAGCGATGTATAAAGTTGTTCCTTATTTTTTTACAAGATTCACTTTAACTGCTTTGATTTACCTGCCGTGGTTTTACCTGCTGTGTGGAAGAGTCATAACCCACACCCCACTACTCTTTCTCTCCCCTCCTCTATCTGCAGTGCATTTCTGTGCGCAAATGTCTACGCACGTTTCATGGCTCCCAAAGACAAAGAAAAACAGTCATTAGTCTGTGATACAGCTCCGCATCCCTCTTTTAAATATCCAAACTCTCAAGAAACGACCTTAATTCATTTTTAGAGTTTTCTCAGCAGTCTGAGCGGCTTTTGTAGATCCAGATTACGCAGAGAAACGCGGTCATCAGGGGCGCACAGGTGGGAGCGCTCTCCAAGGTGCCAACAGATCTGTCTGCGCAGCTCCACCGCGCTGTTCTACCGGCACTTTGGACACAACTGGACTCAAATCCACTGCTCAGCTCAAACCAACCATCCGTTTGTTGTGGCCCGGGATCGTTCTGCGGTGTTCGATTATTGTAGGGAGAATGGATTTGTATGCACAGTAGTCTTGGGAGGAGAGGAGGGACATGGGCGGGGCTGAGGCGCCTCTCACTTCCCCTCCACGCTTAGCGGGGCAGCAGGGCTGGAGAGACCTCCGGGGAGCACAGTCGCCAGTCCAGCACGGAGACCCGCCTGGCCAAAAAACCGCGCCTCACACTTGCCAGGATTGCCAAATATTCCTGAAAAATATACCTGCTATTTATGGCATGTGGCTTGTAACTTTACTCCTGTTGTACTCTCTCCAAGAAGGTAAGAGAAAAATAAATTATGGAATTATTCTTCATCATGTACACTGACTGCTAGAGTCTTTCTGTTTTTAAGTTGAATGAAAAGTGATAATTAATCGAAATGACTGCATGTGGTGCTGTGTATGGTGTATGTCGCTGCTGCTTTGATCTTTCATTGCATGTCTTGTAATGGAGAATTGCTTGAAAATGATTCTTTAAATTAAAATGTAGAAACGCATTGGAGCTGAACAGGTAGAAAACCATTAAAGTTTAGGTATAAAGTGATTTATTTGGAATGTTTTGAGGTTTTTATGTGGTGGCCCGTGCTGCCTCAGATGGTGCTGATAGCACGGATTGTTTTCGCATTACCAACTCCAGTTATGAATATGTAAAATGGCTGAATAGGGAGAATGAGGTGCAAATACAGAGGGAGGGTGAGAGAGAAATGAAAACATGTACCGGCCTGCAATTATGTCAAATTTTCACCAATTTGATATCAAATTTCATCAAAATGTGTCACTCCTGTAAAGTTTTGCGGAGGATTCTTTTGATTTTTTGTTATCTCGAAGCTCTCATTGTGTAGCTTTTGCTAATTGCAGATGTTATTTATGCACTATATTTAGCACAAGCGCTCCATTCTATTTTTTTTTTTTTTAGGGTTTAATCCACTTTCTTTTAGAAGCAAAATTGTTTCCATTTAAAAAATGATGTTAATTAACAGGGCCCTTTTTTTTCGTCGGCCTTATTAGTCTAATGGCCCTGCACCTAAAAGGCCATAATTGGTGCATTCACATCTCTCCTCCGTAGCCTATTTAATTCATTTGCTCTCTTCAGTTTTTCTTCTAGTTAAATTGTATTTGTAGATTTTAAAGGCGCTCTATTTGTTTAAAAGGATTCGTTATTCCTTCTTGTTCTGTATGTGCAGTAAATCCCTGACCCTATTGCAAAGTTGATCTTGTGCTATTACAGTGCATTATAATAATCCTGTGCAAATCTGCGTCGAAAATAACAGAAGTTCAACACTGTCTCCACATGACAACATTTTATAGGCCGTTCTGTAGCCTGCTGCCTGCATGGAGCCATGTTTACATGTTGTTTTGTTCTTATTAGCACAGCCCTCGATGTGTTAATTCATTTATGAAAAAGTCTGGGATGTGGTGTGACTGGAAACAGAAAATTGGCTGATATTATGCTAATGCGTTGATTTAAAAAAAGGCCATAAAGTCTGTTTGCCATTTTAACTTCTGTCGTTTTCTCACTTGGATTGACCTTTTTTCTTAATGTATTTGCAAATCTAAATCACATATTGGCTCCATCTGTGTTGCATGTCGTTGCTGTTTATGTTGTGTTTCACCCACTTCATGTGTCAGTTATTCAATATTGACAAAAAGCAATAATTCAAAGTGAAGTCTGTGATTTCTCAGCCTCTCCGGGAATCACATTGATATACGCAAATTTATTTTACCAAATGAGAAACTTCAGGGGCGTGGGTGCGCATTATAGACTTGCCCGGTCATGTTCCTCTAATAGCGCACCTGGACCCCATGGACGTGGTCGCGTGTGTGCCAGCGCGTGCGTCACGGCTCATGTTTGTCTCTGTGTGTGTGTGTGTGTGTGTGTGTGTGTGTGTGTGTGTGCGCGTGTGTGTGGGCGCGCGCGGAGGAGGGGTAAGTGACGGGGGACACCCCTCCTGGTTTGGTTCTTAAATGGTTTGTGTGTCTGTGCGTGTGTGTCTGTATTTTTGTTATTTCTTCAACAAATAAAAATATTGATTATCTTCTATTAATTGAATTTACAAATCTCCTAAAATATTGGTTAGTTACATCAAAATCGAAGAATAATTTTAAAAAGTGTCTGTAATTTCAGCCAAAGAGGCATGTTCAGGGTGTGAGGTAATTAACAGATATTCAGCAAAAATGCTTGAGGGGCAGCTGACCAATTAGTGCACAATGCCTCTAATTTTTTTAGTCATTTCAGATATTCACCCAATTAAAGATGATTCATTTTGAATTTTTACTGGTAATTTGAGGTTTTCTTCATTTGAAATCCATTCACTGTTTTTTTAAATTGATTATTAATCTTTTTGACTTAAAGGCCTCCTGTAGGCCTATTTTGATCTTAACATTATAAAATAAAATAAAAATGAATGAAATGATATTCTTTTTTAACAGTATATCTTGCATTTTAAACTGTGGTGTGAAGAGCATTTAGATCCTTCACCTTGCACACTCCTCTCCACTGCTCATCCACATATAGAAATATGCAAACCACCCCCTTCCTCCCAGTCCAATTCCCTGCTGTTGCCTCTGCAAGGCTGCACAATTAAAACTGCAATCTGAGCTACAGTCACCTCTCAATGACAGAGGGCTGCCAATCAACAGGGCACAGGCCTACTTTTATAGCAGCTCAGACCTGCATGGCAGCATGTCCTGCAGAAACACCCATCATAAAAAAGGGGATTATAAATAAGACACCTAGCCCAAAGAGTGATTTTTGCTGCAACTGGTCATTTCAACAAATTTATTTCATGAATCTGAATCTTTTAAATCAAACGAGAGGAATCTGCTCCAAAAACAATTAGGTAAAGTCTCATTAAAAGGCCGTTGCTGGATTTTTTTTTGTCTCTGATCTACCCCTTAATCTCTAAAATTCCACAGACAATTTAAAATAACGACAAATGCAAGTTATGCTTCACAAATTAAAAATGAGAAAATATCTGCAGTCAAATTTGGATCCCTGTTGTTGCCAAATGGTGGGTAAAGCTGCTGAAATAAGACTGTCAGCAGGGAAATGCAGCTCATTTCACTTCGCAACTCGCCAATAGGATGTCTCAGCTCTGTCACCAGCATCCCTGCAATCCTATTCGTCCTTAAATCTATTTCACAACCAAACAAGATTACAAATGAGAACGGTTCTTTCAAAACCACAAAAAAAAAGATGCAAATTAACACAATCCACTGTAAGAAATGTTTGTCTTCTCAGTAAGAACTCTGTGTTACACCACCCTGATGCTAAATTAAACCAGACCTCCTTCTAAATTTGATTGGATGCTGGAGCTGAACATTTTTAGGCGGAAGGAGGGTGCGTTCAGCAAATGTCAAATCTCTGAAGCAAGTAGTTGTTTTTGTTGGATCTCTCTCTCTCTCTCTCTCCCCCCCTCTCTCTCTCTTTCTCTCTCCATCCATCCTCTCTTCTTCCCTTCATTGCTTCCTCTCGCACTAACTCCCCTCCCTCTCTCTCCCTCATCACTAGGCAGAATTAAAGGTTGGGGGAGGGGCTCTTTATGCAGACTGTGCTGGGACTTGTGATCCACAGATTTGATATTCACATTAAGAGAGAAACAGGCTGCTTTGATGTGCGGGGGTAGCAGGTCCCGGGGGACTGCTGAAGTAGCACACTTTTTTTTTTTACTGACACAGCACAGGCCGGGGGGTGGGAATGGGGGGGGGGTGGGGTGGGGTGTTGGTGTTAGGTGGGTGGGGAGCAGATTGTTGGGGACAGGGTGTACAGAAAGACAGTAGGTGAGGAGCGTTGATACCCCTGTGCTTATTAGTTAACCCAGACAAACCCCCTTTCTACATCTCCACCTTCTTACACAAGACCAGTGAGGATAATCCATAGGTTTACACCTTTCTTTTCCCCCCAGCCCCCCCAACATTCAACCAATATTCAATTTACACCCGTTCTTTCAGCACATCTCCTCCTTGTTTTATGTTTCCACAAACACTTTCAGTCCTCAAAGTTACAACTTTCTGTTATGGAAACACCTGAAGGGTGAGAGATATGAGGAGCAGACACAGGGGATACAGATTGACTCCTACTCAAGTAAAAAAAAAAGGGGGAGAGGTTTCTGACTTCCCCCACATGGCTGACAATCAGGCCTTGTTCACATCGAGTCTGACCCAACTTTCGACCTTTAGCACACAGGTTTTCTTTCTGTCACTGCATCCTATCAGAGATCAGAGGTGCTACCAACATGATTGTCTTCTGACACTATAGAATTAAGTTTCGGTGCACCAATGAAAACATCGATCTCACATCATAATCGATCGGCTCCCCCAAACTAGTTAAAGTATTATTATCTATGATGATTAATAAATGAACAGTGAAGTGTGAGAAAATAATTTAAACATCGTCAAAGCAAGCACGCAAGAGTGTTTTTTCACCAACCGGGTATATGTTTTTATTTATGTTTTCGGACATATTTATTAATTCATTTTCTTAAATAATTTTCAAACAAAATAAAAAAAAGAAAATGAGATATTATTGACATTTTTGGATATTTGTTCATTTCAATTTGTACACTCTTCATATTTTTGTTGATCAAACTGGTAGCAAAGTCATACTTGGTGTTGGCTAATATTCAAATCTGTGTAACAATGTTTGTTTCCAGACTGAAGGGTATCAGAACATCTATGATGAATTGTGGTGAAAATGGGGTGCAGGTACGGTGGTACCCCATTTCCGCGGCCTCAGTTCGACTCAGAACCTCATCCCTGCACTGCATGCCATCCCCGACTCTCCTCCTCTAAACTTCCTGCCTCTGTCCACTTTTCTATCAAAAAAGGCAAAAGGCCAAACATTATCTCAAATTGAGATAAGAATTTAAAAAAATGTCTTGTCAGATGAAGAAATAGAAAGACGGAATAAGAGATGAAGTACATGTCGAGGTATTGTGTCTCTGCTGAGGCACAAGGAGATTTGGGTGCAAGAATGTGTGTGTGTGTGGAGGGTTCTAGGTTTGTTTACCTCCTCATCACAATACAGTCCTGAGCGTTGTGTGTGTGTGTGTGTGTGTGTGTGTGTGTGTGTTTGCGCGCACACTCGCATCCTGAGCAGGAGGCGTAGATCAGCTGCATTATGCATGATGAAACCTTGCATAGGTTATGACTTGTGCCTCTCTCACATACATATTCATGCGTGGCTCTCTGGCAGGATGTATAAAACAGTGGCTGCGGCTCTGACAGACGAAGCTTTGGCTCCAGCACCTCTAAGTGAGGGCTGCGTTCCTCTCTGCTGTGTCTGAGCGGGGATGATGAAGCCTCCTGGGTGCAGGTGAAGAGCTGCAGCTTCAACACATGGAGCTCGCACATGCACAGCTGTGGTCAGTATGAAGCGGAGTGTCTACACACTGCTGGATGTTTGTGGTCAGAAGAAAAGATACAACATGTGGCGGAGATAGAATTATCTCAAGATGTTTTAAACACGAACAGGCCTCATTGATATGATAAAAGGGAAATCAGACTTGAGCTAAGTTGAAATTAGGAACATTAATCAGATAGAAGACCTCATTTTGCACTTAAAAAAAACATGTAATTGATTATATATTACTAATTCCTACAATTTAGGAGTTTGAACGATTAACGCGGTATTGATACTGATGCAGGGTGAAACTTCAGGTGTGTTGTAACAAGGGATGAACTATATATGTGCGGTGCGTATATATGGGCGGTTATGGCTCAGGTGGTTGTCGGTTGTCTCTGCAGCAACATGCCCGAAGTGCCTTGGGCAAGAAACTTAACTCCGAATTGCTCTGCTGCTTCGTCAGCGACATATGCATGTGCATGAATGGGATAAGTTACTTCTGATGATCACCTCTGCCATCAGTGCAAATTGGTGTGAATGGGTAGGTGTGGTATGCAGTGTAGAAGTGCTTTGAGGAGTCAGAAGACTAGAAAAGCGCTATACAAGCCCAAGTCTATTTAATATTCAATTTATATATTTATTTGATGCTGAATCATTATTCAGAATCATTTTTCAGCATCACATTATTCTAGATCCATCATAGTGAGATAATAACAGAACTATTGATCATGATATTTAACTAGCGAAAAATAACCTTTAAAATGATTACCAGTAATAGTTTCTATCATGTGTTGAACTTGGAGGGATAAGAATACCAACTGTTACCTGCCTAATCCTCACAAAAGTGGCTGTTGTACAGTAAGCTAGTTCAGGAGTTCAATGGTTAAATAATGATTTGACAGAGTTTAGAGTACTGAATCTATAATAAATGTTTTCTACGGTGTTTCACTCTCCAGTCTTATGATGCCTATCATGTAAAGTTTAAAAAAAAAATGTTATCAGGTTGACATTAGTGTGCATCAATATGCAGAACAAAAAACGATCAGGTAAATTGTGGTTACATTATCATGAATCAAGACCTAATATATTTTGTTTTCCTAATCTTGGTGGAAGAATACCTGAGCTGTTATATGAGTCTGCCTGTTCTGAACCAGTAGAGGTGATACTGGCTGAGTTAGATGAGGTACGTATGAGGTGGTGAAAGGTGATTTATTTGACAGAGTTAACATGATGAATATGTCGAACAGCCGTTAGTTAGACTGACTGTGTTAAAAGAAAATCAATTTAATCTTTCACATGGGACTAAGGTAACTTGTTTTTTGTTTTTTTTTACGTGTATCTGACCGAGAATTTAAATCAGTAAATAAAATGGAATTTCAATAAAATGTCAATAATTGTGGGGAAAAAATAATTTTTCAAAGTCCATTTAAAGTTTTTAGATTTTGTGACCAACAACAGCCCCAAACCCAAAGATATTCCGTTTATTTTGATACCAAATATAGAAACAGGAATTCTCTATATTTAACGGCCACAATCATAATTTCCTGATTTAATCGATTTAGCAATTATCAACAGATTTTTTTTTTTCTGTCGATCAAAAAAATCCATTAGTCAACTAATCGTAGCAGCTCTGCTTTGACGTTGGTATTCAGCTCAAATACATGTTCACAGTACAGTCTCTGTTGGTTACCTTCTGTTGGTTCATGTTGGATGTTTCAGGTATGCACAGGTGGATTGTGATGTTGGGACTGTTGGTTTCAAATGGAGTGGAAACTCCACCTGCCCAGCACAAACCAGACTGTGCCAACTGAGTGCTGGAGCATTACTTGTGTGAAACACTAATGTGCCAAACATAACCAAACAGCAGATTTTATAACTGATTTAGACACAATTTATACCAAATTTGGTAGTTAACACACTTGAATTTACAGAACTCTAATGCTGCCGTCTCTTTCTTTTTTCACTTTGAAGCTTTAAAACATATTTATCTTATTCAGCAGCGTATATCTCATTACAGCTTCCTGTGACAGACTCCGTGGTTTGGTTTCTAAATTTAGATTCTTCAGTGGGTCATTGTTGACGGGTTAAACTGTCCCGTAGTTTTTTATTTAGTCACAGCTTTCAAGTGCCAGCGCCACCATAGCAACCCACTCTGTCTCCTCCCAGTGTGACTGAGCGCTGAGAGCTGCTTTTGGAGTGAGTGAGTGTGTGTGTGTGTGAGAGAGAGAGAGAGAGAGAGAGAGAGAGTTAGAGTGTGTGTGTGTGTGTGTTTGTGTGTCATGTGTTGGCTCGCCTGGTTTTGACAGGCTCTGAGTGGTGGGAGTTTGCTCTGATCCCCTTTCTATTCCACTTCCCGCTCCATCAGTAGCCGTCCTCCCCTCACCCCCCCCCAGTGCCCTGGCCCCCCAGGCCATATAATCTCCTGTATGAGAGGTTCTCCTGCCGCCCAGCCCCCCCTGGCCTCATGCTCTCAGGGTGACCCCCTCACTCCTCCACTTTAGTCCTGTCCCCCCATTGGGAGATTATAGATATTGCAATCTTTAATATGGGCTTTATGCTCAGGGGCCATTATCAGTAATCTGCAGAGGGGAGGGAGTCTGACCTGGTTTTTGCAGCCCACCACTGGACTGCCAGACACATTTTCATATACCATTTATAACATTGTCCCCAGATTTATCAATCTCTAGTCTAAGGATCTTTGAGAAGAAGCAGGAATTATGAGCAAACATTCCTGGATGAACAAAAACAGTATCTAGGTCTTTATTCGATATGGGGCTGGTGCTTAGCGCAACATAATACTTTATACTGTTTATGTTGAAGATTGATTCTGTTCAGGTTTTTTTGTTAATGTTTCTCCACATCACACAGGGCTTTAAGACATGCCTTAGTAAAAACACAAACAAAGTCCACTTGCATTGGACAATTTTAACTTTCACTTTCACTTCTCCAGCAAGTCTCTTTTATCTCAATGTCACGGTGCTTCTCTGCAACAACCTTCAAAATCACTGTTTACACTTACACACGCGCACACACACGCACACGCACACACACGCACACGCACGCACACACACACACACACACAAAATCAATCATCACAATCACATAATCAATCTTAGAATTGAAACTTGTATTAGGAGATATCGTCGATGTCTGTGTCACAGCAGACATTTTTTTTGTTTCTCTTTAAAGTGAGCGCAAACTAAAATATGGTAATTGTAGTTTATCACATGAGAATTTGTAACTTTCTGTTTTATGTTCATGATTATCATTAGAAAAAATCTTATAGTCACAGAAAACATGCAATTTGGTGGAGCACAACCGCTTGAGTCAAGTTTATAGGGCATATTGCTAGCGCTTTACGCTATTTACTGACATTTAATAGACCAAAATATAAGGGAGTAATAATTACTTTGTATAATAATATGTACTTTGTTTACTAGGGGTAGAAAAAGAGGGAACTGACATGCAGGAAAGACTGGGAAATGATGTTCCAGTTTGGACCCGACCCCATAGCCCCCAAATAGGAACACAATAGCTTCATATGGGGCACTACCTAACTTATTTTCTAAATTCTTAAAGGCCAATGTTTTTGGCCTTTAAGCATTTATTGGATAGGACATCTTAAGAGAGACAGGAAATGTAGGGTGGAGAGAGTTGGGGATGACATGCACCAAAGGGCCAAAGTGGAATTTGAACCCTCGGCCGCTTGGACGAGGACCTTAGCCTATGGGGCTTGCAAAATATAAACTAGGCTGTCCGGAGCCCCAAACCTTATTTTCTTTTACCCAGATTCTTAAGTGGTCTGCTCCCCTTCTTTTTCACCCAGACCACAGTTTATGAATGATTACAAATACATACAGATACAGAATAAAACCTCAAGTACCACCTGGAAGATTTTTGCTCCATAATAAAATCATAATTATAAATTATTATTCCAAAATGGTTTAATTGGAGGCAGATTACTACATCAAAAGTGGGTTATCAATTGTTTCAAATTCAAATGGTTGTTTTCATCCATTTGAAGTTACATATTTTGACAGTCAACAAGCTGTATTTTAAAAGAAGAATAACCAATTGGTTTATTTTCTTTATAGTAAATATACACAGTACCC
Source organism: Labrus bergylta (assembly GCF_963930695.1). Lineage (NCBI taxonomy): Eukaryota > Metazoa > Chordata > Actinopteri > Labriformes > Labridae > Labrus > Labrus bergylta. The sequence continues at coordinate 11,543,322 of NC_089208.1, forward strand.
TGAGTGCTCATTTGATCTCTTTTCAATCAAAATCCTTTGTCTTAGTGTTAGTGTTTTAATCCTTCAGGAGGTTTTACTTTCTGTGCTGAACCGAACATTACCAGGGACTGTATGTGGGGGAAGATGTGTATCAGATGATATAATTTAGAGTCAGTTGTGGCATCCACATCTGTCGATCAGCATTGTCCCCCACCCCCCATGATTCATCTTTCTTATCTAATCTTTCTTATAAAGACCCCAAATTTTAAAGACCCCACCCCCCTCCTCCTCCTCCTCTCATTCCTTTCTCTGCTGGTACTGTATGTGTTTAATCTGAGTGCCAATGAAGAACATCTCTGTGTATCTAAGTGTGTGCTTGTGAGTGTGTGCGTGCCCTGTGTGTGTGTGTGTTAAATATGTAAGGAGATTAAATCGACTTAAATCTCTGCGTCTGGCATAGAAATTCCAATCACATAACCTATCTGTGTGCTCCTCTCTCTGTGCACACACACTGTACAGAGGTAACAGGCTCCGCCCTTCCTTCCCTCCACCTCCCCTCCACCTAAACCATCACAGGCTTTAGCCCAAATCCCTGGCTTTCTGGATCACATGACTTATGTTTGCAGCTGGACATTTGACATACATTTGTTATGATTATTTTGCTACACATTTGAAGGACATTCCTGCTTTGTCCATTTTTGTATCCATTAAAATGATGCCGATTGCTTTGAATCAGCAACAGTGGACTCATGTTAGCTTACGTTCATCCCTTTGTGTGTTTACAAGGCTCATCTCTGCCCTCTCACCTCCTAAATGATGTTGTGTCGTCCTTTTTTTTTGCCCCTGCAGTACACAGTGAGGATGTGGGCTCTACCAGGCTGTACTTTGTGAACGCCTCCCTGCAGAGGGTAACCTACTCCAGCTCGGTGGGGGTGTCCCTGCCCTGTCCTGCAGGGGGCACCCCCAGTGCCATACTGCGCTGGTACCTGGCCACCGGCGACGACATCTACGACGTGCCCCACATCCGCCATGTGCACGCAAATGGCACCCTGCAGCTGTACCCCTTCTCGCCCTCTGCCTACAACAGCTACATCCACGACAACGACTACTTCTGCACCGCCGAGAACCAGGCCGGCAAGATCCGTAGCCCCAACATCCGCATCAAAGCTGGTGAGAATAATGTGGGGAATTAAAAGGAAAAATTTGGGAAAGAAAACACAAGTGGTGGAGTTAAAGGTCAACTCCAAACATGACACAAGAGGGAATTCAGAAAAAAAAAAAAAACAGTCATGACAGAATAAAGTAGAGCAGATGTGATTGGCAGCTGCAAAAAGCCTTAACCACGCACACAATCACCTGCCCCAAAATAGCCCGCCTCGACCTGAACACAGATTGACCTAGAACACAGTCTGCAGAGAGAACATCTGCATCACATACTACAGTCGGACTCGGACCGCACTCACACCTATCTGACTGAGCTGTGGATGAACCACTGCACTTTGTACCCACATAACCCCATCAGCTCCATCTACAACAGTGTACCACCTGGTGGGAAGAAAAGCCAAAGGACCAGCCCCTACAAGACTTAGAATTCAGTTGTAACTAGAATGTAATTTTTATGACCAAAAAGAGATTAGGAGGAAAAAGAGTTATTATATAATTCAGGCCTCATCAACACGTTTGATAAGGGCCGTATAATAAAGAGGATCAGGAACTTGCAACTTCTTCTATCATTTATAATACGTTTGAAAAGCTTTAGAAGGTGTGAAAAGTAAATCAAGACTGCAATGATTTTTGTTTTTTTCGGTTTCAGCCACCTTCTAACCTTAAACAGGGATTTTAATAAATCATATTTTGAATCGTTAATTTTCAATTCAATTGCTTAATTTTCAGAAACACAACATTAGACCAGCAACCAGTAACATTTGATTTAAAATGAAAGTAAATGAAAGTATTAAAGCTGGGGTTCAAATCCACCCAGTGGCTCTTTTCCCACATGTCATACCCCATTCTCTCTCGTGTCCCAATTTCCAACTCTATCCACTGTCCTGGCTCTCCACTAAAGGCCCCCAAAGCCCCAAAATACAGCGAAAAAAAAACAAAAACATAATTATTTGAACAGTTTATCAATCAAATATATCACTTTCAACTTAAGATAATTTGATTACATATTACAAGACTTTAACATGTGATTTTAAAATTCATACACATTTTTTAAGCTTTTTAAAGCTTCTTGTTAAGGATAAAGATTTCACTAATAAAGCCAAATTTTGTTGGTATTCTATTTTCGGAGCGTTTGACCAGAAGCTGCCTTTGTTCCCATCATATTTCATTTCTCTCCTGCTCCTCTTCCCTTGTTCTTCAAACTGCTCTCTTGTGCCAGACTAAATATAGCCACAGCACACTTGTTTAATTATGTCTCATTAACAAAACTAATTGGTGCTTCCCATTGATTGGAGCATGTGAGGCTGCTTTAATAAGAGAGACCTTGTCTAAAGTAAAACTGTGCATCTGGGGGTTTCAGCTCTGTAGAAGCAGAAACATGAGAATTAGAGACAGTTCTATCAAACCGCAGCTAGAACAAAGCTACATCTGAATGATAGTTACTCTGCATCTATTGTCCCCTCCTCCTTCTTTCCATCATTCATTCAGGCCAGTCAGTCCCTCCCCCTTCCCTCCTGCCGTCAACATCTGTTTTCATATTCTGCCTCCCAACACCGACCTGAACTAATACTCATATTAATTCTAATACTAATACTAGCGCCAAGTTGAGGATTTGAGCCAGGACCCTGAGCTGCATGCCAGCCGGTTGCTGCCTTCATTCCCACATGACCCTAAAGCCCGGCCTCAGGAGGCGAGGGATTAGCAGGAAGCAAACATCCTGCAGCCAGCGGCCTCTGTCGGGCTCTAAGGCACAGGTTACAATAGGACAGGGCGCTTTATTTTGGAGGGTCAGACTAGTGGCCATGTTGTTGAACTTGCCCTTCCACTGAGCAATAATTTAATCTAGTTTGAATCACTTTTTCTGCATCCTGCGAACAACAGTTTTTAAGAAAAATTCCCATCAGTGTTGCTTCACTCTGATCTGTTTTTTCTCCTCAAGTGTTCAAAGAAGATGCAAATTTCCATGCAAGTGTTCCCCTCCTGCAGCACGAATGTATGCACGCTGTCATCACGTCTGTTACCAGGGAAGGGATTCCGAACCAGTTTCTTAGCAACCTTCGGATACGTCCTAGCTTTCATGTGATTTTTGCTAATGAGTCCCCGCTCATTGAACAGAGTGTATAATAATGCATGAACCTGCATAAACTGAAGCACCAATAACCCTTCAGCTCTGGTGTGTCCTCGTGAAGTTCTGCACAAAAACAGATCAGTGTTACATGGTGATGTCATGCCAAAGCTGGAAAATAATTTCCATGATTATCCTGCTTAATGGCGGCTCGCGCCATTTATGGTGAAAGCAGAGGCAGGATTAGAGGAGTTCAAACAATACACGAGAGTGGGACAGTCTTTCTGATGAATTAGTGTGGAGTGCTGGGGTAATTGATGAAAGGCTGTTTTTGCTCTGGAGTGTTAATGTGTTTGTATTTGATGATGTAAACATGAGTAGGTTATGGTTTTTGTCCAGAAACAGGACTAAAGCTGAATATGATTAAAAGGCCCGAGATATGAGATCACCATGGTGTTGTCAACACAGACGATGGATGATATTCCGTATTGAAAATCAATTTATTTGAAAAAAAAAAAAAAAAAAACATTATTCGAAAAAACCTTCTCCAACAAAATTGTTAAAATCAACAAACACCTAATATTCAGTGGTAAGTAGAATTGTTCTGAAACCTGGTATCTGGTGATACTGGTTTTTGTGTCAACCTCTGATAATCCACCAGAAAGAACTGCAGTGTGGTGCTTTGAGAGGGTGCAATGTTCGCAAGAAGTTAGCAAAATGTTTTCAATCACGGTTATTTTCACCGATTTGATTTAAATTGTTTTGCTGCAGTAGAACGGGGCACTGGAACAGTAAGTTAGTAGGGGGAAGACAAAATGGCAACGGAACGTTTCTAGCGGTTAGGAAAATATCCTGACATTTCTGTTTCCTAATTATCAGTTTTCAGGGAGCCCTACACGGTGCGGGTGGCAGACCAGCGCTCCATGCGGGGCAATGTAGCCGTGTTCAAGTGCCTCATCCCTGTTGCCGTGCAGGAGTACGTCAGTGTCGTGTCCTGGGAGAGAGATACCGTGTCCATCGTCCCAGGTAAGGCATCGTCTGAGGAATTTGGTTTATTCAGGGGTAGATATGGTTGTGTCATTTCAAAGGATTCAAGTAGGTCTGTGTGTGTGTGTGTGTGTTTATGCATCTGTGTGTTTGCGTGTTTGTGTATTTGTGTTTGTTTATGTGTGATTGTATGTGTGTGCGTTGATGCACCGCTGTGCTCCATGTTTGACCGAACTCTTAACTCGTGTCTTCTGTCTGCTCACTGTTCTGGATCACTGCTCTGGTCCTCCTCCCTCCTGTCCTCTTCTTCTTCCTCTTGTCTCAGTCGCTTCCCTCTCCGCAATCACTAGTTTTCAATTCTATCACATACAATCCCCCCACGTCAATTATTGTGATTGACACGGCATTACGCAGGCTCTCTTCCATGTGGTGTTACTACTGCTCAGTTTCTCCTCATCAGATCTATTTCTGTCCTCTCCCTGCTTGTCTCAGCGCCGTGTCCTTGAAGAACAGGGCCACAATTAGAGACACAGGATGTCAATAGGACTGAGACCCTACATTCATCTTCATTAACCTCATTTGTGTTCGTGAGTGTGTATGTGCAAGAGAAAGAAAGCCAAATGCAGTGTTCAGCCTTTCTGTCTTTTCGTCAGTCTTTTACATGATTATGTTATTTGATTATATACTGTGCAATGCATGTTTGAAATGTCTGCATCATTATTTCATGGTTGCAATAACAAAGCAGCAGAGAGGGATGGGCTATACAGTAAAGGAGGAAAATGAGCCAAAAGAGGAGAATCAAGGAGGGTAGTAGGGCAAGAACGGCCTCAGGTCCTGGCAGATGGTGTTTTATATTATATGTATGCAAAACACATAGACACAGTGTCACAAACACACATGCACCAAGCTCTCAGTAATTCACTATTTTATACATTCTGGTTTGATCCTGTTGTTTTTGAAGTGCTGAAGTGTTTTTAGGTTTTTTTGTAGTTAGCAACCTAGTAAAAGTTGCAATAATTAATTATTTTTTTGTTGGAAAAACCGGAACATGTCAGCACAAGTAATTCTCACAAGTTCTCCTCTGCGTGGCTCACTCACTCACTCTTTACACGGTTGGCCACAAACACAACATGGCTTCCTGTGATTTCTGTGCCTCTGTTTTGCCTTATCCTCTGTGTGTATATTTATGCTTCTTTATATACATAGTTTTTGCTGTGTACGGCATGAGGCGACTGTGTGTAATTAGGGGTATATAGGTCAGTTGATGAGCAGTGAGTGTGAAGATCAGATGTTGAACATGATGAGCTGCTCGCTGAACTCAGCCGCTTGTTTTCCTACTACAAAAAAAAAAACACAACATGGACTCGTGCGTTAATGTTCAACCTTGACCTCAAAATTCTGCCCTCATCAGCCAATCAAAACGGGCGCTTATCTGATAAACAAACACACTTTCAAAATCCTCTGCAGAATGATTTATAATCTGAGCATGGTAAAAGCAATCAAAGCATTCATAACCATTTACATAAATGGCCTTAACAGACATGATGAAAATGTGAAAATTAAAATTGATTTTGTGACTGAGCACTCTCTGCCTGTGAAGATGTGGGTGGTCGCTTGTCTTTGCCTGTCATCGCTTTGCCTGTCATCGCAGCTTGAAAAACACAGCAGGAAGGGCAGGAGGTTGATTATGACAGAGTAAATCTATACATACTTGTTTCTCTTTAAATAAGTAACAGTCAGTGTTTTCTGACATCCGTGTTTTCTGTTCAGGGTCATGAAAGGTTACAGGTCATCCCACAATGCACCAAGGTGTCAGAGAAAACTTGGACTGTTTCACGATTGCACGGGATTGCATGGAAATTAATTGAACTTTGTTTCTTGTATTTTGTTAAATCTCTACTGATCTGATTTTGTGGTCACATCCTCTCTGGCTGGGAAGTTTTTTTTTGAGTTATACAAATAAACAGGGACATTGTCTGCTGGCATCCACTGCAAACAAGCCAAAGAGCTCAACTGCCACTGACAATTTCTTTGAATTTTAAAGATTTTGTTGGGCCCATTGCAACAAAAGGGAAAATATCTGTTTAGTTTCCTGCAATGCCTTTTTAGCTGCAAACATCAGCACAAGGAAAAAGTGCCATAAAGCTTCATGCACTGTCCATTTAGATGTAGAGACAGCCTGTTGTTTCTGTTTTAATCTTCAAATTTACTTTGACATCCTTTCGAAGTATTTTTTGACTGATTGATATCTTTATATGTTTCATTGTGATAAAAAAGAGGACACACTATTAATCCAAAAATAACAATTAAAAAGTAACAAAAAAAAAGTTTAAACTGCAATATGCAACAAAAAGCAAAGCTTGTTCCCAAGAGAGATTTAACATCTGCTTATCAACACTGATATTATATACATACAAATATTGACAATTGCAGTTGTTCTTAAACTCAAATATCCACCAGTGGCAATAGCAATGATAAAATGTAACAAGCTATCACATCCTTTCCTCTTCTTAACACCAGTCAACAATGTTTTTGTTTGTAAAATTCCTCAGCGATTCACCTGAGGTTGTCCCTCCTGATTCTGACAATCTGTATGTGAAGGGGTTTCAAATAAGAACATGAATTTTAAATTGTCCACTTCATCTTCTTTTTAAACCTGTTCCTTTGCACGGAGGAGTCATTGTCTGCGCTGATCAGTAACACAATCACATACCGGAGTGAAGGTTGAGTTGATGACATAACACAACGCAGCCGTGCCCTCTGCACCCCAACAGGTTCTATTTTGTCAAACACACACGTTCCCCATCTGGAGCCGTGTGTGTTTATGTGTGTATAAGTAAGTGTGAGTGTGTGAGTGGAGTTTGTGTGTGTGTGTGTGTGTGTGTGTGTGTGTGTGTGTGTGTGTGTGTGTGTGTCATGTCCCACTTTTCTGTCCAGCCTGGACAGTGAGGGGGTTTAGGAGGGGAGGGGTGCTTGCAGACTGACCTATTTCCCTCTCACTTCCCTGTCCCGTAAACCATCCCTGTAGTTAAGCTTTGTGTGCATGTTTTTGTGCATGTGTTTGTGACCCTCATGAGACAATGGAGACTAGTCTGAGCGGGGATCTGAAGGAGAAGAGCTGGAGCGCAGACAGAGGGATGGAGGGTTTGTAGATTGGAATAAAAACAACAACAGTGGGACGCAGAGAGGGTTCAGCCTTCAGATCGAAGCCGTCAGTTTTACCAGCAGAAAGTTAATGAGAGGCTCCTGTGAACAGAGACCCGACCAGCAGATGGCTGTGGCCACATGGTGGTCCACAGAAGATGCCCAAGCATGCTCCAACTCATCCTCCTGCCACACAGTTTGCTCCTGTTTGTGTATTTGCACAGTGATTTGATACACATGGAATTAGAACCAGTGCTGAGAGGCAAAAAAGGAAAGGAAATGAATCCACAAACTTCCATTTTCTCCAGCTCCCTGTGGGTCAATTATACCAAATACAGATGATGTTTTGCATGCTGCTAAACAATTGATTTACTGAATCTTTTACACACGCTGCAACTTTAAGATAATTATGAGAGAAAATGTGCATTCGATGAGTGTGTTGGGTCTAACCCTTCATGTGTAAACACTGAGTTAACAGTCTTTAATGTGAACTTGAGTCCTAAAGGGCGACACCGGGTGGTGAGGTCACTTACAGGCTACATTACAGATCAATCATCTGCCCCCTGGGGTCCCTGCTGGAAGTCAGGCAGTTCAACCTGACACAACAATACACACACACACACACATATGTCATGCACACTTGAACAGTATAGAGGTTAATTTGGGAACACATGGAAAAGTATACTTAAGTCTAGTGGGATAAGCATGCTGAAGGAGATGAACTATGACAATAAGTGTACAAAGTGACATATTTTAATGAAGAATAGAGCAGACTACCTTAAAGATATGCAACACATTTTTTCTGTAATGATTGATTAATGTTAGCTATTTTCTTAATTTAATTTCAATTAATCTTCAGTGGAAAGACAAGAAAACTGTGAAAAATGCAGGCTGTAATCTCCTGCAGCCCAAAGTGATGTCATCAATCCCATTTTATTTTTTCCCAACTGACAGTCCAAAATGGAAATATATTGTTTTTAAGGTTATAATTCCAAAAATATCTAAATTAAACCTGAAGTTGATTTATTGAATTTACATTTTTACTTGATAAATAACAAAATGGTCAAATAGATTAACTTTGTAATTTGTCCAATGACCAACTGTTTAACTGTTAATTAGTATATGTTGCAAATTTAGTCACAACCTGTGCATTATTAGTGCATATTTACATATTTAATTATATTACTATTAAAAAATGAAAGGTCTAAAGCCAATAGCAATATTCAGCTTCTTTGAGGTGTTTATAATAAAGTGATGTCCATAATGCAAGTTCAGTTTAATGTACCAACCACTGCATAGTTAAAAACACATCATGGGTTAAATGTACCCGCCTATTTATTTGGGGATTAGAAAAGAAGATCTACATGTGTGAGTATAGATCCAATATGTTTATGACACTTCTCATACACGAGTTTATCCTAATACACACATGCACGTCCAGCAGGGTTTCCTCTCAGTAATTAAAGCAGGGTGTCATAAGGGCTGCACACACACACACATACACAGACTGGTGCATGGAGGAGAGAGGTGACAAAGGCAGCAAGACGTCATGGAGAGCAGCGGTGTGTTAGGACACAATGAGTGTGTTTGTAAATCTATGCTTGTGCACTCTGAGCAGGAATACATTAATAGATACACTTGTCTGGGGCACCGCAGACTCATGTAAACACTAGTCCGATACACACACACACGGGCATCTACAAAGTACAAATGCACAAGCCTGCCCTCTACACACATTCACACCAAAAGAACACAATAAAGCCATTTCAGATTTGTCATGGAGCTGCCTGAATGTGGAGCTCTCATTAAACATTAACTCAGGATACATTAAGGCTCTGCTCTGCTCCCGCTGCTGTGTGATGCCTGTCTTGTTGTTGTGTTTTGGTCCGGCCTGGGTGTAGCAGGACGTGTGTGACAGAGGAGGGCAGGGAGCACGTGGCGTCCCCAGGGCTCATGGGACACAACCCATCGACTCGCCCTTGTCATTCGCCCAACCTCTCAACAAGTCTCACACTATCCCTCCCTCACCTTCCCCCCCCCATCATCTATCCCACATGCCAAGCAGCGGATCGCCCAGGTTAGCAGAGGACATTAAAAACGTCATGCAAATGAAGGTGTAATAAACTTGCAAACATGTGGCAATGGCAGCAGCACTTAAAATGACGAGCCTCATGCAACATTTCTCAATGGAAATTGCAAAAAAAAAAAAATAACCGTTTTATTTTTAACCTTTAAAATCCAGTTTCCATGCAGCTAAATCAGCCAAACCCTTGTTTATGGTTTATTCACCTCCATCTCTTTAACTCTGGTTATATTTCTGCCCCTCTCACTTTTGCCCCTCTCTTCTAAGAGCTGGGCAGGAGCAGATGGGGTGCTGGCGGCCATCTTTTACTCAGTTAGGTTGAGTAGGCACGTGGGTGGGTGTGTAAATTAGCACAAACAAGTGCGTGTGTGTGTGTGTTTGCGTGAAACGGGCACAATAGGCATAATTATCTCTGCTTGAGAGGCCCTGTTGGGGGGTGGCTTGCGTGGAGAGGCGGAGTTCAACAATGGCTCAACCACGGGCTTTGTGTGTACAGAGCAAAGGGCTGACAAGTGTTGCCTATTATTGACTATTTACACACTACTACACACCCGCTCACGTGCACACAAGACAGGAATGTACACACACTCTGCACACGCCATTGCCATCACCACCGCTTTCCTTTGATGCCTTTTTTCCTCTTTGTGTATCCATCAAACACACACACACACACACACACACACACACACACACACACACACAGATGAAGTGTGAGCATGTCTGCAGTGCATCGGTGTATCAGTTTCAATCAGTGTAAGAGGGAGGGATGGGAAAGGCCCTGCAAGCACATCACTCTGACACAAATCTGGCTGCTCTCTCGGCCTTCAAGCCCGGCTGTGTCAGGATACAACTCAGTGACAGAGACTTTAAGAAGTCACTTCTCATAATCTGGCTTTAAAGATAATTACTAAACTGGGGTCTTTCCAAAACAAATGTCTGCTTTGGTATTGTATTGATTATGTTATGGGCTATGGTTATAGGTTATGAAGTGCTTGCTGAGATTGGAGGGGAAAAAAACAATTCTACTTCTACAAAGTCTTTCAGGAGAAATCTTCTTTTAAAAGGCAGAGTTGTAGTAAATGGGTAAAATACATTGTTTTGGTTCATTAATTTTAAAAAAAAGAAACTTTTCACTTGTTTGTCACTTTGTAACTTAGTTAAGAAAATAAATGTTTATCATTATTAATGTATCAGTATAATCTGGTCATCATCAGCAGTTCGAAAGTCTAACGGTAATCTTAGATTTGATCAACACTACAACTTAAAGTGTGAGTACATGTGAGTACAGTTAACTTGTAGTTTAAAGGCACAAATCACAAATACCTTCATGTTATGATATGAGATGTAAAATGATAGGACATTTGCTTAAATCACAAAGATTGTCACTAAACTGAAAATGACTTTATTTCATCCATGCAGGGCCTGCAAATGACAATATCGCACTTTTGAATATGTTCTGTTTTTACTCTGTATAATTGAAATTCAATCATTGAAGATTTGTGGAAGGACACATATCAATGTATTGTTACACCCCGGCCAAAGTACCAACACTGCTGTTCTCCTACTGACCAAGAGGCACTACGGTGAAATCTCACCAAAAGTTCAACTAATCAGCCAACAGCTTGTAATCTCTCACTGTCAAACTATAAGACATGGGTGGGGTTCATTTTGATCAGTTCTGTGTGATCCTAGTCTAGATCTCAGGTCTGATCATCAGGTCCTGCTCCTGAGTGATTACCACGTTGTCATTTCTGTGATTATTATATTCATTAATTCAGTCAACAAGAATCCTTAAATAAATCCCAGTAGCCGGCTCTGTAAAGGATAAGTGTTAATCTGCACTTGTAACCACATCCAGAGTTGATCAGTAAAGTGAAAGCAGCAAGGCTTGTGTCAAGGCTTAGAGTTAAAGAGTTGGAAGGTTTATGTGGCCTGGATTGTGTTAAGAAATAGGATTTGAGTAAAGAGGTTTTACCTCTTTCCCCCTGCTTTCTTCCACTCTTTTGTTTAGGCTAGCAAAGAGGGATTAGTGTGAAAGGCTTTACTTAGAAATGGTATTTAAGGAAATGCTTATTTGGTGCAGAAAGTAACGGGGCCCAAGAAGTTTGCTGCTGTCGTTTTATCATTGTGGACTGCAGCGATTTTCTCTTTATAATATGGTCCTGAAATATTCCTCTAAATTCATGGGTTTTTAGAAACTAAGTTTAATCTATTACATCACAGTGTAATGATATTTTAAAAAGAATATTGGCGTTTAAGTATGGGGTTAATAAACACTTCAAACTGAGAGTAAATGCCAAAACTCTGTATTTCTTATCAAGCCGAACATAAATGTTATTCCAGAACAGAGTGATAGATTTCAGTGCGTCTGTGAGAGCATGCACTGTGAGGAGACATGATCAGGGATCAAATGGGATTCCTGGTGGTCATCCAAGTGCCATGTTCCTACATGACCTCTCAATCAGACCTATTGATCCGCCGCACTATTAGCTGTCCAAACACACATTAAGGCCAGATCAACATGGCAGGCTGTGATCGACTGCCGTGGACGAGAAGGTGAGGGGAGGTGAACGCATCAGAAAGCTGCTCCGAGGTTAATGTGATGGAAAATTTCTGAGGGAAAGGAAGGTTGTGCTGTTGTTTGTGGATTAGTATGTACATAGTAAATGTCATGTGTATGCAAGTCAATAATTTAGCGTGAGTTGTTTGCTCCCTCTGTTTCTCTACAGTAAAAATCTGTTAAGACTTCCGTCAACAGTTCAGCACATTGTTTACAACAGGGATGATACAGAGCAAGCAGCATCACTGACACCTTAGTGGATGAATAACATACAGAAATGAAGGGTCAGTTTGATTCTTTAATATCTATATTTAAGTGTACTTTTACATTTTTATTAATGACCTGCGGATCGCCTCACTCGCTCTTTCATTAGACATGTATGTTCAATGGGAAACATAATGGTGATTATCTATCACAAAGGCCTACAGAACTGTTTGTACACTTGGTTCTGAGACACTGTAGGTTATGGGGATGGAGGCATGGTAAACAATGCAACAATTATTAAGTCAATTATAAAGACAGAAAAAAAAGCATCTTGTCCAAGATCTTTAAATGACTTGTTTACTCAAATCAACAATCCAATACGGTAAGACTGTAGTACCCTATAAAACCAGGAAATCCTATTGATCAACTGATACTTTCAGCTTCATTCCCAACATGGACTGGTAGGATGCTTTTCAATGGGCTAATGCAAAGTCAGAGAATCAATCTCACTTACAGTCAGTTCAGAGTCTCCGATTCAGCTGAACTGCACAACTCAACACAGGTCAAACATGCAATCTGTACACAGAAAGGTATGAGGAGTTCAGCTGAGTTTGTTTGTGAGGTAAAAAACGAAAAATCTTTATAGTAACCTTGTTAATGATGGCACCTTAGGCACTAGAGTCTGAACTGAGCTATAGATTAAAAATAAGTACTTGGGAAAAGGATAACCAGTTCTTCTTCGGGTTTGGCAGATGGGGTTCAGAATTTAAGTACATTAATAGAAGTCATGCCATTAACTCAAACTTTAATGAACATCTGTGAATACCTGTTAGTTTGAAGATTTAGCATACAGAATGTGATCTCTGTCATTTTTATTCCATAAATGATTGAATATTAAACTGTATATAGTGGTTAAAAGAGCTCCATTTGGCTTGCCTCACTATTAGAATACTTCCTATGTTCATGTATCAGTAATATTCATCTTAAAACATTAAGCACAAACTTTTCTGAAGTTTTTTTACTGAATGATTTAAACTTGTAACAAAGTAGTTCGACATTGTGCTATATCTACTTCTTCTTCTTCTTCTTCAGTAAAGGACCTTCTTTGACTTCTACACTTCACCCACTGGACATAACTGTTTCACGTCACATCTTTCATTCATTGATTACTTCCTGTAAGGTTTAACAGACAATTGTACGCAACAGCCATGTATATGACATGTTATATAATAATACATCATAACATTTGGTACTCTAATTATTCAACATTATTTGTTGAGCTGTTAGGGATTCCAACTCTAGTTCCTTTCTAGTGTCTGGTGTGTGTGTGTGTGTGTGTGTGTGTGTGTGTGTGTGTGTGTGTGTGTGTGTGTGTGTGTGTGTGTGTGTGTGTGTGTGTGTGTGTGTGTGTGTGTGTGTGTGTGTGTGTGTGTGTGTGTGTGTGTGTGTGTGTGTGTGTAGTAGTAGTTATGCTCTCTCTCTCTCTCTCTCTCTCTGTGCTGGGCTGTGACTCTCCTCTGCCACCAGCACTCTAATGGGGAGGGACCGGGCAGCTCACTCAGTGCCGCTAATGCAGCTCACTGCCCCGGGCCATGGGCTAAGCTGGAGTACACCACATCTCACACACACACAATATGGCAGACACACAACATACATCCAACTCTGTCTTGAATGTGTTGCTGTACCAAAACAAGGTGGAGGGGTGGCTCTGGATTTTGACTTTGACTGTGTGACATTTATTTTGAAAGGACAGAGTCTCTTCAGTGTTCAGACTTATAAGTGTCCATGTTATTATCAGTTCAATAAGAGTTCTATGAGTTTGGACCATGGTGGCAAGCTTCTGTATAGTGCTGTGTATAGGGATGTGTGTGTGTGTGTGTGTGTGTGTGTGTGCATAAGTGTGTATATGTGGTTTCTCTCTCGGGACTCTCATTATCACTGCTGTCCCAGATGTCACCAAGCACATGAAACACACGTCATGAATAATGGAGTCCTATTTCTACATTTTTCCCCATTTCTCTCTCCTATCCTCCCACCCTTTTCTCCTCCATCCTTCTTTCCCTCTGATGCCTCTACTGATGCTTAATCTCCTGCGCGCTGCCTCGTTCTGAGATGGTCCATTTAGCTTTATGTAGCGTCGTCAGCGTGTCTGGTTTGGGTGGGTTTATAGTGGGGAACATGGCGTCTCTGCGCCACTGCGTTGAGTTATATCTATGCAGACGACGACACCGTTTTTGCGTAAGCTCTGTTTTATGGCTGTGCCCTGACTGCCCATTCAGCCTCTCGATACACCCCCCCACAAACCCCTGCACAGTGTCCCCTCCCCCCCAGTGTTTACTGTTTAAAGTCACACAGGGCAAATTGGGACAATGCAGTCAAGTGAAGCAGAAGAGACGTGGTCCAATCGCACTGTAAACCGGACCCTGCTCAGTCTGTCTGCTCTGTCTCATTACTCTTTTCCCTGAGACTCCACCTTTGTTTGTTTGCTCCTCACCTCTGCTCCTCTCAACTTTTTTCAACATCCTCAATGCTCACGTTGAGCCGCCGTACAACACAAGGGTCAAGGCAGGGAGAAAACATGATTGAAAGTTGAGGTAAGCAGTCAGAATTGGTTAGAAAAGAGCACAGCAGTTAGGATTAGACAGCCAAGCGTGGCTTTTTAATGAAAACATGACAGAGCTGTAGCTTCTTCGACGTCTTGCATCCCGTCCCCCTTCTTGCAGAAAAAAATGAGCGAGAAGGGGGGGGGGGGGGGGGGGGGGGAGAGAGAAAGAATGCTGAGAGCTGAGATTCAGATATTGCTCATGCAGCGTTAGCCTTAACTGGCAGCGTGGCCCGTGCTCAGTCTGAACACTTTCCTCGTGTTAACAAAGTCTCTTTTATGGAGGAGATGCAGCGGGGGCGGGCCAGCATTGCACAATTAGTTGTTGCTCATGAGTTGTGCCAATAAAACCTGCTTTGAATGTAAATGAAAGAGTTAAGAGGGTGCCGTTCATAGATGTTGAGTAAGAGTGCGGGTGAAAAAGCCAGGAAAGTATATACATTTAATTGGCTGACACCTGCTTCTACTTGGGCTTTAAATGTACACAGCAAAGAGAGCAGAGGGAGGGGGGAGAGGGCTCTTGCTTTGAATGCAGATGTAACACCCCCCTTTTTTATGCATAAAGGACGGGTGAACACAGACATCCACTGTTATCTCCTCCACAGTTTAGCAACCATCTCTTCGTCTCCTTTTCTCCTCAATTGTTTTTTTTGCACTCTCTAAAGCTGTTCATTCAATCCAAAATTGTTATTCATTTTCTCCTTTTTCAAATTCTTCTGCTGCATAATTGCACGGCTGCCATTCACTGACTTTTTGACGTTCATATTTTTTGGCCTATTATAAGCCCTAGTATAGGTGTTTTTTTTCTGTGTGATAGTGTATGTATGTGTGTGTGAGCCTGGCATGTCTGTATTTGTGAGCACCAAGCTTATTCAAGCACTGCAGAGAATATCTCCGGAATATGCTGCTTTTTTTTTCTTCTCTTCGTTCTGTGACAGTCACAAGTCTTTGATCCGCTCCTTCCTCCTCCTCCCCTCTCTCGTCTTACCTTCTTTCAAATTCCTCTCCGCAACTTGTCTTTGAGAGCAGGGTATAAGGCAAAGATACAGAATGCCATTTTTCCATTGTCAAAATGGCCCATTTATATGCCCAACATTTAAAGGATGATTATCTATTTTGAAATAATTACAACAACTTCACCTCACTTCCATTTCACTGCATCACATTAAAAAGAACTCAATTCAATAATTAAAACATCATCTCAAAGTATCTTTCACTATTCCTGTATCCTCTGCCAAATGTCTTTGGGTTTTTTGGTGGATAAAACTGCCTTTTAGTTTCAAACTTTATAGAAAAATCATGTTTAATGCACAAAAGCACAGTATGGGAAAAAGCATCATTTGTTTTAAATTCACCCTTTATCTAAAATCTACAATTTATGTCCATTTGAAGCCTATGTGGTCTGATTGTTTCATAGAGTCTGGGCTTTTCTGAAATTTTCAGCTTACATTTCAAATAAGCTAAACCTCTGAAATGGACAAAAGTGCAGTCATAAAAGTGTCCATTTAAAAGTGATTTCGAGTTTAACTCACAGCCATGTCTCTTCAATGGCTCGACACGCTGTGCTGTAGGCTTCTATCAGATGGTTTTTACACTGCTGTCAGTTTGTGGAGGAGTGAAACCTCTGACCCACCGCTGCTTTGCCACATTTTCTTCTTCTGCTGCCTTATACTCCTCATAATGAGCAAGGAAAACACACTAACCTTGATTTAACTGTGAGAGCCCTTCAAGGCGAGGAACCAGTGCCTTTGACCATCAACAGAGTTGAGTAAGATGGAGACCCCAGGGATCAGACTGGAGTGATCTGTCACGAGGGAAACAGGGATGTAACTTCGATTGCTCATTAGCCTTTTCCGAACTGATTAGATATGGGGTCCATACAGGGAACTCCCATAGGAGAACCAGTGTTTTTATACAGTGCTAGGCAGTCACTTTGTATTTTTATTGTACTGAGTCTGAGTTTTCTTCCCTCTTCGAACACAGAAACAGTTGTATTTTAGGCACTTTAGTGTCGTAAATATGTTTCCTAAAAGATTTTTACAAAGCCATCTCCTAAAATAGTCTACTTTAGACGAAGTGGAAACTTGCCTCTTTAAAACATGTAGGTCAGTTTGGTTTCCAAGAGCTAAATTGGTTTCCTGTTGATGGTAGAGAAGTCCATCTGTGTTTCAAAACTGCATAAATAACTGCCAATGAACAGGCCCCGAGTGTTTTTAGACTTTTTTTTTTTTTTTTTTAATTCTGTGAGTAAGTCACACTCACACTCACAACACACATCCCTGTGCTGCAGGTAAATAAATCTTAAAAGTCAATGAAATCATTCTTATTTCAAGGTTCAGATGTGGACTAACACCAGACTGAGACCCAGGATAAGGGAAAACCAGTACCACGTATTTTCTGTTTCATGTTTTTTGGAAATATTTGTGATTGGTTACAAAACCCATGTGCATCTGAGTAGCTATTTTTAGCCACTTTACACTGATGCGATTGTTTTGCCCATTCTTCTCTCTGAGCTCTATCACCAACTCGCCATTCAGATTTTTGCGGTCACATATAGTCAGAGGGTTCCACCTTTGTGTCCTCGACGATTGTAAACATGTTGTGCTTTAATTGTTGCTTAAAGTACAGCCAAAATCGTAGCAGGATGGCAGTGTGAAGACCCTAGCAACAGGGAGAGGATGAGGAAAAGCGTGAGAGAGGGAGGGGAGGGGGAAAGATGCAGAACATCAATAAATAATGGCCCCACTGAGGAGGTGGAAATATGGGCCTCGTTATCTTTGCGCCGACGCCTTCATTTGCATGTGAGAAAATTAGGCTGCTACCAACTCACACACACATACACTCGCACACACACACAAGATCTTGGACCCAAATGGGCTACAGTATGTATCCTATTTATAGACTCTGTCATGCTTTTATTTTTTCTTATTCTCTCTCACACATTAATACTTCTATTATTTCCCCTTTTTTTCCACCTCTTTGGATTTGTCACAGCAGCAGGTCGGGCCTGTAGAGGCCGCAGGAATTTTGTCGGATTAAAATAATGAAAGCAAATGTAAACCTTTACTATACAAGAGGGGTTTGCTGAGGACATATACAGTACAATTCATTTAAGTAATGGCATTTTATTACAGTACATACATCCATAGAAAAGCAGAGCACAAGGTTGGAGTACACACACTTAGTAACATCAGCTTTTAAATGTTTTTTATTCATTTATTTTATCCTTTCAGCCTATCTGTAGATTTAAATCAGCGTCAAATACATGTGTGCTGCCTAAAGCAGAAGGTGGATACATGTGGGATTAAATTATCTCTGCAAATTTTTGTGTGCATGCATGAGTAAAAACATCTATTATTAAAAGGACCCTATGAATTTAAAGAGGTCATATTATGCCCTTTTTGGGGTTCGTATATTTAATCCAATGGGCTTAGATCAGTGACCTCACACTGACAAGACGTCACACTGGCAAATTGTTTTCAAGGGGGGCTAGAACCGAGCGTTACATGCAGCTAACAGGAGGACGTAGGAGAAGCCACGTTTCTGCGGACTTTGAATTTTTGCAAATAGATGTGCCTAAACATGCACAGGACACTTGGAAAACACACTAAGGAGCATATAAAACCAGAAAAAGCATAATATGACCCCTTTAAAAGAAACTGAATGATCAGGCTCATCACTGTCTCAGTCCTGTGTCAGTCTGTATCTGACACTAACATAACGTGTACATAAAGACACACCAGGAGGGCTTTACAAACACTCCATCACCACTGCTCTGCTCAGCTATATACTCAAGGAGCCAGCCTAGTATCCGTACAGTCCCGTCTTCAAAGGTAGAGGTCGTTTTTTATTACACAAAGTTATGGGAAATAACTTGACAGCTGTGGCTTAGTGGTAGAGGCTCACCTCTCAACCGGAATGGTAGGGGGTTCGATCTCCAGCACCTTAAGCCACATATCAAAGTGTCCTTGGGCAAGTAGATGGATCTTTAACATATCATCCTTGGCATTTGACAAACAAAGAAATCAGGTTGTAAAATTAAGCTTCATGCAGCTCCGATCCATCTCCAAATTAATGTTATTCCGACCTGGAGAAAGTTATACACGCATTCATATCCACTCGCATCGATTATTGTAATTCACTTTATTTTGGTATCACTCAGTGATCTCTATCCCGCCTTCAACTCATACAAAATTCAGCAGCCAGAGTCCTAACACGGTCAAAAAGGAGAGATCGTATCACCCCAATTCTTGCCTCCTTACACTGGCTGCCGGTCAAGCTCAGGATTGATTTTAAAATACTTCTGACTGTGTTTAAGGCATTAAATGGACTTGCCCCCCCCCCCCCCGACTACCTCTCAGAACTCCTATCCCCATATAAACCGTTAAGAGATCTTAGGTCATCTGCACAAAACTTTCTGTCACTGCCTAAATCGAGGACAAGGTGTAATGGGGATCGGGCCTTTTCTATTGCAGGACCAAAACTATGGAACTCTTTGCCCCCAGACATCCGTCTCTCTCCCCACTATTGGTGTTTTTAAAACTCGCCTTAAAACATATTTTTACTCAATTGCTTTTAATGTTCAGTAACCTGTTTTTTTTTGGTTTTTATTTTTTATTGTTGTTATTCTTGTCTGTTACTTTTTAATGCTTTGTTTCTGCAATGTTCAGCACTTTGGATTAATCAATGTTGTGTTTAAAGTGCTATATAAATAAAGTTGATTTGATTTGATTTGATCCTCTGCCATCAGCGTGTGAATGTGACGTGATGTAAGGTCACGCTCACTAATCCGTTGGGCCCAACGCTTAAAAGCGCTTTGTCTAGTAAGAAGACTATAAAAACACAATACAAGCTCAAGTCTATTTACCTATTTCATCAATTTATTGTATCAACGTTATGGGCAGGAAAATCGATATAGTATCGTAAAAACTAACAGCACAATCGTTTTTTGAATCGATTTTTTCGCACAGCCCCAATGCACATGTGATTGTTTACATCTTTCCTCTACAAAACTACACATTTCTGGATCCAGCTGTTACTACACAGGGTTGCTTTAGTTCCCCTCCAGACTCCATCTGCATCAGGGATACATGAACAGTTTTGCACAATCTTTCCATGAATGGGTCTCATTGAGACTCATAGAAAATCCAACAATGTTGGTGTCCTTTAGGCAATGCAGCCTCTTTCAAAAAGCTTCTTTCTGGGTGAAAGAACTCTGTAAAGAACCATTTATAGTTGATGAAGAACACTTAAGCCTCTAAATGGTTCCTTCAGAGCTTTTTGCAAGAAGGAAGTGCTGCTATTTTTACTTCTCGTTTCTTTTGGCTTCTTAGTTCATGATGCTTTACGATCTGAGAACTAAATATTGTCCAACTAATGGTCCAGACATTTGTATTAGTGTGTATTCTGATGGTACAGCTGATCAGCTTTCGTTCCTTCCCAATTAGAGAATTTCTCTTCTCAGTATCTTTTCATGTGTATGACTTTTTACACTTTGATTAAACACAAAAACCTGTCTAAGACATATTCCCTAGATTTGTGGTGATTAGGAAGTTCGAGTAAAAGACTGACTACAGACTAATGAAAAAATATGTAATACTTGCACTTACATGTGAATAAAACCATTATAAGCCTGGAAAAAAGACTGTAGCATTACACCATCATGTAAATATAGAACAAATGGAAAAGAATTATGCAACACTAACAGCTAACAACAGCCACATTCAACTCTGATTTCCTGCATGCATGCATTTCTGCATGTTTTGCTGCAGCTGTGTGTCGATGTCTTTGTGTCTGTGTGAACGGCACATTGGCTCTGTTTCTCGTTATCAAGTCAAGTCAGCATGAATAAAAGCTGAGGGAGCGCAGTGATTTAGTAATTAATATTTTACTCTGTCTGCCACTCGGCTTAGAAACTGAGAACAAGTGGCTGAGGAACAGAGAGAGAGAAAAGGAGAGAGGGAGGATTAAGACAGTTCACACAAAGAGATGAAGAGTCAACTGTAGATAGACTGATTTTACATACAAGCCACTCAGAGAACAAGGATGGATAGTGAGGGAAATAACGTGTTGTGCATTGTGTAATCAGTGTTGTTTCAGAGGTATCCCTGCAGAAGGAATGAATTCTGTCCCTTGCTGAAGAGAGAAAGTGTGGTCTTGACAGATCCAACTGACTCTCCCTCTCCC
The DNA here is from genome assembly GCF_963930695.1 of Labrus bergylta. Classification (NCBI taxonomy): domain Eukaryota; kingdom Metazoa; phylum Chordata; class Actinopteri; order Labriformes; family Labridae; genus Labrus; species Labrus bergylta. The sequence goes on from NC_089208.1 coordinate 11,564,296, forward strand.
TCGCCGACTCTCTCCCCCCTGCCTATGTCAGAGTGTTGTGACAGGCGAGTTGTCGGTGTTGTGGGAGTAGCAGCCTTAAAGTGCTCATTATCCTGTAAGGCTTCATTCTGGGGGGCAAACAAAGGCTGCTGTGAAATTGCAGCCTGTGCCTCCTCTCGGGTCATGCAGCATATTCCATGCAAACACATGGTCCATATCTGCTACCTTTCATGTTCCTGTACACGACCCAGACAAACACTGAGCTTGTGGATAAAATATTGACGCTGATAAACTCGCAGCACAGCTCGCTCACGCTAATTCAGCTGCTGACCTGTAGCTTAGATGTTAAAAGACACATGCGATAGCTGCTGTTTAAAAACCGACACTGACCGCAGTGTAAATTACCAACCTTTTACAAATAATATTGAAGGCTCAAGAAATACAGCTTCATTAATGTCATGTATCTTTTAAATCATTATTTTGAAGTGAGGCCTAACAGGGTGTGGAAATCATTTTACAAAAGGAGTTCAATTACATCAAAAAGCCATATTTTTTCCCGTTATGTAATTTTGGATAACGTTAGCAATATAGCTTCCGTATTTTCCAGAATGTTGTGGTATACGGGGGGTCTTTAAATACTACATCTGCTTAAACATGTTGGAAAGGTCAGAGTTTCCAATCCAGTTTCCAATTCTTTAAATGAAATATGTAACGCTCTGAAGGAAGAACATGTAGATAGTTTGGTGATGATGGTGCGTCAGAGTTTTACATTGTGTGTAGAAGAACAGTAAATCTGTCTCTGCTCCATCTATGGGTGGTGAAAGTGACCGCTGCGGGTCCTTCAGGCCTTGAAAGAGTGCCAGGTTTTAGGGGAGAAAAAAAACTTTATCAGGCAGGTAGTGCCAACTGTTCAGGCAGCTGTTTGTTCTTAGCACAATGTATTTGTACCAGAACGATCATCTTTGTACAAGTGTTTTTTTTTATGTTTCTCTGCGTCTGTCAGCAGTTTTCCTTTCAAATGAATGTAAGTCTTTATTAAATGTGTCCTCCTCAGGTAACAGGTTCTCCCTGACCTCCTTCGGGGCTCTTTACATCTCTGATGTTCAGAAGGAGGATGCCCTCTCCACATACCGGTGCATCACCAAACATAAGTACAGCGGCGAGACCCGCCAAAGCAATGGAGCCAGGCTCTCTGTCATGGGTAAGAAGCTTAGTTTAGTCAGTTTACACACGTTTTACGGATATTTGACACCAAAAAAATAACCCTAATTCTCTCCCCCCCCCCCCCCAGACCCCAACGAATCCTCACCCACCATCCTGGACAGTTTCCAAGCAGGGGAGGTGTACGCTGGCCAGAGTATCGAGCTCCCCTGCATAGCGGGAGGTTACCCCAGCCCAACTGTGCGCTGGCTGAAAGACGGTCGCCCTCTGCCCTCGGACGCCCGCTGGACACGGCGTTTGACAGGGCTGACCATCAGCGACCTGAGGCAGGAAGACAGCGGCAGCTACGCGTGTGAGGTCACCAACAGTTTTGGCTCCAAAGAGGTGTCTGGACAGCTTCACGTTATAGGTGTGTGAACACAAATACACACACACTTCTACACACACACACACACACACAACCTGACAGACTCCCACGCTGTCTTCTCTGTGAATCAGCCTGGCAGTCAGACACATTCAGCAGCTCCTCTGCTTTTTGGTTTGAGGCACACATATAAGTCGCACCTCGAGTGTGTCTGTAACAAACATATGTGTAAGCTGTGCAGTATGATGCCCCGTCATATCAGGTCTCAAACAGAGAGACAGGGCAATAATTCACTGAGACTGGATCCGTAACACAGCTGCCAGCAGCATTCACCATCACAGAGAGAGGGAGGGTGAGGAAGACGGAGATAAAGAAGAGGGTTCACGGAGGGGACGATCAGACATCCAGACAGTGCTGGAATGACATTATCTACTATGTACTAACAAGATGATAAAAGAGGCGGAGATAAATGTACATTGTGTAAGGTATACAAAGAAACAAAAAGCGGGAGGAGTCGAGACAGAGGGAGATAATGGAGAGGCGGTGGGCTTTGCCAGTGGGCACATCATGGCAGCACACTCTGTGACTCTGACAGGGTGAGAGGGGGTTGGGAGGCACAGAGATGCCCCCCAGCACACACCACCAGCTGCCTTATTGCTCACTGACATTTGCACACACACATATGTACATACACACACGCTCTCGCATTCACACAAACACGCAGACACACTCACACACACAAGTGGACAGAGATGTGAAGAGATATCTCCAGCTGCTTTTCTAATGAGTGCGTCGAACTGATTGAGTCACCATGGCTGATTGTGCTCTCTCTCTCTCTCTCTCTCTCTCTCTTTCCCTCTCTCTCTGTCTATCCTGTCTCTACGTATGTAAATGCTGATTGTATGCATGAACCCATGTGTCTCATTTTAAATCCAGCTGAATGATTTAAGAGACACAACAATTGGAATTTAATGAAAATAAGAAATAGATTTGAGTGACATTTTTTTTGTAAACAATATAAATCATTCATGTTTTGCAAATGTCATAACCTTATATAATATATAAATAAGGTGAGATTTAGCATTATTTATTTTAAGTATTTATTCATAAATCTCACAATAAAAATATTTTCATTAGGCTAATAAATACTTAAAGCCCAATTACTAGTTCAAAAATGACTTAACTCTTCGTTTTTTATAATATATTGTGAATCAAAACCAAAAAATTATTGAATTACATACAAAGTAGTAGATATCACGTTCACATTAAACCTTATGGAAAATATGAAGTAGTTTAGCTACAGTAAAACAATTTTATTAAAGCTGTACTAGCGATTTTTTTAATCATGCTACAAATTGCTTTTCAGTAAAACTGATTCAGAAGATTTAGATTAAATCAGTTTTCTCAAACATGTGCCCTTTTTTCCAGATCCGCTACTTGTGACCTTGTCCCCCAAGAATCTGAAAACTGGCATTAGCAGCACCCTGTTCTTCACCTGCACAGTGGAGGGCTCTCCAGAATACACCATCAACTGGTACAGCAACACTGAGCCCATTGTCCCTGACCAGCACATCTCCATCCAGGGACAACACAACGACACCCTGCAGATCACTGCAGCGCAGAAATTCCACTCTGGGGCCTACCAGTGCTTCGCCTCCCGAAAGGGTCACACTGCTCAGGACTTTTCCATTATTCTGTTAGAGGGTATGTGGACAGGGAATAGCAGGAAACTGCACAAGGGGAAATTTTGTGTAAAGAAAGAAAGAAAGAAAGAAATATAGCATTGTAGCAGCAAAATGACAGGAAAAGAGGTTCTTCATGTTTAAAGCCTCAAGTCTGCTTTCTATTTTTTTGATCTGTATACAGGTCCAAAGTGTCTCACCTCTCTGTCTTTATATATCTATTTTTCTCTCCCTATCTTTCTGTCTCCTCCTAGATGGTACTCCTCGTATTGTGTCTTCCTTCAGCGAGCGGGTGGTGAATCCTGGCGAGCCTTTCTCCCTCATGTGTGCTGCCAAAGGAGCCCCGCCGCCCTCCATCACCTGGACCCTGGACGACGAGCCTGTGGTACGAGACTCCACCTACAAGACCAGCCAGTACACCCTGTCGGACGGCCTGACCGTGTCCCACGTCAACGTCAGCAGCCCGCTCATTCGAGATGGGGGAGTGTATCGTTGCGTCGCACGCAACTCGGCCGGTAGCGCCGAGTACCAAGCGCGCATAAACGTAAGAGGTGCCTGTCTGCTTTTCAATATAAATGCACTCTACACCTGACTCTATACAAACACACAGGGGCTAGTGAGAGGAATATATTACTTTGCATTTCACATAGACTATCTATCTATCTATTGATCTATCTATCTATCTATCTGAAAAAAAATGAAAGCAGTAATTACAGAAGCAGCTAGACAAAAATGTATTATTTAAACCAACAAACTGCATAATTTTGGGAAATTTTACAATATTTTTTATACAAAAGCTCATAAAAATTAAAAAGAATTTCTATAATGGTGGATAAAATGCGGACAACAGTGCTGCTAATTGGATAAGCAATTTACTTGTAGCGTATGTATTCTTCTTACTGATTGGAGGTGCATTTTTTTGTCATTTTAGCCGTATTGAATGACTGATTGAAATGCTAAGATGTTTGTCATTAAAACAGCAAATTTTCCTTTCTGATTGCAGATAACAGCAGGGACAAATCAGTAAGCAAGTACTTTTAGTTTGAACTATTACTATGGCTAGCTGTGGTTAGCTCTTGAGCTAGCTGTCACGCCTTAACTGCTTTTGGAGGCATTACTTTCGCTTTTTGAGTTCACCGATAGCAGCGCTGCCTACCCACCTATCTGTCTCTTTACCCATCTACTGTATAGATACCTACCTGGCCACTTTTATTCATACCGATCTATCTTTCTGTCTATCCGAAGGGAACTGTAGAAAATTACACACAATCTCTTAGATACAAAGAACTCCTGATTAGACTTAAATCCACAAATATCCTCAATCACATTTAAATAAAGGGAGCCTAACTAACCTCCCTGTCCACCTGTCAACTTGCCCCAATCACTCTATCCCTCAACCTTTATCTCTTCACCTCCTGTCTCTGTGGCTGCTCCCTTACTCTGCCATGACCTCCTTCACCTCATCTGCCCCTCTCTTCGACCTCTGTGTTTCTCTCCGTCTCTTCCCTCCATCCCCTCTCTCTCTTCCCTGTGTCTCCAGGTCCACCCCGAATCAGACCCATGCGAGACATCACCGCAGTGGCGGGTAGGAATACCTACATAACATGCCGTGTGATTGGCTACCCATATTATTCCATCAAGTGGCTGAAGGACGGCATGCAGCTGCCTGATAATCATCGTCAAGTGCTGTTTGAGAATGGCACCCTGAGGCTGACCGACGTGCAGAAGGGCGCGGACGAGGGCACCTACTTGTGTAGCGTTCTGATCCAACCTCAGGTGTCAATCAACCAGACGGTCCATGTCACGGTCAAAGGTAAGATTGCAGAAAAGACTGGGCGTACTCCATAGGTAAATAATACCCATTAAATAAATCAGAGAGTAAGAGTGGAATAAAGATAAAATGAGTCGTCAACCTGATGTGATATCAACCTGATCTGATATGCTTGAGATTAACCATATTTTCCCAAAAAGACTTATTTTTGCTGTTTGTGGACATATGTTTGAGCACATTCATTTATAAATATACTGTATATATGAATATATATCTCAGTATATATAGCAAATCAGTATCGTGTATCCAGATTATCACTGTCAAATGGAGACACCAATATTCAAAGTTGTGCAGTGCAACTTTACAGCAATCCTTCAGGTCTAGGTTTATGGTGTTTTAGAACAGATTTATGTTTCAGTCTGCGCCTGTATTTTGTTGAGTCTGTGATTGGGGTAACGATGGTAGCAGGGCAGCTGCAGAGGTGTTTAAGGCTGTGTGCATGTGCCTGCGTGTGAGTGTGTCTCTGATTTAATTAGATGAATAATAATGAAGCCTAGATTAAATCCCCCAGATGTCTCAGCTGTAGTACCCCCACTCCAACCTCCATTGCTATGGCAACGGAATGACTTCTTCCTGCCAATTGGACTCTAACCAGAGCGGCTATTATGGGCTGCAGGAGATGGGGGCTGAGGGGGGGGGGGGGGGGGGGGGGGGGGGGGGGGGGGGGGGTGGGGGGGGGGGGGGGGGGGGGGGGGCGAGAAGAGAGGCCCACTGGCCATGACCCCTCTCTCTCTGTCAGCATTGCTCCAGATGGCCATTCTGCCACTCTTCCTCGTCTATCACTGCCTTTATTCAGCTAGCTTTCTGCACTCTTTCTCTCTCCCCCAGTGCCACCGCTCATCCAGCCCTTCGATATCCCCTCTACCTCAGTGGGGAAGCTCATGTACATCGCCTGTGTGGTGTCATCTGGGGACATGCCCATACGCATCACCTGGCACAAAGACGGCCAGCTCATCGTGCCAGGCTCAGCATCTGGCGTGGCAATAGAGACCAAAGAGTTCATGAGCTCCCTACAAATCTCCAAGGTGACACTGAAACACAACGGAAACTACACCTGCATCGCCAGCAACGCCGCCGCCACTGTCAGCTGGGAGAGACAGTTGATTGTTACTGGTGAGGGCTTGAGCAGAAAGAGAGCAGCATAATGATGAATATGGGTCAGATGAGCTGCGATATCTAATGTGCAGAGGGAGCTTGGGTCCCATTTTCAAAAATTTCTTTGGAAGAATTCCTTTTAATTCATTTATGTTAACCTCATGTTTTTGTTTCTCAGTGCCACCCCGCTTTGTGGTGCAGCCTAACAATCAGGATTGTATCTACGGCAAAGCTGGAGTTCTCAACTGCTCTGTGGAGGGTTACCCACCTCCAAAAGTCATGTGGAAGCATGCCAAAGGTAATTCAGCTCGTCATCACAGGAAAAACCTTAATAACAAGATGATGTAAACAATGAAAAAAGGAGGCAGTAATAAACATTCACTTCATGTCATGTTTTGCAGGTGTGGGAAACCCTCAGCAGTACCACCCAGTCCCACTAACAGGCCGAATCCAGATAATGTCAAATGGCTCTCTGCTCATCCGGCACGTGCTTGAGGACGACCGAGGGTACTACCTCTGCCAGGCCTCCAACGGAGTGGGCTCAGACATCAGTAAAAGCATGATCCTCACTGTCAAGAGTAAGTGTCAATCATTCTTGCTTTATCTTGAACACACTCCCTCTAATTTCACATGTCCTGCATCACATAAACAGGCAACTGCACACACAGACATGGCTTTTTCTAGGAGAATCTGCCCTTCTAAGATGCACTTTTGCCCAAGGCTAGTGTGGCATTTACTGAGCTAACAAAACCTCTGTCCTGCACATCCTGAAATGGGGGTATCTTTCCTATTGATTGAAGTGTTCTGGCTGCTGGTTGGTGTGCTACTGAATGTTTGGTTGGGAAAGGCGCTGATGAATTAGTAATGAAAACAAAACCGCAGGAACCCCTTCAATCAATAATCTATGTCTGGGGAAAGGAGGTGGAAAAGATTCAGGAGTAGAAGATGAAGGCATACAGTGAGAAGGGAGGACCAGCAGGGCTTGAAGCGTGAAATGAAAATGGAGAACGATGGGCAGAAATAGAGATGTCGTAACATCTGTAATATATCCATGATTCCCATACTATATCCCTGTTCCGGTGTCTCATTACTCTAATACTATTAGCCACACTGACACGTGTCTGTAATTCCCCCTCAGTTCCTGCCATGATCACCAGCCACCCAAACACCACAATGGCAAGGAAAGGCCAAACCAAGGAGCTGAACTGCACAGCGAGGGGGGAGCAGCCCATCATCATCCGCTGGGAGAGAGGAGACACAGTCATCGACGCAGAGAGAAACCCCCGCTACTCCATCACCATCAACAAGAAGGGCGATGAGGTCATCTCCACCCTTAAGGTCAGACAGGTTACAACATGGAGGAGACCTTTACATTTACAAAATGCTCTCACAACTGAAGGGGATTGTTTAATGCAGTGAAATGACTATTACTACTAAAGGTTCAGTCACTCATTTAGCTTCGTAAAATAGTTTGACTTTATTGATAAGAAATTAGGAAGATTGATAGGACTCTTCTGTCAATTCAGCTTGAGCAAGTAGTCAGTTAGCTTAGCTTCACATGAAGAGGCAATAGCTAACCTGGCTCTGTCTGAATGTAACAAAATCAGTCTACCAGCATCACTTCAACTTTCTTAAGTATTTCAAATCATAAATCTTGATTTCTTGTGATCTTTAAGTTCTGGATAGAGCATCTTCTTTTGTTTGAACAGAGCTGTGATGGCTTTTTATTTTTCATATTTATAGAAAAGTATAGAGTATAGAAAAGAGCATGGTATAGATATTATCATCATTTCCGCTTAATTGTTATGGAATAACCTAAAATTTCAAGACTTCATGTTTAGTAACTTCATTGGGAAATGTAGAAAAGAGGTGGAATTACCTGACCTCACACATTTTTGGAGATGTGTGTTATTGCTGCTGTCGGATGTGCATCATGTAGCACATTTACCAATTATTCTGATTGTGTTGATGTTTACAGCTGAACCCAGCAGAGCGAGGAGATTCTGTCTTCTTCTCGTGCCATGCCATCAACTCCTATGGAGAGGGACGAGGGCTCATCCAACTCACTGTGCAAGGTATCTGTACCCACTACATGACACATTCCAGACAACTTACAACTTACTGAAAATGGTGCTAAATGGTACATGTGATTATCCAAATTGCTCAGTGGCAGAATCAGATCTCCAGAACTATAGAGTTAAACCTTGTTGGTGCAGCACTTTCAACTCTTCTTTTTTAATCTTTTTTTATCTCACACAAACAGAACCACCAGATCCCCCTGAACTAGAAGTGAGGGAGGTTAAGGACAGGAGCATGAACCTCCGGTGGATCCAGAGGTTTGATGGGAACAGCATCATCACCAGCTATGACATTGAGTACAAAAACAAATCAGGTGGGTTCCTTAAATTTAAGCATGCCATTTAAATTAAAGAAATTGAGATACATGCCTTTTAAGTCTCTAAAACAAAAATTGTTCTTGACAGACTCCTGGGATCATATGTACACAACCAGGAACATCTCACCCACCAACAACCAGGCCAACATCGTAGAGCTGCACCCAGCCTGTGTTTACAGCATCCGCATGTATTCTTACAACAAGATTGGCCGCAGCCTTCCGAGCAAAGAACTCACAATCAGTACCGAGGAAGCACGTAAGTGATTGTTGTCTCTCCAGAAAGCTCTCTGTTTCTGCCTTATTTTTCTCCGTCTTAAAAGAAGACTAAGAACGTTGACTTTAACACTTGTTTTTCATCAAAAGCACCCGACGGACCACCGATGGATGTAATCCTCCAACCAATGACGTCTCAGAGCATACGGGTTACATGGAGGGTAAAGTCACTGCTTTATAAATAATCATGCACAACATTAAAACATTACTACTCTTACCTTAAGAAACCTTGCCTATCTCTTTGTCCTGGAAATTGACTTGTCTTAATATCTGAAGTTTAGTAAGGCTTAGGCAAACCTAAATGTGTTATTTATTAATATGCTGCCTCACGAATGCCTTAATAATTAATGATTGAGGGCGGCAGGAGAGGATTTCAGAATTAGCAAATAGATGTGACATTATCAGTTCAAGGAATGTAAATATTGTCAACCCCTCATAACATTCCTGAAGAAAAAAAAAGGAAAATTATTATTATGAGCATTATTAAATATTCTGCATTCAGGAAACCCTTTAGTTCTATTTAATTTTCTGTCGTTATTGCTGCACCATGCACTTAAATATAAATTGCTTTCCTCCAATTTCTTTCAGGCTCCAAAGAAGGAGCTGCAGAACGGGGTGATCAGAGGCTACCAAATCGGCTATAGGGAGAACGGTCCAGGCAGCAACGGCCAGTACAGCATAGTGGAGATGAAAGCTACAGGAGACAGTGAAGTGTACACCTTGGACAATCTTAAGAAGTTTGCCCAGTACGGGGTTGTGGTCCAGGCCTTCAACAGAGCTGGCACGGGTCCATCCAGTACTGAGATCAACGCCACCACATTGGAAGATGGTAAGAGAACAAAGAGAGCAGGATGGAAAAAAATGTAAAGATAGTGGCATGAAGTAAAAGGGGCATAGGCGCAACTGAGACAGTGACTAAAGAAAATGAAAAAGAACTAATGAAAGAAAGGAAGGACACAAATTAAAAGATTAGTAAACCTCGTTGATTGCTAATAGAGAAGAGTCAAATGCAGCAACAGATGTCAGACGTATAAGTTTACATAGTTAACATACATTAAAAATAACACGCAAAATGGTAGAAATGGATCTGCAGCACATACTCCCATCCTTCTTTCCCCTTTAATTAGCGCCCTCATTAGGCTGGTAGAGAGTGATAGAGGAACAAGGAACCCTATTACTCTCTACATGTCTTCCCACTCTGCCTCCTTTCATTCTTTCTGCCCTGAATCGTCCTCTTTCTCCCATTGGTTTTGCTCTCTTCTTCCTCGCCATCCTCTGTCCATACATCCTTTTATATCCTATGTATATTTTTCTGCCACCTCAGATCTATCGTTTCTATTAGACTGAAATATGCAGACAGTAATGGCAGACACCCTGATCATGGCAGCAGTAATAATGATAGTTATTGTCCAGTTATATCATCTGAAGCTGAGCCTAAAACTGCAATTACCTTGAAAGGTGAACATTTTCTACCTTCAGATTTGATCCCCCACCTCTCAGCTCATCCCTCCCTATACTCATCTGCATTCTAACCGCTTAAGGTGTAGCTGTTTCACTATTTATGTTGCTCTCTTTTAGTGTTCACCCCCCCATTCATCTCTTCTTCCTCGCTCTAAGAGCTCATGCTGAACAAGGAGCCATTGAGATCTAATTTGACCTTATTTGACTGATTTATTTCAGGAGAAATTGCCTGTGGGTTGTTGGTGTTTGGTATTTATTCATTATCACTGTGTCAGTCACCATGCTAGATAACTCAGGTCTTCTTGGAGACAGCAATAGTCAAGGATTTTGACAAGATTGTTGAAAATGCAACCCTAATTCTGTGTGCCCTGCTCTCCTCCAGTGCCCAGTGAGCCTCCTCAGAACGTGCGAGCCATCTCTGTGACGTCAGACGAAGCGGTGATCACATGGGCAGAGCCTCCACGGCTGACGCTCCACGGTGTGCTGAAAGGCTACCGGGTTGTGTTTTGGTCCCTCTTCCCTGACGGAGGTGGGTGCTGTGGGGGCCAGGCCCAGTGGCCAATGCAGAGTAATTATCACCTATCTCATTCTAAACGTCACTAAAAACCCCACCTTCCCAAACACCTGCCTACTTCTCCGTCAGTGCTTTGAGTCAGAATGTGTGTCTGCACTTTTCTCACAACGCACTGCCTGTACCTGTGTGTCTTGGATTTGTCCATGTTCCCCCCGTTGTGTTGACGTGTCAAAGATTATTACCTCTATTAGTATTGATGGTGGATGAGAAATCAGGACATTCTGAGTGTTTGTGTGCTCCTATGTCTGTTCAGTCCTGTTTTCCGAAAAATTAAGTTGATTTTCAACTAACTTGCATTAGCTAATGTGTTTTGTAGGAAATCTTCTTAGCTGAAGATTTTTGGAAAAGTGGCATGATTTACATTTATATGGTTATTTTTGAGAACTATGTCTATGAAAATAGAATTGCTTTTATACCAGTTGTGGTATCAACATGCCCCCAATAATGCCTAAAATCTGTTACAAAAGAGTCGGCTAGTCAATGCAATGATTTGATACCATCATTTATAAGCTCTGCTAAAATTGACCTTTTTATTCTTTTCATAAAACGGTGGCTCACTTAAAATAGAAAATAATAAATACTATGGCTGCCACATTTAATTTTAGAGCAGCAAAAAGCACACTTCTAGAGGACAATGTGATGTAAGTCAAAAGCTTGTGACAACACAATTTGATGTTGATTCCTTTAAGATTTTAAGATAGGTCTAAATTAAAGATGGTTGCGTTTTTGGATAGTATTCCTTCAGTGTTTTGAGCAAGGCCCAAAAAAGAATTATATTAATTATATCACATCTATACAGGACTAGAACTATACAGCTCAGTATTTCCCATTCATAATAATAATACCACAAACTGCACTACCTTTATACCTGTCGAGTAAAGAAAGAGAGAGAGACATCCACTGTTACGTTTCTCTTTAGATGTCATTATTGTGGTGCAACATCTCATTTTAAAAACATCCGCCCTATGCTGGTGACTTCATTGTTTTGTGGAGCTGGTTTCTCCCTGCACCAGGCTCACCTTAATTAATTGAGTGTGAAACTTTTTACAACTGGAGTTTAGATGTCTGAGCAACTTTAAAAATGTACTGCAGTTGAAGATAGTCAAAGGAGCAGACACACCGCTGTGTGCATTAAGAGTAGAGCTACAGCTGTGTGCATTAAGAGTAGAGCTACAGCTGTGTGCATGTGGATATGAGAACTGCAGAGAAACAAGATGAGCCATTTGTAAACAAAAACTAAAACAAGCTACATAATTGAAGCACGATTAATTTGATACATAGCAAAACCCAATATAAAGAGGGTAATGCATTTATGTATTTTTTTTAAACACCCTTAATCATTTCCTTAAAAACACAAAATGCAAAGCAAGTTAGTTGTATATAAATGGATATTGTAGAATACAGAGTTTGAGTGTGTTACCTGCCCACCACATAACCAACAGTATTCTGTAAAAGACATTTTGCATGCTGTCCCTCCTCAGAGTGGGGAGAGATGCAGAATATCACCACCACTAGAGAACAGGTGGAGCTGCGAGGCCTGGAGAAGTTTACCAACTACAGCGTTCAGGTGTTGGCCTACACACAGGCCGGGGATGGAGTCCGCAGCAACGTTCTGTATATCCAAACCCGAGAAGACCGTGAGTATACAAAGTCTCAAAGATGTAGCTTATTTTGTTGATTCATTTGAGTGAAATACCAACAGAGGAAGGCATGAATGATGCTTGTAATGGATGAGGGCAAAGGGGGCAGGAAGGAGATAGGAGGGGACATATAAAAGAGTGCAGGGCTTTATCTCAAACCCATGACAAAAGCTCATTCATGCTTGGAAGCTCCATTAGCAGTGCTAATGAGAATTAAGAGGCTTTGGGCCCACAGCTCAGGGCTGAGGGAGAAGACGGGGGGAAGGGAGGGGTGCTCTCTTGGAGTAGAGCATCCTGGAGTCAGCCATCAGCCGGGGCCTCACATCCTCCCTCCCGCCAGTACGCTTGCCATAGGCAGAGGGATTAACTTCTCTTGGATTTGAGAGAATTAATTTTGTGCTTACACCATCGGAGGCGGGATTACAGACAGATCCATGTCTCTTTATAGAGGAGGGGAAGGAGGAGGGGCCTGGGGGGGGGGGGGGGGGGGGGGGGGGGGGGTGAAGATGGTAAAGATAGAGGGGTGATCATAGAGCTCATTGTTGGCAGACAAAACATACAAGGACTACAAAAGGACAGATAATAGATATGTCAAAGCCAAGACATTTCAATCATTTTCATGATCATTCTAACCCATTTAAAGCGTTCTATGTGTATCTGGTTGAGCCCTTTTAATGAGACCATCCCTCCGCTGACTGGCACAGGAGTGCTAATATATTCATGTAGGTGGGGCTTCCTCATCATCACACGGGCCAAGCTAGCTGTGCAGCAGACTGTTTCGGTGTCTGGAGACCTGGGTAGATTCTGGGCACCAGATGGGACTTAACCCCCCCCCCCCCCCGCGTCCTCCTCCTCCCTCTCACGCTTCTTCTTCGACATGGAGGTCCAGTTATGATAATGATGACTCCTTTGCCTGCCCCTCCCCAACACCACCACCATCATCCCTCCCCCAGGACCTGCACCTTTCATTCTCACCACTTTTCCATCCCCACATCCGTCTTTTAAGACATCCCTCACTACACCTATCCTCCCTGAATCTGTGTTTTTATCCCCGCTCATGTCATGTGCGGGATGAGGGAGTCCAAGGGCATGGGGGTTGAATTATTGGATCAGGGGGGCCTCGTGAAAGAAAAGAGGCATTTAGAGAACTGTTTCTTACACTGCAGTAGGCACCTTTTGTGGACCCCAGATGAGGCCCAGTGTCAAGCTTGTGGTATATTTATAGAGGGGTTTGAATAGGCTTGACACTGTGAACCAAATACTGTAAGGCCATGGTGACAAAAGCATTATTGTTCATCTCTCAAAGTATCCAGTATCCTGATGTGTTTCATTTTGCATTGCGCATTCCTTTTAAAGCCTTCTTACGCCTTACTTGGTAGTAAGAGTATTAAGTGGTGTCCAGTGTCAAGCTGAAGTGGCCAGCGGAGGATCAGACACGGCTGCCTAATCTGTTTGTGGGTTTGAGAGTTAAGAGAACGCTGGGTGTCACACAGCCTGAACTGCTGACCAATGTCTGACTGAACATATGTCACCACTGTGCACCCAAAGGGAGTACTTCCAAGTCCTCTTGGAGCAGCTTAGTGTGGGATAAGACTAGCAATCTGCAAACAAGCCTGCTCATTTTAATGGGCATCCAACAACCAGCATGAGTTTGCACAAACACACAGAAGCTAATGCTCATACCCGCTTTGCTGATGTTCCGATGCGTTATTTTTTCAATGTGTACAGTTCCTGGTCCACCAGCTGGCATCAAGGCAGTTCCCTCTTCACCAAGCAGTGTGGTGGTGTCCTGGTTGCCACCTCATAAACCGAATGGTGTTATCCGCAAGTACACCATCTACTGCTCCAGTCCAGGGTCTGGACAGCCGGTAAGTGCTTCCTCTGTGGTTTGTGCCTCAAAAGGGGGAGGGCATTAGAGAAAAAAAAACAGGTAATTGAGAAGTAAGGAATTTCTAAGTCCGATAAAAATCTATCAGTGGAAACACTTCAGCTTTAACAACTGTAATTAATTGAACCCGTGCATGTGTACGTTAAAATTTGTGTATGTCTCTCTTTCACTGCGTTTGCACCATCGCTTTATTTCCTACCCTCCCAGATGAACAGATGAGGTTGTCTTGGCAACGTGATGAGACGTAGATATGCAAATGAAGCAGAGAACAAGCTCACACATGCACACTGCCGCATAAGAAGCGCACACACACACACACACACACACAAACACACACACACATCACATTTCAACGTTTTCTATTTATACATGCATGTGCAGCATTTCAGTTGTGGTTAGATCATGTGCACACAAACACTAACACACACAGTGAAACCTGACATCTAGCTAGAATCTCACTTTCTTATTATTCACAAATACTCCTCCCTCTCTGTGCATGAGTGCCATGTAAATGAGCACGGGCAGGGAGGAAAGAGGGAGGAAGGGAGGGGAGGGGGAAAGACGTCTAAGAGACGGAGAAAGAGAAACACCATTAGCGGTAGGGAGAGGCCGAGGGGAAATGAGGGGAAAAGAGAGGGATGAGACGAAGAGGGGGAGAGTGTGAAAGACAGGCAGGGAAGAAGGGAGGAGCAGAGGAGGGTATCAGTCACATCAAGATGAGAGTGCTTTTGTCCGTCTTTTCATTATCTCCCCGTATCACTCCCTGGATCACCACAACACGGCCGCTATGCTGGAGGAATTTTCGAACGCACCCCCTAGACACACAAATACCAAACACATCCTCCTTCCTCCCATCCTTGTTTTCTCCATCCTCTCCTCTTCACTGAGCTAGACAGAGAGGGATAGATGGAAAAAGGGAACGAACAAATGGTGAAGGAACTTGAGATGAACACAGAGAGATAGAACAGATTAAAGAAATAGAAGAGTGGACGGGTTTGAAAAGGAAAAAAGTGTTTTTGAGTGTACGTTGGAATGTGTGTGCCTGTGTGCCTGCAGGTGTGAGTGTTAAATTCCTCTCAAAGATGTGTTTGTTGGAAAATATCCAAGGAACACAACCTTTTAATCCAGAATAGAGGCCCAAAATATGAACGTTTTTTTCCTTTCCAAAAAAAGATAAAATAGGAAATACTGACACTCAGTGTTGATGCAGTATTTTATCAAGTGAAGAGTATTTTCTTAGTTTAAATCAAATGCTTAACTGTCTAAAGCTTCATTGTTACTGCTCTATTTCTATGGTCATATTCATTCCTCATTGGAAGCCATAGTAGAGTAAGGACTTACACTTCTGCATGTCTCAATAAAAAAAACTCAAGGGGCAAACAAAAAAGAAAAATCTGCATAAGTAAATGCAATTTAATGTTAAAAGAAACCTAAAAAGACTAAGAAAAAGATCAAAGAATGGCAAACATTTAAAAAATATAAATCCAAAAGAAAATAGAAACATTGTTTTTTATCAATAAACAGTGGCTCCAAATATACACCTTGGAGCCCACCCTTCTTGTACCTAAGAAACGCTGAGTCCCCCCCAGTAAAAAAACAAGAGAAACATTGCTGTCAAAAATCAACATAGCTTTTAACTGTTTTCATTACAACCTGAGGTAAAGGTGGGAATGACTAAGTAAACCAATGGAATACATGAAAAGGAGCTACCGTGCGTTTTATTTTATTTTATATAAGATTACCCCCGTTAAGTCTTTACATTTAAACACCTGCCTTACATTCTGCATGTTCCTGAGTTTTACCTAAAGGAAGGTAAGGAAAATAAATGAGGTCAAGAGTGAATGTAGTTCTCTCTTTCCTCCTTTCCTTCTTGATTGTGTAGGGCAGTCCTTACTTTTATCAATAGGTTTTTTTCTGTTAAGTTATCAATTATTTTTAAAACATCGACATTACATTACTACGAAGTATTCCACAAAAATAAAGTAAAACCTGCTTTAGAATATTCATCATGCCATCGTCCATTTTCGCAGAACATCTTTTCAATATGTGAGTGATTAGAGCACAGGTGTAAATGCTGAAATGAATGATGGCTGCATTCCATTTAGCAACTCCAATTTCAGGATCCCAGTATTGTTCATGTTGCCTCACTTTCACACTTAAATTGTTATTAAGACACAGAACAGAGCTATCTCCTATTTCATTAGTAACACCTCTGCTTCTTTCTTTGACAAGTTCTAATGTCTTCTGTGAATGAGGACGATTTTATTCCTTGTGTCCAGTCATTGAGACCTAACATAAGCCTGGATGTGTTCTTCCAACAAATATTGAATACATGTTACAGCAGTGAAGAGACTGGCCTCCACCAAGACTGTCATGTCACTGCATCATCATATCTTGCTAACATGGCATTGTGTGCCCTCTGTCCCAGGCGCCCAGTGAGTACGAGGCCAACCCAGAGATGCTGTTCTACCGCATCACGCACCTTTCCCGTGGTAAACAATACCACATCTGGGCTGCAGCCGTCACGACAGCGGGTCGAGGCAACATCAGCTCAAAGGTCATCGTGGAGCCTGCTGGGAAAGGTAGGACCTCAAGGCGAGCCTGTAGTGGAGCAGAAGGGTGGAGGGATATCAGTAAAGGTTATAGGAAGAGCGCTATGAAGATGTCTATGAAACGCTAATATGATCACCTCTCTCTGTCTCTCACTTTCTCTCCTGCTTACTCCCGTCTCCCTCTCTCTCTCTCTCTTATTGATTGACAGCTGCTGTATTGATTGAGTGGCGGCTATGTTGCAAGAAACGCTGTTGTTAATTATGTGGTGATGAACAGGGCCTATCTAGTAAAATGACCCTTGGGGAGAGAGGTAGCGGGAGAGAATCAATAAAGGGGAGGATCTATGGAGAAAAGATAGAGTGAAACTAAGCGGTTCAGAGGAGGGGCTATGCTAAAATACCACGCTACAGTTTTTTATTTCCCCAGCACAGAGAAGAACTTTCCCCTTTGGCTAACTGACTTAGAAAACAGCCGAGGGTGGCAGTTGGACATGAGGAAAGAGACGCCAAAGCAGTTTTATGTTGTCTTGGTGTATTTATAATCTTCTGTGTGAGAAAGTGAATGATTGAATTTGACCCCTTTTTTTGTGTTTGTGCAGTCCCCGCTAAGATTCTGTCCTTTGGAGGCACAGTGACCACACCCTGGATGAAGGAAGTGCGTCTGCCCTGCAGCTCAGTGGGGGAACCCGCACCTACAATAAAATGGACCAAAGACAGGTCAGAGCTCATCATATGCCACTCAAATATCAGCATCATGACTCACTCAGACAGAGAGTGCTGCTTGTAAGGGGCCAATATAACTCTGCTTTTCCTGGATTAACACGTATGACCTGTGTGTCTCTCGACAGTGACGACTCGGCCATCCCAGTAACTGCAGACAGCCAAAAACAGATCCTGTCCAACGGCACGCTGGTGCTTCGTTCAGTCAAAGCAGAGGATTCTGGGTATTACACCTGTACGGCAACTAACACTCTGGGCTTTGACACCATCATAGTCAACCTGGTGGTGCAAGGTAATAGGAAGCAGGTGTCTTTAGTTGGTAGTAAATATAAATAGAGGATGTTTTTGTTTTCTTGGGTTTCTGCTCTGTTGTTAAGTCAAGGTCTTTCTCTTTCTTTATACCCAGTTCCTCCTGATCAGCCTCGTTTGACCGTCTCCACCACTTCCACCTCCTCCATCACCCTAGCCTGGATCCCCGGGGACAATGGGGGAAGCTCCATCAGAGGTATACCCCCGACAAGACTGCCCACCAAAACCTGCCCACGTTACAACTTTGACTTTCTATCTAATTTAATATAATGTTTTTTCAGTAGTCACCATTTTGCAATCAGTTGTACTAATTCTGCAGATTACAGTGAAAAAAAAAACCTTGTTTCTGGGTAAGAAGTAGGCCTAGTCAAAAAAATAAAAACTGATTGCTAGCTGTTTGTCGCCCCCTGGTGTCCAGTAGATGTAGCAGCAAACTCCACAGTCTATCAATGGTTGTTACTATGAATGACTTATTTTGAATATTAAACTTTGCTGTGTAATCCTGCAGGATTTGTGCTTCAGTATTCTGTGGACAACACAGAAGAATGGAGAGACGTATTTATCAGCTCCAGCGAACGCTCCTTCAGGTTGGACAATCTACGCTGTGGAACCTGGTACAAGGTCAAGTTGGCCGCCAAGAACAGCGTGGGCTCAGGGCGCATCAGTGAGATCATTGAGGCCAAGACACATGGACGAGGTAAAAAGAGTTAGCAGATAACCCTCAGGCTTTCTACAAAAATTGACTAATTAGACTAATATTGAATTTATCATTTCAGATGTTTAAAGAATAATCATGTTCTAAGGCCGATCTTTGTTTTTTGACTTTGAAAAGTTTAACATCTTGTTTTTTCTTGCTTTAACAACTTATTTCAAGTTTGTTTTGAAACAAATGCCCACCCCTGATCAAGTAGTTTGTGCCGAAAAAAATCTTTACCGGACGAAAAATGTTGGATGCTTACTATTTCTATTTTTCTTCTTCTTCTTCTTTTCTCTTTGCTTAATCCTGATAACTATTTAATATTTTCCTCAAAAAAAGAAAATACCTAAATGATTCCAGAGTGAAGCCGTGGAAAGGTTTTCTTTTTGTCAGAATTAATGCTATTGCCTGTTAATACAAATATTAATGGACCCAAAAAGAAAAGAAAAAAAAAAAATCCTGATGTCAGAAGGTGTGTTTAAAGATAGTATGCCTCCGAGACGTTTGGCACAGCCATGTGATCTTTTTAACCTCCTGTTGCTCTTCCCTTCAGAACCTGTGTTCAATAAGGACCAGCCGCTGCTCACCCACATCAACTCCACTCATGCAGGCCTCAACCTGCAGGGCTGGACTAGTGGCGGCTGCCCAATCACAGACATGATGCTTGACTTTAGGCCTAAAGGCACCTGGGCCTGGCAGAGCCTCAAGGCTAACTCCACAACTCAGCTCTTCCTCAGTGAGCTGCGGGAGGCCACCTGGTATGAGCTCAAAATGAAGGCCTGCAACAGTGCCGGGTGCGGCAACCAGAGCTCCCAGTTTGCAACCACAGACTACGACGGCAGTAAGTGTCTCCTCAACTTCATTTTTTTAAATTTTATACATCTCATATTATATTGTATTATACTGTATTAATTATTACTGTCATTCCTTCTTCTTGCCACAGGTACAATCCCACCCATTAAATCGGCTCGTGGAGAAGGGGATGACGTGAAAAAGCTGTTCTCTATCGGCTCTCCTGTCATCCTGGTTACCCTGGGCGTTGCTCTGCTCTTCATTATCCGCAAGAAACGCAAAGAGAAGCGGCTCAAACGACTTCGAGGTGAGAAAAAGATTCATTGATTGATCTGTTATTGTGTGTTAATGAATTAATGCAGCAAAGTGTGACGAGTTGAAACCTCACAGCCATCAATAATCTAATTAAAATATTGTCTTCTTTTAGATGCAAAGAGCCTCGCTGAGATGCTTATCAGGTAACAGCTGGCTTTTTATACAGTTATACTTTTTACAGTTCAACCTCTTTTTGTTCGAAAACTAAAAAGAGACACCAGTCTTACTTTGTGTGTCATTTCCATGTGTGTGCAGCAAGAACAATCGCAGTATAGACACTCCAGTGAAGGGCCCACCTCAAGGACCACGGCTCCACATCGACATCCCTCGTGTTCAGCTGCTCATTGAGGACAAGGAAGGAATCAAACAGATAGGTATGTGGCTGCATTCGACTGCAACACACAGTTTAATTGATCAAGTAGTTTGAATTTAACCTTAACTGTTTCTCCTCATCCCGTGTCTGCAACAGGAGAGGACAAGGCAGCTGTTCCTGTGACAGACACCGAGTTCAGCCAATCAGTGAATTCACAGAACTTCTGCACAGGCGTGTCTCTGCACCACCAAGCTCTCATCCAGAATTCAGGGCCTTTGATTGATATGTCAGACATCCGCCCAGGCACGAGTGAGTTCAGTTTTCTTTTCAGGTTAAGGTTTTTACACTGACTTTCGCAGCTCTTCCAGATAAAACAAAAGACAGGTTTTGCAGGTAAATCCAGGCAAAAGCTTTGATCTCTTGTTGAACTCATGAGACAGCAAGAATAGTATTTCTTCTTGAGGATCAATAAATGGATACACAGTCTTTGTGATGCACAAGCTGCTCTCTGATCACTGTGACCTCTCTCAGATCCAGTGTCCAGGAAGAGTATAAAATCAGCGCACAGTTCGAGGAACAGATACTCAAGCCAGTGGACACTAAGCCGGCCGAGTCAGAGCCAGTCAACAGCCTCGGCACGAACTCTGACCTCAGACTGGCGGACGATGGGCTCTCATGGCATCACAGCCACTGAGAGTGACAGCTACAGTGCAAGCCTCTCACAAGACACGGGTAAGTAAATCCCATTAATTATATGTTACGTTCTCTTTTTACACTGACAAGCAGCTCTTTTATGGAACATTGGAAAGGTGTTTTTTTTCATCACACTAAAGCTTAATTTACATACATCATCAAGTTATTAAGTTTATGGGGCCCTGGTGGCCTAGCTAGCAGACAGGTTGCACCCAATTTAGAAAGGTTATGGTCCTCCAAGTGGGCGGCCCAGGTTCTAGTCAGACCTGTGGCTCCTCCTGTGTCTATCCCCACTCTTTCACCCGATTTCCTACTCTAACCGTCCTATCTAAATTAACTCAAAACTCAAGATTACAAAAAATGTAATATTTATCTAGTTTATGATGGAGAAAATCTATAAAATTCTAACCTTTACACCTTACTGTGCACCTACTTCAAAAAACAGTTTTTACTGTTCAATGAGACCAATGAGTACTGTATGTAGTGTTATATTATCGTAGGATTAGAAATAAAAAATGGGTGAATTTTGTTGCTAACTCATCAGAATTCAGAGACCATATCAAAATTGTAACCAAAAACATTACTTGTTTTCTATGACAACAAAGTAAATGTATTTACATTGTCCAAAAACACCTGCAATTATTGATATACTGGATATAATATTGACATATTCTGACAGTGTAGCTACGAGCAATTTGAAATCATTGTGAAAGCCGAGCATTACTCTACGTAGTTAGAAGAGAATAATTTTAGTTATTCAAATAAAAAAGGCCAGTTTGAGGAGTTTCAAACTGGAAATGCCAGGATGTAGATAGGTCCGATACATTCTGGTTGAGATCAAACTTTATTTAAGAATTCAAGTTATTGGATAAAACACCCATTCAACCATCTATAAACCACTTGAGTTATTTTATGTTATCTAACTTGACTTATATGAATGGACACACAGACAATCCAACAAGTTTCAAAGTATGAATAGAACGTATACATAGTTGGTGCAACAGGCCACTGGAACAAATGAAAGGAAACAAAGACAATGAGCTAATGAAATGATTTTCTCTTTTCATTTTTCCAGATAAGGGTCGCAACAGCATGGTGTCGACAGAGAGCGCCTCCTCCACCTATGAGGAGCTGGCGAGGGCCTATGAGCACGCCAAGCTTGAGGAGCACCTGCAGCACGCCAAGTTCACCATTACAGAGTGTTTCATCTCCGACAGCTCATCGGACCAAATGACCACGGGCACCAATG
This sequence comes from Labrus bergylta, assembly GCF_963930695.1. Taxonomy (NCBI): domain Eukaryota; kingdom Metazoa; phylum Chordata; class Actinopteri; order Labriformes; family Labridae; genus Labrus; species Labrus bergylta. Next base: position 11,586,279 of record NC_089208.1, read on the forward strand.
ACCCGGCAGACAGCATGACCTCACTGAGCACGCCGTCTGAGCCGGGCATCTGCCGCTTCACTGCCTCACCACCAAAACCGCAGGACTATGACCGTGGTAAAAATGTGGCTGTTCCCATTCCCCACCGCGCCAACAAAAGTAAGTAGGAAGAGACAAGAGACAAGAAGAGACAATACTGTACACAGTAACAGAGCAGGAATGTGATCATATGCCTTTTACAGAACTTTAAAAGATCCTCGTTTGAATTAAAGAATAGTTTATACAATAATGATATGAGGCATTTCGCTTCAAGGACTAAAGCCACACAAAATAGCAAAGAGTCAAGTCGTGTTTCTCGATTGATAATGAAAGTAGGGAAAACCCCTGACTCATGTGTTACAATGTAGGAAATGAATACATGAGCCCTATTTATTGAGATGTCTGTAAAATATAACTCCTGAACTCAAAATGACCTAAATGTATGGTCTCATCCTGACTTCTCCTGTTTCTTCTATAGGTGAATTCTGTAATCTTCCCCTTTACATGAAGACAGACCCTTTTTTCCGCAAACAAGGGGAGCTGCATGACCCGTGCCCAGCTGTGCCACCGCGAGAAGCCTCAATTCGCAGCCTGACGCAGCGGGCTTATCACACCCAGGGTCGTCACAAGACTCTTGACCCTTCCAAGCAGCAGGCACTGACGCTGGGCCACTCTGGGCTGGGCAGCTTGGGGGTGAACTCGGGCACCGCCACCCTGCCCCAAAGGACTCTCACCATGCCTAGCTCCAACACCGCAGCAACAGCCTCCACTTCCAGCACGGGCAGCAACCCCACCAACAGTAACAAAGTGGGGGGCTCAAGAGACTCGCTGCTCGAGAGCAGCTCCTCTGCACTGGGGAGACTCCAGAAACAGAGTGCAGGGGCATACTCTAAATCATACACACTGGTGTAGCTGACTCTCCTGCACAGACTTGCATTGCTGTCCCCTCTCCTCAGCTCGCCCTGCGTTGGTACTCTTCAGCCAGGGCCAAAAGGGGCATGCAAACATTTTACATTAAACCCAACTAATGGTGAACTGCCCAGCATTCTGTCTAATTTTACTCGGGATAGATCTTCTCCCAGACAGAGACCCAGTTTACCCTACTTTTCATATTCACCTGGGACTCTATAAAAGATTTACTAACTCCAACTAACAGTTCCAGCCGGCTGGTGCTCAGTTCCGCTCATTTCCTGCGGAAATTGCACAGCAAAAACCCAGGAAGTGATTCTATGGTCATTTGGAAATATTGACTTTAATTGAGGAGCTAAAGCTCTGTGTTTATGATGATGAAGACTACGATAGCCAGTATGAAGCTGTGTGGCCATTCTGTCTCTCATACGTACACGCATATTGTCCTCCATAGTTTGAGTATTATTGTCAATTTGCAGGACTTCCAGTTAAGTTCCCTTTTCTTACTGTTTCTTTCCCTCCTTTGTGTCTCTTAAGGTCCCAAATAGCTATTGGCAGAATGTTCTCCAAATGGTGAATCCAAAAGAAATCATTCAGGTTAACTTATGTCCAAGAATGTTAAAAGAAAAAAAAATCTATCACATTAACTTTCTCCACACATCTTTCTCTCTCCAGCTGAACAGTGTTTGACTTTTTAAAACAATCATGACAACCCAAATGAGCCAGCTATAATTCCTCACATTACAAATAGAGAATATTTGGTATTATAAAGAATTTACATATATATTTCTATGTAGGTATATTATTGACATTTAAGTGAAATTATGACAAAGTATAAATGGTATGTACTACAATGGTGTAGTAGTATTTACAGCAATTTAATGTTAAAGTCAAATTTAAGAATGAGACAATCGCTCAATCATGAAATTTAATGAAAGAGAAATTTAAAAAAAGGTTGGACAAATGACAGAAAAAGTTTAGTATATCTACGGAATGTTCTGTATGTTTCTGTATGTACACTGACTAAGAGAAGAGTGTTTCCTTTCGAGGCCACACGCTGAGGAAGGAAAAGCAAGCTAGGCTAGCAAGTTCTAGTGTCAATTCCTGAAAAGGCAGGAAGGTTCTCTTTGCTGAGATTGTTTGATGGAGACAGTTATTCTCCATACTCACATGGAGATCATTTTCCTCTGACGTCATGCTAAGGGTTGGAAGTTCAAATGCTGTTGTCGTGTCAAACAGCTGTGTCCTGTGTTCCAGCTACCTATAGACGACACATTAAACCACATGGGGCATAAAGGCCTAGACAAAATGTTAGCTAGCCAGCGACTGATGCTGTCGTCATAGCTTCTGCTGTTGTCTATTTTTTTTAGTTGTTGATCAATTAAGAAGTGAAATGAAATTATTTGGTCAGATCCCCAACCTTTATATGACTTAATCCTAGAATACAGCATAAAAACATAGCAGCATTTGAGCTTCACGCCCTGAGCGTGATGTCAGAAGAAAATGGCCACCGTGCGGAAAAGATGTCAGAAAGCTTTCTGTAAATGTATTTAAGCCTGCTCATGTGCCACTTAGACTGAGCCCGAGTGGTTGTTGATTATGATAAGATTTAGAAACCAAATCAAAGTGAATCCACAAATAAGTTTTATGTAGCGTAAATGTACAGACTTGAGTTGTGTTTCAGAATTAAAGGCTTCTGTAACAGAGACAAACATCCTACCAACCTCTCAGCCAGCCACAGTGCCACTCAGCCGGTCTTCGCTCTTTAAGGAACGTGATAACTAGCTGAAGGAAATTCCATCATGATGTGAATGAAGTAAAAATATTATAATGTTGAGCGGTGTTATATGTCAGGGAGTTCAGTTTGAAAAATTATATAATATTCACTCAATTGATATCTTTGTTGTTGCCCTGTCTGAAGTACTGTATATGTCCCACTTCCTTTATCTTCATACCCCTCCATTTTGCGCTAATGTACATTCACAAACGAACCTTTTGGAATGTCTATTTCAAACATCTCCATGAAAGTGTTATGTGGTTTGTATTTATTTACACATTTGCTTTGTTTGTTTGTTTATTTGTTTAAGGAAGGGTGTTTCTATTGGTCTCTTTATTTTGAGTCATAATATTCATTTTTAAATTTGTTTGGATTTATGTCAAAATTTTGTTTCCAGGGGCCAAGCAGTACTAAAGTATTTGGTCTGTGGCTAAAATCAGTTCAGCCAGGTGAAATCAGGGACTCGTAGCTATTTTGGTCACACAAACAACTGTTGTGTAAATACTGGACTGGAGTCAGTCTGTAAACCTTAAGCATTCAGACTCCTGTCCTTTTTCCCGTTCTGATAAATTAAAGTTCAAATTCACCCCCTTAAACTTACTAGACCCATCATCTCTACCTTTGTCAGTGTTGTTTATAGATTAAGTCTTGTACATAAACACAGTTTTGTATGAAGAGCTATTTTCAGATAAACCAGGGGACACATCAGGGTTGAATGCCCCAATTTCAAAATTGAAATAGTATCAAAAATAAATATTTTACTTCTGAAGTGGGCAAAAACATTTTTCTTTCCCTTTATGTTTTTGATACTAATTTGTTGAATTTTTATTCTTTTTTTAAAGGTCTTTTAATGTCGTCATTTGTCCTGTTTACTTTTTTTTTATTATTTTGTATTTTGTTCATCCTCAAAAAGTCATTGCATGCTTGCTAAAAGGGAAAAATTGAAGGAAAATATGTATGAAAATCAAAAACAAACAAAAAAAAATGTTGAGGGTATCCCAAACATTTGTTTGAGTTGCTTGTTATAGCAATTGCTTGTGTTCAAAAGTACATTTTCTATGAAAAGAAAGCAAAAACTAAAAAGATCATTCTAACACCTTGTGCAATAAAGCTATCTTTCATACGTCATGGCTTCTGTCCTTTTCAACAGGTCTGTTTGCACATTATGTTTGGACTGAGATCATAATAAATTAGAACTTATGGGTATTTTGAGAAGCACTATTGATACTTAATTCATCACCAAGATTTTAAGCTACATGACTTAAATATCGGTAAATGCCTGATTGAGTATAGGATGTTCATTTTGAATGCCCCTGTTTTTGAACATACACAATGTGATCATGTTGATCCAACCAGAGAGATCTGAGACACAAAGATGTTTTCACACAACGAATGAGGAATTATCAAGTTTGTGACCACAGCAGTATAAGCAAAAGACAGAAACACGTATAAACTAGTTAATAATAAAAGTGTTGGCTAATGTTCCTGTTCATAGAGTGTTAAAATGCTATAAAATCACAAACACTTACCGCACTTCAGCAGACTGAGCGGAGTAGAGTGAATTACCATCATGTTACTTCACCATAAGAGATCACAAATACAAAACAAGCAACCTGAAAACCTGGCTGTGGGACAGTGGACCAGACCTTTACCCTCACAGGGCTTCTTGGGGAGGTGGCTAATCGAGTCTAAATGTGTTTTTTTGAATCAGAGAAGGCGTTCGAACACGTTCCTCGGGGGTCATGTGGTGTGTAATGTGGGACTATGGAGTCCCAATACGGGGTTGCTGTGAGCCACCAGGTCCCTATATGACCAAAGTGAGAGCTTTGTCCACATTCTCAGCACTAAGTCCAGGTCCAAGGCAATGGTTCACTGTCGGACAATGGTGGACTGCAACTTCTGGGTCGTGAGTGATCCCTGCCTCAAGTGAAGAAGTTCAAGTATCCTGGGGGCTTGAAAAGGGTAGGCTCTGCGTTAGAGATAGGGTGAGGACCTCAGACATTCAGAGGCAGCTGGAGCCAGTAGAGGTGGTTTGGGCATCTGATTATGATGTCTCCCGGTCACCTGCCTTTGGAGGTCTTCCAGGCACGTCCAGCTGGGAGGAGACCCAGGGGTAGACCAGAAAATGTTGCTGAGAAGATGGACATTTGGGGCAGCTTGCTAAGCCTGCTGCCATTGCGGCTCGGCCCCCAGATAAATGTTAGATAATGGATTGATAAAAAAGAAAAAAAGATTTAGGGATGAATTATTAATCTATTATTTTGACGCATTACACAGCTTTGGTTCCTCTGACCACAGGTTTGACTGTCAGGCCTAGGGAGACGTGTTAGACCGCCCTGCTAACAACCTGCTCTGTTATCTTCCCCTGCATGAGCTTATGCAGCTTCTGAGCTCCAAAGTAACAGACCGAATTTCAGATTTGAGGCAAATTTTCATCAAATTGTAAACATTTCCAGCATTCTCTGACTGATGGTAGCTGCTTCAGTTCAATGACAGTGTCTTTTTACCAATAATGATAAGATATGAAGGTTGGTGAGTTTTTGATCTGCAGAGAATGTAGGCTATATAACAATTTGACCACATCCATCTTGTGCATATAACACAACTGCCCTTAACCTGATAATGATACTGAACGACACATTATCCACAGAGGACATAACATTCAGGTAACTAATAGGCTATGTGCTCCGTGATATGGTAATGTCTGAAAAAGCTATATAAATGTCTATAGCCTCATTTAATTGAATTGCCATCAAAACATATATATGGGTTTTACAACGAATCAGTCAGATGTGCTTATACTTTGTGTGAAAATAAGCAGAAAATATGAAAAGAAAACATGTGAGTAAAGCACCTCGACAGTAGGTGCTGGATGTGTTAGACTGTTAGTGAGGCTGACAAGTTAGTGGAAGATCATTATTCTTCACACCTATATCACCATAGCTGTGGTGTAACATTTTGGCACCAGATTCTTGTGCAATCTCCAGTAATGCATCTAAACAGAGAGCCCTAAAACAACTTGTGAGATAATCCTAAAATATCCAAAGTTAAATATGTAAGCTAAAATGTACATAACATTTCAAACAAATGACATATGATTCCCTGCCCACTTAATCCAAGCTCTGCTGCTCTGCAGCCACAAGATGGCGACATCACATATTAATCTCCAACCACTCCACAGAGGTGAACAGACACTGTAAGGGAAGTGTTTAGCCCAAAGAGTTCAGTCATTCATGACGGATATGCTGTGAATAATTGATGCTTTTCAGACTCACCTGCATCAGTGCCTGAATACAACAGCCTCTAGTTACTACAGCCAAGGCGTCAACTTGAATTCTTGGCCCCATGAAAAGATATTGCTGCGACACAGCCTAAGCCAACCCTGCACAATTGCTACATCCACAGCTTGATTGTGCTTATGACCTATTAAAAGCTTTCAACAACTAAAACTTTGTGTCACTGCCTGACAATTGGGGATCAAAAACCCACAGAAAGACGCATTATTGGAAAAATCTTAGACATACTGTACTTTTTCAAACATAAACAAGAGTGTGACAAGAGTGTTTACAAACAAGCAAAGCAAATCACAAAAAGGTAAAAAAAAAAAAAAAAACACATTAAAAAACAAACAAACCATTAAACTCAAATAGGCAACATCAGAACAAACACTGCATGGCCTGACTCCAGGCAAACAGGGCAAAGGACATAAGAAAGGTTAAAAGGCAGCAAAAAGGAAACAGAGCAGAAAGGGTTAAAACAATAAATAGCAATCAAAGAAATTAATTGAAGCAGGAAAAAGTAAAAACAATAGGCCTACATGGGGATAAAAGCAATGAACGAAAATGAAACACAGAAAGAAAATGAAAGACATCAAATCAATAAAATAAAAAATAAAAATAAAAAAGATATGACAGAAAGGGAAAAGCAATAGGAAGATCTGCTATGAGAATCGATATTTAAGTAAGTTGTGCAAAGACCAGACCACAACTTACTGAATGGACATTAATAAGGCTTTAGATCAAACCTATCCACATGGCAGTGATGGAGCTGCTGGAACAAATTACCACGGCAATAGACAATAAAGAATATACAGCAGGAGTTTTCATTGATCTAAGAAAAACATTTGACACGATTGACCATATATTAATATAAGTAATAGTATGCTTACTCAAATCCTTAAAAATAGACATCATTATGTGCAAATAAACAACAACAAGTCTGAGTGCTGAGGGTTACAAGTGGGGTCCCACAAGGGTCAGTGCTGGGTCCGAAATTGTTTATATTGTACATAAATGTTATTTGTTGTGTGTCCAAATTGTTTAATTTTATTCTGTTTTCCTTTACAAATTATGATTGATTACACTGAAATGTAAGAGTGTACAATTAGGATACATTTTTAGGAGCGATTAGATCACAAACTATGCTGGAAACACACGTTTATTATATTAAAACCAAACTATCAAAGTCCATCGCAATATTGAAAAAAAACAAGATATTCTTAACCAAAATTCATGACATATATTGTACAGTATCATACTTCTATACAAGAAGAGATCGTCCAGAATAATAAACAGATCAGAGCTGATTATCGTGAAACGACAAACACATTTTGATTTAAAATAGTATAACTGATTTACAAAGCATACAACAACACCTCATCAGACTGCATTCAGAGACCGTTTCAAATAAGAGAATGTCAGTATGAACTGAGAGGGAAATGTATGTTCACAAAAACAGAAGACCAGAACAAATGTTAAACAAACATGTGTTTCAGTGAGCTGGGTACATTTGTGGAAAGGCTTCCAAACAGAAAGGAAAGATTGTAATACCCACAAAAGATTTCTAAATGTATTAAAACCTATGATAGTTATCAAGTATAAAACTGAAGAACGAACAACAGAGTGCATGTAATTTGTTTGAGATTAGGGTAGACAGAAGGCCTATAAAACACTTATATTCTTCTGTTGCTTTCTTTACTGCTCTGTATACATTTAAAGGGAGATAACAAAACATGGATGTAAAAAGGGTAGGTTTAATAAGCTAAGACTTCAGCCTACATATTTTGGGTCCTTTTTTTGTTCCTTTGCTTATGTTTTATTTATGATGCTTGAAAAGCAAAACTTAACTTGTTTATTTTATTATGAATCTCTGACTCTAAGTTTCTATAAGTTGGAAGATGACCAAAATTAACTGAACCAAAAGAAGATTAAAAATAAGAATAAAGATCGAAAGATGTATAACTGGGCTGTGTACATTATCAGCTCTAAAAATGGAAAGGTACAATGTTTCAACTTACTGTAAAATCCACTGGCTGGTCACCTGCGCGGCTCTCAGGTGATAAACTCCACGTGTTTCAGCGACATCCGGAGATTTCTATCCCACTGAGAAGACCCGGGTATATTCAGTGACTATCCGGATCCCAATCTTCCAAAATGCATGTAATTCGAGATGATTTATGTAAACATTTTAGTGAAATAGTGTACTTTATCTTAGCTCACTAGGCTAACGCGGACGCTGCCATCTTGTTTTTTAATTTTCCAGTCAGAGGCTGAACCTGAAACAGACGTCACAGCCTGTTCTCTGTTTTGAAACATTCATCCTTTGCAGCTTATTCTACTAACAACATATCTATGATCCTTTTTTTTTTTTTGCAAAACAGCTTTACATGAAGATGGTCTTTTAAATTGAACAAATGCTTTTTACAACTATTTTTGACACAAAGCTAAGAGCTCAAATAAATGGCTACGGTTTTTGATCTCTGATAACTAGTGTTTATTTTACTCCCACCTGATCACCAATACATAGGAGTTCCCATTTAGGAGGCCAAATATCATAGTGTTGTTGTTTTACATTTATTTCATCTGTAATATCAAATGTTTGCTTTTCGGTTTTCTTTTTGTATTTATGGCGTAATAACTATTTAGGTCTTCATCTGACATCCTTGGGTGGTAGATATTCTGGTTTCCCAGGTTGTGCTGGGGAAAAGGATGTATTTTACACGGTTGTGCATTATTCTGGTGATATTATACATGCCTTTTTACAGAAGGAGACCAAGCATTGAAACATTTTGGAAAAATGCCTTAGACGTCAGAGGGTTAAAGGCAAAACCAAGTCTATATCGGGGAATTTTAAGTAATGGATTCAAAGATGTCACATATTCTGAATGCCTTATCTCCTCAGTCAGATTGTTTCAAAGCTGAGGGGTCCTGATGGCAGAAGCCTGAGCAGTGCCCACATTGACTGTTAGAGCCTGCTGTGGAGTGGCACGAGGCTTTTATATATTGGAAGGGTGGAGCTTAGGCCAGTTGAGACACAGGTGAGGAAGGGGATCGGGCCAAAAGAACTACCAGACTTGAGTAACACATCAAAAATATGCCTGGCATGTGAAAATTATTTCTAAACAAGGGAAGACTCCTCCTGGGTTTCAAACCCAGAGCCAGCCTGCAGTGAGGCAACAATGCCCTTGAATGAGGGAATAATTAAAGGCAAGAATTAAAACCCAGAACCATTGTTTTGTGAAGCAGCAATGTCAACCACAACGCTTATACACCTCCATGCAGTGCTCACCTCTTTGAGTTTATTTTGTATTACATCGTAGTGTATCAAAAAGCATTGTCATTAATCTGCAGGGGAAGACAGATCAGCCCCAAGTCTTGACCTAGATTGGAATAACTGTCCCCAGTTCTCATTTAACGTTCCTTGTTTTAATACCAAATATTATAGTAGATTATCTCACCTGACATTAATTACATTGCATTTTATGATAATAATAATCAAGATGATGATAATAATAAATTGTATTCATGACATGCCTTTCAGGTACTCATAGACACTGTACATAGCTAAAGTTAAGATCAAAACCACAAATAATTAGCACACACATACTGGGTTTAGCACTTGGGCCTTGATGTTTGTCAAGTTGTCAGGGAGGAAACTCATTACTACTTTCCCATAGTGAAAATTTCAGATAATAATAAGCTGCCCAATATTTTTTTCAGATGAGAACAGGTGAAACACTGTTTTACAAAAAACTGTTAAGGGCCTTCTCCTCTCAGGTATTACTGAAAATTGCCATCACCAAAATGCATGCTTGATACTCTACATTCCCTTGGCCCTATTGTTGGGACAATATTATACTGACTCCTACCTTGTAAAATATTATCTTGGACAGCATTTTTAACAAAGACGTTCCAATCTCATTCATAGCTGAGGTACAAAACTAGTGACATCAGCGGATGGGGTTAAGACGTTCAATAAACAACACAAACAAAAGCACCACAAGGAAGCCAAGGTCAATTTTACAAGATTTAATTTATTAACTATTATACAGTTCACATAAGGCCTTCATCTTCAAACACTTTTCTCAGTCAGACAAATTCCATGGTTTGCTCTTGGTGCACAGTACATAAACTTTCACATTTCAGCTATTTCACTTTAGCAATTTGTTTGTTTTCTGGTACTAATTTCATGTTTTAAATAGGAAGAGGCTTTCATCCATCTTCCTTGGTGTGTTTTTTTTAAATCATGCACTAAACTTACCGTAAGTGGCCTTGAACCATTCACAAAAATTGTAAAAATGGACTTTCAATCATTGAAATACACACTAGAAATGTTTTCTACCATTGACTAAAGGGTTGTGTTCCCCAACATACAAATAAACAACCATTATAGAGTAGTATGCACCCACTTTTTGCTCATTGAACAGCAGTTTTGCCAAGGTTCGTCAAAAGTGAAGTGTCGCAGCAAGAATATCTTCTCCCAGGAATCGTGATATAGTGAGACTCGTTCTGTGCCAGTCCTAATGTTACAGCTTCTCGCTCTGAGCTTGTTGAGAAGAGCCCTCAGTTTAATCTTATGAACACTTAAAATGACTGACTTCCAACAGTGTTGCAATTCCAAAAGTACCTGTAATTGATGGTCCCATTAACTACTACAACAACCGTACTATTCCGGTCTATGTTGCACCCAAGAACTGTAACAGAGCCCCAATCATCCAGAACCTGCGTCTGGTGGTCAACTGGTTTCCACTCCCCACTGAAAAGACAGTAGTTCCTCTCAGTTTTAATGTTTAAAATGGTATGGTCACCATTAGCAGTGCTACCATTGAAAATGTGCAGCTTTTTTTTCCATGAAAAAGGAGGACAATGAGCTAGCACAAAACGTATACACAAGAGCAGGTAAACGGCCGTAGGTGCTTCCTGAATGTGCCCCATTCACAGACATTAAACTTCTACTGGTCTTTGTATTGTAAAGCAGAACTAGCAGTAACAGTGTGTTGAGGATACTAAACCTTCTAAGTTAAAGGTCCTTAATATTGGATGAATACAAAGAGCTTGGTTTGATAGATAGCCACAGCAACACATCCAGCAACCTATCATGTTTCAAGCATTTGGTTTCCATGGACACAAGATGGCAATGTAGAGTGTGTTATGGTATGACAAGGTTACACATTCAAAAATGGCAATTTTTTTTTCCTTCACTTGACTGGTGGCAGGCAAAGTCCTCTGATATCGTAATGGTCTAAATAATGCAAACTTCCCTAAACATCGCCTCTGATCAACCAACAGCTAGAGAGAGGACAAATCCTAAAAGAAACTATTTTCACATGGCTGGATGAATGAGGAATGTCAGTGGATTCAGATTTCCCATCAGCCTAATATGGGACCTCTGGATCAACTTAAACAACGCAAGTTTTTACAAAAGGATCTCGTTTCACAAGCCTGCACATGTTGCCACACTCAACCACTAAACAAACATTATGGACAAGTAATCAATGTGGCGTTTCCTCTAATTTAACACTACACTATCAAAAAGTGCTTCAGATAAGTTTGCGGATAAAAAAAAAAGGTTTGATGTAAACAAAGTTGCTCTGTAGAGGCAATGGGTATGGCTGTTTGAGCTGTGAAATTAAAAACACACAAGAAAACAGAATGTCAACAAAAAAAAAAAACCCTTTAGAGGGAAAAACAACAGTGATCATTAAAGTGCATCCCTGGATGTGTAACCCCTCCCCCCCCCTCCCTTCTTCCCTTCCCTCCCCATGCTGACCCCTCAAGTAGAGCCTATGAGAGAAGCACTGCAGGCAGACAAGAGCAACCTGCTGCCCAAAGGACCTACAGAGGAACAGTCTAAAAATCCAGTGGCAGTACTTTCATGAGAAAAAGAACTAAAACAGTTTGACGCTGATAAAAAAAAAAACATGGTGGCCACAAAACATTTCTTCCACCTTGACATCAAGGTTCCTTTTTTTCTTGGTAGTGTCGGATAAGTGGTAGTTTTGACAGAAGTGACAGAGGCGAGGCTTGCTGTGACGGCAACCTCTGTCCTCATCTTCTGAGCTGAAAGCAGATTCAACAGTCAGTGGTACAGAGGGCAGAGGAAGAGTCACTGATAATGGTAGCCTGCCCTTATTCACACAAATATGGATACAAATGGCAGGTCAGGGAGGTTTTCTCAAGACCCTTCCCATTTCTTCTTTTCATAATCTAGGTTGTCCATGATCAGAAATATAGTGTGCAAGTGCACGTTTTGTTTCGTTTTTTTTTTGTTGCGCACGCATGTTTGCATGCGTGTGTGTGTGTGTATTTATGTGTGTGTATATTTATGTGTGTGTGTGTGTGTGTGTGTGTGTGTGTGTGTGTGTGTGTGTGTGTGTGTGTGTGTGTGTGTGTGTGTGTGTGTGTGTGTGTGTGTGTGTGTGTGTGTGTTGGTGATAAGGTCCAGCATCATCATGGGCACACATGGTTTCACCCTCTATCACAGTGTCTCTTGTTCGGCTGGGGAATGGTGGGAGTGGGGATGCTGGTGGAGTGGCGGGAGCAGAGACTGCAGGGGAGACTGGGGGGTGGTGGGTGGGGACTGCTGCAGAGGGCTGAAGTGAGTGGTGGTGTGGGGAGGGGAGGAGCGGTAACAAGAATAGGCAGAGCTCCCACTGAGGGTGGTGGTGGGCGAGGCAGGAAGACCCGCCAGGCCAGTGGGGGAGTCCAGGAGGGGCTGGTTGTAGAAGAAGAATGCACACTGGTGGATGAAGGTCTCGATGATTGTCTGGTAGGTGCGGGTGGCAGTCAGAGCGTCCATAGTGGTGAAGTCTGGCCTCATAAGTGTGGGCCAGAAACAGATGGACAAGTTTTCACTGGTCATCAAGTTCAGCCTGTTCAGCTGGCTCACCCTGGGAAAAACACACAAATAGACACTAATTATTCATTCTCATCATCAAGTGCAGAAAAACAGATGGGTGTCTACTGCAGAAGACCCACAAATCCATGAAAGGGATTTAAACAGCAGACAGGGGACTTACTTGTGTAAGTGGCTCAGTACATATTTGAAGACATCATAATTCTCCCTGGGGAACCTCCTCAGGACATCCTTCATAGTGTATAGCCTCTGTTCTCTGTCATTGATTTCTGCACAGAGAAAAGAGTTACAATTAAAACAGAGACCTCATCAAAGACCTGTTCAAAGGGTAACTTAAAAGTTGAAATGTCCCTCTACACCACCATTATAATAATTCTTAGCAGCACTAAAACATCCCAAAGAGAGCAGAGCAGGTCTGCAACAACCTACCCTTCCCTCCTAAAGAAATAATCTTTTTATGTTCTAATAAAGACCCTCCCAGCCCAGCAGTATTTGCTTACTGAAAGCATCCAATAGGTCCACCTGCAGAGCGCAAGGCACCAGGGGCTCAGGCAGCTCAGAGAAGAAGCTTTTGAGGCCTCCAGCCACAGTGTTTATGGAGAAGTCTTTCTCTACTAGGTCTAATCCATGGTCTGCACAGAGAGAAAGAGAGTTAAAGAGAGCAGCGAGAATACACCAATCAAAAGTAGCTGTCATCAGGAGTGAACAATCTGCTGCATGTAACTCCTTTAGTAAATCTCTTGTTTATGTTTTGATCAGACATCCACATAATTGTATGTCAAACAGCTGGTTCAAATAAGTTAGATCGGCAACTCACCCTGTTCAAACTGCCTTTGCATGCTTTCCATCTCTGACTTGTTGCCGCTCACGCGGTACAAACCCTCTGTATTCAGGCCTAAAGGAAAAAGAGTGTAGCAGTGAAAAGACATGGGGGCACGGCTGGAAACACTTTATTAGCTACATCGCAAACAGACATGACAATACAGATGCTGGTAGTGTTCAGGGTTTATGAGTGAAAAAATCCATGAATTACTTTTATATAACATTGCAGTAATGAACAGGTGGAATATGATTTAAAAGATATTATGATAGGTACACCACCAATATCATATTTACCTGTGTAAAATAACAACAGATAAATGACCACTGTCAATATTGTAATCAGATTTGCACAGACCTCATGCACAGTGGCACACTATGAAAGGTTAAAGGAATTAAAAAATAAACAAACTAACCTGTAGTCTCAATGAAGCGGACACACTTCTCAATAAAAAGCGGGATAGGTCTGTCTGGGGACACCACACTGACAAGGGGGACTCCAAAGTAACTGCTCTCCATGGGCTTGGGAATAGCTGGACGGGCCTTTGGTCTTGTTTTCTGTGTAGAAGAAAGAAAGAGGACTCATCAGTCTTTCAGAAAAAGGATTTCTGATTTCTTGATTCTAACTGGCACTCATTTGATTCTAACAAACGAGTTGTAGCCCATCGAGGCAAACCAGGAGTTCCTTGCTTTGTTCATATCCTCCTGAAGACATTTCCGAAGTTTAAAAATATGTATACTATCTCTGGTAGAACCACTGTACATCTAAAAATTACTAAAAGATAATTCACAAGAGCAATTACTAAGAAATCAGTTGAAAAACAGAACAGACTCAATGCATTACATTGTGGACAAGTAAAAGAAAATAAGACTTGAACAAGAAATAAAGAAAAAAGTGGTATAATACACACCTTGGCTGTCCGTCGCAGGCTCTTCAGGATATTCCTCTTTTTTGGGTCTTCAATCTCCTCATTAACAAGACTTTCACCTTTGAGTGTCCCATAGTCATCTTCCTTGGACTTCTGAAGGGCTCCCATCTCATCATCACTGCCTATAAAGCTTGTACGGAAACTGCTGAATTTGCCAAGCCGCTTGGAGCGGTCACGATAAAGACGAGGCTTTACCCCTGCTGCTGAGAACTTCCTCCTTCTCTCCAGAGAGCTACTGTCTGCTTCGCTATCTGAGCCATTTCCATTGGAGTGCATCCGGTTGGAGTTACGGATAGTGATGATTTTTCCTTGTGTACTGTCATGTGGAACCGAGTAGATGATCTCTTCGTTGCTTGGGCGGGGTTTTGAAACAGCATCAATGGGTTCAGCATAGTCTGAGGGATCATAGCCCACATCCCCACCAGGAACCCAGGTAACAGCAGAGGGCAGGGAGCGCCGGTGGCCTAGAGTATCAATGTATGGGTTACGGCTCACCTTCCGGAAGTCAAAAGTGACACCTGGTTTCACTCTCACTTGTGGGGGTACCTTGTTGTTAAGCTTGTTTTCAAAGTCTCTGATGTCAGAAATGACAGAGATGTCACTGGAATCCAAGTCAGGCAGGTTGTAGCCCCCACTATGAGAAGAGAGTGTGCCGTCATAGTACGGTGGTGATGGCTCTACATCATCCTCTGAATCCAAAAACATGGTGACGGGACTGGGAGAACTGCAGCGTGGGGAGTACACATTTTCATTGGTGCATGCTTCAGCGACATTATCGTACATGTGTGTGGCCTCAACAATGTTGCGTTTCTCAACCACCTCCATCAAGAAAGAATGGAACATTTCTATCCTGTGCATGCCTCCAACCACTCCCCCAGATCCACAGATCAGACTATTGAAACGACCCTCAATCTCATGGGCAAGCTCCTCCCCTTGAATCAGCTGTTCACAGGCATAGTCGCTGTCGGTGAGCTCTGCTTGGCTATCTCCCACTGCCAACAGCTGAACTGGGATGATGTCCTGAACCTCACATAAGAAGGCACAGAGGGTCTCCAGGGAGGCTTTTCTTGAGACAGAGTACACAGCAAAGTAGCCGTGTACTAACCTGCTCTTCCGCAAAGTGAAGGAGGCGTGGTACGAAAGCAGAGAGAGCTCTATTGCCAGCTTGTGTCCACCAATTGTCTGTTCTAGCAATACAGAGGTGCCACTATTGGACATAGGCCTGCAATGTTGATGCATTAGGAAAGGGGACAGGAGCTGCTCGATGTCGTAGGAATCTCCGCACATTAAGCACATGACAATGCGAAGGTCTGCATCAGGGGCCGGCTGATGTGGAGAGTCTCTCAGACCTGGAGGCTCAGGCAGGAGGGGTGGAGAGCTGCTACTAAAAGATGTGCTCCTTCTGATATCCAATAGGCCCCTCAGCACCTGGTTGATTTGAGTCTCGTTGACATTATGGCCATAGCCCACACCAGGGGAGGCTGGGTCTAAAAAGCTACACTGTAGTCTCCTTGCAACTTGGTGTCCCTGTGTAATAAGGTTTAAGGCAGTTTCTCCACCTATGTCCACATATGACCCTACACCCCTTTTAGTGACCAAGAGAAGAGATGTTGGCAGCTGTGCTAGCTGGCTATCCCTTCGACTTAAAGTTGATTCCCTTAGTCGCTCAAGGCTTTCGATCACATAGGAGAGAGACTCTTTTGAGTTGTACAGACACAGACATCCATGAGGGGTGAAAGTGGGGGTGTGGAAAGAGTTTACTGGAAGGCGTACATTTCCTTCGATTGGACGCAGTGTCAGTTCATACATCTTCCCGTCTAACACATACCAGTCATCATTTGTGCAGAGAGCCCTAATCTCGTTGGCGAATTCTCTGGCCAGTCCATCCTTCCCAAGTATGACAAGGTTAATCCTGTCAGCCTTGTTGTCTCCAAAATGAGCTTTCAAATCAAAAAAAGGGTAACAAGTGGGGAAACGTGAAGCTAATATTTGTTCAATCTTGGAGTCTCCACAGTGAGGACTGCTAGGGCAGGTCTCCTTGGTAGGGTGATAGACAAAGTGGATATGCTTCAAAACCAAAGCATCTCTTTCAGCTGGAAGCTTCTGCAGCGCCTTGAATCGCTGTTCCTCCCCTAAAACCTCCTGGATTGCCCCCATTTTTTCCTTGCTGGGCTTGGCATCCACCTCAAGCTCATAGAACAGCTCAGAGTACTCCAGTAAGAGCTCCTGGAAGTCTTCTTTAGCACGGTCAATTATCTCTTTCTGATGCCTGTTGTACAGGTCCAAGTACTCTGGCTCCTCAAGCCACTGATAGAACTCTTCATTCATGATAAAGCTGCGGGCCTCCTCCCATGGTTTACCAGGTGTGACAAAGGGAGAGGAAGCCAACTTCTGTTTAAACTCCAGCCTCATCTCTGCACGTCTGCACTCATTACGCAGATGTTCCAGGTGTGCATTGAATATATCCTCTGCTTCACCAGTCTCCAGTAGGTCTGAAGGGATTCTCTCATCTTCCATGTTATCAATGTGAGACGTATCCTCCCATGGCGAGTCTTCCAGAACAACAAACCAGTGGGCAAAGTGCTGCTTGGACTCCAGGACCTTCTGCACTCCAGACCAGCTCAGCTGATCTATCTCATCCAGGTCAGGCACCAGAGAACTAAGTGCTAAGGGAAGAGTGCTTAGGTATATTTTGCGACGCCTCTCAATATGTTCCTGCTTCAGACGGTAGACATGCTGTTGAAAAAGCTTCTTGCATTTTGCTGTTCCCTCCAAGAAAACATATTCTTTGTACTCTGGTGAGGTGTTCATGCGTCGACTAGTGTTTATCCAGGTTTCGTTGTGGTTCTTTACTATACGGTTAATTAGCCATTCATAGCGATCCTTGGCTGAAGCTATCTGCTGACTTTGTAGTTTCAGGGCTTCAAAATAAGGAATGATCTTGGGCTTCCCCCTGCTCTTATCAATAAGCTGAACCAAAGTGAGGAAAGCAAGGTCAACGTTTATATTTGAACGTGCAGATGTCTCAACTACTGGCAGACTCTTTTTTGTGATAGCAAATGTATGTGCATCTTTGATGTAGCGTTCAACTCCTTCGTCACATTTGGTGAGGACCAGAACAATGGGCTTCTTAGTCTTGCTGAGCTGACCGTACAGGTTTGTGACAAATTTCAGCTGGTCGTCAAAATTTCGGTTCATGCCCCGGCTGACATCAACACAAAGCAGGAAGCCATCGACCTGCAGCTTGCCCTCAGGCATTTGTTTCTGCTCGAAGTCTTGCTCCAGGCCCAGCTGATCTGTACAGAAGTACATGAGCTTCTCTGCTGAGGCCAGCTTGGTTCCAGCAGCCCGTTTGATATAGGGCTGCATAGCAGTACTACGGTGTGGCTGAAATGTCTGGTCATCAATGAATTCAGTTTGCTCCACAACATGCATCCTGCACTCAGGCCCCTCCTCCAGAACCCGTGACACCTCTCCCCAAAACAGAAAGTGATCATTATTAACCACTCGACCCCCAAAGTCACTGGTGCTCAACACTGATGTGTGGTCGAGATAGAAGTCATCAGCACTGGGCCGCACATACCTATTACACAAGCAGGACTTTCCAACCCCACATTGCCCCTTTTCTTTTTCAGTTCCTGACAAACCCACCACAATGAGGTTGTAAATGGGCGATCGGGCATCTTGCTTTTTCGCCATCATAGCCTGCTGAAGCTCATCCTGCCATAAACAGGCACTGTGTAAAGGAGTTCACTTGAATGTTTGTCCATAAAGCTGCTGATCCACAGGAGATCAGATTTCACTTTCTTCTGCTGGCCTTCAATTTAATAAATAGCAGTCCAGTTATACGAGTAGAGTCCTTCATGTATTCCTTGTACGAATCAGATCCTGTAAGAAAACACAAAAATACAAAAAACAAAGTAATCAGACAATCTGGAAAATCAACATATAAAAATGTATCATTAAAAGGCAAAAGACAAAGAAAATAAAAAAACTGTGCAAATATCAGACAAAGAAAATACTGATATACAATTTAAAAAATCATGGTTAAAAACTTCTACTAAATATGGAAACTGACTTACTGACAATAGTTTTGCCTACAAAATATTCAAAATAGCCTTTAGAAATGTCTGTCAACTTACATTTGACCTTTTTCTATCTTTATCCTTTGATAATTCAGTTATCTGGCATAATTAAAGCCTAGGATAATGACAATAGGCTAATTTTATTCCATTTCATGGCACTTTATTTTGTATACCAAATAAGTTCATCTGATGTAGTTTCACTTTGGTCAGCATAAAATGTAATAAGAGCATTCATATTACTATTGTACAAACCAAGCTGTTTCCAAACAAGTATTTGACACCATATCTAGCTGCCACAAAAGATTAATGAATTTAGTGTTATAGCTTCAGTTATGTCAACAAGTCACAATCTCCTGTCAAAATTGGATGTACAAAATGTTGAAAGTAAAGTTAACATTTTCTCACAACGGTGGAAGAATTATTATCCATTACGATGCAAATGTGTGTAATTTATCAGCAAATCATTATCTCACATAATTAATTCCATAAAATGCCAAAAACAAATGTGGCATAGTTAAATATTCTTGCTGACCAACAGTGCAAATCCCAAGGTAATATCTTCAGTATTATTGAAAACTATGACAAATGGCAGAGATAAAGATGTGACAGGCTGAACTATTTTCTGGCATCATCATAAAAAAAAAAAACTTTTAAAATCGTATTTTCATACCAAAAGGGTTACAGTTCCCATCAACTTATCCGCTAATCAACACATCAGCTCTAGTCTGATCATCTTAAGATCCATCTTCATAATATCAGACATGGACTACATTGATGATGAAAGAACATTTGGGAGTGGTGCATTTAAAACGACAAAGTCGGCTGATCAATGATTTAGGCGACAAGCATGCAAATTACTTTTTTGTTGGCCCCTCAGTTTTTATGAACTGATCACCAAACAAAATAGTGATTGGATGGAGGACTTATTCAAAAGAGCCACACACTTGCACAGGGTTTGGCAGGGGACACAGAACTTGGTCACCCCGTAAAGACATCCGAAGTTATGATCCCTTTCTTACAGCATTGTCTAATGTGACCACACAATGCCAATGGTGCAATTCTGATATACAGCTGCATAATTCAAGGGTTAACAATTATCAAATGCAAAATCTAAAATGTGCAAAATATGACTGAAGTGAAACATGACAAAGGGGGAAATTATAGTCATTGTGAAACAATAATAACGTGTCGTATGAAGCGTCCACACATGAGAAACACACAGCTTCCAGCAGGGTCAAAAAGCATACCATGGGCAGTCGACACCGCTCAGCTGAGCAAGGCCTGATAGTCAAATGAACAGACAAGTTCACCGCAAATAAAAAAACAACCAAACTGCCCCCTCTAGCATTTCCAGAACACAGTTTACCAAAGTGTACCATAAGCTGTCTCACTCACATAACCCACTTACCTAGATAAGATTCTGCAACCTTATATGTTTAGCAAAGGATTAACAGTTACCATGGGCTTTAGGGTGCACACAGAGAGGGGCTGACCACGCCAGGCCTTGCTGTCTACATAATGAAATTGCAGAGCCGAAATCTAGTATAGCCCACCGCCTTCCACGCCGACTACGTTTAAACAGAATTTATTTACTCAGCTGTCCAGGGTGCAGCACTCGACAGCTTCACTAGGTAATGGCCCATAAAGACGAGGACAGAGCATGCAGGGTACATACCATCGCATTTCTCCCTTTCTCCTCTCGCATCTGTCAGGCCAGCTCTTGCCGCAGCCCTCGCCGCCTGATGTGCAGTTGCATAAAGCCGCAGAACACACTATGGATCGTCTCACTTCAGATAATACTGATAATAAAAACAACGTGTGCAATGAGGTAATTTCATTTAAATGTCCATTGTCCGTGCCTTGAATCTACTTGCTCAAGCGCCGCTGTTTTCTTCGCATTTAAACACGGGGAATGACGAAATAAATATCCCAGATGAAAGAACAATCCAATTTTGTTCTTGCAAGGGTCTCTCCTCATTAGGATTTTCAGGCGTATTAAATCTGCATAGCCGTCTTCTTCCTCGGTTCACCACGTTGCCTTTTCAATAATTATTCTGTCCATTGTTGTGCCCACATTAACGCTGGGCCGGTGGCGCACACGAGACAACGTTGAGTTTGTTGCAATCGCCGTGGCGTCTCGTCTCAAATCGTGCTCCTTACCGCAACAGAAATTGTTCACGTCCCGGTGAATTTATGAGCAGATTGCGTGTGTGAAAGTGGTATTTCTGCCAGCTTTCCGATAATGGCGGCGGCCCTCCTCCCCGGACCTAGTTCTCGTCTTCTTTTCTTTGGGAAAAAGGAGCTGTGGAGACAGAGGCAGCGGAGAGAGGGACTCACCCAGCGGCGCCCTCACACAACTGCAGCAAGCTCTGCTCTCAAGCTCAGCTCAGCAGTGCTGGAGTCGTATCTCTTAAGTAATGTGTTTCACAAGTCATAAAATAACACATGACCAAAGACACGGAGTTTAAACATCCTAATTCATGAGATAATTGTGCTTGACCAGTAATACGTTGCTTATATTTCGGGTTTTTCTGTTTTAAAATGCGGTTGCATCCCCTCTTGTTGCCTTCAGTAAAGTGTGCATTTAAAAACAATAATAGCTAACAAAATGTCAATTTGTCATCAGCTCTTCTTGTAGGCTAACTTTTAATTATTTACTAAATTATTACACAAACTTTCATCATATTTGAAACGTCCTCAGTATTTGAGTAAAACGTATTAAAGGTGAATATATTCATGTAGGTTGCAATTATCCTTACCTGACAGGCTATTTTACACATAGGCTTCTACATGTTTTTGCAGAGGGCTACTTGATTAAGTTAGCTTTCTTTTGGAAAAGACATTGTCCTGTAACTTTTAAACAGGCAAGAAATGTTTGCAACTTTCTAGTGTTAGCAATATCTTTTAATTCACTAACATCATCTGCTAGGCTAGTTGCCAATTGTAACATCATGTCATCTTGATTTTGACTGTCTGAAAGAGAGAGGGAAAGAGAGAACAAACTTTTTAGTGGGCTACTGTGACCCAATATGCTTG
The DNA here is from genome assembly GCF_963930695.1 of Labrus bergylta. Classification (NCBI taxonomy): domain Eukaryota; kingdom Metazoa; phylum Chordata; class Actinopteri; order Labriformes; family Labridae; genus Labrus; species Labrus bergylta. Next base: position 11,607,986 of record NC_089208.1, read on the forward strand.
TATTTATGTTTGTTTGTTTTTTTTCAAAATCACTGCTACATTTAAGAATTAGTTTTCCATGGTCACAAACTCCCATTTCTGTGTCTGAGATTAACTATTTAACCATATAGGCTTACTTTGTAGGCTTCCAGGCCCAGGAAGTAACCTGAAGCAAGCTTTTGGAGTTCATTTGAATTATCAAAATGCCTACAACATATTTTTACTCAAGAATAGGCAAGTTGTATCACCAGCAGAAACATACTATTCAATAGTCTACCGATATAATGAACACCATTAGGCTATATGAAATTGGTATTATCACCTTCATTTTTTGAAAGTAGTCTATTTATAGAAAAAGTACCCACTTTGCAGAAAACCAACACTGATGAGACATGTGACACATTATTAACTTGTTAATACTGATGCATTATTTTGCAATTCTATAAGGGTCGCTAAAGTAAAGCTACTATTGCAGCAGTTAGGTAGTTCAGTTTTTCACAATAAGGGGGCCAGGACCCTTGGAATGACCGCAAGATGAATCTGAGGGGTTCTGAGCGGATTAATTGGACAGGAATAGATCAAACAGTTCGGATGCGCAAATCTGCTTTATCCTTTAGACTTCCCCTAAAAGGCCCCCCTCTTAGATGGGACAGAGATTAAAAAATGATGTGTATTTTAAGGCAAAACGGTTTACAACTTTTGCTGAACCTTTAAAAGTGCCTTTCTGTTAATGTCTTCACAAATTCAGTTCAATAAAGTAGTAAAATATATCACTCAAGTCAATTTCAAGTACTCTAAATCACATACAGACAATTTTTAGGTGACTCTCTTACATTCCACCACTGATAGAGTCCTTGTAAACTCACTATATGTAAACACAATTACAAAGGCTAATAAAACTGCAGCATGCACAGGGACCATGACATGCCCATAATCAAATTGTACTCAAAACAATCTCTATTCCGAGCAACTCATTTATTTGACTGCACAAGTTCACAGTACAGTCCACTACCAGTCAGCTCTTCCACCTTTAAAAGAGGCTGGCATCTGTCACCTGCATCATATCTGATTACTTTGCGCAGACCATTAACTTTAGAGCTGCCGCCTCCTAGCGGATTTATTGGCTATAAACTCCTTGAAATTCTCTATCACCTTTGCAAGAAGGCTTATTACGGTCACAGTCTTACTTTCTATAAAAATTCCAAACTTTATCTGCAAAGTACTTTTGCTGTGCTGTAATTATTTCAATCTGGTTTTAGCCATTCCCTGTGGGAGTTGATTGAGTCTATGCTGCTGATGGATTGATCAGTCTACGAGCTTCACCTTCAGCTCTACAAGAAACTCAAAATTGTGGGCACCGCCAGACTTGTACTGGATAAGGATATGGTGGAAAGTCTTCATCGTTCAACTTCAGTGAATCTGTTTGTGCAGTCTGATTATTGACCAGGTAGGTCCATTTCATATACAGTATACTGTGTGTATCTACGAATTCATGTATTTGTTAATTATTTAATAATATATTCATTATCTTTGGAAGATTCTCATTACTGTATGTGTGTATTCATGCATGTCTTTTTGTCATGTGTGAGATGCTTTCACTTTTCTTTGTAATGCTTGAAGTGTATTTCAGAATGAGCTTTTGTGCTGGATGGTATTGGAACGTTTTTATTGAGCCTTGCCTAAATTAAATGGAGTAAAAATACACTATAGTGTGACATTCCTGCATACAGCAGAGCTTGATAATATATCTTTAGAACTATTTTGTTACAAACAGAGCCGATTTTGTACAAGATGATCAGTCATGCATTCAAATTGATGAGGATTACTCTTATGGAAAGTTAAATGCAACCCATCCAAAAAAAGGAGCATAGGAGCCAGTGCAGTGCAGTTGATATGATCACCACTAGGCTGAGCTCTAAGTCTTCCTGTAATTCACAACCTAAAGAGAATTGGATCTAGTAAGCTCACTCTTCATATTGACTCCATGAAAATGGATGGGAAGTTATACTATAGGCCTGAAACCTCCTCTTCAACCTCAAGTTGACTGTGTTAACTATTATCAAGAGAAAACAAAATAATTTTATCCCCATTCCAAAATAGATGTTTCATTTGGTGTTCTCGTTTGTAGATTACTGTCACGTTTTAAATTTACTTTCGACGGCTTGCTGATTCATTGGGTTTTGTTTTACACCTTTATCAATTTCTAAAGTAGCCCTAGTGGTGTAACAAGAATCTGGGGATGAGAGGCGGCAGAGGTGAGATTGGGGTGAAAGGGGCAACAGATGGGTGCTGAGAGAGCTCTGCACAGATGGACAATAGGTACAAAATGGTGTCTCTATCGAGGATATAATGAATAGTTAAGACAGCTAAATTAGGGAATCCCAACAAGAATGAAATGCATTCGTACATTTTTTCAGTTCACTTTATGATAGTACAATACTGCAAGAAAAGGAGAGAGAAAGAGCATAAGTCTAATAGTTACTGTAAAGGTTAGCATTATGAGATGAGCTTTAGTGTTTATTCTTCTACTGTAATACCCCCAATCTTTTTTTTCCTGCCAAGGTTATCTGTGGTGTGTGTGTTTTTGGGTGAGAGACAGAGACAAAGACAGAGACAGAGAGAGAGAGAGACAGAGAGACAGAGAGACAGAGAATTGTAAGAAAGTGAGCAGAGTACCAAAACATTTTCCACCCCACCCTGCCCAAAATTAGTCATCAACCCTCTGTGATTCATTGTTGTATTAAAACCATAGCAATTCAAGAATAGTATGAGATGAAATGGTTTGACTCAATCACTTTCCATTCACACAATCCATGACAGCAAGTTTCATGTGAGGATTCTTTGGATTGTTTACATAATATGTCAGATGTTCAATATCAGGTTTTGAATTTCTAATGGAATTTTCTGAAATTAAAGTCAGGCCTGGGGCTGTGTCTGCTGAAAAAGATGATTTTACAGTCTGGATGTGGATTGAGTGCCAGTTGAAGTAGTGAGTTTACTCCTGAGAGGATGATGGTTTCAATCAGTTTAGTCTGAAAAATTGTTCATAATAAAATCTCACTCAAAAAATATAACTCAGAAAGGTATAATCACATTAGACCTGAGCTCAAAGAAATGGTCATAAAGGAAGACGCTGAACATCAGGAAACAGCGAGGAAGGAAATCCTTCTTACAGGAACTGCTAAACAAAGATAGGAACACTTATTGGAAAAATCTCAGCGGTAAAATAGAACAAGAGAATACATCACTAGCTATCGCTGAGGTGATGAGTATGCACTCTCCAGTAAAACTGTAGTTTGTGTCTGATTGACTTCATTGTCTTCATGATTTCACTTGTAGAGGGGGTTGTGTACCGGATAGTGAAATGTGTACAGTGTGCAGAGTAAAGAAACCAGATGTGGTGTTGGGAGAGAACCCTCATGTTTTCCACATGTGCTTACACATGCTATGCCTTGGATTGCCCTCAAAAGTAAGTCAAAAACACTGCCAGCAGTCTACCTGTCTATCGTTTGCCTAGGGCCTTGAGAGTTCCTTTTTTTCAGCCCTGAACATTGCGGCTTGAAGGAAGCTGAGGTTTCATGAACACCAAACAGAGGTATCAATATGCATTGTGCTTCAAATGGATGTTTTTGGTATTGTAGTTTAATTTTAGGTTGTTGCTGTCCTCTGAATAAACCATCCAATGACAATCATCTTAGAACAGTGGATGAGCATTGTGTCCATGAAATACCAGAAGCTATATAGTTTTAGGCAGTAGTAGCTGCTGGTCTCATGTTGCTCCTTTGACCATGAACTCCATAAAGCACTTTTTGGTTTTCTCATCAAACTGTTGATTAACTTAAAAAATATGAGTCCCAACAAATGGCACAATTGTTCAACAAGCACTCAGTGTGATACCTTAGAGTGATTTGAAACCAAACGTACAGCGCACACTGAATTATATAAACAACCGAACCCTTTGTCCAGATGATTTCCTCTGTGCTCTCTTTTGGCTTTGATAGGGAAACACCACAATACCTTCCATTCTTCTGTGGTCACATTTTCTCTGCCAACTAAATCATCAACTTTCATCTGATTGTACTTGTTTCTTTGATTTTTGTGCTGTATACAATATTGACCGGCAGTGAGCACATACAATTGAGGGGGATTAATTAAAGAGTTGAGGAAGTTTCATTTGTGGAAAAACATTGTAAAAGAAAGAGTTTAAAAAAGGGAACTTAGGTCAAACATGGCAGGACTGCTTACCAGATATAGTAAAAAAAAAAGAAAAGAAGAAGAGGGTTGGCATGAAACCAATTACTACAAGAGTGTTTTTCATTTAAATAAATGTGTAATATCTAGTATGCCAATTGTATTCCCTGGTGGTGGAAGAGAAGCAGCATGTAGACTTTTTCTCCTCGTTCAGAGACCTATCAAGACCTTCAGAGGTCGAGAAAAAGAGCTGGAGGTGTTCCCCATCTGGGTAACATTATTCAGATTCCTCAGTGTAAGATATTTGATTATGCTGGAAATGGAAAGAGTGTGAGGCGGGGACTCAGAGAGGGAAAATTGGGTGAGAGGGAAATGGATAGGCAAGGAAACCAGAGGAGGGCGCTGTTCTCCCAGGCAATGTGGCCTTGACAGCACTCCCAAAAAAATCCCAAAACAAGAGGGGAGGTAAGACATGAGGAATGTTATGGTTCATGTTCACAGCACATACACCGTTAATCCACTATCGTGTTAAAATATGTGCAGAGTGATATTCTGATGATTTTACCTGTTATTTATTTCATCTACAGTAGAAGTGAGCCACAAGGAGACAGGCAGTCCTGCTGTTGAAAACTCCCATAACTCACATCCCATGTGAATCTGTCTCAGCTTGCGGTAGAAAAGGGAGGGAGCAAACTAAACAGGGAGGGAAGCAATGAAAGAATGCACTGAGATCTCATCATGTGATTTCTGTTTTTTTTTTGCTGTTTTTTATCGCTGCACACTGATTACATGTTTGTAGACTGGAGCCCTTAGCAACATTTTCCAAGACCTCTCAGCTCTCTGTTTCTCCTTCTCCTTTTTTGCGGCTGACTTTGCCTCTACTTTTTTTTTTTTTTTTTCTGTCCACTTGTGTGACGTGTGAGTGAAGTTCCTGCCCTTGTTGTGTGCTGTACAGTGAAGAGGGAAGGAGAGGTACTCACTGAGAGGCGTACATTTACTTGAGCGGTCAAAGGGAGGATGAATTGAAGGTGTAAACAAGAGGGACTGTTGGTGTGCTGGCCTGAGTGCTTTATGCTTTGTCCTCACAGGGGAGCCAGACGAGAAGGAGGAAGGACCTGGAAGCTGAGAAAGAGTGAGAAAGTGACTGAAGTGAGGAAGGAGAAGAGGATAAGTTAACTTATTCTGCTGGCCAAAAGCAAAGTTGGATGAGAAATTGCAGTCGAAAAGTCTGCTAGACACGGAAGAGGAGCACCAGCCTGGGTGGGGACCACCCGTTCAGCAGTCGTCCAGCAGCAAGAGAACAGGATGAGGTACCAAAGCAGGGTAAGATACTGATCACCATGGTGCTCGTTGTTGTGTCTTCTTGTTTAGTGCTGCACACGCCATGGATTCTTTCCATATGTGTGCTTTATCTTTTCTTTCAACTCAGAGAGGAAAGCAAAACAGAACAATGCCACTTTGTGTGAGTCAGTGTGCATTTTGGGTTTTGTGTAAGCTTCCACCTATCAGTCCAAAACGTGGTGTTTTTCCACCATATCCATTACCAGCACATCCGTGGTAGAGAGCCAGCTGTGGTACAGGAGAAGCCAGCCCTGGGACAGAGTGGTGGGGCATGCCTTATAAGGAAGACAATCCCAATGTAGTCGGCCCAGCAGAGCTTAGTCATGGGGCCTGGAGCCAAGTCCCACTCTGTGGTTAGAGTCCCGTCTGGATGTCACTGCTGCAACATATTTCAAACCTGCAGATATCACTGACGCTCCCTGATACTTAATCAAAGACTCAAGTCAAATCCTAAATAAAGCACTCTCACACTTGTTTGAGCCTGTCTAATAGATCTGACTCTCACTGCTCTAAAGAACCAGGCCTCAGGTCATTTCAGTGACAACAAAGCTGCAAGGATTACACTGTATTGTGGTAATATCTCTATCATAAACATAAAGCCCTGAAGCTATCTCAGCCACAGAGTTTCCGAAAGGATGATTCAAATCCTTCAAGATTTCCTCTAACACAGACGTGGAACTGTTTCTAATTTTTGAAGCAAGGAAGTGTTTTGTGAAGGCTTTTTCTGCATATTAAGATGATCACATTCCTAGTTGAACAGTAAAAAAAATGAACTCATGACTGCTGAGGAAACTGAGAACAGTGTGTGCTGTGTTTTTAAGTTTGTTTTTTTTGTTGCTTGGTGAATCTGATGTATCAGTGCACACAGGCACTGACCCTTTTAGGATGACAAATCAAGTGAGCACAAGAAAATGAGTACACTAAATTGCATGTTGTTAGACATTGCATTGGTATTGTCAGAACAATAGACAATTATTGTACATTTTACATTATTACAAATGAACATAAAAGGTCTGAGATCTGGAATGAAAAGTTCACGCCAAAAGGGTCAGATCCCGGTGTGCCGGTCAGTGTCAGGCACCATGAAAGGTTTATGGTATGCTGAACATACTGCGCTGTCTTCTTAATATCTTATATTATTCAGGTTAATAGATCAAAAGAGCAATATGGCATTTACAATTGGTGCAGAGTCCAAATTCAAAACATTGGAGAGAGCTAACCCCGCGCCCTCCCCTCTAGAGGGTTGCCATGTTACGGACATGGAAGCTTTAGTATTTAATCAGCTCTGCATCTGTCTTGAAAAACTTCTGCGTTCTAACCTCTCTCAAGTATTTTTAGGCTTTTTTTTTTAGGTCAGGTGCCCGCTTCCATCGCTGCAACACCTGTTGGTTTGCTGTGATAACTGGCCTCCTATCTGGCAAATCAAGGGATGTCCAAATCAGCCGTGTGGGGGTGCCTTAAAACCACCTACTCCTCAAATACAGACCATATCAGACCGGAATCGAAACTTAGGAGGAGATACTGGCTGCTGCATCGTTGTCAGAGAAGCCAGCACGTTAACATAGCATGTCTCCTTTAATGTCTGATCTTATAGTAAGGTCATTGTATCATTTAATTCAGTAGATATCTTACATATTGCTCCTTTGGGCAGAAATCACCTGGCTTTATTAACCACACAAACTGCCCCGGGCTAACTCAATTGTGTAGCTTTCGCTCTGCACTGCTAATTTCTGCAGTTTAACCTCAGAGGGGTTGTGATTTGAAGTGCAAATGTCTTGATGACTGTCAAACAAAAACATTAATTCTCAGTGTTTTGTATCAAACATGCACAGCTGTAGACACATCATAGAAACATTTAGTGACATCCACTGATATCCTGCCCTGGACCTGACCCGAACATTCCTTAGCTGTATCCTTTGGAAAATCTGACAGAACTGTAATTACTATCTAAGGGAAGCCCACCTGCTGTAATGGAACAACAATACTCCAAGGTGAAGCAGAGAGGAGGGGCTGCAGTGGAAGCATCCAGCGACTTTCCTTAGTTTGAGCGTCTTGGCTTTCGTCCACTGTTGTCCTTTTGTGTTTTTAAGCATTTTCCTGCATCCAGTGCACAGAGATAATGACCTTTTACCGGCACTGAACTGCCAAATGAGCCCCTTGAGAGGCTTGCAATGAAGAACAACAGAAGTCTTGTGGAAGTTTATCCCCTTTGTTCCACTTTCTGCTTGTGTTTTATGAAAGAAAAAAAACAAACAAAAAAACAGCAGGGCTCGCTCATAAATGAATCTTTGATACTGAAGATTGCGAGCATCTGGTTTGGTAGGTTTGCAGTGCATTGATCACACTCTTAAAGTTTGGGGTTTTATATTTGTCATCAGATAGTACTGACCTCTGACATTTTCACATCTCTTTGCAAACATGTGCACATGCCTATAATTCAAGTTGTGTGTGTGTGCGCTGTCTTACGTCAGGGCAGTTTTTCACTCAGCAGACTGTGAATTATTTCCTGTCTGCACTGGGGTTTATATGTACACACACTTTACTATTCACGTTGGTTAATCCAGTCTGGTGATATAGAGCTGTGTGTACTGTATACATCAGAATACTTTATCTCAGTATGACAAAAAAAAGGAGTCTATTCTGTCTGTTTATGATAAAGATTCCTTAAATGTCTTCATTGTTGAATCTTGGTTCAGCCTGTGTGTTTACAGTGATGTTTTGGTGATGTGATCAGTAATTCTTGAGGCTATTGCCCTGATATTTAAAAACAATATACCTGAACTACAAATTGTCTCTCTTCATATTTGGATTCTGTGTTGTAGAAATAAGTGGCATTTATTCTACAACTGAGCACCAGATGTTAATTCTTTCATAAGAATGGGAGTGTATCGTGTAGCCGATGAAATGGGAACAGGCCTCTTGTGCCCCCTGCTTGACAAGATTATAATAACACCAACATTCAGTTTAGTATCAGTAAGAGCAGAAACTCTCTTCTCCCTGCAGCACTGCTGAGCTGTGACAGGTGGCATGATTCTGTCCTTCTCTCTAACATTTCTCTTTTCTCTGTCTCCCTGTAGCAGGTAGATATAGAAGGAAGAGTGCGCCTGGGCATGGAGAGCGCCCTGACTGCCCGGGACAGGGTGGGGGTGCAGGACTTTGTCTTGCTTGAAAACTACAACAGTGAGGCGACATTCATAGAGAACTTACGGAGACGCTTCGGGGAAAACCTCATCTATGTAAAAAAAAAAAAAGCCAGTTTTTCTTGACATGTTCCAAAACATTTCATCTGTTGTGGTGAAACATACTTCAATGTGTTCTAATGTTTTGGCTCAGACGTACATTGGCTCGGTGTTGGTGTCAGTGAACCCTTACAAAGACCTGGAGATTTACTCCAAGACGCAGATGGAGCGCTATAGAGGGGTCAGCTTCTATGAGATATCACCGCACATGTAAGTCACACTTCAAGAGTCTCGTACTTTTTTTTTTTTTGGAAACTTCTTTCCATTTCTCTCTTCTCAACTGTCCAGATAATAAACACCTGACATGTTGAGAAATATAAATAACTAAACTGATTATCTGTGATTAAATTGCATTCTTTGAGGCATCTATTAATAAGCTGGGTATATTTGTATTAAATGCTTTTGAACTGAAACTTCAACACATGTTTTCTACCATTGGATATGGGGAGTGCATTTCATATAAAAAGACTGTAATCAACATAAACGTTCTGCCTCTCCTTCTGGGACCTCATATTACTACCCTAAGCCCCGCCCACCGGATGACACACCAAACATTACATACCTCACCTATGATGCACACATGCTATCATTAAATATTTAATGACTGGATACAAGTTACATGCATTTATTTGACCATAAGCGTATTATAATATCAAGATTTCTTTTTCTAACAATGAGGAACATTTTCAGATACAGTTTATGACCACAGCGCCTGAAAACAGAATGAAGAGAAACATACATAGCTTTAGTAGACAACACTTTTGGAGTAGTTACTTCAAGGTCCTATGAAGAAGCAGAAGGGACTTGGGGACATGAGACCTCTAACACCACTCCTACTCCTGCTGTAACTCTGAGTGCCGAAAGCATGCCAGTATTTGCCAATGGGCATGTGTAATCACAGTTGCAGCAGGATAGAAAATGGAAGAAAGGGCATGGATCACATATCACCCCACCCAATATTCCTTTTTAACCTAATATGTCTGTTTAGTGGGCCAGGCTGTACGCAGAGGAAATCATTTATATATATATATATGATTTTTTAAAGATTAATTTCTCTACAGAGGGTAGAAAGGTCAGATGCTGAAGCCACTTCAAAGCCTATGTGTGCACCTACCTAATTTCAACTAAAATTTGAATGAAATATTCTTGCCTACTGTAGTTTTAAATGTTTTAGATTTAGACCTTAAAGTAACCAGCATGGAACTCTTGAATCATAAAAACTGTGTCATCTGTATTGATTTGTCTTTGTATAAAATATAAAGTGTTATTAAAATCAACTATTTATATTCTTAAAAAAGTTCAAACTTAATGGGCTTTTTTATATTTGTTGTGAATTTTAGTTTTGTAATGCTAATGACTATTTATTACATTTTACTTACCGTAGGTGCATAAAGTGACCCGATTCGGACGCCAATTTGAAGCGTATGTTGCTTTGTGTTGTCCCTCAGCTACGCACTTTCAGACAACACTTACCGAGCCATGCGCACAGAGAGGAAGGACCAGTGTATTCTCATCTCAGGTGAGAGTGGAGCTGGTAAAACAGAGGCCTCCAAGAAGATCCTCCTCTACTACGCTGTCACCTGCCCCACTAATGACCACATGGCTACCCTTGGTGAATGCTTACTACAATCTAACCCTGTTCTGGAGGTATTTATCCATTTGAATTTCAGACTGAACAGCCACTGCCACAATATAAAAAATAGAAATTCTAATAGAAATAGAAAATATAAATATCTGTGTTATCATGGTGATTATTTGGTTTTGATGTTCTACTCCTCTATGTAATGTCCTGTCTCTCTTGATATGTGTAGGCATTTGGTAATGCAAAAACACTAAAGAATGACAACTCCAGCCGCTTTGGAAAATACATGGATGTCCAGTTTGACTTCAGGGTAAACTCTCCCTCCTGCCTTTCTCACTCTTCATAGAAATCAAACCTGAGTTCCAAACCTTCCATTTACAGTTGCTGCCCGCCCCTATCTTTTTCTGTAACTCTTTCTAGGGAGCACCAGTGGGTGGCCACATCCAGAACTTCCTGCTGGAGAAAACTCGAGTCGTGCACCAGAACCAAGGTGAAAGAAACTTCCACGTCTTCTATCAGCTTCTGGATGGAGGTGACGACGACCTGCTGAAAGCACTGGACCTGCAAAGAAACCCACAGAACTACAACTACCTGGTCAAAGTGAGTGTGGGGAAGAAGTGTGATGAATGACTTGATTTTAAACTATTTATAACATGAGTTCATTTAATTTTGAACTGATTTTTTTTTTAGGGCAACTGTCCCAGACTCAGCTCTGTCAGTGACAAGAACAATTGGAAGGTTGTAATGAAGGCTTTGTCTGTGATTGGCTTCACTGAGGAGGAAGTGCAGGTGGGCAGAATGAGTGCTGTTGTGTTTTTCAATCATGTTCTGTGGTTTAACAAATATACTTCATTGAAATGGATTTTGCAGCATACTTTTGGTTCACGTCGTTAATATGTATACACACTCTTAACTTTTGAACGTTGCATTGTTTACATATACCTGCTATGTTATAACCATGAAGATGTAAGGAGCATTTTGCAACCTTTTCACTGAAAAAAATGTACTTTACCCCTGAGTGTGCTCTCATTTCTGTAACTTTCCAAATTCAACCATTTAGTTGAAAAACAGAGTGTTCCTAAATGGGGTTGTTTTTTTAAACTATGTTTCCTGTGTCGGTCCTCAGAGAGTGCTGAATATCATCGCCAGTGTTCTCCACCTGGGAAACACTCAGTTTGGGGAAGGGGAAGAAGGAGAAACTTACATCACCTCTGAGACACAGCTGAACCTCACTGCAAAGGTCAGAACAGTCCCACACTAGTATTTCTGAATATTCAGATATGCACAAATACTTGCAGAAAGCCAAGCATCTGAGCACAGATGTGTTGTTGTGTTTTGCAGCTGCTGGGTGTTGATGGTTCAGCCCTGAGGGAGGCACTCACTCACAAGAAACTCACTGCGAAGGGAGAGGAGGTGACAATCTTGGCGTCCTCATTCCTCATGTTGTTTGTTGTGACATTTGTGACTCATTGATTGTGTGTCTTTATTTTGTTTTTGCGCTACAGATGATCAGCCCTCTGAATTTTGAGCAGGCAGTGTCTGCGCGGGATGCTTTGGCCAAGTCCGTGTATGGTCGGACCTTCACTTGGTTGGTGCAGAAGATCAACCAGTCGCTGACTGTAAAGGTGCAGCGACACTTCCTATAACTATCCAAAGACAGCAGTGAAAACGCTGTCATGTTTTTCAATTGCTGCTGTGTTTAACCCTTGCTATATATACCTGTTACATGTCATCTTTTTTGCAGGATGAATTGTACCACAGCAGTAAAGGCTCCTCAGTCATTGGGCTTCTAGACATCTATGGCTTTGAGGTCCTACAGCACAACAGGTATAAGCTGGTGCAATTGTTCCTTTTTTTTTTTACATTTGACATCTTAATTTGCTCCTCATCATTGTCTGCAATACAGTACACAAATCATTCACACACAACTCGAGCCCGGTTTGACCTTAATGTCCTTAATTTGTATTTGTGCCTAAAGTTTTGAGCAGTTTTGCATCAACTACTGCAATGAGAAGCTCCAGCAGCTGTTCATTGAGCTCACCCTCAGATCTGAACAGGAGGAGTACGAGACAGAGGGAATTGCAGTAAGTCTCGTTTTTTCTTTCTTTAATCATGTAAATATTTCAGTGCTAACATACTATCCTGCTCCAAATGTTTCCCTCTGATTTCAGTGGGAGACCGTGCAATACTTTGACAACAAGATCATTTGTGACCTGATAGAGGAGAAGCACAAAGGCATCATCTCTATTCTGGTACGCGTGACAACTCCTAGATTGTGTGTCTTGTGTGTCTTTGTGTGTCTTGCTCTGTTTCTGCTTAAATTTTTCATGTGGTAGTTAGACTGAATAAGTGTGACTGTTCTTTTAGAACGAGGAGTGTCTCAGACCCGGAGAAACCTGCGATGTCTCGTTTTTGGAGAAACTGGAGGACACACTGGGCGGCCATCCTCATTTTGTCACGTACACACCACTTTATCTGAAGTGTATTATTTGAGCTTACAGTACTCAAGGCTCTTTAAGCTGCATGTATTCCATTTCAATATGTGTGTTTTGCAGTCACAAGTTGGCGAATGGAAAAACTCGCAGGATAATGAGCAGGGAGGAGTTCAGGCTGCTGCATTACGCTGGAGAGGTCAACTACAACGTCACTGGTAACATATAATTCACTGATAGTAATTAGATGACTTTTATGAATCCATTCATTTGTTTGAAAAGGATTGTGTGTTTCAGAGAGCGGCCCACACCACACTGATATCTAAATGACAATCTGCACTGTTTTCATTTGTCTGACTCAGGCTTCATTGAAAAAAACAATAAATGGCTGAACAGGAACGTGAAAGAGGTGAGAGTGCTAAAAATGTGAAAATAGAGCCTCATAACTGCCCTTAAAAACCTCTGTGATTCTTGTTTTGACTTGTGGAGAGGATTAGGGAGTGTGTGTTTGTTGACATGTGGTTAAGAGGTTTTGGTTTCTTTAAGGTCATGTGCCAGTCAGAAAACCAGATCCTACGGCACTGCTTCCGCAGAAAGGAAGGGACTGACCAGAAACGCCCGGAGATGGTCAGTCTTCTCTCTGGCTCCCTTCCCTCGCACCCTCTCTCACACACACACACACACACACACACACACACACACACACACACACACACACACACACACACACACACACACACACACACACACACACACACACACACACAGTCTCGCACCATTTGATAATTTAGCTCATTAAATTTAAATTTGATAATGCTTTCATTCTCCTTCTTTGGAAATCCAACGTGTACACACAGATTTACACAGGATGTCCCAGAATTCCATCTTTTTTTCCCCCTTACGTCCTCTAGGCTGCCACTCAGTTTAAAAACAGTCTGATGAAACTCAAGGAGATCCTCATGTCTAAAGAGCCGTCCTACGTCCGCTGTATCAAACCTAATGATGCCAAGCAGCCAGGTAAACGTCAATACCTTAACGCCTGAAACATTTGAACTCAACAACTATTTTCTCAAATGAACGTAATAAATGCAAATAAATATATATTCTTATTCTGCAATGGTTACTGATAAAAAGAAAATATGTCTTCATAGTAAATATATAAGTATTTAGTACTAATGGCGTAGAGTAAATTATTATTACTAATGAATATGATCTGTTCCTGCAGAAAGGTTCGATGAAGTCCTGGTTCGACACCAAGTGAAGTACCTGGGCCTGATGGAAAACCTGAGGGTCAGGAGGGCCGGCTTTGCCTATCGTCGTCGCTTTGAGGCCTTCCTGCAGAGGTGACTTACCTTCTGTAGGACTGACCTGCAGCTCCAGTCACTGTTCATTCTGTGTGCTTAGATTAGCTTTTTGACAACATAATTGTGTAAAAATGGCTTTAGGTATAAACCCCTGTGTCCTGAGACGTGGCCTAATTGGCACGGCAGACTGGCTGATGGTGTCTCCACACTGGTCAACCACCTGGGCTACAAGGAAGAAGAGTACAAACTGGGCAGGTAATGTGCTGTTTGAGGGGATGGGAAAGTGTAAGAGGAGAGTTTGGTAACGGTGGTTTTAGAGTCGCTCTTTGTGCAGAACAGATAATGTGGCGACTGTCACTGAACGCATGTGTATAAAATATTTATACTCAAAATTAGTTTGTAACGGTATTTTTGATAAATGTATTTCAATGCTGATCACAAATATCTTTGACTGGTTTTTACAGATCGAAAATCTTTATCCGCTTCCCAAAAACTCTCTTCGCCACTGAGGATGCACTTGAAGCAAAGAAGCCAGACATAGGTAGGAAGCAGTGTTTATTATCTTCACATGATCAGTTGAGCAGTTAGTACATCGATTTCATGAGAAAGGTACATTAAAGAGGGAGGGAGGGTGCATGCAAGGTCTTAAAAAAAGACTCCTGCATACTATCTTAAATCGCATTTCTCTCCCATTTATTTATAATCCAAACCCCACATTTTGATTAAAAAATGACAGTGTGTTCAAACTTTGGAATGGGAAAATTACACATTAAACAAATTAGTACCAGAGCATTAATCCTTCGTAACTCTCCTTCTTTGTTGTGTCCCAGCTTTGACTCTGCAGACATCATGGAGAGGCTACAGGGAGAGAGCCAAGTACCAGCGCATCAGGAAAGCAGGTCAGAGCACCTCCCACTGTTGACCCGCTCACAGTTTGTTTGTATTGTTTTATATTATCGTCTTTGATGCATTTGCTTGTCATGCACATGGCCATAAATGACGCCTTTGGATGATCATTCAAGTTTTGATAAAAAGGGCTCAACATTAAAGCTCATGAGTATTATTGTCAATGCATGTGAGTAGAATGACTTGATTTCACTTCGACATGATGTTGTGTCAGACCTCAGCTGACTCTCTGTTTCAGTGTGCTATACTTAACCTGGGATGTTAAAAAGTTGTCTCAGTGTTGACATATGTGCATGTATGTGTCTGCATAGTGATAGTGATCCAGTCTGCGTGGCGAGGGATGAAAGCACGCAGAAGGGCTAAGAGACGCCGACAGGCTGCTGAGTTAATACGCAGGTGCTTCACTTGTAATCTATTAACATTTGTTTCTACATGTCTTTTTATTATCATAATTGTACATATTGTGAATTGCCTTCCTTTCGTCTGTCTTTTTGTCAGGTTCATAAAAGGCTTCATCTATCGACATGAGGAATACTGTTCTGAGAACGAGTACTTCCTGGACCATGTGCGCTACTCATTCCTCAAAAACCTGCGTAAAAACCTTCCAGAGAGTGTTTTGGACAAAGACTGGCCAACACCCCCTCCCTTACTCACTGAGGTACATAAATCCCATACACAAAGACCCTGAGTGATACAATACATACAGGTAGAAAAGTGAATACTACAAGTATGACAATGTCATTTTTATATTAGGACCAGCACAAGTCCAACAGATATACAGACATACACACGAGTTATCCAATTGCTAATTCTGCATTGTTGATTACACATTTCCTTACAGGCCTCTGAGCACCTGCAGAGGCTACATATGAGAAACATGGTCATGAAGTACTGCAGAAGGGTCCAGCCTGAATGGAAGAAACAGGTACACTATCTACAGGATGCATGACCCTAGTTTCTTTTAAAGAATAAATTAATTAGCTAAAAGATCTTTCATGGTATATGTTTTTACTCTAGATGATGCAGAAAGTTGTAGCAAGTGAGATCTTCAAGGATCAGAAAGACAGCTACCCTGCAAGTGTTGGAAGGCTGTTTTTGGACACCAGGCTAGGTAAGTTACTGATACATGCATCCATTACCTCTGAATATACCTAACATCATACAGAAGCTCTACCGAACAACAAACATTAACAGAGAATGTCCCTTTGCTCCAACAGAACGTGAGCAAATCAATCTGAAAGTCATCCAGACCCTTGGCAATGACAAAGTGCTGGTGGGACAGATTTGTCTTCTTTTTGAATTAAGAAATTAAAAGTGCTTAAAACCTCAGTTTCTTCACAGTAACATTTCTCTGATCCTTTTCTTCTCAGTACGGTATTCCTGTCATAAAGCATGACAGAAGGGGCTTCAAGCCTCACCATCGCCAGCTGCTCCTCACCAACACCTTCGCTGTGCTGGTGGATAGGACTAAGATCAAACAGAGGATTGACTACGCAGCTCTAAGAGGTTAAAAACAAACAGCTTTGAGTGCACAAGTCTAGTACTGCTTTGTGTTCAGGTATTTAGGAATGCCCTTGAATCCAAGATCATGCAGGGCTGTTTTTCAATTGTATTACAAAGAAAGGAATCTAGCAACTGGCACAGTTGTTAAATCATTTGATTTATTTTTGACTTAGAGAATTCACAATTCTTCAATAAAGGTGCACTGTTAGAGGATAAGTCATGGCAATCTTATTCTTTCTTTGTTTTTTCAGTTCTTTGTCAGATGAACTTGCTTCTCAGAAATATACTTTAATCTGAGAAGAACCCTCAAAACAAATTAGGAAACGAGGCTTTTGGATAACATCCTCCTTTTGCTATAGTGCCTCCAATATAGAAACAGAAAATCATTGCAACGTGTTTTGAATGATCACTGCTTAAATGTAACTGATAAATTCATTTATTTAAATTTAACTCGGTTTGTGTCTTCACGCAGGAATCTCAGTGAGCTCTCTCAGCGATGGGATGTTTGTTCTGCACATGCCCAATGAGGACAATAAGCAGAAGGTGCAGTAAGATGCAGCAATCAAGACTTTAAACTGCTTCACAACAATGTAACCACTCTAACAGCAGCTGTGTCTCTCCCCTAGGGCGATGTGGTGCTGCACTGCAACCATGTGATCGAGCTGGTGACCAAACTGTCCATGATGGCCAGCAAGGTCAACTACGTCAATGTCTGTCCGGGCAGGTGAGGCTAAAGCTTTCCTGTGGTGTGTGTTATAAATACCGAACGAGCAGCACTCATCTCCCTGCTCTGTCTGTGGTTGTTCCATCCTTTGTGATGTTGCAGTATTAGGTTTGCTGTTTCTCGTGGCAAAGAGGGAATCATCGATTTTGTTCGAGGATCAGAGCTAAAGGTGACCAAAGGCAAGCGAGGACATCTGCTAGTGGTGAGTCAGTGCCTGCTCTGATGTCATGTGCGCAGCCTGAAGGGTGGAGGGGTTTTTTAAATTAAAAACATTCAGGCAGCTGACTTTGTTCAATGTGATTTCTCTCTACAGACTGCCCCTCAGATCAACACCACATGAAGAAGCAGAAAACTACAACCTGACAAAAAGTAACCGTTTTAGCAATAAGGAGGATGAGCAGTCATTTCTTATTTTGCAGCGGACAAGACGATTCCACGAGCACACATACATAACAAACTACACAGGAGGAAGAATCCTTAATTATTCATACACATCCTCATTATTACAGCAATGCCTGCAATAATTAATGCTTAAAAAAAACACACAACATAAAGTCGCCACTGTTTCAAATGCTTCATCTCTTTATTTTCAGTCATATAAATATTTAAATATATCAAATATAAAGTCTTATCATGTAAACCACTTTATCTCTGTATTGTAATAAAAATAAAAATAAAAACCACTTTGGAATAAATACAAGTTAATACATGTTAATAAATATTAATAAATAGGAAATACATCTTGGGAAAGTCCTGTAAATGGAAGGTGTGGGGGAATAACCAGATGTTGGGAAGTGTTCTCTCGGCTCCGGGAGCTAACTTACAGTTAGAGGCAAGACAGAAACTCTGGGAAATACCCAAGAAAGCCCTTAAACATACAGTAAAACATCTTGTAAAAAAAAAAAAAAAGCTTTAAACGATAACTCCACACAAAGTGCTGACAGCGTCTTTAAAGGACTGATTCATTGATCACAGTTGTTTCTATTTTCTTTCCTAGTCAGCACTCGCCTTTTTTGTCCTTTGTTTGTGACCTTTTTTGTGTGACAGTTTTTCTGTATTGAGTCACACATGTGTG
Organism: Labrus bergylta; assembly: GCF_963930695.1. NCBI lineage: Eukaryota > Metazoa > Chordata > Actinopteri > Labriformes > Labridae > Labrus > Labrus bergylta. Next base: position 11,626,262 of record NC_089208.1, read on the forward strand.
TTTGAAGCCAACAAGAGGAAGTCTCTTGCCAGCTTGGTGAGGTAAAGGTCTAGATCCCTCAGAATGATGTAACCTTCCACTCGGCTGTCCCACTCTGTTTTGGAGCTGGTTTCTGGGTCTAATTGCGTTGGAGAGGTAGGCTTCGTCCAAGAGCTCTGCATGTACCTCATCTGAAGGAGAAAGCAAAACTGTTTTAATGATTGGTGTCACTTCCTCAGAGGTCTTTGTGTGGGTGAGAGGGGGACTAAATGTTTGTGGATTTCAGTAAGAACAGAGTGGATACCTGACTGCTGACTTGGCCCATCAAGTCTCTCAGGTCCAGCTGAATGTGCCTGATTCTCCGAGGTAAAGTGATCCGGGACGCCTGTCCGGCCAGCTGCTGCTTCCCCTCTATTTGTTTTCTCGTCCTGTCCAGCTTATTCCAGTAGGCTTGCATGTCACAGAAAGCAGCATGAAGTCGTTCCCAGTCCTGAACACACATGATTATTATTATTTCACACTTTTATAAGCTTTATACGGGGAATTCCCCTCCCCGTGAAATCTCAACATAACAGTAAAGGTTTCCACAACATTTTGAAATGTTTCTTGCAGAGAGTGATTTATTTTCCGTGTTTTGAAACACTCAAACAGGAACTCACAGTCATATTCAGCCATGCGTAGAAATCCGTAGAAAGTGTTGGCAGGTCCTTTAACTGACGGCTTCTGTCCTCAAACTGCGTGTTCCCCAACTGCTCCTCCTTCTATCAAAGTAAACACAGTTATGATTAAACACCTGTAGTTAGGATCATCATATACTGGATGTGCAACTAGCTTTCAAAGCAAATGATCTAATAGTGAGTATGGAGAGCAAGGAGTTGTTTTTCCACACTCACATATTTCTTCTGCAGCTGTTGGACACGGGTTCGGGTGGACCTGGTGAGGCGAAAGGAGTTGTTGTATTTGTTCCTCTGGCGGACTGGAGATGGAGCAGAGGACTCCACGAGGATCAGAGTACAGAACAGGAGGATGAGAGCCTGGCAAGAAACAGTCATCTGAAACAGAGACAAGACCCAGGTTTATACATCGTGATGCGTCTCTTCCGTCTAAAAACAAAACTACATTATCACATCAAACAGTGTCTTCAGTCTTCCCGTTAAGCACACACTTTTCTGAGAACTTGACTGTATAGAAAGTCCATTCATATTTCTGAAAGAAAATCCCCAAATCAACAGCCGCTGCATCCCCATTCATGCTCTCTTCACTTCTTTTTTTTTATATGTAATTCAGTAACACTGCAGTTTTTCTAGTCATACATGCATGAAAACAGAGGTCGCTAGATTCCTCTTATTTGTTTCAGTGTTGAAGGAAGTATCCTCTCAGTATTGTCTTTTGGCCATGCACCCAAAATATCTCTGCAATATCCTGATTCACATCACTCGATTACAGATGACATTTTCCTAGACACCACAGCTCTGCTGGTCTGTGCAGCAGACCAAAAAACAGCACCAATATATCTAGAATAGTGGTTAAAGTATCGATTCTTTCAAGTTCACATTCATAATTAATCTGTAGATTTAAGATCAAATCCTCCTTTTCCCTTTGGCTATTTCATACAGGTCCATCATTTGTTAGTCCTAAAATATCTTCACATTTAAAAAAAGAAAGAAAGAAAAAGAGAGCTCTGTTGTTTCATAAAAAAGACTGGAACTTCTCTGATTTTGAATGCAAGCAGTCAGAGAGCATACAGAAACACTGCAGCTGCAAACATGTTGAGTGCAATAACTCTGTCCCAGAAATCCAAAAGTCAATGTTTCCTACAATATACATGTACACTGTTCTTTTTCCATACGCTCACATGGTAGTAATGTAAACTAAATCCTAAACTAAAATATGAATAATATTTTATTTTATAATAATACTAATAATTGAGTTGAAATGTTTCCTTCCTGTGCTGACAAATACTCAAACCCCCCAGCTTAAGTCAAAGCATCTCTCATTTTGAAGAGGCTCTTACCTTGGAGCAGCAGTGAACTCTGAGCAAGATGCCTTGATGCTACAGTGAGGCTCATGTACACTTTATATAACTGCCATGTTATGCTTTCAGTTTCACTTTCTTCGTCTGGGGTGGCTTCTTTCCATTCTCTCTCTCTCTCTCTCTCTCTCTCTCGCTCTCGCTCTCTCTCTCTCTCTCTCTCATACTCCATCTCACTCTTTCTCTGTTTCAGTGATGATCTTGTGGTTTATGTGACTCAGACAGAGAGTAAGCTGTATGGTGAGACAGCTTGAGGTTTTTCTCTCTTGCACCAAGACACACCCCCGTGTGAGGGGTGGGTGCTTCCAGGAGCACTGATTCAATGTTATATACAGAGAAAGCTAAGAGAATCTCAATATACAAGATCTCCACTAGTGTTTACCAAATATTGTTTTTTGCTATTGCTCAACACGCTCATATCCCATTTTACTTGCTTTTATTTATTTAGCTCGTTCTTTTTAAAGGTGACATTCTTTGGTGCAGTTACAATGTTTCTTATGAATTAGCAATGTCCAAGTTTAATGTTTAGAATATAATATAAACTACTTTCTTCCTGCCATCTCATGAAATGGTGACTATTACGTAACAGTGAAAGTGGTGAGCTGTTAAAAATTACTAGTTCCCGAAACTCTTGTTGTTGTTTTTTACAAGATGCAGTAAAGTTCAGTCATGATTATGCATCTTGAGGGAATATTCAGGAGTCTCATGATGTTGACACAGTTTCACAGAGTTTCAGCAAACAAACCAAACTGAGAAAAACAAAGTAAAAAAGGCCCCTTTTTGTCATTTTGATAAACTGACATCATTAAGAAAAAATTAAATTACTCTGTTTTTAACGTCTTCTTTCATGGATCATTTATTTATTCCAACCAACTGTTTTCACTCTATCATTCTAAGTCTTAAAACAAGAGGTGGAAGTACCTTTGTCCTTTGAATAAAGATACTTTCATCTGAGCTTGCTGAATTTGAATGATTTTTAACTATTTATTTCTTGGACTTGATTGGACTGGAACTTGTTTCCAATACATTTTTGTTACCTTTTTTTATGATTAATTTAATAATCTACCTTATATCAAAAATTGAAATTATAGCTCTGCAAGGGGCGCTGGTGGTGCAGTGGTTAGTGCGCGCGCCCCATGTATGGAGGCTATAGTCTTCCAAGCGGGCAGCCAAAGTTTGAATCCAACCTGTGGCTTCTTTCCCGCATGTCATTCCCCACTCTCTCTATCTCTACCCAATTTCTGATTTTATCCACTGTTCTATCTCTCCAATAAAGGCACAAAATGCCCAAAAATAAATCTTAAAAATAAATTATAGCTCTGCAAGTTTCTAGCCAAATAAAGACGATGATGATAAAATAAAGAAATATAAATGACATAATTATTATAAATGAAGGTAAAGGAGAGTAAAGCTTATCATGACTTTTACATGACATGTCACAATTGACTGGAGATGTTCATATAGCCTTCCCTCACATCTCTGCACTGTGCACCTCCAGCCTTTAAATTGTACACTTTTTATATTGAAAGTGTATTTTTTTGGTTTTCCTTGTGGAACTGAGGGTTGATAATTATTGGAGGTAAATTCCAAACCCATAATAAATCAAATGAGTACACGACAGGAAGTCCCCCAACATTCACATAAACCACGACTGATGTCCTGATTTAAAAAAAGTGTAGATTTGAGCCTTCAATCGTATTGATTTAAATGAAATAAATGTGTTCCCATTTTCATGTATGTATTACATACAGAGAATCCCATGCTCTTTAACAAAGCTGCATTAATCAATAGGAGAGCAGGGAAACAACGTTTCAAAGATGTTGGCTTTAAATGTACTTTTGTTGAAATAAAACAATGTTGTGTTGTAATCATTCCAGCACTCAAATGTCATTGTTTTGTGTGTGGTCTTTTTTTTAGCTATCTTTCACCATAATTTATTTCAAGATTGTCACTGGGGCCTCTTTAATTGTATCTAAAGACAAGACTCAATCATGATGCAAATGAGGATGAAAGATGCAAATGAATCAAAACTGAGTAATCCCTGAGCTGTGTCCTTCCACTTGTAAAGGTTTTTTTATTCTCTCAGTTTATTTACTGGAAATGAAATGAAATGTGTTAACCCGGTGATAGCACAATGTGTTCAGGGTTTGATAATTTGTCCCTAAGGCCGCAGTGACAGCTTTTTTTGTCAACAAACTTAATTTTAATAACAGAAGCATATGTCAAAGTCTCTTTCTGAGGACAAAAAGAGCATGCATGGAAAACACAATGTTAATTTAACTGAACACAACAGGTGTGACAAAAAATACAAACATCTGATAATGGTGAAAAAAAAGTACAATGTGTCAGGTGCAGACCGGCAGGGCAAAGATAAAGTTTTTTTTGTGAAATTTCCTTTGAGATAAGACAGTTAGTTTCAAAATATCCAAAAATCTGCAGAAAATTCCTCCTCCTTTAATACTAAACAGAGGGTAGTTCCTACCTCTTTGTGGTGTGACAGTTTCATTTTGGCATAACAGTGCTGGGTTTTGCTTGGCAGTAGGAAGTACACCGTTTAGTTGTACTGCACAAATGCACAGCTGAGGCCACAGGTTGTCATTATAGATGTTTTGCAGGGTTCAAAGCTCATTCTGTCTCTTTACGTAATAGTTCTGTCTCTGATTTATAGTTTATTACTGTAATTGCAGTTAACATGTTGTAACCCAAAAGAGATTAATGACCCAAAACATTAAACAGACCTACATCACTTGGTCACCTTTTTAAAGTGTTATCATGATGCAGTATACAATAGCTAATGTGAGAATATTAAAATTATATTTGATGGTTTAAATCAGGTTCTCTTCAAATCTTGGCTTGGAAATACCAACTGAATTCACCATGCACATGAATTTGTATACATTAAATACTATGAGATAATTACAGTTTAGTGTTTTAAATGACTAACAAATTACAAAATGTTTGCAAATATTGTTGCAGTGATATGTTTTAGAAAAATAGCAATTTGAAAATGTGATTAATAAAAACATAATGGCTTTGATTCATTCCTTTTTAAATTATAACCGTAGACCGAATATTTAGAGAGATTTCTTTGAATCAGATTAATCCAGAGATTGTTGAAAATGGTGTTCCACAAGGACCAATGTTAGGTCCTTTGTTAATTACTCTAGTATTTATGTTCTGGCTGAAGATTGACAAATGCATTTCTGCACAGATGATGCCATCTTCTCTAAATCTAAAACCCAGTCTGATTCTGATTACCTCCCGAACTGTTGTATTAATTCAAGCTATAAGAGTACCAGAGGAACTATTTCAAATTATTTTTCAGCACCCATGCAGCATTCCATGCATCTGCTTTTTTAGGAATTAAAGCTACTTCTAAACTCTGAACACAACCTTTATATAATTTACAAGAGTCCAAACCTTGGAGTTACTGATCCAGTCCATGTTCTTAATGGCTATAATCAAAACAAACTGGGAGTTAATTGTCCTGCGAAACTGCCTTCCTCAATTATCTCACAATCGAGCTTGTTTCTCATTAAAGCTACTGTGAAGAGTTTTTAACTGGTTATGAAATAAACTAAAATTGATAATGATTCTGTGATGCCTGTCCCGCCTGTGGTAGTGTGTCAGACCAGGCAAGACCCTGCAGAAAATGCACGTACTTCCACAGCAAATAATTATTGTAAGTTTGTTGTTAGATAATTAAAATGAAGAAGGAGGAGATTTATTTTTGAGAAAAAAAAATGCTTTTACATCGCGTTAGATCAGCAAAGAGATAAATCAACCTTGTTATAACTTGCAATAATTCTTGCAATCATACGTTTATTCCTCTGAGGGAATTAAAAATTCTACTTTACATTTCTATGATATTCATAACTGTTTCATTGGGAGTGTGTGATGATTTAGTTAACTCTTTATAAAGTATTTTTCTATACTAATTTTAAGGTCTTACTTAAAATGCTGTTTTCGTTTGTTGCATGATATTACCACTATATTTTTGTTATGTACCAAATAAAATACACTTCTAAATACTGTAACTAATTTCTACATGAGGAATAAAACCAAACAATGAGGGAAACCTGTGGGTCAGTGGGGGACTTAAGTTCATCAAGCTGACTTCCTCTTTAGAAGGGGAAATGTGTAGCTCTTCTTTAACAGTCTCGATGTGCAATAGAAAAGGAAGGGAGCCATAAAAAAGGGCTTCCCTCATTTTCATAACCCCCCTCCCACTTTTCATTCCCTTCATACAGTAATGTTGAATTTTCCTTATGACACAGTTTTCTTTTTTAGTTTTGCTATGCATTTCCTTCCCATTTTGAGACTTTTGAGAAATCTGAACCTATTTCTTTTAATCAGCATATGGTAAATCATTCCATAAATTCACTGTCAAAGACTCTGATAACATGAAGGGTCATTACAGGCCATCAGAGATGTGGCCCACATGAAATAAACAAGATACTGCTGTTTGCAGTTGTTTGCTTCAGATGGCTGACACAACAGAAGAACAAAAGACAGCTGCACAAAATGTAATTGTGACAACAACACACTTCTGACCTGGCTCAGCTCTTGACCTGGTATAAACCCAGCAGGCTTTCTATTTAGTTTGGATCACTTTAATAAATGACTGGGTGAAAGTGTTTTATTAGGCTGGCCTAATTTAATGACAAAGACATCAGGCTCCATACTGGGGTCAGTAAGAGCAAGTTCACCATCAGTCATCATAGATACAAGTATATTCAAATAACAGGGTTGAAATGTATCATCAATGTAACAATAACATTGATATTATTATATACAAAATATGCCATTTTTTTATTCGATAAATCTGGTTTAACTATTCAGGATTTTGTGCTTGCGTGATAATTTGGTAATAATAATATGGTGGCCCTGAAGGTCAAAACTGATGTCTTTCTGAAATGTTGGGTTTTATTTAAATATTGTTGTGGTTGGCTTTTGAGCTTTAGCAACACATGTTATCCAATACATAAGAAACCAGCCTTTCTCCTTTATGTGAATACTCCCTTTTCTTTACTCCTACAATACAATTTTAACATATTTCAACTATTCTTTTGAGATTGGTGTCTGGAACTCAGCAAAAGGGACTCATCCCTCTTCTCTTAAAACAAGAGGAAAATTAAGATCCAGTTCAATTAAAAGAAAAAAAACATTATCAATACCATTTTCTTTATTATCTAGCGAGAATAGAATATTCTCTATGTACATTGCCTCTAGTATTAAAACGGTTATTTATGTAACTAGTGCTGGTATTTAACATCTCTTGGAAATTATCAAACTTTATGAGAAAAACAAGAAACCTGGCTTAATCTTTGTGGCTGATTCTGAAAAGGCTTTTGACACAGGGAAATGTGAGTACATCTATAAGTACATCTATTGGAGTACATCTATAAGGTAAAGGGATTTTCTATTTCTGGTAGTTCTTTGATAAAGAAGAGTGGGTTAGAGTATACAATAATCTATGAAGTATTATTATAAACAGTGGCTATTTATCACAAAGCTTCTCATTATCTAGGGGAGACAGAGAGGGTTGCCCCCTATTGATGTATTTATTCTTGTAAGTCATAGAAACGTTAGTTATAATGAAATTAGGGGCAACATGAATATTAAAGGTCAAATAAATCTCTATACACAGATGACACCATTTTCTCCTATCGCCTAAAGAAAACTATCTGAATGCCCTACAGCCTTCAGAGCTGTCTGTTCTGAAGCCAAATTATGATAAATGTATTTATCTGATTAGGCTCTTTACATAAAGCTACATTCAATTTTTTTGTAATCCATCAATGACATGGTCAGATAGACCAATCGATATACATACTCATATATCAGAACAGATTAATGAACTGGTAAAAATAAATTACCTTTGGAAAAAGGCACCATACAAAGATGATAACTTGACTGTTAACTAATGATGTATCTCTTAATTTACTTATTTGTTAACGTCTCTTCCGTTGCCTGATGAGAGTTTAATTTAAAACATTTTAAAAATTAGTCTTTAACTGTTTATCGAATAATAATCCAGGAGAGATCAAGGGGGAATATTTATATAATTGTTTGGAGGAAGGAGGCTTCAAATAATCCACCTCAAAGCACTGAACGCTTCTTTAAAAGCATCCTGGTGACAGGAAATACATTACAATCATTATTGGACCTCAATGACCTGCTTTAAAACAACAGTTTGACCAGATCTCAAAATATCCCGTTAGTTGTGTTGGGGTTTTTCGTATGCAGATATGAAACTACACATTCTTTTAACACATCAGCATTATGTTGTCATAATATATCAGGACACTGAAAAGATACTACAAGAAACTGGGGCTTTTCCAGAGAAAGAACCACACTTACAGATGAAATGTCTTGGAGGGTTCTCCTTTCATCATTTATGTGCAAGCGGATGGCTGCTCTTCTGATACAACTTTGCAATGTAAAAAAAAGTGTTCTCACAAGTGTTAAGTCTTGTAACGGAAAGCTACAAGCACTTGGCAGAGGTGTATGAAAAGGGGAGGAAAAGAGAGGTAAACACGGTATTTAGTTACTGTCTCTTAATGTCATCTTTGTATGTCATGGTATAGCTCTACTTCCCTCACGTGATTATCCTCCATGTTTAAATTTGAGGGGAAAAGAGCGGGGGGGTGGGGGGGGGGGGGGGGGGGGGGGGGTGGCAGCAGGGATGGTTGTTGCTCAAAAACATCTGAGGACAGCTGCATGAACCAAAATGAAAGTATAGCCAAAGACAATTCTTTTCCTGGGTCCCTCCCTGCTGTGACGGGGTCAAATCTGTTTAGACAGCTTGATTTCTAAAGTGTGCTATCCATGTTTTTTTTGTTATCAATAATGTGGTTCGCCAGTCTTATCCCTATAAAAGCAGCAGTGATTTAGCTGAAAGCAAGGTGTGCTTAGAGTTGGTTTTGCCTTCTACTTGTTTGGTGACTCTATCTGGACCGGGAAAATGTTTGCAGCCGCTGCGCTCTTCGTGTTCATGTGCTTGACCGCCACCAGCCATGCGGACCACCATCATCATCCCTGTCGTAAGATTAAGTGGTTCCATCAATTTGCTTCCTCTTTGCTATTTGATTTTTAGATTTTCTTTAAGCTAGGTCCAAGATCACATATTTTCAGTTTGAGTCAATTTACTAAAGTCTAAAATGTGTAAATGTCTTGTATTTTGTTGAATATGTGTTTGATCTATCTGACTGACTTGTGTTTCAGATACACCCAACATGACGGGGCTAATGAGTGTGGTGAGTTCAAATTGCTCTTTCTGGTTCTTTTTATAGGATTTTAGAATATAGTATTAAACTCTTTATCTTTTTGTCTCTGTATGTGTGTGTTTGATTGGTACCAGACGTCCCTAAAGGGTGAACTGAAAGCAGTCGGTGCCTTCACTTATGATTCAATGGGCAGGAAGCTTCGGTTCAGGTCGAACGAGAGCCACCCTGTGAACACGTCTGTAGGTTTGGATCTACTGATGTTTTTTGATGAGGTAATGGATCTATTTCTTTAAAATAAATAGGTATTGTTAAGAGTTCACTTGATGCAGATTTAGACCCTGACTGATACATCTTATCTGGCAGGGGATATTCTACGAGATCGACAGCAAGAACCAGAGCTGTGAGAAGAAGAAACTGCATTGCAGCCTGCACCCTCTAGATATTCCCGATGATGCTAAATTCCACTCTACCGTACACAGCGGGAGTCCCTCCATCGAAGGGGAGGGATTGACACTCAACATATGGACTGGAGACTTCACAGACTCCAAAGGTGCAAAAAAATACTACTGTGACAGAAGTATTGAATCAAGGTGACATTACATGCAACCTAATTATGTTCTGTCTTTTTCAGGCCATTACATAATGTCTGTAACCATGGGATGTTTGCCAATCAGCGCACATTACTTCTCTGAGACCACACCATTCTTAATCAGGTTTGTGAGTTCCATTATAACTGGGTTTTTTTTTAGTTTTTTTTAGAACTATTATTCAACTTTCTTGATTTTGTTGGATGCACTGGCTATGTTTAATATGTAAGAAAAACTTAACTTTAATATCACTCTCTCGCAGCAACATGGAAGTCGAAATGGAGATCAAGGATCCTGATCTCCTGTTGGTGCCTTCCTTCTGTCAGGGGCTGCCTTTGGAGGAGACTCCTGAAGGGACAGTAAACAGTTTCCTCCATGAGTTCATGTAGAGGACACCCTGCCTGTCCAAAAATCAAACCACTTTCCACATGTGGCCTCACAGAACTTTAGACTTTTCTCTCCTTTTTCATGTGTGACTCGAGATTTTCGTGTGACACTGCACTACATCACATCTGTTTCCATCACTCCCCTATTAAGATATGACTCTGTATTTTGATATCAAGGAAACACATGACATGGATTCTAGTATTAGTCATAACTACTAACAGTTGTAGGCTTTTCAAGTTGGTAGCCTACTGCTTACCACTGCAACTTACAAAACCTGTAAGATATTATTAATGGAACAATAAAATGTCAATGCTGTCAAAGTTGTGAAGAGAAGTTTTTTCATACTTTACTTCTGAATTATTATTATAATTCTCTTTTCTGTGTTTTGACAAGAATGTATGTACGTTTTGCATGAGAACATTTTACTGTAAGAAAAACCAAACCATGACAAACCTATATGACTGAATTAGTCCACTAGGGGTCCCTGCATTGAAAGCTCACATCCAAAATCAGTAAAATCAGGGGGAACTATAGGCTACTTTTTTGACTTCTGAATTAGCACCCAATTAATAAAATCTTAGCTGAATTAAGTGTTTATAATAAATCGTAAAGACATAATCTCAAGAAATCCAAAAACAATTCTGATATACAGGTAATATATACTGTGTGCTATTTGATAATCTGAGTCGAACTATAGTAAAAAAAGCCTATATATAGCCTAGTAAAAAATAATGTTGGCTATTGTATTGTCATTGTATGTGACAATTAAAACAATGTACATGCATCAGTGACAGTTGTTTTAAATCAGAATGCAACATTTAAAGTTTGTTTCCCTCTGGAAGAAGGCATTTTCAAGGTGTGTTAATACAAAGGGAGTTGGGGGTGCACCTCAAAAGGAGTTTTATTCTATTTTGTAAAGTAATACAAGCCTGCAGCATTAATTGCACTGATTTCAGTTTTTCACACCCTAATTTCTTAATCAATTCACTGGAGGGTAAAGATTTCCACATATCTAAAAGATAGATCATAATGTTTAACATCCACCAAGGTCTTCTTTACTTTACTTTGCTACTTATTAAAATTAGAGATGATGTAAAATCTAGCCTATAAAGGAGTCTATCTTTACCAGGGACATGCAGATGAATTCCAGTCATGACATCGTTTTATTTAAGGAGGGTGCTTGTTGATTTCTCGTATTTGGTCTGCTGTGCTCACACGGGAGAGAAGTGTGCAGCTTGCTCAGAGCACTGACATTATGTGGCCCCCTCATAGCTGCAGTTCACGGTGTCACCGACAGGTGGTGTGTGTGCTGCATGAAAAACAGCGAAAATACAAACTGTGCCTTGCTATGTTAGCCTCAAAGGAGCTTCTCAACGTTAGCTAGTAAATAAATACATTATTTTTTAGATTTGTTAAATGACAGTTTGTGCAGGGAATTAATGAAAGCATCCTCTTTTCAACGTTTGGATTACTTGGTTAAAGTCCGTCTATGATTTAAAACGAGGTAAGTTGTAAAATGGCGGATAGCTGAACGCTACGTTTACATCCAGGAAATTTAGATTGATGCTGCTGTTCAGGGTAGTTACCTATGCGTTTGACATTAGCCTTACCGGGAGTAATTGGTAAAGATTTAACTCAATACGTTTTTTTTAAATCAAGGTGAATCATTTCAGAGACGTAACTTTACACCTGACGTTCAGTAGCGAGTGGTGTTGCTAGAAAAAGCTAATACAGCTAACGGCACTGCTAGTTTCAGGTAATCTGACGCTTCAAAATCTGACAGTGAAACTTTATCCCCAATGTACATCGCTCGGTACAAATACGGTATTAAATGTGAACGTCCCAAATGTGGCTATCGGAACGATGTCACGGAGATTCTCTCGTTTTAGCCTGAGAAGCTGCTTAGCTGCAAGACTGCAGGTCAGGAAGAGACTGAACCTCCAAACATCTGCAGATGTGTTTGTAGTTCGGAAGTGAACAACTGCGCGTCACAATCATTTTTTTAGGACCTATTTGTTTTATTAAAGAGTGGCGCTGGAGTTTACTTTGACAACCACCTGCCACAAATACTTATACTAATTCGACGTTACATGTGCGTTACTTGTCTCAGTAAGTAACGTTAACCCGACGGTGGCATACAATCCCGGTACGCGTTTCCATTTATGGTCCTCTACGTCCAAAGTCCGGACCCCCCCTCCCAACCCCCCCCAACCCCCCCTCGTGGTCAGAACAAGAACAACCATGTCATGTGTGCCCTGCTCTTACAATGTGCTCGTATTTACCTTAAACACGCCCACACACTTTGCTCTTCACGGATTATATCTGCGACAAATAACAGATAAAGTTTGAAGCACTGAAATCCGCCGGATTAAACTACTTCATGTTCATACTTATTATAATCGTTTAAAGCAAGGGGTCTCCAACAGGTAGCTCAGGAGCTACAGGTAGCTCGCTGGGCAGGTTTTCAGTAGCTCACCTATAGGTTGACCGACTGTGTTAAAAAGACAAATAAATCTTGACTGCAGTAAATGCACCTCTTCCCCACTATTCATGTATCTGGCCCATAAAAACAAGTGTAAAGTAGTGATGTTTTATTGGACATTGATGTGTATTTTCAGCAACATAACTTACTATGTGGCACAATAAGAAGTGTAAAATATTCATGCTACTTTCTTGGATCTTGATGTGAATTTTAAGATTATTGATAAGCATTGGCTTATTGCAATTTCCCATGTGTACAAACAGTAGCTTAATTCAGCTGATGTGTGCTGTGTAAATAAATGCAAGTAGCTCTTGGCCACTTCCATTTTTTTTTTAAAGTAGCTCTCAGATGAAGAAAGGTTGGAGACCCCTGGTTTAAACTGTTTTAAATTCAAATGTGTATGCACAAGTGGAAAGTGAAGGGTCTACCTTTAACGCTCCTCATATACCAAGTTTAAAAGAACACACACACACACACACACACACACACAAGCCAGTCAGCACTCTGTAGTAAATGACAATAAGCCATTTGTGTTAAAGCATTATACTTAAGCATACATGTGATGTAGCGATTTGTCAAAGATAGAAGTAAGTGAACAATTTATTGTTTTGGTCAAGACTAATGTCTGCAGCAGTGTGCGTGCTATTATTAGCTCCTTTATGACCGTCAGCAGTTGAAGGTTTGGTGTCGGTTCTTCTTGTTGTCAGACAACCATCTGGCCAACAGCAAGTTGATCTTTATTAAATTACCAACCTGTTTTTCTCAGCACAATCTGTGTCCAAGGCTGTGAACAAGATGCTTTTTTTTCAGTTGTTTTCTTCATCTAACAGTCAGTGTGATTTCATCTTAAGTCAAAAAATCATTTCATCCATCATCTACCTATATACATAATTTTTATACCAGATGGTACATTTTTGGTATTTCCCACAATATACATATCAATAAAATATAGTAGAAGGTATTATAATATACACATATCAATAAAATATTATTATATGCTGTATTGATTCATTCTCCCACCTCCGCTATACATTCTATTTTATTGTAATTGAATCATCCAAATCAAGACAAATATGAAAATCAAAACATATTTTGTTGTTTCAGTCAATATTGTCAGTGCAAAAATACATTTCCTGTTGTTTCAAGTTAACTCTTTTAAACGTTTTTTTAACCCACATCCATACAAAATAAATGAACAAATAAGTAAATAAATGGTACATACACAAGCGAGATGGTACGTTTTATTTATTTATTTAACCTTTATTTAACCAGGTAATTGAGATCAAGGTCTCTTTCACAAAGGTGACCTGGCCAAGAGGGCAGCAGCACACGTCATATTAATATTACATGATTAAGATAAAACATTTACAAATAATAATTTAAGAGCAACAACAATTAAAATGTTCAAGTCAGTTTGCAGAGTCTTGATCACAGATTCAAATTCAAAAACAAAGGTACTTTCCAATGGTCGCACGTTTTCTTGTCTTTTAAGATAGAGTGAAAGGCTTCAAGTGAAATGAGATCTGCCAGTTTCAAGTCATTCTGGAGAAAGTTCCATGCAGATGGAGCAGCAAAACTAAATGCTCTTTACATAAATAAGAAGGAACTAAACCAAGAAGAGCTTTATAAATAACACTCAGCCAGTGTACCTGTACACCTTCAAGGATGGCCAATCAGATTTCATATGCAGGTCACAGTGATGAGTAAAAGCGTCTACAAGCAGTCCCAAATCTTTAAGCACTGTGATACACGGTACCAACAAACATCTGACTGATTATAGTATTTATGTTCATACATGTTCACATGTACGTAGCTATCTATATTTACATTTTATTTTTCGATGTGTGAGGGATGAGGGTTGTCATGATACCAGAATTTTTAGTTTTGATATAATCTTAGTAAAAGTCAAACAATACCAACTACTGTTTCAATACCACAGCAACACAAATAGAAGTTCTTGCAACTCCATACTGGATAATTTATTGTTTTTTTGTTACCAAAGAATTGCTGGTAAATTGACTCAAATTCTGCACAGTGTCTAAATTGCATGAACCCAATTTGCCATGTCTCTGTACTGAAACATTCTGAAAATATGGTGAAAGATCTGTAGTTAGTTAAAGCTTTGGTACTTTTTGAAACCATCAGTCGTTACATTAACAAAGTTTTGATTAAAAATCTTAACGGAAAATATGTGGTCAACCTTATGAGGGTCTACTTTTCTCTCCAAATTGTCAGTGATTCATTTTCTGTCTTTATACCGTCTCGGCAGACATTTTGACATGGCAGGAAATCCACACCACAGATCCTCAAAATTGTAATCATTCTGTTCTGTGTTCAGGTGCACCACTGAGCCACCCACGTCATTGCGACAGTGAGGCAGCATCATAATCCTGAAACTAAAACAGCTACAAAATTCAGCAAACATGCTCTTTCAGGTTCTGTAGGCTTTAGCATTTTCATAATGACGTATGAACGTATAAAAGGAAGCCATCGTGCCTCTCTGCTCTTCAGAATAAACATGCATCTGCAGTGGGAAACACGAACAGTACAGGCTCTTATCGTAGAAGATCTAAACTAAATAAGTTTGCAGTATGAAATGACTGTGCCAAACAGTGATAAGTGAATGAGCACATCTTCACAATCTACAGTTTGAATGAGTCACTTCATGAGGAATTACCTCCTCAGTGGTAAGACTGATCCAGCCATGCAGCAACAAGGGTCCATCAGCTTTCAAAGATTACACAGGGAATCCTTGTGTCCACATTGTACATGACTCATCTCAATCAATCAGTCTTTATTTCTATAGTGCTAATTCATAACAAATGTTAATTCAAGACACTTTACAAAAGAGCCGGTCTAGAGCTTACTCTTTTTTTATATTATTTACAAAGACCCGACATTAATCCACCATGAGCACAGCACCAAGCAACATTTAGCAAAGTTACTGTGGCAAGAAAAAAAAAATGCCGTCTAACAGGCAGAAACCTTGAGCAGAACCAGTTTCATAATGAACAGCCATCTGCGGAAACTGTGTCGGGAGGGTTGTGAGGGCGATAGAGCGAGATGCAGAAAGAGAGAGACGGAGCAACAATGAATAAGATAGATTTACAGTGGACATGATAATGGTAGAATAAGTAGTGTAGTAATAACAGTAACAGCTGAGTATGATAGCAGACTGATTAGTCTAATATTAACATTAGCTGCTGTAATGATGATGAAATGTGGAGGATTGATTATGGTTATTATAAAAGTTGAAGTTGAGGAGCTCTACTATGAAACACTGTGCCGTGCTATCAGGGTACTTATTGAAGTTTTTTCCCCACCTTAACAGAACACATCATATCTGTGCATGGTCCACATCATCATGATGTCTGTAGGTTTACAGTGAGGGGTTTGAACCTAATTGACAGTTTCCATCACAGAAACTTCTACATGTTCTCCTCTTGTCTTTGTTTTAAGTTCTAAAAGTGTCTCTGAAATATAGCCCCAGCATTAAATACAATATAAAGTGTTATTGCAGATAATGTCGGAGCTTCATTCCTCCACAAACGTCTCTATTTTTGTCTTATTTTCCAGGTGCAGCAGAGAAGAAGAAACCATCTTGTTTGGGGCCCAGAGCAGTCGAAGCACTACCTTCAGCACATACAGAAAATGTTAAAGAAATGATAGCAGCGCAGGATTTGCACACAGAGTTTCAATTTCCCCAGTAAGCAATGCATTACAGACGTTACTCATTGAATTCAACATGGAAAAGTGTCTCTTGTTTTTGTTTGTAAACTGTTATGTACATACGAAAGCCTTAATGTTGTGTTAGAAGTCTAATCATGCACGTAATGACTTCATGTGTTCTGAACAGGGAGGCAGAATCTCAGTTGTCTTCAGATACTGACCTTGAGGATCCCGATGGCAAAAATGCAAAGACAGGGAGGGGCATGGTATGTTTTTCAAATCGTATATCGTGTGCCGATCCCAGCATGTATTTGCTACAAGGCCATGCTGTTAACTCATGAAAGGTGAAATGATGTAGATAGACAACAGCTAACAAATACATTTAACAACTTCCGAGCTGAGATTGCTGAAGGATAGTGCTACACTGTACTATAAAGGATTAGTGTGTTTTACTTCCAAGCTTAAATCAAATGTTGATTCATATTAATGTATATGTTCCTTATGATATTGTGCGACTTTGTCAAAAAAGAATGTTAGCTGGCTGGGGAATAAATGCTAATGTTAGCTGAGGTCCAGTGTAAGCTACTTAGTTATTACATTTATTGTTTTGCTTTGAAATACGTCCTGATGTGTCTCTGAGTTTTCACCATTCTTGTCTTTTCAAATGGTGATCAATTGGAAAGTCTATGCTAGAACTAAAACACTTCTGAATGGAATGAAACATCTTGTCCCCAACAGGCAGCCTGGAAAGGGAAGAGGGGGCTCGGAGACAAGGCCAAAAGTGGGGGAGCAGGGAGGGTCCCTGGCCCCGGCCGGGTGAATGGCCATCATCCGGAGAATGGGGCGGAGAGTATGACTCTGTTCGAGGTGGTTAAAATGGGGAAGAGTGCGACACAGGTAGGGAGAGTTTTGTTTTAAATGTTCCTGTCAACCTTTTCGTATTTGTTTGCACATTTCAAATTGTGGTATAGCTGTAGGTTCCATTTTTGGTAGATGGGATCAATTATACAGGGCTTAAGTAGGCATATAGTACTAAAAGATGTTTTGGGTGGGGGTTGACGCATCACTCAATTCTGTGGTTTCTTTTTTAGTCTGTTGTTGATGACTGGATCGAGGCGTACAAACATGACAGGGATGTCGCTCTGTTGGACTTAATCAACTTCTTCATCCAGTGCTCTGGCTGCAAAGGTAAATACATGATGTGATAATGTGTCTAAATATGTCGAAGACTTCGTTGTATCATAGCAAATTAAAGTGCTAAACTCTTCTTCTGTTGTGTGATTTGTCACACAGGTGCTGTGAGTGGAGAAATGTTCAGACATATGCAGAACTCTGAAATCATCCGTAAAATGACGGAGGAGTTTGATGAGGTGATACAGGCTGTTTTTTTTTTACTTTCCCTCCTGAACTTATTATCAATGAAAGGAGGAATCTAAGTATACATCTGTGTAGATACAGGCAGGAGATATGTTTTTAAAGTTGCAGCAGTTGATGATCTCTCTTTTTTTTTTTTTTTATCATCAAACAGGACAGTGGCGACTATCCACTTACTCAGTCTGGACCTCAGTGGAAGAAATTCAGGTCAAGCTTCTGTGACTTCATAGCCGTTCTGGTGCGTCAGTGTCAGTACAGCATCATCTACGACGAGTATATGATGGACACAGTCATCTCCCTGCTCACCGGCCTGTCCGACTCACAGGTCCGGGCGTTCAGACACACAAGCACACAAGCAGGTCAGTTGAAATGTGTGTTTCACTTTGCTAGTCTGCTACACGATCACGTTGTTTTTCTTGACTTTTATGATCTTTTCCAGCCATGAAGCTGATGACGGCCTTGGTCAATGTTGCTCTGAACCTGAGCATCAACATGGACAACACGCAGAGACAGTACGAGGCAGAGAGGAACAAGGTTGTTGCAAAAAGAGCCAATGACCGCTTGGAGCTCCTGTTACAGAAGCGTAAAGAGGTAAGATGGATTGAATGGAGTCTTAGGGGGGAAAGAGCCACAGGTCGGACTTGAACCCTGGCCATCTGCTTGGAGCATTATAGCCTCTGTACATGGGGCGTAGTTCTGATCGATTATGGCGAAAATCCCATAAATTCTTATTTTGATTGATATTAAGATCTAGATTTTTAAACATGATTACATTTGACCTAACCGCTAGGCCACCTGCGCCCCAGCCTCTAATTCTAACTTTCTGCATTGCATGGATGCACACTGGATTAGTCTCTGTTTTCTGTCTGCTTTTCATGCTCAACCATCAGCATCTGTTATTTCTCATGGTTTGTATTATCTTGATAGGTTTTTGCTCTGAATTTAGTCCTTGCTCATGTTCATGTTAATTAACTGAAAAATTGTTTGTTTTCAGCTTCAAGAAAATCAAGATGAAATCGAAAACATGATGAATGCCATTTTCAAAGGAGTGTTTGTTCACAGATATCGGTATGTGAACCCCTGATTGACCAATATTCTGTATGTTGACTCTGAGAATTCACTGAGGTGCCTCTAATCTCGCTTGAGCCTTACACAAACAGGTGCCTTCAACGTTTTTGTTTTGGCCTGTTGGCTCCCTCTAGTGTGAAATGTATGTCAGCACCACATAGTTTCAGTTTCAGAACTGATCAGACAGTTGTGTGTATGTAGGGGCCTGTTATCTAAATGTAATCCATTCTCTCTTGTGCTTTCAAAAGGGATGCCATAGCTGAAATCCGAGCGATTTGTATTGAAGAGATTGGAATGTGGATGAAGCTGTACAGTGACGCTTTCCTCAATGACAGTTACCTGAAGTATGTCGGCTGGACCATGCATGACAAGGTGTGCTCACAGACGACTTACGGGTTATGCGAAAACAAATGGCTGAATTCACTGAAGAAGAGCTGATCAACCCAAAAAAAACCAGACTCAGCATCATTGGTGCTCAGTCAATGCACTCAGTTTTTTATGTAAAGAAAAACATTATGGCTTACAATGTTTTAATGATCTAAGTCATGAAGAGAAATGCATATAATTTTGCAAAAAATCAGCGTAACCAATGACTATTACGGGACTAAATCTGATGTAGTTCATATAATCTTGGATCAAAATCTGATCAATCCTTTTGATCCCTTTATTTGCATAATCACTCTTTTCTGCTCTGCCTGCAGCAAGGTGAGGTGCGGCTGAAGTGCCTGACGGCTCTTCAAGGTTTGTTCTACAACAGAGAGCTGGGAGTACGACTGGAGCTCTTCACAAGTCGCTTCAAGGTGAGCCAGCAGCTGCAGCACGTCAGCACTAGTCACTGCTTCTTCTCCATCTGTGATATGAGCTTTTCACTTTCAATATATGCCGACATCTAAAGAGTAATTATGTAATTTTGACCTCATGATATCTGTTGCATGAAAGCAGAAATTGTTTAAGGAAATTGTCCAGATAAGATTCAGTACCTGCAACATACTCTCATCAACAGGACCGCATTGTGTCTATGACTCTGGACAAGGAATATGACGTTGCAGTGCAAGCCATTAAACTTCTGACACTGGTCTTACAGTAAGTAACCTCCACATCTATTGAGTTTTAGTACACCAGTCCATGTAACTAAAGACTTGATACTCTTGCCAGTCAACGTGATCAACACACATACTCTTTGTTAAAATTATTATTTAAAAAAGCTCATCTTCAAGCTTTATGACTGAACATGTCTGCACTTCTTCAAACAGGAGCAGTGATGAGGTCCTGTCAGCAGAGGACTGTGAGAATGTGTATCATCTGGTTTACTCAGCACATCGACCCATCGCTGTTTCAGCAGGAGAGTTTCTGTTTAAGAAGTAAGAGTTTCTTTGCATCTTTTCTTTCTCGTGGCTTCTGACTCGTTCACGTAAGGTCACAGTTTGTGACTTCATGGTTAGAAGATGTCACATGAGCTCTGAGGATTTCACAAAACAAAAAAAACAGAAGTTCTGAAGTTTTTTTTCACACAAAAAAAAACAGAAGTGCACAGAAATGGCGTTATTGTGTAAGATTTTGCTGAATATATTTTAGTGGAAAAAAGAATATGCATTGGGAGTTTTGTTGCTCTATAACAGAAAATTCCCTTCAAATGTCTCCTTATAGAAATAGTGCTGCAAAATGTTTGTGTTAAATATGACGTGTTCACTTTGATGAAGCACGCCACACAAACATTTGAGAGTGTTTGTTTGTTTTTGTATTTATGTGCACATTATCAAAAATTGAATGACACCCAATGTTTATCCCAACATTATCTTTCTACAGACAGAGAAGTTGTTTATTCCCCCTGCCCCTAACCCGTTATTTCTAACAGCCTTTTCATATTCTGCTGATTTAAGGCTTTTCAGCCATCAGGGACCTGAGGAGGAGGGACTCCCCAGGAGGGGCAGGCAGAGCCTCAACGGCAGCCTCATCAAGACCACTGTCTTCTTTTTCTTGGAGAGCGAGGTAACCGCATCTGTGTCTCGCTTTAAGATTATTGCCTGAAGCTCATTAGAATAAAAAAAACATCCTTCTTAAGAAGTTTGGTTTTCATCTAAAAAAAATCTTAAATGAGTATTTGATAAGGAAAGATGATATATTTTTTATTAAATTCCTTTTAACTAAGTGTACCACCAGATGAAGAATCTTGCCTTTTATCTATATATTTTATTACGATTGGGCTATTTGGTATGTTACAGCTCCATGAGCATGGGGCCTACTTGGTGGACAGCTTGTGGGAGTGTGGCTCAGAGCTGCTGAAGGATTGGGAGACAATGATCAGCCTGCTGCTGGATGAGCCTGTGACAGGGGAGGAGGGTGAGGGTCCACTCGTTTACACAATAACTGACTGATTTTAAGCACCAGTGTGTAAAAAAATAAAAAATAAAATCATTCTAATCTTTTGTTTTCTTCTAACTCTTCTGTGCTGAGTCAGTTAGACTTTTTTTCCCCCATTGCACCATCAGTAACTGTGTGTGTGATTTCAGCCCTGACTGATCGGCAGGAGACGGCTCTGGTGGAGATCATGCTCTGTGCCATTCGGCAGGCTTGTGAATGCCATCCTCCAGTGGGCAGAGGCTCAGGGAAGAGAGTGAGTAACACGTTGCTATGCTCACATAGGATGAACTGTTGTCTTTATTGTTTCATTTGAACACATTGTTTTTGTGTGCATGAAAAGGTCCTGACGGCGAAGGAGAAGAAAACGCAGCTGGATGATCGGACGCGTATCACAGAGATGTTTGCGGTTGCGTTGCCTCTGTTATTAGCAAAGGTGATTACCTTAATGTGCTTGTATCTACTTTAAGACGACATGTTTGTTTCCTACTGTCCATCATAACTGATTTATTTTCTCTTGCCCCAGTACTGCGTTGATATCGATAAGGTGACCAATTTGCTACAAATACCAAAGTTCTTTGATCTTGACATCTACACAACGGGCCGGTTAGAAAAGGTTCGTCACTTTTATTTTTACTGTAAATTATCCATTGTGAAAATGGCATGCAGGGCCAGTTAAATGATGTCACGTGCTTTCACACTCTCATTAAGCATTTGGATGCCTTGCTGCGACAAATCTGGGAGGTCCAGGACAAGCACACAGACACTGAGGTCCTGGAGGCCTGCTCCACCACCTACCGCTATCTCTGCAACGAAGAGTTCACCATCTACAACCGCGTGGACATCACCCGCTCCCAGTTCCTCGATGAACTCGTAGACAAGTTCAACAGACTCCTGGAGGACTTCCTTCAAGAGGTGGGTGAGATTTGTTACTTTCCATGGATGGTGCGGAAACAAAAGGGACGAGTGTTCAGCATCTAATGGGTTGGACTGCTTTTGTTTGTTTTAGGGTGAAGAACCAGACGAGGACGATGTCTATCAGGTTCTTTCTACGCTCAAGAAGATCAGCGCTTTCCACAAGTAAACCAGTGTACCTTTGATAGATGTTAATCTTGTCATTATTATCCGTGTTATTTATTTTTTTTGTGGTCTCTTTGCTTACAGTGCACATGACCTTTCTAAGTGGGACCTCTTCACCAGCAACTATCGGCTACTCAACACAGGTCTGCAGAACGGAGATATGCCTGAACAGGTATCCCACACTGAGCATTGTCATGTTTGCAGGATTCTTAAACATCATGTAAACTCTTTGTAGGGATTAGAAGAATGTGAGTTTCTTGTTGTCTTTTTACATGACAAAAACTTTCAGACTGGGAAATTAAAAAACTAAAGCTCACACAACTGAGGCTTGATAAGTGTGAATTAGTCTTCATAACAGAACTTTCAGACATCTTTCAGTTTAGTTTCAACAATATGTGTGGGTGTTTTCTCCGATTACCTCTGAGTAATCTGGTTCAACACATGTTAATGCTACTGGACTTAATGGACTTGACTGAACATTTCTGGCTCATCTGATCTGCTTCCCCACAGATTGTGATTCATGCTATGCAGTGCGCACATTACATCATCCTGTGGCACCTGGCCAAGGTTTCAGACAGCACGTCGGTAAAGGTATGTACATGATGGTCAAGATGCATTTTTTTTGGACACTTGGCAAAATATATTTATAATAAAAGATAAACAGTCACAGTCAGGTTGACAGTATTTTGCCTCCTCCTGGGCACGACAGCTAATAGCTTCTTCATTGGTTATCTCTTTGTGGTTCTAATCATCATCTGTTTTGCCCCTTTGTTTCATGATTGTTATCATGAAAAATAACTTTTAATTAAAGGACATTGCCACTGAGTTTTTAAAACAAGCTCAACATTTTTATTTGTTTATTATGTTTAACTCGTTCTAAATGGTCAAATATGTCAAAGGCTTTCATTTATTTTAAAGACAAATGTAACAAAACTACAATATTATGTACACCGATACTTATTCAGTCGTGTTCATTTGAAAAAGTTCACTTTATTTTGCTGGCCTAACTGATCATTTGTGCTTTTCAGGGTGATATGGTGACCTTGAGAAAGCAAATGAGAGCTTTCTGCTTAATGTGTCAGCGTTACCTGAGCAGCGTCAACACAGCAGTAAAAGAGCAGGTGGGATAACACTCATAGGACAATTCTTTCATCCCGGAGTTTTCCACGTTATTCAGAAACATTGTTTGGTTGGTCGTTATCGTAAAAAGCTGAAGGGGTGTGTTTATTGCAGGCCTTCACCATACTGTGTGATCTGCTATTGATCTTCAGCCATCAAATAATGTCTTCAGGCCGGGAGCAGCTGGAGCCTCTGGTCTATATGCCAGACGCTTCTTTACAGGCAGAGCTGCTCAACTTCATTCTGGATCAAGTGTTTATTGATCAGGATGATGACAACAACAGCACAGGTCAGAGTCAATAACCACTACTATACACACACACACACACACACACACACACACACACACACACACACACACACACACACACACACACATCCACATACACATATATATAAATTTACAGATATATAAAAATGTGTCGTATTTGTATTTTCAGACGGACAGCCCGATGATGAAGCCGGTAAAATTGAGGCTTTGCACAAGCGAAGAAACCTTCTAGCTGCCTATTGTAAATTAATCATTTACAATGTTGTGCAAATGGACACAGCAGCAGACATATTTAAACAATACATGAAGGTAGGTTCAAACCAGTCTTTGGAATCATTAATAAAGGATTTCATCCAGCTCTAACTTTTAACAGTGAGAACCTCTCTCTGTCCTCAGTATTACAATGACTACGGAGACATCATCAAGGAAACGATGAGTAAAACAAGACAAATCGACAAAATCCAATGTGCAAAGACACTGATACTGAGCCTGCAAACGGTGAGACTCATTGCATAAAGACAACATGATTAATGCTGCTCTGTTTCTCCTTAATGCTTTGAAATACACAAGAAGAGCCTCGTACCATTAACACTTCCTGTTGATTCTGACCTTTTAATGTTATCTACAAGGCATCACTTTTTACCGTAGGTCTTACCAGTGTGATCAGAGGAAGATGGTGGAGGTTTTTTAAGACAGCATTCTATTAACAATAGATTAGGCTTTAGGTGACATAAAACCCAGATCACAAATCAATTTCATTCAAAGATGGAGACCTCTCAGACTGTGAACTTAACTCAACTTTAAAAGGCGTTTATTTGTGTTCCATTTTTCTTTTGTAGTTATTCAACGAGATGTTGTCTGAACTTGGCTTGAACGTGGACCGCTCATCGTCAGCCTTCTGTGGCATTAAAGAGCTCGCTCGACGCTTCTCGTTGACTTTTGGCTTGGATCAGGTGAAGACCAGAGAGGCTATTGCAATGTTGCATAAGTAAGTGATGATCCTGAGAGACTTTGGTTTACAGATAGTGCATGCATCTCAATGCCATACAGATGTACTGTATGTGTTGTATTGAATTTAGTTATTCATTTATTGTTCCTCTCTGTATTTATTCTAGGAATGGAATTGAGTTTGCATTTAAGGAACCTAGTCCCCATGGTGAGGGAGGCCCACCTCTTAATCTAGCCTTCCTCGATGTCCTGAGTGAGTTCTCCAGCAAACTTATGCGGCAGGATAAGAGAACAGTGTAAGGATTTATTTACTGTTCGTGTATTTGGTGGATGTATGGAGTTGTGATAAAGAGCTCTGAAAAGGTCCTAACTGTGTCTGTTTTCATTCTGATTCTTCTACAGTCACATGTATCTGGAGCGCTTCATGACTTTTCAGATGGCCCTGCAGCGAGAGGACTGCTGGCTGCCTCTCATCTCATACAGGAACTCCCTACAGGTTGGAGGCGATGACGACAACATGTCTGTCATCAGCGGGATCAGCAGTCGAGGCTCCAGCGTCAGGAGTAAGAAGTCCAAGATAACCACGTCAAGCAAAAGGAAAATGCCTGAAGGTGATGCACCATTAGACTTTTGTTTAAGCATAAATTCACTTGTATACTTCATGAATTTTCCTCTGTCTCTTAGAATTAAAGAAATTATTTCACCAGTTTGTATTTAAAGTTGACAACTGCATAGTTGCAGTAATTTGGACAGGATTGTGTGCATTTCTTTTGCCTTTGAATGATCACACCTGTGTTTTTATTATGAGTCTGTCAGTAGGGGGTGGTCATTCTCCTTAGCAGAAAACACAGGGCGTTCTGTAGTTAAATATTTCTTTCTTCCTGCTGCAGAAGAGAACAGCTGCAGCAGCAGCGATGCAGTGTGGATGAACCGTGAGCAGAACATGCAGACGCCGATGATGATGCACTCACCCCACCTCACCTCCACTGTCCTGAGGGATCCAAAGAAGATGAGGCCCGAAGACAGCTACACGGCTGCGTACAGCATGCCATCAGAGCAGCATCCCCATCAACCTCTGCCTCCTCAGCAGCAGACACACCATCACCATCAGACTGCTGTTGATTACAAGTACAAACCCTTTCTCCATACCTGATTCTAATCACTATGTGCTAGTGCTGCTGTTTTTGCTTCTGAACTACATTTGTTAAACCATGAGCTTTTTGAGAACACTTTTAAAACTCAACACTGTCCCACAGCACACAGGTTACTTGGATGTTGACACAGAGGCAACAGGCTGAGGCGTGTCAGCAGCAGGAGCGGGTTAGCATGCACTACGCTAAGATGAGGAACCACATGCAGCAAGCCATGTAAGATAAAACACCCTTGGAGATCTTTTTTTTTTTTTTAAAGTCAGAATTCTTATTATTTCATATTTAGCACTTTATTTTTTACTACCATATCCATGCTTACCCCTCAGTCGTCGAGGCACTGGACTAATGGAGGATGATGAGGAGCCAATAGTGGAGGATGTGATGATGTCATCGGAGGACATCAATGAGGGCATGGATTTTGACACAATGGACATTGACCTGGTAATCTAAAGCTGAAATGATTCTTTGCTACTTAAATCCAGAGGAAACGTATATTGACAACAACATTTAAACATTTTTTGGCCACTATGCAGAAAATAGAGCTAAAATATATTCAGTGATTTGCTTAATGCTTTTTTCTACTGTTAAATGGATCTTAGAGCTTTTTGTGCACTTTAACTACCTACCCGAGCTGAAAAGAACACTTTAAACAAATCAATCATTGTCATTTAAAATGGGCTTTTATGCCTTCAATGCCAAACATTAGA
Source organism: Labrus bergylta (assembly GCF_963930695.1). NCBI lineage: Eukaryota > Metazoa > Chordata > Actinopteri > Labriformes > Labridae > Labrus > Labrus bergylta. The sequence continues at coordinate 11,652,703 of NC_089208.1, forward strand.
ATCTGAATGTCACCTAAATGTAAGCATTTCATAACCACAACTGTGGTGTATATAATTCAATTATTGAAATGTTCAAACTTTTAAGTTGAAATAGTGTCTTGTTCCTTACATTTCAGCCTGCATCAAAAAATCGCAGAGAAAGAACTGAACTAAAGCCGGACTACTTTGATCCATCTTCCATCATGGATGACTCGGTAAGGACTTTCCACTTTTAATAATACTGTTAGCTTCTTATAGAAATAATGTGTAAATGAAATATTAAGTATTTAAAAGAAGTTGTGGGGGGGGTCCAGGTTGTTCATGATTGCATCTGCCCTTTATGAGAGTAAGAGTCATTATGTTAGGATAATAATGACTCTCTTTAGTTATCCATTCAGTAAGAAATGACCAATGTGGCTCTGAAACATTTCTATTTGTGATTCCGATGACAAACTCTGATTGCAAAACATGCCTTCAGATAGTCCATTAAATGTCACAAATAATATTTTATTAGATTGTAAGTTTTCTAAATCACTTTTGTTTGTCTTTAGGTTCTCAATGTTTCGATGTTCTAAATCAAAAAGGATGGCTCATGGAGAAAGTGTAATCAAAATCCTTGGAAGGTAACGAGGGATGACTGTTCTCAGTAAAAATCAGGATGGAGTGAGATGGACTACTATAAATGGTTTGTGAGACACCAACGTTTGCCTCTTCAATATTTTATTAGAGATTAGACAGAGAGCTGGAATTTAAATTTTTTCTGATGTTTTCACAACCTTGACTTTTGTCCTACTGCAGCAAAAAGCTAATGTATGTAAAAACCACTGGCTGTGAGTTTTTACACAGTGCAGACAGGGTGTGCATGGTGAGTGGACAATAACAGACTGAAATTTAAATGATAATATATACCTTTAATCTTTTTTCATTCAGTAGACAAAACTATCTGATGTAAATACATAGCGGCCAATATACAGGAGGGGTGAACACAACTTCACAAACAGCAGTAGTAGAAATGTAAAAGCCCTGCACAATAATAATACTACCTGTGTGATGCTTTAAGCAGAACACTATCATGACGGCGCATTCTGTCACAGAGGTGTGAATTCAACTCGATAGTAATTTCACAGCCATATTCTTAGAAATTATCCAAGTAATGCCTCTCTGACCCAATGTGAGCTCAGATTAATCATTGTGCATTTCTTAAAGGCATCATTTACTGCAGGGCCGTTGATTTGGAAAGCATAACATCCAAAAGGTGTCAGTGATATTGTGTTCACCTGCTTTACTTTTTAGACTGTAGACTTTGGCATGGCATGTAGCCATATATCAAAAATATGTACACGGTAAAGTATAAAGTGAACAAATGATATACGACAAATGATATACGACATTCTCAGACTTCTTTGTGATGGTATTTTTTAGAAATGTATGTGTTCTGCTTTTATACCTTATAGATGACTTTGATTTATAGATATTTTCTAATGACAATCAAATGTAAATGAATGGTTTCTAATCATGTAATTTCACATAGATGCTGAAGAATCCTTTTTAATGAAAATAATGATGTTACTCTAGACACGGCCAGCTGTTTATATTTCCTTTTCATGTCTCCATAACAAGACAAGTAATTCATTGCTCATGTGTTCGAATTTAACAAACAATCTGGAATCTACAATTGTTTTATTTTATTTTGGGGAGCATACACATTGTCATACATAAACTCTCACTCAACCTTTAGTGTGTAATCTCTCCTGTACCTTAAATATGTTTCTCCTCTGTATACTATCTTATAATATCTAATCATAAAAAAACATGCCATAACTGCAATCTTTAGAGGAAGAATAAGAAACTTAGTTGAGAACGTTGTGTGTGTGAGAAAGGTGTGTGCTTTTTTCCCCCCCAGTTTGCAAGTGTGCAAAGGATTTTTTTTAAATGTCAATTTATTTGATGTGCCACTGTTTGTTGTATGAGAGTTATAGAATTATTCTAAATGACAAAGTTTTAGAATTCGTTGCTCAACTATAATGGAATCAGAATTGTATATTATACAATTACAAATGTGTAATATATTGTGAGTCAGTTCTCTTTTTATATTTGCAGGTTCTGCTTGCTTGATAATTTAGGGAAATAAATATAATGCTACTATACAAAGTCAACCTACTAAATTGCAACTATACATCAAGCTCATTGTTTTGTCTTTTAGTGGGTTGTTGAGATTTTTCATTCTCTTTGTATTAGCCTGGTTGGCAGATTCAGTGGAAAGTAGAGTATTCACATTGTGGTAAAAAAACAACATAATTTTCTTAGAATCTCACAATAAACTGGAAACATCACATGGTCTTAAGCATTAACCATATACAGTTCATACAACAACTATTGGTGTAAGGCAGATGTTAAAAAAAACACATCTTAAAATTTCCTGCAAATTTACATTTATTGTATCATCTATTTTTTTTTCTTCTGTTTTGCATTGGACTGCTGAAAAAGTGCATACATCTGTATGTTTACATATATTTAAATATTTGTGAATTAAAATGTGTGTTTTTATTCCATTTTCAAAGTGCCCATTGTATCCTTAAAGATTGTATTCATGACTGGATGTATCATGAACAAAAAAAAATATTTACAACTGATGAATCTAACAAAAAGCTTGTTAATCCATTATTTTAATTTAGGAGTAGAAATGTTTGACATTTTGAAGAGTATGTGGATACACTACATTAAGAAAGGGTTAGAGCCTATCTGTCTGCATGCATCTGTATTTCATGTACATTTTAAATACCTGCAGTGCACGCACACATACAACAATCATATATTATTTGTTTGTATTATTTTTTTCCTTTACTGACAGTAGCAAAAACAAACAACTCGATAATTGTGCTGTGTGTTTCACTGTAGGATGTCTGAATCTTTAACTTGTAAAGTATGGAACTAGTTTCTTGAAGAACTATTGTGAATAAGTTAAAACTAAATTCGTAAATGAACCCAGGTAGTAGCTCTAGCCCACATGGTACACAAAGTTCCGTTTTAACAAAGCCCTCAGAGACAGTCCCACCATGCTACAGTGAGCTAGCAGCGGCTAAGCAGCACATTTGACCCTGTGTGTGTGTGCGCGCTATGATGAACTAGACATCCGGGCTGTGTGTGTATGGAAGATGGCGACACTTATCCTCCCTGGTGAATGGATCAAAAACTGGGAAAAATCAGGAAAACACGAATTGTGAGTTAATGTGAACTTAACAAAAACGGCACACGTTAAGCTGCATATTTATAAGTCAAAAGTGACAAAAGATATGTAGCTTGCGCGGCTAATTAGAGGGAAGCCTTCAAAGTGTGTGTTTGCTACGGCTAACATAAGCGGGGCTACGTTAGCAAGCGAGAACACATTTTAACAGTGGCCTGCTAACGTTAAGCTAATGAAAGAAGCAGTGTGTATAGCTCGTATTGGATTGTGAGTGTAGTACATTTTAATTGTTTACATGGTGTGTTAGGTGAAGCGTAAACGTTGCGAACTGCCCCGCGTCTGCATGCTAACGATTGAGTTAGCTTGCTCTCTCAGTAGCCCCCCTCTTTAATTTGTAAACACGGTGACTCGCAAAGCTAAGCTACTTAGCATCCGTGTAGCTTCGCTCTCCCGCTTGCTCGATGTCTTAACTGGTTCCTAAATGTTCGGGGAATTGATGCCAAAATATAGATGGTACGCTTATGTTACATAACAGAATGTAATCGATTAGCAGCTGGTTATTAAACACCACAAATATCGTCCTGTTGGGAGTATTATCTAATAGTAACCAGGTGGAGGGAAAAGGTCTCATGAAGCTTTTAGTGAACCGTAACTTTAGACACGTCTGCTGCCAGTTACACGTTTAATTCATAAGAAAATAAAGTCTTTATTATTCTCAATGCACATTTATTCTGAAAAATAAAACCAGTTTCACAAGGACTTTGTGGTGCAGATGTATAAGAGTTGCTTTCATCAGGCTCGTATCTGTGAACCAGTCAACATCACGCTGTTTAACAGAAGATAAGCGAATCACGATGAAAACATTGTGTGCTCTTTGCCAAGTGATGATATAAACATAGTGACAATTTATTCTATTAGTTATTTACTTTTTCATCAGAGGTTAGGCAGCACTAGAAGCTGCAAATCAGAAACGTGACCAGGGGACGATGTATAGGTTTTTATCAGTCCCATGACGGAAAACGTCCCAAGAGTTAAATATTGCTTAAATTATAAATAAATAAAATAAATGAATAAAAAAAAAAAACACCAACTCGGCCGTCATGTAAAGACAAAGAGACATCAACATTGCTTGTTGAATTTAGTGGTTGCAGGCCTTCATGTGTGAGGCCTGCAGAGAGATGAATCAACTGGAAGTACTCGATTCTTAGTCACATTCATTTTTCATATTAAAAGGATAACTCGTCTCGTACATGTAAATGGTTCAATACGTTGTTTTTCAATGGTGTTTATGGACAAAAGCCCTCCTGTGCCATAGCCCAGTTGATGTTCACAGCTGAGATGAAGCAGTGAAGCTCAGTGAATACTAGAGCCACAAAAAGTCTTCCAGTCATAGTGTCTTATTTGAAGGCCCCATACCTGCAGCCTTGGATTTCATTGATGCCATCCTGCATAGTCGCTGTAGGGCCTACTGCTGGTTAAGTGCTGTACTTATTGGGTTGAGTAGTAGACACAGACACTCAATGGTAATATCAATCTGGTCGTATCTGACCTCAGGGCCCTGACGATCTGCTGTGAGTTTTAATACTGTTGATCTGACTGAACATGACTTTTACTGTAGTTTTAGCTGTGGGTCTAGCATTGCTGGGACGAGTTTGTTGTTTTCATCCTCTATTACACAAATTCAGCAAAGGTAAAGCGGTGGGAGAGGATGTCAGCTACATTCAGTGTGTTTTTTTTTCCTATGCGATATTTCAAAGGAAAACTCTTGACGTGAAATAAAGCAAAGCTGTGTAAAGTTGGTCAAGTCAGTTTAACAGACTGACGTGTTTCAGTTGCCTAACTGACCAGAAATTTTTCGATTTACTTCTAGTGTACAACTCTGCAAAGAGCTCACGGAAAAAACAGATCATGGAAGTGAGATTAGAGGTAAGTTTCTAATGACGTCAGCTCTATCGAGTTCTCATCTTTTCTTTACATGTTAGTGTATTTTAGTTTTCCTGGTGTAAACAGGAAAAAATACATTTTATAATTAGAAATATGGTACTTTGAATCAAATATCTATGCTTTTTGCCCTGTATAATGTCACCACTAATAGGAATGCTAAAATGACGCAACAATTGTTGGCTGAATGTCAAGTTACTGAAATGTTAACGGGTGACTTGACATTATCTTGAAAAGGGTGAATTCTTAATTTACTTAGTGTTTATGCAGTTTTTTATGTAACTGTCTCATTTGGATACTTTTTTGTATATTGGTGGTATATGTACTATGTAGTATGACAGAGCATTTTCTTGTCAGATCTGTCAATATGTTTAAAGATGTGCTGTGTCTTGTCCGTCTGTCCATCTCCAGATATACAGGCTGCCTTATACGAGCTTTGCTGGCAGGTTGTACAAGGGAACCTGAAGTTGGATCTCGTTGCCACCGTCCTTGGGGACATGATGGTAAAAGGGTTTTTCATCAAAGTTAGAATGATTTTAAACACTGTGCGCTCTATTTTTAAAGAGACAGGCCTTTTATCCTGTGATGCTGCCTTTTTTATTCAGTTGGTACTCTGTCAGCATTGAAATTTGAGAACCTTTTCTGTTTTGTTGTTTGGCAAAGAATTTCTTCCAACAGAGCAATTTTCCATTGAAAAGACATTCCTAAGATGAATACGTCAACAGTTTTAAAGACGTTATAGTGGTTACAAAGTGAAAGTTTTCACTGACCATTGAAAAACATTGATTTAAAGTCTACCTTTACACCAAGTTTCACCAGGAAATCTGTCAGAAGATTATCACACATTAACAAAAAGATTTTCAAGACACATATTACATTCACAGCGGCTGAAATAATTGTAAAAGTGCAAAACACAGAAAAATTAATTCCAGGCTAGTTGGATTAAATCTCAAAATGTTTCCCTTCAAAGCGACACTCATCTCAGTCAGCCGCTGACTTCTTGCTCACCTCCATAGCGTCAGGTATGAACTACGTCAGCATCCAGTGTTGAGCGTTTGTAGTCTGATCTGAGCAGCCTTTTTTGTCTTCTTTTTACTTCTTCTGTGGGGAATGTTTAAAAACAGTTCCCTCTGCATTGTCTCTGAACTTTCTTGTTAACACCACAGAGCCTATTAAATGCCATACTTAGGATTTTAGCGTTGAACTCAAAATGTGTTGAAATTATGTATTTACGTGGACTAGATTTCAGCTCCCACTGCTAAACAGTTACAGAGAAATGCAACGACAGTCATCATTTATAGTCGCCCTTTCAATGCTTATATGAACAAATGATCAAAATTATGAAGCAAATCATTTGATGTTATATCCCTATTTTAGCCTCGTGGAAAAGGGGTCTTGGCGAGATGGATTTGATTTCTCTTGGTTCTACACCAAATGTTAATGTTGAAAATCTGATTAGTGTTCAGTGCGGTCATTAAAGTGGGATTGTATAATTGTGGTCTGTTCCACTTGCTGGGCTCAGTTATGGTCGTGCTCTTATTGTCAAAATACACCTTACAAATAGAGAACATTGAACAGTTCATTCATGCTGACCACTGTAAGGCACAAGAGCTAAATTACTCTTTTTTTAAATAAGGACACATTGGTTAAATAAAAATATTTCATCAATACATTTCCTAACTTGAACTTTGTTAACTAACCTTCTTTTTTTAATTTCAGGAACTCAGAGATGACATGCCATCAATTTTAGCAGATGTGTTCAGTATACTAGGTAAATATTGGACATTTATTTTAGAAACATCTATTAAAGTCTATCTGTACTGCTTTAGAGGCACTGGAACATTTTTGTATCAATTTATTAGTGGTTGACATGTTTTAACAGTCAGAATATTTGTTTACATTTATGTTTTTCACAGATTTAGAGACTGGTGCGCTGGAAGAGAAAAACAAACGTGACCATTACACACAACTAGTGGGAGCATGTTTGGTAAGAATATTTTTTTATGACCATCAGTATTGACATATTGTGGAGAGCAAATCCAGACTAAAATAAACTGTGGAGTTCGCCTGAAGAGAGAGTTTTGAGTCATAAAACTATGATTCTTTGAATGACACAGTCTTCCACTTTGCCTCTATATAAACACAGTATGTAAAATACTCCAAAAATGGCCGGTGTAGTTTTTATTTTATTTTTTTTATCAAAATGACTGAAATATTAATGGTTTGACAACAATAAGCCCATTCAGACTGCTGTTTCAAGGCGTGGTATTTACGTCCATTTGATGTTTCACTTTCAAACTGGATGTTGGGGAGGATGAAGTGATCCTCCCCTCTGTACCGTCTTTGGGGTTAGTTACAGACTCACCTTGTTTTTGAAGGTCTCTGAGAGAGAAAAAAAGTTTAAATTCTATTGTGGTTAGTAACTTCAACAACGTGCAATTTCTGTACAGCTTTTAGTTTTGTCTGTTGTCGCTTTGTGGAGTTTGCATTCCTAGCTACAGTACGGTAGTCGAGCTCTCAGCCTGCAGTTAAAGTTGTGAAGCACAGACCCCCTAGCTTGCAAGCTCTCTGCCCGACTCATCATCATTCTTTAACTTATGACTCTTATATGACTCTTTCAATCAAAAAAGCACGTGAAAAGGTTTATTACGGAACAATATACCACAGTTTTCTGTAAATGCACTATTATGACCTTGGGAGGAAGAAAAGATGTAAAAAAGTCACACAGACTGGTCTGTGTAGCTGTGTTCCTCAGCACAGTGTGCAATCAGCTTCCAATACACAATGAATGGAGATTATTTTTAAAAATTGCGTCAGGTCGCCCGCATTGATGGTAGCTTCTGCACCCGCAGTAATGAAGGCACATGTGTCAGCTTTTTATACTGGTATATTGGTCACACTGGTGCATAAGACGCAGCCAACTTTTAAGATTAAATATTTGGTATTAAAAGTGCGTCTGGGGCGCTGGTGGAGCAGTGGTTAGTGCGCACGACCCATGTATGGAGGCTATAGTCCTCAAAGCGGGTGGCCCAAGTTCGAATCCAGCCTCTGGCTCCTTTCCCACATGTCATTCACTACTCTCTCTCCCTGAATTTTGACTCTATCCACTGTCCTACCTCTCCATTAAAAGCACAAAATTAAATCTTTAGAAGTGCGTCTTATACACCAGATTTTAAGGTAGATGTCATAACGGCTGACTTTAGTAACAGCGCTTTTTGCAGAAACGCATTCCAACGAGGCTCTTGCTGTCTCAGAGGCCTTGTTGGAATATATAGCGAGGTCTGTATTAGATTACCTAGATTTTGGCGGCAGTAGCTCAGTCTGTAGGGACTTGGGTTGGGAACCGGAGGGTTGCCGGTTCAAGTCCCGGTGCGGACCAAATATGGAAGTTGTTCTGGTAGCTGGAGAGGTGCCAGATCACTTCCTGAGCACTGCCGAGGTGCCCTTGAGCAAGGCACCAAAACCCCTCCTCACCATCAGCTCAGGAGTGCCCACTGTGGGCCGCTCCGAGACTCTGGCTTCTCTCCATTAATGTCCATAGCAATCCTGTTTCTGCATGTGTATATATTTCAGCCTATGTGTGTGTTGCATAATTTACAGAGTCAATAAATCTTAATCTTAATTCATGAACTTCATCATAATATTCTATTCTTTCCCAGTTCTTTGTTCCAGAGGTCATCCTGAAGGAGAGGCTCGATCCAGAAACCCTTGAATCTCTTGGACTCATAAAGCAAGCCCATCAGTTCAATCAGAAGATTGTAAAAATCAAGACTAAACTATTGTAAGCTCAGCACACATTTCAGGAGAAAATGCATAAATCAAAGCTTTTCAGTGTGTTTATAACACTCTTCATAATGTGTATACAATATTTATGTAATCTTTTTTGTTCTTTCAGTTATAAGCAACAGAAGTTCAACTTGCTAAGGGAGGAGAACGAGGGCTACGGCAAACTAATCACTGAGCTCGGCCAGGACCTCTCTGGCAACATCACCAGCCACGTCGTTCTGGAGAGCATAAAGTCCCTCATAGGTATGAACAAGTTTCTCTCAGGACAACAGAATTCAATGCAGGGCTTCTACCTTCTTCAGCTACAGTCTTCCAAATCCTGCATCTGCTTTGCATGTTTCTTTTTCTTTTCATTTTTGAAAATTGTCCATCAGAGATCAGATCAGATGGTCTCAGTATATTTGATACTGGTGCCAGGTTCATTGTTTTTAATCTCTTATCTCAAATGTTTTTATAACAGTGTAAACAATACAAATCCCATTAACTTTGATCCTTACAACTGCAGGTTGGGTCCCATTCACATGTTTTTCTATTCAGATGCAGGGCTGATTCTTTGCTCAGTGAACTCGGTCTGAAAAACTAATACAAAACAATCCTGGACGTTTGAACTATTCTGATATCTGTTTCCTATTCCCAATTCCACAACACCTGACCCTTACTCAGCACCATCACATGCTCGGTCCTTTATCTTTCTATTCCACTTAAATTTATATCCTGCAATTGCCTTTTCTGTTTCCTGTCGATTCCCCTGTGTGCCCTTTTCCTTAAAGGTCTTATCCTCGTGTGTCATATACATTCGTTTACTCAATGATCTCATGGTTTCACCCGATTGACCGCTTCATCCTTTCATTTCTTCTGCCTGCAGGATGTTTTAACTTGGACCCTAACCGTGTTCTGGACATTATCTTGGAGGTGTATGAGAGCAGATCTGACCAGGATGAGTTTTTCCTGTCTCTCATCAAATCATACATGTGTGAGCCGCTTACTCTTTGCCACATCCTGGGCTTCAAATTCAAGTTCTACCAGGTGAGGAAAATCCAGGATGTATAATGACGCCAAGATATATATAACCTGTTATTCGGGACTTGTCATCTGTTTTGTCTGTTTGTATAATTGAAATGCTTTCTTGTGATTGTATAGTTTGCTGTGTTTTTAACATCATTTATCCAAAAGCCAGCCTGAACTCCAACTATAATCCGAAGATTATTACTTAAAGAGGACATATTATACTCCTTTTCCACCTTTTAAAACAGTCCCCTGTGGTCTACATGAAACATCTGTGCTGTGCTTTGGTCAAAATATAACCTGAATCAAGCACCAGAGGAGGTCTGTAACCCTGTATAAACCAGCTCTCTCAGAGCACTCCGTCTTGGTGTGTGTGTGTCTTTAAATTAAATGAGCCCCCGCTGAGTTGTCCTGGTAGACATCACTCCTCTGTAGCGAGAATAAAAATTGTGCACCTGCGCAAAAGTTTTGTTCTAGGCTGGGGGCGGAGTCCATGGATGGCGATATCAGGAAAGGGGAGGTTATCTTTCCCACTGTGACATTGGGATTCTGGTTGGGCAAATTTTAAACGGAGCACTTTTGTCTGTGTTGTAAGACTGATGCAGACTACAAACAAAGGACTTGATGGGTTTATTTCCGATCTTGTGGGTCTGTAGACACTCATGTTACCCAAATATATGTTCAAAAACACTGTAAAAGGGGATTTTTCATAATATGTCACCTTTAACTGATTTATTTTGTTGTCTTTCTTCAGGAGCCAAGCGAGGAAACTCCCAAGTCACTTTACCACATCGCTGCTGCTCTGCTTCACCATAACCTGATAGAGCTGGAAGATCTCTACGTACATGTAAGCATGCAAAGAGTCCTAGTCCACCAACTTCTCACATGATTTAAAATAAATCTTAATTAAATCAACATATCCATCTGAATTTGGGAATATACGTATTTTTGAGAGCCAAAGCTAGAAGCGGTAATCTCGTGAAGTTTTCAGGGAGGTTTTAAGTAACAAAATGTATTCATGAACTTCTATTATACACTATTTCATCATCTTCAAAGTGTAGTATTATTTCACCAACATCACATGTTAAGCCTCTGACGTCATTAGTCCAAAGACTTAAACGTTCCCTTTTTGTTACCTTTGTCATTCCAGCTCATGCCACTAGATGCCGCCATCATAGAGGAACACAAACGAGATATCTCCGATGCCAAGCAGATTGCCCGCAAACTGGTCATGGTTGTGTTGCCTTCGGAGAAAAATGAGGACAAAGACAAGGAGAAGGAAAAGGAGGAGGAAAAGAATGAAAAGGTATCAAAGTTCCATTCCTGGTGGTTGTAGAGAGCCAGAGGAGTGAGAGATGTACTACTGCTTAAACCACCATTGAGTTTAACTGAACTTTTGTTTGTTTAATAATAGCACAGACACTCAGTTTTTACTGTTCTCCGTTCCCACAGGCTCCTGATAACCAGAAGCTCGGTCTGTTGGAGGCGTTGCTTAGAATCGGAGACTGGCACCACGCCCAGAGTATTATGGACCAGATGCCTTCCTTCTATGCAGCTTCTCACAAGGCCATCGCACTGGCTCTCTGCCAGCTTGTGCACCTGACTGTTGAGCCTCTTTACAGAAGGTGCTGATTTTTTTCCAAAATTGTTTTACTTGCTGCTTACTACATGTGGTTGGACCCATACAGGCTTTATCTCTGCTCAATGCCAAATTGTCATGCATACAAGTTGATTCAAAGAAGAGAAATGCACCATTACATGCTGGTCTTTTCCTCACAGAGCGGGCCTCCCAAAAGGGGCACGTGGATGTGTGCTGCAGCCACTGAGGAGCAAGCGGGCCCCTCGGCCTGCTGAGACCTTTGAGGACCTTCGTAGGGACACTTTCAGCATGCTCGGCTACCTGGGTCCTCACCTCTCTCACGACCCCATCCTCTTTGCCAAGATTGTGCGTCTTGGGAAGGGCTTCATGAAAGAGGTACTAAACCAGTCAATCACTACCTCACTATCTGCTTTACAGTCTACACCTTCATATTACTCATGCTGTCATCGTTTTCTTCTCAGAACCAAAGTGATGGCAGAGCTGACTACAAAGACAAAATGGTTGGTGTAAAATCAATCAAATGAATCAATTTTTATTTATATAGCGTCAAAGAGTGAAACCACTATTTTGTTTATTCATCTTTGTAGTACAAGTTACTTTGAGGAGCTGATCTATTTTTGTTGTATATTTGTTGTAGGACACACTATTGAGTTGTTTCCTGAGCATTGCAGACCAGGTGCTACTCCCTGCTCTCTCTCTGATGGAGTGTAATGCGTGCATGTCTGAGGAGCTGTGGGGTCTCTTTAAACTCTTTCCCTACCATCACAGGTAAAGAACACATACACGCACACACTCTCTCATGACTCTGTTTAATCGAGTTGTTGGATAGTAAAGCCTCAGGCAGTGCTCCAGGATGGTGTTTAGCTAGCTAGGAAAGAATAGTAGACACGCAAGCAAAGACTCTGTCCATCAAACCAGGCTTGATGTTTTTTTTTCCCTGTTATTTGGCACAGCATCTTTTCTGCTCCACAGTTATTTTTAGACTTCAGTTTTAGTTTGGATATTTTGCCACAATGCTGATGAGCACTGACAGGCCGCACCCCTAAAGGTTTTGTTTTTCTTTACTCGTCTGTGTCAGTTTGTCACATCTAATAATGCAGCTTATTAAGTGACGGAACATAGCAGCACTTTGTCGAATATTTCACCGTCTTTTTAATCAAACTGTGTCATCACTATGAAAGGAAGGATTTTATTCATCTACAAATGGACAAGTGGCGTAGTTAATTAACCCTCTGCTGTGTCTGTGTATTAAGCATCTGGTGGCTGTTTGTGCTGAATTTTCAGAGTATTTCGCTGCGTTGCTCTTACCAAGTATGACCCACGGCAAATGACTGATCTGATTGTCAAGGCTCAGTGAAGCTAGGATGAGCCACTCGATTTACACACTTTTTGTTGTAACATTTGTTGAAATTTTCTTTACATTTGGACAGCAATCAATTAATCAAATGCTCTGACAAAATAAAGGAAGGCAAAAAGCTGTGCCTGTGATAAGCTGGTTATAATTCCTTCCTGTCTCGTTCATCAGAAAGAAACTATTTTATTATTTAAGGATTGTTTTGAAGTCAGTATGTTTGGTCCATATAACTTTTTTTGTGTCATTAAACATCTGGGCAACTGCATTTTATACTTTTTTTCTAACTCATCACATGACGAGAAGCTGTTCCTGTTCACTTTCAGAACAAACGTCTCTAGGGTAGCTACAGCACATTGCATACTCATGCTATAGACACTACCTCTGACTATCTGTGTAACAATTGAGGAACAGTATTTCATATTAACCACAGATTCCATTTTTTAACCGGTCTGTCAATGTTTCTGAGTGCTGTTAAGCTTCAACTGTGCTTCCTGTGTCTCTGCTCCCTCAGGTATCGGTTATATGGACAGTGGAAGAATGAGACATACTCCAGCCATCCACTGTTGGTTAAAGTCAAAGCTCAAACAGTGGAACGGGCCAAATACATTATGAAGTAAGTCACCTTGCAGAAGCTCAGTGTACCATTCCTGTGCAGTCTTCTGTTTTGTACCTTTTTGTTTGCCTGTTTCTGTCCGTTCAATTCGAACAACAGGTCAGTTAGTGTGTCCTTGTAGGCTGTGTGCGTCCCGTTGTGCATGTGGAATTGTTAAGCCATTATTTTAACCCTCCCAATACAGTCCTCCTCTGTTCTGTAGAGGTTTGATTTACTTAAACCTAAGTTAAAGAATGGGGAGCCCTTCACATCCATTCAAACCAAGTCTCTGCAGTTTTACCGTTTTATACTGAGATATTTCTCCACTCTCTAAATGTCTTTCAGTCCTTTGTTTTGTTCTTGCCTTAAGTTAACCCAGTATCACACATAACCATATCAAGTCATTTCAGAGGGTGGAGCGCTTCAGATGCTGACACTATTTTGGTATTAATCCAGTTTTGACACCCTTTCCCCCCTTGTCCTCTACCTTCACAGGAGCACTAAGTTTGTTTGTTTGCTAGTTGATCCTTTTTACATCAACTTTCAGAAACATATCTCATCTCAAATGTCTGTTCAGCTGTTAATATCTCTTTATTATATTTTCTTTATTTTATATTGATAAAAAAGACAAACTGATTACTTCTGTTCTGACAGTAACGTTTATGTACATGAAGTTTCAAATCTTATAACTCAAACATATAAAACCTCACTCAGTAGGATGGACTAGATGTGATAGTTTAAACATGTAGCAGTGTGTTCATGTTCTGTCTCCACCAGCGCTCTGAAGCTAAGCTGTATTCAAATGACAGTTTAACACTCACAGCATGAGAATTTAAAACAGTTGTGTGTTTTGTGCTGGTCAAGTAATTATTCTGACACTGCTCTGCTGTTGAAGGAAATCAATGACGTTACTTTTATCCTAAGCTGACAACCAAGAAAGAATTTTTGCAGTCGCTGTGAAGCTTACAGAAGTGACAGTCGCGGCTTACAGCTCTCTTGTCATCGCCTTGTCTTTTTTAATCGGCTCTTTTATGTCCTGTGCTTTTTCTCCATCTCCAGGCGGTTGACCAAAGAGAATGTGAAACAGTCTGGAAGGCAGATTGGCAAACTGAGCCACAGCAATCCCACCATCCTGTTTGATTATGTAAGTGATTTTATTTGACTCCAGTCTCATATTGGATGACGTCAAAAACATTTGACATTCTCTGATAGAATATCTTAACTAAAGGCTGTAGCAGCTAAGTCGCTCTTATAGCACACACATGTGAAGGCCCCTGCAGTCATATCAATTTACAGCACTCCCTACATATGTGATGGATTTATCAATCAAAGTAAATGACTAAACAAAATCAATTGGTACACTTTGACTCAGAGGAAGCTTTATTGGTCAAGTGTGTTTACACAGAAAATGATTTTGACTCCAGTTTACTAGGCCCTCTATGTTCACAAATACACATTAAAGAAGTTCAAAAAGTTAATGCTTGATCTTTACACACCTCTTCACTTTACCATTACTTCTTGAATACTTTTTTTTTGTTGACTAACATTTTTGCAGATCTGTTCCACTTAATCAGAAGTTTCTGATCTATGTTTATTGAAGTGTGCATGCATCTACAGTACAACAGTCTAGACCTGCTCTTTTTGTAAAGTGTCTTGAGATTTATTGATATTTCACAAGAATGACTTCTGCACTTTAGTTTAGCCTCTTAATAGTTATGAATGTGCAGTTAGGTTTAGTGCATATCTTTTCTACAATGTTACAATTCACTTAGAAGACGCTTTTATCCAAAGCGATGTACATCAGAGAGTAAGTACAACACTTTTTTCTATTTGTTTCATTCCCTTCTTTTCCCCTTTTTCAGATGCTGTCTCAGATCCAGTGGTACGACAACCTCATCGTTCCCGTGGTGGATTCTTTAAAATACCTCACATCCCTCAACTATGATGTCCTGGCCTGTATCCTGCAATGTTTGGCGTTAATTCAGCTTGCAATAGACATGTGTGCATAAGTTGTCAGAGGAAGTAAGGTGTAAGTGCAAAGAGGTTTTTCTTCTGTCATTTCACTTAACTATGTCTTCAGATTGCATCATTGAGGCTCTGGCCAACCCTGAGAAGGAGAAGATGAAGCATGACGACACCACCATCTCCTCATGGCTTCAGAGTATGTCACACCAAAGTTTAACTGGCTGGTTACCGGCCGGTCACATCTTTCATTTGCATGCAAAAGCAGACAAACTGTTTGATGTTTTATTGAGTATCTGACATACACCTGTTCCTCTGCTCCATGAAGGTCTGGCAAGTCTGTGCGGAGCTGTGTTCAGAAAATACCCGATCGAGCTGGCTGGCCTTCTTCAGTATGTCACCAATCAGCTGAAGGCAGGGAAGAGGTAAGTTGATGCAAGAGCACAGGTTGTTTTTTTTTCCCCCTGCCACATGAATGACCTTTTCTGCTCGTCATGCTTCTTTGATGTGTCAGGAAGGTGCTCTGCTTTATAAGTTCTTCCTCTTCCTGCAGTTTTGACCTTTTGATAATGAAAGAGGTGGTGCAGAAAATGGCCGGCATTGAGATCACTGATGAGATGACCTCCGAGCAGTTAGAGGCCATGACCGGAGGGGAGCAACTCAAAGCCGAGGTATGTAGACTCATTTTCGGCTTTCACTCCCTAACAAAGACTTTTGATCAAGATCTACGTGAACCAGTGTTGCGCCTGAGTTCAGGTCATTTTCATTAGGTTGTGCTTCTTTCAACAGGGTGGCTACTTTGGCCAAATCAGGAACACTAAGAAGTCTTCACAGCGTCTGAAGGATGCCCTGCTGGACCATGAACTGGCCCTGCCTTTGTGTTTACTCATGGCCCAGCAACGAAATGGTGTCGTTTTCTTAGAAGGTGGAGAGAAACACCTCAAACTTGTGGGCCACCTCTATGATCAGGTATATAGTAAAAGTTTATCAATCTTATTTATTTAAGATGTTAACATTTGAATGACCATGGATTAGCAGGTGAATTCTTCAGAGCTCCTAACGAGATCATATTTTACATATTATTTACTGTGTGTTATTGTATTGAATCCTGCAGTGTCATGACACTTTGGTGCAGTTTGGGGGCTTTTTGGCCTCCAACTTGAGCACAGAGGACTACATCAAGCGGGTTCCCTCCATTGACATCCTTTGTAACCAGTTCCACACTCCACATGACGCTGCCTTCTTCCTATCTCGGCCGATGTATGCACACCAGATTTTGGTGAGTGGAATACTTTCTCAAACTATTAGTGTGTGTCATGTCACATCTCTGTTCTTTACAGAACAATTTCTGTGTGTTTTTGTGACCACAACTCTGCCCAAACTTGAAAAACTGTTTGATCAACTGCTGAAGGATGCAAAGGACAACTCAATTCTTCTTATTCTTTTATTTTTATTTTCTTGAAGATGGTTTTGGGTTTGATGGTTTCAATGGTTGTAAACAGAATGATGGAATATGAGGGAATCGAATAGGTTGATAACCTTCAAGATAAACAGAAAAGACATGCATTAGTCTCAAATAAATTCCAATCAACATTTCCCCTCAAAGTTTTCCTAAAGAATAAATGTTACCGTTACTTGATTCTCAAACAAACAAAGTCATTCAAATTAACCTCAAACCAATGTAATGATTAAAGTAACAATATACATACTTAATCATTAAGTTCACTTAAGGTTTCAACAAAATACATAAGCTTAAATTAGCGTAACCAAAATTGTCCAACTTAAACTGCATTTTACTTACTAATTCAACCAAACAGTCATGGAGAAGCATGACCTCAACACATCATCCACATTCAAAGTTGTTTTTTTCCTACCAGTTGCATCTTCTGAGTAGTTGTTGGTTTCTTATGTTAAATGTACCTTGACTGTGATGGTAAATCTGTTAGCCCACTAAAGGCATTTTCTGTTATGTGTTAGCATCAAGCTAACCAACTTGTTACATCCCGGTCCATCTGTAAGAACCCCCCCCCCCCCCCATTCAGATTTTTATCAAAACTATTGCCAGTTACTGTAAAATACGGAATATAAGTCGCACCGGTGTATAAGACGCACCCTGTTTTGAAGGTGTCAGAGAGAAAAAAAAGTTTAAACTGTCTTCCTGCGTGATGATTTATATTGTGTTCAGCGATGTCTGCAACGTGCAGTTTCTGTACAGCTGTGTCACTCTTTAGTTCTGTCTGTTTTCACTTTCGGGAGTTTGCGCTCCTACTAGTTACAGTACGGTAGTTCAGCTCTCAGCCTGCAGGGAAAGTTGTGAGGTACAGACTCCTAACTCTTCAACTTTAATATAGGACTCTTTGAATCAAAAGAGAACTCCACAAGGTTTATTTAGGGGAAATGGCCCACTGTTTCTGTAAATGTATGATTATGACCTCGTGAGGGAGAAAAGATGTGGAAAAAGTCACGCAGCCAGCCTGGTCTGTGTCGCCGTCTTTCCCAGCACAGCGTGCACTCAGCTTTCAATACACAATGAATGGGGATGGGTTTTTAATCGCATCAGGTTGCAGTTAGTGGCTGCTGCCCCGCTGTAATGACAGCACGTGTTTCAGTATTTTATACTGGTATATTGGTCGCACTGGTGTATAAGACGCAGCTATCTTTTAAGACGGAAAAAAAAGGTATTAAAAGTGCGTCTTACACCAGATTTTACGGTACTTTCAAATTTTATTATCAATGAAATGCCTGTCCCTAACTTGTTCACACTATTCTACCTTTAATGTCCTTCTCCTCATTTATATTTGATCGTATGTTGGATGAATAGCCTCAACTTTGGGCTAATAGAAGTATGAAAATGTGTTAATGGCGACTCTACTCCCAGTATTCTGAAAGAAGTGGGCAGATAATAAATATGAAGAGTTTTTTAAAGGATGAAAACTAGTTTTGATCAACTCCTATGAATGAATCCCCAACAAACTGTTTGAACTCAACACAAATAACTTCTCTGGAAGGGAGTTACATTTTTTTGATTAAGATGAAATTAAACCCTCACTTTGTTTCTTCTACTGTGCAGTCGAAGTATGATGAACTGAAGAAAGCAGAAAAGGGCAACAGGCAGCAGCAGAAGGTGCACAAGTATGTTGCAGCGTGCGAACAGGTGATGACCCCGGTCCATGAGGCGGTGGTGTCCCTACATCCAGCCAGAGTGTGGGACGACCTCCGACCTCAGTTCTACGCCACGTTCTGGTCCCTCACGATGTACGACCTGGCCGTTCCAAATGCTGCGTACGATCGTGAGGTCAACAAGCTCAAGACTCAGATCAAGGCCATCGAGGAGAACCCAGAGATAGTGAGTAGTTGAACAAGGCTTGTTGATTAGCATACCCTTAAACACCACTAGTGCCCAGTTTGACTTGGAGAAAAGTTTTGTTGTATGAGTCCCAATATATGTTGTTCAATACAAAAGAAGTAAATAAACATCTGTGCCAAAGCTGTCATCGTGTATTTATGGTGAGAATATGTTTATCGTTCCCTTTCAATGTAGCCCATGAATAAGAAAAAGAAGGAGAAGGAACGCTGCACTGCCCTGCAGGAGAAACTGCAGGAGGAGGAGAAGAAGCAAGCGGAGCACGTTCAACGGGTTCTACACCGCCTCAAGCTAGAGAAAGACAACTGGTTGTTGGCCAGTAAGTGTTCCCATGTTTACACAAGTGCTTTGATTTTGAATGTGTACTCTGACTTCACTTGTCTTCTGATCAGTTCAGGTTTGTCCAGAACACAGTTGTTGTTATACAAAGTCTTGTATTTCACAAGCATAAAGAGATGATCTCTTTCAACCTGATTTAACTCAAGATATCTGTAAATGTAATGGAGGAGGAAAAAAAACAGTATTTCATGTGTCATTGTCACTAACTAACACATGTAAATTCTCACCGACAGAATCCACAAAGAACGAGACGATAACAAAGTTCCTGCAGCTCTGTCTGTTCCCTCGCTGCATCTTCTCCTCCATCGACGCTGTGTACTGCGCCCGCTTTGTTGAGCTAGTCCACCAGCAGAAGACACCCAACTTCTGCACCCTCCTGTGCTACGACAGGGTGAGACGCTCGAAACATCTATACTTTTATTCTTCAGATGATTGAGTGTTCAATTTAGTGTAACTACATCTTTACTGTACAGCCAAAAATGACTTTTATGAGAAAGGGAGGACACATTATTCATGTGATGAATGAAGAAGATAATGAAGGCTCTTAATTTTGCAAAGTCAGTGAAACAGAATTTGTTGAAATATTTATATATAGAATTCATTAAAATAACACAAACGGATAAATTTAAGTGTCAAACATCCATTTAGCAGTTCAAGGAGCACTGAGGTGCACCATCAGATGTAAACCTTGCAGGACTGTTTCATTGTAAATGGAATGAGAGCATTAAAAGTAAAAACTAGTCAGACAGGGTAAAGTTGAAGAGTTGTTGCTTCGTCCAAATGCACAGATTTGAGATTTTCTCATTTTTTTAATTTAACCCCTTACATTGTGTCACATTGCAGGTGTTCTCTGCCATCATTTACACGGTGGCCAGCTGTACGGAGAACGAGTCTCACCGCTATGGACGCTTCCTCTGCTGCATGCTGGAGACGGTGACTCGATGGCACAGCGACCGAGCCACCTATGAGAAGGTGTCCTACTTTGTTTCATGTCTGTCATTGGACAGTTGTATCATATATTATGACAAAAGTACAACAATAATTTCTCCTTTTTGTGTGGTAACAGGAGTGCGTTAATTACCCTGGCTTCCTGACCATCTTCAGAGCCACCGGCTTTGATGGAGGGAACAAAGCAGATCAGCTTGATTATGAGAACTTCAGGCATGTCGTGCACAAGTGGCACTACATGCTGACAAAAGTGAGCAGCTCTTCTTCATTATTATTTTTACTCTTGAAACGTCTGTCTCAATAATCAGCGCTCTGTAGAAGATGATCATTTATCTCTTATAACGCACTCTGTCCCTGTTCCATCCAGGCTTCAGTTCACTGCCTGGAGACGGGAGATTACACCCACATCCGGAATATTCTCATCGTGCTCACAAAGATCCTGCCCTGCTACCCCAAGGTCCTGAACCTAGGCCAAGCCCTGGAGTGTCGAGTCCACAAGATCTGCCTCGAGGAGAAGGACAAGAGGCCCGACCTCTATGCCTTAGCAATGGGGTAACACAGCATTGTGTGCTGTTCAGCTCCATGTGGAGCACACATTCACTCTATTGTCTGGAGTCAGGGGAGGATTAGGTCCTGAAAGAGGAGTAGTCAATCAGTCCATTTTTGCCAAATTTCACTAGATAGCACACAACTTACGATACATTACTTTACTTAAGTGGATACCTGTTAGTACTTATATGTGTCCATGCTGTTTATTTGGCCTTGTAAATTTGGGTTGTAACTGTAGGTCAGTGCTGATTTAAGATTAGTTATGAGTTTTCCTGTCCGTCTAAAAGTCGTTTGATACCCAGGAGTTTGACTTAATCTTTGTGTGTTTGATTCGAGGTTTTGTCTGTGCTGTGCAAAAACCATTTATGCATCTTGCAGTTATTCGGGTCGATTGAAAAGCCAGAAGGTGCACATGGTCCCTGAGAACGAGTTTCACCACAAGGAGCAGCCAGCGCGCAGTGCCACCCCCGCCAGCCAACAGAACGGCCCCAGCAGCACTGGAAAGCCGGCCAGCACCTCGAGCAAGACAGAGGAGGGGACGCCAGAGGATGGAGGTGAGTGATGAGAAATTAAGGGAGGCTGAACCTCATACATTATACACATTGTAGAGATTGAACTTTTTCAACTGCACAATTGCAGACTTGGTAGGTCTTTCTTTTCTTTTTTTTAATTACATCTATTATATTAAGAATTCAAATGTAAAACTTCTTTGTTTTTATAAAACTATCAAAAGCATTTGGATGCTTTTCTTTGGCTGCACTATTATTTTTCCCATGAAAGCATTTGGCTTAAGATAGTTGGGGGGGGTTATTGGTTCATTGCTCAAACTGTTCTTGTTTTGTTTTAATGCAGATCGGAGCAAGGATAAATCTCAGGGGACTACAAAGCCAGTGAACAAAACCAACAGTGCAGCGGCCAAAGTGACCACCAGCAATGGGAATGGTGCTCTCAACAGGTAGGCATCTTGAGAACTGATATCTCAAATTAGCTTAACAGCCTCAAAATGTACAATGGTATCACGTCCAAAAACACAAGTATTGTATTGTTCAGTATTTTCAGTATTCTCACATGAAAAATGTTTCCCCTTTTCAGCACCAAAGCCGTGAAAGACCGGGACGACAAAGAGAAGAGCGGGAAGGACAAGAAAGAGAAAAAGGAAAAGACACCAGGCAGCACTCCTGAGACAAAGGCGGAGAACCGGCGGGAAAAGCAGAGAGACGAAAGAGCGGGGAAGGAGGAGCGGGCGGCACGTGAGGGTAAGGACAAGACCCCCAAGGCAGACAGGGAGAAAGTGAAAGCTGAGGAGAAGAGCAGCAAAGACGAGAAGGCCAAAGCCGGCAACGGGGAGCCAGTGGAGCCGTCCAGGGAGCGCGATGCCATCAAGGAGTCCAAGAGCAAGGAGAAAGGAGACCGGAGTGCTGCAGCTGGGTCCCTCAAGTCCCCAGTTCCCAGATCAGAGTCAGCCGAATCTGAGAGGGGTAAGGAGCCTATCTGCATGTCTTTGATACTGCTCTATTTACCCACATATACGTACACTATCTATATATAGATATCTTTCTTATTCCAACTTTTAATTTAAAGCATCAGATTAAATAACAAAAAAATGCTAATCAGAAGTTTCATTTATTTAAAACCTGTTTTTCACTCTTTTCTTTGTCCAGATCACAAAAGACGAAAGCTCGACAGCCACTCTTCTCCTTCCCACTCGTCGTCTGTTAAGGTTAGTATGGCTTGAGGAAGGCTGTGACCGTTTCTTCTCTGTCTGCCGGAGAGTTCCCCTGCCGTTGCACATTCCAGCAGCCCCGAAGATCATCAAGGAGAGTTGTCGTACACACAGGCATCTGGAAATCCCAACCAAATCCATGGGAGTTGGAAAGCATTCCATGGACTTGAGCATGATATTTTGCAGAATTGGGTGAAAAACCCCCTCAAGGACTTAGCCAAGAGAATATTGTGTATATTGAGTATTTTCATATTGAAATATTTATCTATTTTCATATTAATGAAAGCAGTCAGTGTGCCTTCGGAAGAAAGATTTTTTTTTTTAAGCAATTCTATATTCCTTGTGGATTTTTTGCTTTTTAAGAATAATATCCGCCTGAAGTTTAATGGCTTGCCAAATCAAGAGTTTCACCTTTTCATGGCAAAGATTTTTTTGTTACGTCGAGAGCAGTCTTTTACTACTCGGAGTGATGCCCAAGATGATTTTTCCTCGTTTTTTGCAAGCCGAGAAGATTCCCTGGTTAAAGTGATGTAAAGTATTTTTTTTACTTTGCCGTCAATGATCCTGGATCCAGCACAGAGTCGAATGGTGTCGAGCAAACCACTCTGCTACAGGAAACCCTCACCGCTGCGGCCCATCGTCCCTTCTATCTCCATTTGTTAAAACGGCCCGCATGCAGCCATCACGTCACATGATGTTTGTCCAGTCTGGCCGCTGAGGCGCTACTGCCCCCAACACCTACCAGCCATCAGCATCGACAAGTCGCACTACCTCCTGGCAAGCACTCAATTGGGAACCTGAGCCACCAGCAGCTGAGATCAACGGAGAAAATATATGTCGCCATTTTGAATCAGCCAAAAAAGCAGAGGGAATAAAGCCTGCTCCTACAAAGAGAGAGAGGGAGGGAAAGAGTGGGCGAAGCCTGAATCGTCTGGAGCGTTGCCTAAACCACTGGAAGCTTGTGATAGATCTTTATTTTACCTTCCACCAGAGAAATAGGCTCCCTGTGTCTTATCCATTCCTGAACTGTAAGTGACAGCCACAGTTATTAATGTAGGGATGCAGTCAAGCACATAAGTGATTTGTCTTACACACACAGGCACACACACACACAACCACACACAGTATTTATAAGCAATTGCACTTTAGATGTATCTGATACCAGCTGCACTGTAGGACTTTTATATTATCTTGCCTGCACTTTCAGACATGTCTGTAGTGTTCTGACTTAGAAGTTATTTTTTAGATATGCTCAGGGTTTTTCTATTCAAAGTACTGACATTCCAGATTTTGAGCTTATGAAATCTCCTCATGTAATAACCTTGTCAAAGCCTTAGTCCTTGAAGGTCAGAGGTCAAGGGAGACGTATGCTGTTGGTCCGGCAAGCTCCGACCCCCCCACACCCCTCCCCTACTTCAAACTCTACTGCTGTCTGACAACCTCCTCCAAACCCCCCACCCCCTCCCAGCTCATCTGTCATCTCCATTCATCCCCACAGGACAATAACAACGAACCCAAGGATTCCACATCCAAGGTTTGAACTTCCTCCTCTACTTCCTCCTTAAGTCACACTTTAATCTTTGTTTGCCAAACATGTGCTGCTGCTCACAGGAAACATTGAATTCTACATGTCTGTGATTTTCTCGATCCATAGTTTGTGTTTACTCGGTTTGTAAACTATCATAATAGTCATGGATTGATGTATGTGTGTCACCATTACCAAAGTTGTTGTTTTTTCTTCAAACTGCAATTGTAAAAACCTTCTGGGCACGTCGAGGCAGTGAAAAGATCTCAAAACACTTAGTCTGATCTGACATTATTACATTTATAGAAACTTCCACAAACTGCTCGTTTACACATTCAGCTGACATAATGTGACGTTCACATTCTTCTCTTTCTGCCCTCTGTTTCTCCATGTTGTCTTTAGAATATGATAAATGTGTAGTCTGCTGAGAGATAAATGCACAATTTTCACCGGCTAGTCTCAACTGTCAGACAGATCAACAGCTGCTTCTGCAGAGGGAAACTAACTTATGACAAAGACAACAAAAAACCATGAGAGGAGGCTGAAAGACTTTTGTAGAACTGCTGATCATCTCAGTGGGTTCGCCACTTCAAGCAGCCCCTGTAGCATTACACAGCAGTGTGATATTTAACAGACAGTATGTTGTTGTTTGATGTAAGGCTCATTTTGTGGGAGTAGATTAGATGCAGTTCTGAACAGTAATGCCTGTTCAGGATTGTATTTCCTCTCAGGTTATTCAAACAGTTGTCATTCTTTTTAAAGCATTTGTTTAAGTCTGATCAATGATTAGATTTGAGACTAATCTGTCTGAGTCATGTTTGTCTGAAAGAACGAGAACAGAATAGCTCATTTATATTTCCCCTTATAGTAGTTTTTCAGGTTCACATTTGTTCTTGTTTAATTATAAAGATTTAAATGTATATTTTGAGTTATTAACCATTATCACTATTGGTCACTGTTAACTGAGAATTTCACCCTTTCTTTATTTTGGCCAGTTCAGACAAAAGATTTGCAACAACACAAAATAATTAAAAATCGTTGGTAAAATTAGAAGCGGTGTGAAGTGGCCCAAAGGAGTCCCTCACAGGGGTTGTTAATAAAGTTAGCTTTAATGGCCCCTTTAGGTGTTTTTATATCTTTTGTCATTTAATCTGTACAATAAAGCTCATTTAACAAGTCAGAACCATCTTCAAACATGTTTCAGACTGGTAAGACAAAGTTTCAACTGAACTTGTTACAAACTTTAGTTCTAAACTGGTCTTAAGTTTAAATAATAGTGTGACAAAGAATAACTCCATTCCTTGAGTGTAAATAGAAGTATATAAATGCTCTCCGACATCATATAACAGGTTTCTGTCTTGTTCATATTCAATCGTTTTCACAGCACCACCCCAACTACAATTCAGTAGCCCGGTCCAAGAGCAGAGAGAGGGAGCAGGAGAAGAAAGAGTCAGACAACACACAAGGCCGATCCAAAGAGAAGAAAGAAGAGAAGGATCGAAAAGAAAGGAAACGAGTCAGTACAAAAACAAGAACCACGTTGTTCTCTGGAAAGGCTTTTTAGAACCACATTAGATATTTTCTCCAGTTAAGAGTTATATGTTGTTTAATAGACGCAAAATACAACGTCTATAATCTGATTTTTTTGTTACTTGTACTAACCTGCTGTGTGTCCTGTTGTTTCTCTGTTAGGACCACACTGTCAATGATCGAGAGGCGAGCCAAGAAACCAAACGTAAAAAGGACGAGAACGGAACCAGTAAGTTTTGTCATCAACCACTCTGATGTGATCATTCCACCATACAAGTACAATGTAACAATGCAACCCAAAAAAAAAAAAAACATGATTGTAAAATTCAAACTTCATCTCTTTCTAGATTCCTCCAAAAACAGCAAGAGCACGAGTCCCACCTGTGACTCCCCGCTTTCAGCTGAAAAAGAGAAGAGCAAAAGATCCAAATCTTCGAGTAAAGAGAAGGCAGATTCTGTGAAACCTGAGCGGACGTCCTCTGGAGGGAAAAAGGTCGACTCATCTCATTAACCTTTACCAGCGTTAACATGTCTCATGTTTTTACAGTTGTACATCTTGGAACCTGTAATCTTTAGCGTTATTTATCACAGGCTGACATTTCTTCAGTTTTAATTTAAGATGAGGATGTACATTAACTGTAAACGTGTATATATCTGTATTTGTGTTTCTATTGATCTGTGTCATCTCATACTTCTTGGTGTTGTTGTTCTGCAGGAGTCTCGACACGACAAAGAGAAATCTGAGAAGAAAGAGAAAAGGGACAGCAGCGGTGGAAAGGAAGAGAAAAAGCAATATCCTACAAAGTGATGCCTTGATCTTATCTCTGGGTAGTTCAAATGTTTAGATATTTAAAGATGTGTATAGTCTTTCAAAAAAAAGTAACATCATGTCAGATCAGTTGGGTTTGTTTTTAAAGGCTAATTCGGCTTCTTTTCTAAGATAAATATTTGCACAGTTCATAAGTGTTTCCTTCATGAGACCATGACCTCCCATTGTGTTTCAATGAACTTCAATTAGTGCTCAGAATCACAGCAGTTTTCAGAAAGCACTGAGAAGCAAGACAACAGGGCTTGCTTGTAAGATAATTAAAAATATGACCCTCAGCTAATATGAGCATTTAGCTGCTAGCTAATAATTGCCAGTAGGACTTTGCTTTACTTGCTTTACTCATCGTATGCTCTATAAGATGTTAGACATCGTCCCACATTCTCATTTTGACATTGAGAAATATGTTATGAAAATCAACCATTTATTTTCTCATTATTTTATCATTTTGTCATTTTGCTTAACAGTGATACTCATAAATCTTCTGACAAGCACAGATAATGTGCACTGCTCAGTGAAGGTAAGACATGTTCAGCTTTCTTATAAACAGCTGTCAATGCATCCTCTCTGTGGTCAGTGTCTCACATGTTTTCTCTGCTCCTCTGCAGAACTGGAGAAGCTGTGTTTTTATCTGCGGGACACCTGCAGCTCCACCTGCACTCTGTTCTCTCATTTTGCCTGTGTTGTTTTGCTGTAGTCCCCTCCCAAATGTTGTTAGCTGTAGTTATCTGAACGTACAGATTCACCTCATTATTTTTTCCATTTCAGTATACAGCAAACCAATGGAAACCAGTTTGTTTTTTGTTTCTCTTTTATTATCCAATACAGGCACAATGTGCTGCTATGATCACATGGTTACTATTGCTCTGAGTAGAGAAGTGGTTACTTTATGAAATGATCTCTTGGTGACAGCCGGTCATCCATCCAATAATCTCATGCTTGAAAAATTTGTATTTTTGTATGTTGTCAGGCTTTTTGCTCGTTTAATTGGATTTAACACACTTTCCATATTCACTTACCTTCTATCCTTTTTGAGATATTTAGATACTTTTATTTATTTATCTCCACCTTTTAATCCCTGTTAGGCAGTAGGCGTGAGTGACAAAACTGAAACAAAGGACCAGTTTGTATATTGTGTACAATAATAAAGAGAGTAACATGAAATTCACATCATGTTATTTCTTCTTTTTTTTTTTCAATGTCCCTTTGTGATTTTGTGTTAATCAGGTTTTTACATAATTTATAAAAATGCCAGTTCGACCTTGACTCAAATGTTGAATTGTAAAGAAGTCAGACAAAAAAAAAAATCTGAATCTCTGTACTCCAAATCCATCTGTTTAGAACTGATTTTTGGAGATTTTATCTGCTGTACTCAATGAGTGTAAGCTTTTTAAAGAAACAAAACAAAAACCAATAAATAATAGTTTTCCTAGTGTGTCACTTTGATCTTGTCTCCTACCTTTCTTTATTCTCCTCTAATGGAAAGAAGTGTCAGTTAGCGACTACACAGGGAACACATTGATGTGATTTTATAGGAAAACAATTGGGGGAAGTTAAATTAGAAGAAACAAACTCCTTTGAAGGTAGATAACTAATGGTTGCAAATGAATGACTGGTGGTCTGGAAACTTGTTGGTTTAAATAAAAATAGATCAATTAAAAGTTCACGCCATTAGTACCTCCCTCAGAATCGTCCAATCAAAACAACTCTTCTAGTCTTTATTTGAAACAGTGTGACTGAGAAATCACTTATTCCTCTTATAAATAAAAACTCTTTCAGTTTTATATCAGGACTCAGCTAGAGTCATCAGAATTGACTTTTAATAATGGATCTAAATGCTTTTAAAATATGGTGACTCATTTAGCAATTCCAGGAACGTTAGAAGTAAATGCCACAGATGTATAAAATAAAAGTCTTAGAATAAGCGAAAATAAAATGTGCTAAAATGTCCAGTTTTTGTTCATCTACAAGTAGTTTAAGTTTTTGTGATACATTTTTGAGCATTCAATCTTTCCTGGTACATTTAGGCTCCATACTTATGGAAATATGTTGTTGATTAATCTAACAGTAATCTTCAGTGAAGTGTTAAGATCTTTATCAGTAGAAACTTTACAACGTTCACATTGACAGTTTTAAGATTTTTTTTTCTTCCTAAATGCAAAATAAGAGGTAGTCCAAAAGGTTCATATAAACCTGCTTTTATTAAGGAAATGTAATAAAATCCTTTGTACACGACCTCTCCACAGAGGTTCATTGTGTCCATACATGCAACTCATGGTTGAGGTACCTTTACAAATGATTTGGAAAAAATTTAAACCAAACTGGATCAGAAGTGGTTATTGGACGCTAACTAAACCAGGGTCCATTTCGAGTTGCAGTTTGGTCGTACTACCACCAAATTCACATGCACTTTATCCAGGGGGGAATCAAATGAGAACGTCTGATATACTAAACAAATGTAGGCGTACATAGTTTGTAGCGTTGGTAGGTTTTTCCCTCAGTTTATAAAAAATTCACTTATGCAAACAGACAAAATGTTTCATTTGTAGCTCTCCTTCCTCAATGTACAATTCACCGGCTCACTTTCTGCATGATGCATAGACACAGAAAGCTCATCACAACCAAAGAAGCCATGGTGTGTTATCGTTTACCAAAAATGTTGAGATTCACAGCTGCAGATACTGCATTTACATGAGAACAGCTTCTATGTGTGTACAAAGTGTAAACCATAAGCGCAGTTAAATGTGATGAAACAGAAAAAGGGGGGTCACTCTCTAAGGATTTATAATGCTTTTGATTGCAACAGTATAGCACTAAGTGATTAAAAGCAGATTTCAATTCATTAAAAAATGGTCTTTCATTTCAAAGTAGTGGCAGTTGAAACAAATGCACTTGGTTGATTTGAAACAAAAGCATCTAAATGAAAACAGAGTCAGTTGCACATGATGTCCAACAGGCTTTAAAATAACACCACCTAGTTTCATATTATTATTCTCTGAGTAAAAGTTGGGGTACAATGTTGTTCTTTTAATCGTTGCTTAAACCTATTATTGATGCTTTTTCCTAAATATTATGAAACTCAAAATAGTCTTATATTAAAACAAGAAAATGACTTTACTTCACTAAATATAACATTTATCCAACTTAAGATTTCACCACAAAAATATGTCTGTAAAGGATTCAAATTACTTCATAATAAGTATTCAAGGATGGTTTGATTGCAAATCATGGCTTTTTTTTCTTCTCCACGATAGGAAACAACTGAAATTACAACAGTTCATCTAATTGTCATTTGAAGCGTTGCCCTCGTCCCGTGGATTATTTTTCAAATTTTCAAGTTATTAAATTTTTATTTGCATTGCCATGATGGCGAAAATGCTCCTTAAGGCACTACAAGAGGCAAATCTCATGTTTCCAGAAGCAAAAGTCCTGTTGCGTCATTGTCCTCTGTTAGTGTGACGGGCCTCACAGCCCAGAATGAGCACTTGTTGACTTGTAGGCTTGAGTCCAAGCAGATGACAAAGAGGGCTGTCGCCTCCAGGATGACAGCCTCAGGGTGTCGGGGTCACACAGAGTGGCTGTTTCCTTCCAGAAACTCCAGTGGGAATCAACACATCTTTACTCCTGCAAGGCCAGAGAATGAGGACGGGAAAAGAAAGGTTTAAGGTTTGTTCACCGCAGACTTCAAGCTTCCCTGCTGCCATTGATAGTTAATAGATTTTAGTACTCCAGTTAATTGTTCTTGAGTTCAGTTATTTCAGTTATCTTGACTTGTGAAAGTATAAGGCCATCAGAGTTGTTTCTCATGGACTTGATGTACAAAGTTCCAAAATCCTTAAACGCTGGGTCAAATTAGCATTGACAAACATCAAAATGAGTGTGGATTGACTTTGGAACTACACTATACTTCACTACACTTTACTATACTATACTAAGCGTCATCATAATACTGTTTTTATTATAATAAAAAGAAAAGAGCATGAAACTGTATTTTGCATGAAGAACTGTTAAAGACAAACAGAAGGGAATCTTGTTTTCTGTTAACTACATGCAAGAATGAGTTTTTGAGATCAGTTTAGATCTGTCATATCATGAGCTCGTTATTTCTAAAAATAAAAAAAACCTTCAGTTGTATTTGCTTGAACCTGAGGTCCAAATAAGTAGCAAGCCCAGTGTTATTTGTTTCTGCATATTTACCTCTAGGTGACCTCTGTGTTAAGAAATAAAGCGGAGGAAGTCCCCAAACTGAAGTTCATCAAGGGGCCACTTGGACACCATGTCACCTTAACTAAAATCAGTCTTGGCTGTGTTAGTTGTTGACTTTGTTTTTGGGGTATTTCTAATGCAAGATGTCTAACAAACACATCCTCCTGTGTTGTATACTTTATTTGTACAACCCGTCAAGGGAATCTTTCTCCATTTTTCCAGTGACTAAACATCTAGTAATACGTAAAGTATTTGTTTGCACAAATTGGCAGATTTCTTGTGCCCTACTTTCTCGCTTCTTAGCTTATATTGGGTCCAAAACACAACATGGAGAAGTCCAAACCATTGAAACCATTGAAGTTATTTAGATGAGCTGAATCCACTAAATCCCTGAATGATGTGTCGCTGTGTTTTAAGTTAGAAAGTATGGAATCAACAATGAAACACGTACCCTCTAGATTTTCACACTCTCTGTCCCGTACACGTTGTAGCCTTCACGATACGTTGCAAAGTTCTGGGCGTTTGCTGGAGGAGCTGGCTTAAAGTTTTGGGAATTCTTTGCCAGCTTCAGTCTTTTGGTTTCTTGCCGTGACTTATAGCAGAACTCTATCAAAGCCACAGTCATAGCCAGGCCGAGCCCTCCGACTAGAATATAGAAGACTCCTGCCACGTTGCTCAGACTTAGTGCACTTGTCTTGTCCTGGGGGAGGTAGAGACCACCGTTAAGACTTCTTGAACTGGCAGAATGAAGCTGACATCTAAGACCATATATACACCCACACAAACAGATCCTATATGAACATCCTGCTTCACTATGACTACACTGTAACTCTGAGAAGGCTGCTGACTGTCTACTAAACCCCATGAGATATACTGTAGGTGTCTGAAGTAGCTTATAAGAGTAATATTAGAACAAGCTAAATGTGTCTGATTCCCCCTCTCAGGTTATTTCTACTCTAAAAAAGTATGAAGGTGAATGTAGAGAGACATTCTATCTGTTCTGCTTTGTGGTCTCTTTACGAGACTACCTCTAGCGGAAGGCGGTCGTGGTCGTACAGGTCTACAGATTAAATCCCTGGATTCTAACTCAAAGCTTTTCAACTTCAATACATTTGCATTTATACATTCAAAGTGGCAAGCTGTGGAAGGCGAATTGAACCATTTTGCTGCTATTAAAAGCCAAACGTTGGTATTGAAATTAATTTACGAGTTTGACCATTTGTAAATCTATCCCTGGGGAGAGTTTGTCTTCCTAAAGGCAGTAAACTTAAGTTTTTATTTCTTAAAAAGTAAAGTTAACTGGCTTATTTACATAGAGCTTAAAATATGTTCCTTACTGTGACAATCAAACAAAGAGGCCTGACTGTGACATATTATTTGCACAAGCTGTGCTCTGGTGGTATTTAAAGGTCATTTTGGACTGTCAGAACACGGATGCCTTTGGAAATGAACTAGCGGGTTGTCTTGCAGTTAAAAAGGCACCTTGTGTATACAAATAATGAACACCAATAAACTACATTTCAATAAAGGTTTGGACCAAGAAAATAGCAGTATAATGATTTCAATTCAATGGTTCAACTTTCATATTTTTATGGCATGACTAAAAAATGTGTAATCATGCTGAAATTTAATAATCTGGTATTGTCTGCATACAATGAAATAATGTCAATGCGATGAATTATGATCACAGTGTAAATGGATTACAACTATGTGTCAAGTGGATATTTTTTTTAAACGTCTTTCACGTGTTACTGTGAGGGAAGACATTCAGATATATGTCATGTTGGGGAGAAAATGTGTTGTTGTTTTTTTATGTTTGCATATGAACAGTTGGTCAAAATGCATTTTGGAATCAGTATAAAAAGACCTGCAGCGACTGACCTTACTTCCAGAGTCCTTGGTTCCACATTCACCCTTATCGTACCACCATTTGTTTTTCAGCTTGTCTAAGATGCCTTGTTCACTGAGTTTCAATACTGCAAGGTTTACAGGAGTTCTTCACGTGGGAAATAACATAAATAACATTTTATTATGTTATTTTATGTTATTCAACTTTTTAAAAACTACTTTGTACTGTGCAAAGCGATAGAGTAGGGTCCTGGCCAACACATCACATATAGCAGGCAACACTACAGTATGTATAAATGTGTATATAAATATATGACCTTTCATAATCCATGACTACCCTAGCATGCCAGACCCCACCTATATCGCTTTGAGTAATCGGCACACACTGATCACAAGAAGAGAAAAGATTTGAACTTGCAGAATAAAGCAGCTGCTGCATAGCTTTGCAGAATGAAAGAAAACAGAGGCAGGTATTGCTGAGGGCACTCGTTTTTGTTGTTGTTGTTTTGCTATGGGCAGCCTTTTAGATGTTAAGCAAGGTGGATCTAACAGGAACCCTTTCTTGACTAAAAGACAAAACACAGCAGTCCAATTTTATTATCAGCTATTAAGAGGATAATGTCTTGCAAAATCAGCCCAAGTGTTCACCTGTGATCCCCACATTGAGAACTTCACCAATCAGGAGAGCAAAATGCAAATATCCATATTTAGGGGGTTTCTAAATGATAACCAGTCAAACCAGGTCAATCAAATCCAGATATTAGAGTCTATAAAGACATATTTTAATGGTTTGGGTTTTTTGTTTTGCAAGACATTACACTTGATTTCCTTGACTGATAGATTTCCAGGCTTATTTCTTTTCAGAAAACATCATATAAACAGTTTGTAATCCAACATCATCAAATATATTGTATTCACCACTGTGTTCTTTGTATGTCAAATAGAATACAAATCAAGTTATCTGTTTATCAAAACGTGTAGAAACAAACATAAAGCAGTCATGCATGATGACATATGGATGATCTGAAGTCCTGTTCAGCACTCAGAGTAGTTAGAAAGGCAGAGTTATGATGGGAAAGGCAAATCACAACTGTTTTCTTACATGAACTGAACTGATTGTAACACCTGATGCTCTGTCTTTTTAGAATCCATTAAAGAGACAAAATGAATGAAAGAAGATGAATTGCAAGAAAAAAGCTCAATGGTGGGATGTTTGCATCCATTCAGGAGCTGCAGCGAGAAATCCAAGGACTTTGTATGATCAATGTTTTTAAAGGAAGAGTTATTTATCACAACAACACATCAACATTAAGCTTCATTAACTGATTTAGTGTTGATTTTACGTTTAAATTGCTTTATCTTTCTCATTTAATAACTTTTATTCCAAGACACGGATTTATGATTATTACATTAACATCATATCTAACCTGTTTCACAACAATATGATCTGTTCTAATCACCCTCTATATCCTCTCATTGTAAATGATAAATCAACATGTGCTGTGGATCAGATAAAGACCTCACACACACCACCAGGTGGTGGCCATGGTCTTTTTAACGTTTTTTTTTTTTTTATCAAGAGCACTGTCCACACTCACAGTTTGGACAGACTTAGATATTTATTTTACATTTTCTTCTCAGGAATTATCACCAGGGGCTCTGATGGAGCAGTGGTTAGTGCACACGCCCCATGTACGGAGACTTTAAATCTCCAAGCAGGCATCCTAGGTTTGAATCCGACCTGTGGCTCATTTCCTGCATATCATTCCCCACTCTCTCCCTGATTTCTGACACTGTCCACTGACCTATCTCTAAATCAAGGCATAAAAAGCCCAAAAAATACATATAAGAAAAAATAAAAATAAGTAATAACCAGAATAGAAGTCAAATAGACTGAAATTCTACAACTTAAAAAGGGCACCTATAAGCAGGAAGGACTTGCTTTGCAGTACACTAAAAACTTTTGCTCTTTAAAAGTAATTTAGGGTTAATTCATCCACATAAATGATTAGCTGTCATAAAAAAAACATAAACATAAACATACATTGCTTAATTACTGTTTTAAAAGGTTTTTTAAACCCTCCATTCTTCAACTACACAGAAGGTGAAAATGTAGCTTTAGGCCTATTTGGTATATTGTATAAGCAGCAGTCTGTAGTTTTCATTTACAACATTTACTTGTCATTGCTTATTCGAAAAGTGAACACTTTCTGATCTTGAATCTTTTATAGGGATTAATTCAATGCCTTAACCTTCAAAATGTTTAAAGTAATATCTCCATTTCCTGTCAAGATCACAAGCATTAAGGAAATAAAAACATTTGCTGTATGATAATAAACTTACGAAGGTCATTAAAAAATAATAATAAAGCCATAAAACAAGTAAAACAGCATAAAGAAATCAGCCCACTGAATACAATAACTGAGATCAGGGCTCCTCACTGCTCTGGTCATTGTCTGATTGAAAAGATTAGTGATTTTGGATCGAGTTTAACAATCAGATATGTCCTTTTTTCCTTAAAACGGGCACATGTGAATAGATTAAACAACATTCACCAGCTCTTGTGACAAAATATGTTTGCTCTTGAATGTAAATATAAGCAAGCACATTTCATTGCATGCATGTGGACACAGGTGCTTTAGTTATTGGGGTTTCCTGGGGAACTAAAAAGGGACAGCAGGCTAAGATACACATTTGGTCTCCCATTAAAAAAAACAACTAATTTAATCTCTATAATATTGGTCCATAGACCAACGAGAGGCACACCCTCGCACACATACACACAGTTGCGTATGTGTGGACATGGTGGCTTTGGTTATTGGGGTTTTCCTGGGCGAGGAAAAGGAGGATCAGCAGACGGATATACAAGCAGTTAATAAACCACTCAACAGACGAGGCTGTAGATCTGAGAGAGAAAAAGGTGAAAAATGTAGTTACAAAAGCGTTCAATTTCAAAACAAACTGTAAAACGCTATAGGATCTGTTGACTAGGGCTATGAACACAGGAGCAGATTTTAAAAGCGCCAGTTTTTAAAAAGTTTGCCTGAGAAACATCAGGTTTTAATAAACTTTGTATCAGAGGGGATGTCTTTAGGCCATCCTGTTGCTTGGAAGCTTTTTATACTAAGCTATTTATCCCTTTTGCTTAAAAGTCTGAATTGAGTTATTCTTCCTACAGTTTGAGGTTGAAATCTCATGTGTGCAGTGAACATTTTTGGGCCATTGAGCGTGTTGTGTTGTAAACAAATGTGTTTACAGAAATTTTAAAGCTGCTTTTCACTCCAGCAATGTAAGAATCAAACATTCCTAAATGCACACTCAATGTAAAACTTTGAAGCTGTCTGCATTTTGTTTTTAAACACAACCTTAGGCCTGTTGCATCAGCTACGAATAAGTTCTGCCTTGAGTTTGGTTGTAGTAAGAAGTATAAGTATAAGAAGTACAGTGAATAATTATAGGTTGTGTTTGCTTTGTGTACCAGTCACTGTAATTATGACTCACACTGCATTAGAACTTTAAATTCAGGGTACACCAATCCAACCCTCTGATTAAGCACAGGCGGGATGGACAGAATATCATTCACAACTTTTCAATCTATGAAATGTAATACAACATCGAGCGCTATAAGTCTTATGTTTGTGCAGTTTAATTGATCATGTTCAGTTTCTATTGAGGCTGTGCTGGAAAGGTATAAATTCACCTGTATAGTAACTTGTATTGTACTTATTTCTAGGACTACTTCACAAAGATAACATTTATTGCTGTTTTGTATCTCATACATTGTACAGGTGTTTCTAATATAGTGTCCAGCCCCTGAAGGTTTTCCACGGTGAAAAGTTTGATTTAAGTTCTGCTCTTTCTGAATAAAGTCACATCAGAACTGTACCCTTCAGTCTGTCTGCGAAACAGGAAACAAGCGCCTTAAAACATTCATGAGCACACAAACCAACTCACACGACAAACACATGCACAAATCTGACTCTCATGGGCAAATCAAGGCATACGACCCATACTGCATGATGTCAAATAAACATCACACAGTATGAAATGTAAAATACCCAGAAGGATGTCATAATCGAAAATCAACCATCTGTGATAAATGAATAGTACCTGTAAACATTAGTAGACATGTTCTGTATGGAGTTTTGTTTGGTTTAAGTGAGCATGTCTGAAAATAAAAACATTAAATAACTGATTTCTAATATATCGATGTAAAATCTGAATTTGATTCCAGAGACCTATTGTTAAAATGTCATGTTTGAATGTCATATTTTTCTCAGTGGTAGTTACATACAATATATTTTCATGTCATTGTCAAATTACTCACATGTACATTTCTGAAAGTGAAATAAGGACATAGAAATGTGGCAGTCAGATGTGATAGACTTACACTGATTTTCTACTCTCTCTTTCTAACCCAGGGGTCGGGGCAAATTGCCAGCGAGAGAAGACATTTTCTTTGTGTTATCCCACTGGAAGTATCTATATCCTGCTCACTCAGGAATGGATGACTTGAGTCAATAACAGCAAAGTTTTGCCTAGTCTCTTCTCTCACAATGTGCCGAGTGTACTGTGGTCATGATGCAAGCTGAAGAGCAGAGGCAGAGATGGATCCACTACTTTCTGCGCCCGCCCTGCTGTTCTCAAACACAAGATCAGGGGCCTCATTTATAGAGAAGATGCACAAGAGATTTGACGGAAGACAAACCCTGTTGGTGTCAACATTTTTTTTTGACAAAGAGGAAAATCTCGTCTGCAGAGATGACTTGTATGTGCACCTCTCTGGTGTGTGAGAAAATAAAAAAAACACAAACTTTATTATGCAACAAAGACTTATTTGAGTAAGCAGCCTTACTTGATCTGTTTTGACCAGAAGTTACCGTTAGCTAATGTAAGCTTTTTAAAAAGTACTCTCTGCTCTACACTTGCAACAGCAACACTATGTTTCAAAATGTAAAAAAACACCAAAGCTTCAAGCTTTAGTAACAAAATTAAAGAAGTAGTAAACACTATAGAAAGCTCAACGTACCATCTTCTTGTAGTTGCCACTTTTGTTCACTAGTGGCCACTGTTAAGCAAAAGTTATATATCCTGACTACAACATGTGAATGCATCCAGACTCACTCATTCCCTTTATGCACACTAAGAAAGTTTATATATATATATATATATATAGGAAAAGAAAAGTGAGATTCAAATCAAATGCCCTTGTCAAAATGAGGCCCCTGTTCCTACCTTAGTCTCTAACAGGGTTTACCAGGTCAGGGTGGCCATGGATAGACTTTGACTGGCCTTGGATCAAGACCAACCAAAGGTGTCTGTCAGTCTTAACGCTTGATTTCAGTGAGAGGATGTTGGACAGAGAAGTTTGGACCGTTAGTTGTCAGTCTGTCATTAGAATTCTCACGTTTGCCTGCGATGCTTAGTCCCCTCAAGACAACGCTGTTCCCCGTGCCTGCCCTAACGCCCAGGCGGCAGATTGGAGAGTGCTTTCTAAGTTTATCTTTTAGATTGAATTTAGCCTTTCATCATTCTCACTATAAGCCTATATGAAGATAATAAGTATACATTTTGGCATGTAGATACAAAAAACGAAGAAAAAATGCTCTGTCTTTCATAACTACAGACCAAAAACATATAAGTAACTACTTTAAATATTTGTCAACGTTTATTAGTCTTTTACCTGAGCTTCCAAAGTCCTACTCCTGCATTTTTCATACATAGCTGGGCTTTTTTTCCTCCTCCATTAGCCAAGTAAAGGGTTCCCAGTTGATCACATTTGCACACTAAATAATTTACTGTATTAATGCATTAATTATCTGAAGATATTCAGGCCCAAAAGGTTCATTCAGTGAGGACAGCCTTGCCGATTACTCTGTTCTAGGATACCCGACTTTGGTGACATTGAGGCTGACCTTAGAGTCACCTCCCCCGCTGCCGCACTCTCCCTTGTCGTACCACCATTTGTTTTTCAATTTGTCCAAGAGGCCTTGCTCATTCAGTTTTAACACTGCCAGGTTAACAGCATTTCTTGAAACGATAAAACATAACTTGTAAGAAAATGAACAGGTCCGTGAGAAATCTAATATAGAATATTAGTAAAGAATAGTGATTAATATCAATGGTTCATAGGGGGAGCACGGGAGGGACAAATTGGTAAAGAATTTCACTGGTGTGGAAGGGTAAGAAGCATCTTTACAGCAAAGAAAATGTTATAAATATTAGAGAGGTGGCATGGAAGGTTACATTGCTTGTAACTGAAGTGTGCGGGATGGGGACATTCTGTCATTGCTGAACTAGAAATAAGAACATCCAGCATGCAGCTTAACATTCATCACAACTGACAGAGTAGCATTAGAACTAGCAAAAAGAGACAAATTTCAGTGTCGAGTTAGAAGCAATGCAAAAGAAGGCACCACGGAAACAAGGAGGGGGAAGAGATTGAAAGGAAAAGAGCAAAACAAACAAGGAGAGGGAGGGTGAGAGTGCACATCAACATTCAAATGATTTACTGAGAGTGATTTATACCAATAAAAACCTTAAGAGAAAGAAGAAAGTAACAGAGACACACACCAGATACATCGGACACAACAGAAAATGGCTGAACGTGTTGATTCAATTTAAATACTGTTCACTTGTGATACATTTGGAAAAAAAAGAATTAACGAAAATGAAAATTGCAAAAGGAGACATCAGGGTAGGTGGAATACTATAACAACATTGAGAATATTGTTATAATATCCCACCCACCTTAATGCAGAGCCTTTCGGTGTGGCCACACCATAACCCTTAGAGTCGAGGTTCCCGCCCACTTTCATGGTGTCACAGGGCTTCCGCTGCTCTATGTACTCGTTCATAGTGGATTCGAGAAGAAAGGCGAACTTTCCCTTCGACTTTCGTACCCGGGAAACCCCGTCAGGTGTTGTCTTGGCAAACACTGAGGGCTCAGCGGATTTCATGTATGACCACATTTTCTCATAAACTGCTATTTTGGAGCGCTGCAAAGAAAAGACAGAAGCAGATTAGTGATGCAAACATCAAATATCAAACATTCAATGTGAGCTGCTGTGGGTCTGAGGAAAAGGAAACGTTTGCCATTCTGGGAAATATGCTCAGTTGCTCACTTAGATAAGAAGATGGATATCACTCACATGTCAGTGTGGAGCTACAGGTAGCTGGATTATGTTAGGGTTAGGGACCGTTTGAAAATAAAGAACGGAAGGTGAAACAAATCTTAAATTTAATATTTTGCAGGCGTGTACAACAGTTATGTCTTTGGACTACCTCCTTGAGTTATGTATTACCTGTACTCTTAATCTCATGGAATAATTACAGATACAAAATACATGGCAGGGATGAAGTTAAAAGGGAAACTGTTCCCAGAAAAACATCTTCCT
This sequence comes from Labrus bergylta, assembly GCF_963930695.1. NCBI lineage: Eukaryota > Metazoa > Chordata > Actinopteri > Labriformes > Labridae > Labrus > Labrus bergylta. Next base: position 11,692,361 of record NC_089208.1, read on the forward strand.
CAGCTACCATTAAACATCTGCTTTCATACAGTCCCTTGCTGTAACGATTTTAAGCAGCAAATCTGGTTGAGTCCAAAGCTGAGAAACACCTTCACCTTTAAAGACATTGTTAGTAACACAAATATCTTATCTGTTGAATTTGCACACAAACAAATATAGTCCTCTTGCTAAAATAACATTATCTAGCTAGAGGCTCCACACTTAATCCACAGACAGAGTGGTGTCAATCTTCTCATTTTACCAAAAGCAAGAGAAAGAATTTGCGTATTTTACAAAATGGAAAACTCTTTCTTTAAAGCAACTCAATTATATGCACTTCCTGCTACGTCCTGCTCTGTGACTTCACATTGACGTCACAGCACGGGGCGTGGTCAGGGGAAAAATATGCTTCAACATTTTGACACACTTTTAGTCCAGTTGTAAAACAACTTGGACTAAACTTGGTGGATTGACCCTTTACATGTCCACAGTGAAGCAGAGGTAAGTGGGCTCAATGCCAGCAGCCTGAAGTCTGACAATCTGGCAGCTCAGCAGAAGCAAAATGCAGGTCATGTTTGGTATCAACATGAACAGTCAGAAGTGACCTCGTCTCTCTGTCAGATTGTGCTCCTACCAGCAGGTCGCAGCTGGAGTCACAAACGTTATGTTTCCATTTATATTTAAATCAAATCAGTCCTTTAAAAAAAACAAACACGTTATCACTCCTTTGACTTCTGTGCTTTGACTGTACTGGCCTGCTGTGCAGCTTGAAATAAAGTGTGTAGTGACTGAAGACACAAACACATATTTACAACAAAGCGCTCTCTGTAAAATTGAAAGACTGAGATGGAGCTAGAAGCACACATGAGTATGACACTCCAGGACCTGTGTGTCATATTAAGTGTCTTACATCAATTGAAACAGCTTTTATAGTAGCTACTTCTTTTACAACAGTGACCTTGTGTCAAGCAATCCTCTTTCTAATGTTATAAAGATGTAAGTATTAACAGGTTGTGTCAGGGCATAGTTGAGTCAGTAGTTCTTTATCATTTTGTACGTTTTGCACATCTTTAATACAAAGTTAATTGTGATATTTAGGTTTTGGTTATAGTAATTTCTCATGTAATAAAATCTATGTTACTTGTTTTGGCTCATTTTTCAACAAATTGGGACACAATTGGTCTAGCAGATTTATGTGTCAAACTATACAGAAAACACACATAATCAAAGTGTACACTGTTAAAGTTGAGAGATTCCTTAGTATCTTAATGTTATTTCTTTAATTTGACATTCTTAATTGGCATAAACAATCTATTCAAATTTGGAGAACTATGGCACTTATTCTTCTTTTTTTTTTAAAGTGTGTAGCGCTCCCTGTGTAATGGCACGTTTGACCTGCTTCTTCCCAGACTGACGGCTTCACCTCTGTGGCCCGGTCAGCTGCCAGCTGGAGCGGCTACAGACATGCAGAGCTCAGCCCTGCTCTGACACTCAGTACGCTGCTAAAAATGGCCAGAGAGAGGCTGATCGCCGGCCACTGGGGAGAGTGAGTACACAGCTGTCTACAAAAGAGGGGAGAGGCTGATGTAAACTGGGCTAATTTGACCTTCTGCTGGGAGGGAGATGAGCCTTAGGAAGGAAACTTTGGGTTGAAACTTTCCTCGTTTCTGCCTTCCTTTAATTTCATGTTTTTTTTTTTTGTCAGAGGTTCTCACAGGTTCATTACAGCTCAAACAGGACAAACATTTGACATCAACTTGAAAGCTAGCCATGTTGAAAGTTTTCTGGAGAAATCAGGTAATGTATTTGACTTTTATACGATTAAGTGAATTTGATTATTTATCGATTTTTCCCACACATTTCTAACATTAAGTCAGGTAACATTATCAAACGAATGTGAATTTTAAATTAATTCCTTTTTGTAAATGATGCCAGTTGGTATTGTTTTATATATAGCATGTTTAACGATTTGAGTCACTGTATTGAAGAAGGAGTTGGATTAATGTTATGCTTCATTACTGTATTTGTTGTAGAAGAAAAGGGCATGCATGACCAGTTTGATCCAGATTGTGTTCAGTGGTTGTGTGAGTCAGTCCCACATCACATCTGGTTGGAGAACATAAAGGCAAACATCAAAGTGAACTGACAAAGTATGTCAGATCTGCGGTGTGTACGTCAGTGTTGTATAAATAATTCAGCGGATATGTAATGGATTGTGGGCTCAGGCTGGTAAGTGAATCATTCTTGACATATGCACGATTTCAGTTCAGTTGAGTGTTCATGTAAACACTGTTAACATGACAATAACAGCTGATGACAGGCATGACCGTAGTGTGAAAGCAGCGATTCGATGTTGGGTAACAGAAAGACACATGCTTGTCTGGACTGGGCTTATCTCGAGCTAGCCCGTTCTGTCAAAGTCTTAATTCTTACTCCGGCAGCCGAGTTAGCAAAGAGAGAGCGACCAATAAATTACTTTGAATGAATGACTTGAGCAACAAACACCCATCTTTATCATCTGGTCAGTGAGTAATTTGGGTTTACTGCCCCTCATCTATCCTGGAAATAAACTGGTCTAGACTCAAATTCTTCAAGCTACCAGTTCATCTGTCAGCTTCAGACTAAAAGGCTGAGAGTGATTCACATCCCTCTGTGCACGTCTGTCATCCTGAAGCCAAGCTGACAGGCTCAACAAAGCATGTGCAAGCTTTCTGCCGCTGTTTTATTTTTATCTGCAAACAAATCTTAGTTACGTGCATCATGAAGTTTGTAATTAAAAGTCATTCATGGTATGTTAAAGATCAGGGGAAACCAATTAATAAGGGAGCTATATATTAGCACGGCTCGTTTGTTGCAGCTGTAATTAAAGTGAAAGTCATCCCTACACACTTTTTAATTAAAGCCAACAAATACAGCTTTTGTCTTCCTACTTCTTACATGTGCTCTGTTTTACAACTTTTGCATTCTGATCCTTTATCTCTGAATAAACACTATAAGTAATAATAGAGAGCAGTTATCTTTAGCGGGTTGTAGAAAGTAACTCAGGAGAAAGCAAAAAGTCATTTATTTTAAATACAAGCAGGTGAAGCGAGCTTAGGAAAAAATAATTCATATTGTGTTTAAAACATGAAAATAAAGACATTTATTTTGAAATTAAAACATTATTTTATTTGCTTTCTTCCAGAGTTTGTTTTAAAGATCAACACAATATCACAACTGTATCTCATATCTGTAAGCTAAGTTTGATGCCACAGCCAGTGGTTGTTAGCCTAGCTTAGCATAAAGGCTGGAAGTTGTTCCCTCCCTATATATCTTTCTGTCCCCCTCCCCGCTCAATATCTCCCTTCCTTATTCCATCCCTCTTGTCCGCCCTCTCAATCTCTTTAAAAGAATAATAAGTTAACTCTGATTATCTGTAAACATCTAGTGCTCATCTTTCAGTTTGATGACTAATGTTGTCATGTCTGAGTTCATCATGAAGGACCATGGCTCCAAAAGGGTTCCAGTTGATGTGTCAATAATGTCAGTGTGTGTCCACTGTTTTCTGTTTGTTCACTTGTTTGTACTTTGTAATCAAGAATAAACAAAGTTTGACCAAAAACATTTCTCTTTGTCATTGCAGAATCTGTCATAAAGTGGGACAGCAAGGCCACAGAGGGGAAGTTAGAAGCCAAAAGAGAGGTTTAATCGATGATAAATGTTTTCTATTGGTTGGTTTTTTTAATGGTGAATGGTACAGTGCAGATTTTGTTGTACATTTTTTTGTATTGACATTTTCCATTTTTTATCGTAACGTGACAGTTCAAATGCTCAGAGCACATTCAATGTTTTATTTATCTTAATTTGTGAATTGTCTCATTTTTAACAGTAACAATTTAACCATGAATACATGATTATATATTAACATATTTGATAGGACGTCATCATGGAGACGTCTTTCAACAACCTAACTTTTCCAAATTTCACTTTTTTCAACCATTTTCTGGTCTAAAATCTACCCATTACTAGAACTTGTTTTTTAATGGAGACATTTTTTTAATTCCACTTTTTTAAAAATCATCTTTTTTACATGTCAAGCAAAATAAACTGATAAGATCTATGATATAGTTCAGTAAGTTTTAGAAGTTCTTGTGGGCATAGTCGATAGCTATGCAAAAGGACTCACCAGCTGTTTGCCCTTCTCCTAAAGTCTATATAAACTAAACTAAACTAAGTTAAGCTTACTATCTCATTGTCCTCTCTGATCTTACTGTCAGAAAGTTAATGAGCATTTTTCCTTAACTCTATAGTTTCACATGGTCTGAATGAACATATTATAAACAGATGATCTAGCTGAGGATACAAATTATAAAGCTCAAATGTATATAATAAAGCACCAAGAAAGAAGACTCATATATCATTTGCATTGAGGGGGCTGTATGATCTGCATTAAAAAGATCACTTTACAGCTCTGATTAATCATTAGCTTTGAATCATCACATTTCAACAACCCCTGCTCTGAGCAGCTCCTCTGCACTGATATTTCGAGTTTGACGAAGAAAGGCAGAATATGTGTCACTCAGGATGAAGTGACTACAGGCCTGTCAATTATCTCCTCAGGAGCACCTTTGACTAATCACATCCTGCCAACAGTGAGGATTAGCACATCCACAGCTGCTTATGGAGCCGCTTTAATGTAATGATTCATCAGGAAGCCCCAAAAAAAAGTAATTTAATAAAGTGGGTGAAAAGACATGTCAAAGAAGTATTTTAAGTCTGCTTTGTTTACTTCAACCTCTGCTTACGTTCAACCGGAAGCTAACATCGTTATTTTTGACAAAGGCGGTGAAACTTAAACACAACACAGCTCCAACAAACTTTAATAATGAATATTCTGTCTGTCCCTGTAGTCATGACAACTACAGATATGTTATGACTTTTTTCAGACTCTATACTGATGTGGATACGTCAGTACATCAGTACCCATTAGCTGAGAGAAGGTTTCCCTCCAAAGCCAGTGTGGATAAATTAAGTCTACTCTTATTATCAGTGTTTAAACAGCTAATCCGACTGACCGTGTTTATGTGAAATGATTATTATCTTTATTGTTTGGCCTGGCTCTGTACACTAAAAGAGTCCTAGTCTCAAAACAGAATTATCGTTTAAGTGAAGAAGAAACAAGTCCAATTCAGGGGGGTAGTATCAGAGGCATTTTGGATTTTTTTTTGCATTTCCTGGCAGCTAGAAGCAACACTGCAACACTAGCAAAGGAGTAAAATACATAAGGAATATTAGACTAATGTTAAATGTTCATCTATCCCATGGATGTCTTTTTAATTAAAATCTGTGTTTGAAGCAAGTTTAAAATGATATATATACAATGAAGTCTACTGCACTCTCGTCCTTTTCAACACATTTTGCCCTCCATTGGATTATTCCTCTGGTGAAAATTAAGTCTTTCCTAAAGAGCCACATTTTTCAGAAGTAAGTTTTGAAAGCATTGCAGTGCAGGAGACAGTGAGTTACAGATGACCTCCTCCACACTAATCATGGTGATTGCTCCATTTCAATGCTTTTAGACCTCAGTGGCGCTTGACATAGCAGACCAGGCTGTTCTGCTTGAACGCCTCCATAAACGATTCAGGTCGCAGAAACATTACATGTCTCCACTCGGTCACATCCCGGCAAAATCGTTCCTCTCCCCTATTGACCACAGTCAGAAAATCTTTTATCCTATAGGCAAAAACATTAGCAAGATGTTTCTCTCTTGTTTTGTTTTCTCCCTTTCTTCCTGCGAGATATGCCAAGAAACAGTGAGGGTTAAACAGAGCAAATAACTGAAGCCAGCAGACAGAAACACGCTGTTCTCTCCTCACTGTATTGTGAAGACAAATCTGCTGTTAAATCTCACAAGAGTATGTAAAAATTGTATGATGGGATTTTGTAATTCCCTGTGGACTGAGGCGGATTCTGAACCAACACACTGTGCTCGGGGCTACAGTAAGTGAGTCCAGAGTTTGTATTTATTAAATGTCTCAGACTCACTCAGGGCAATCACACCAAGAGGCGGACTTGCACTAAAAATAGACACAGCTCAGAGCAGGATGCTGGATGTGAATGACATTTCCATTTTCCGAGAAATAGGACGTCGTCTTATGATTTCAGTTCTGCGACGGAAGCCCACAAATTGGAATTATAATGACATCTTGTAGCCCCACTTGAAAGTTGTTTTGTTTTACAGAAGTTATAGACACATAGACAAATAAGCCCGATAATCATACTGGACTGTCATTTCACATCATTCATTATAGAACTCAAAGACGTGGGCAGCAAAACAACATCGACCACATTTGATGCAGAATTTGAAAAATGTAAGTACACGCCTGAAAATGATTTATTTATTTAAAACCCTACAAACTTTTACTTTTTTCACCTTCTTTTACGATGGCTAACTCTAACTCACTCAAAACTGTTACTGTTTTAATGAGTAGTTGTCATAAAACATTTATACTCTGTGTGACCTTGATGAGAAAATATGCAGCATTGCTTTGGCAGCACTTTAGTTTTACAAAGATAAAAAAAACAATCTGCATATTAGCGGAGGCACAGAGAGGCTAATCAGAGTTTAGTCATGGCTACTGGTTTTTGGATGACGGAAGAAAATAATTGTTGAGGTTCAAAAGCTGAATAATTATTTCTGTTGACAGAAAGTGTTAAAATTTTTTGGTTTGATGGTAAGAGTGGAAGTTAATCTTTTGGATAAAATGGATAAGAGCTGATAACAGACTTCATAATGTTTAAAAGGTTAGTTTAGTTTTGTGGGAGTTGAAAAAGAGGTTATAATCTGCTCTGAAACGCTTGTCTCAGATATCCATCACAAACATCTTTTAAATCATTTTACCAACAAATGCATTCCATCGTCTTTTAGCTGTTAAGTCCTTAAGTGATATTTAATTTATTTTAATAAAACACTTCACATCTCTGTTTAATGAAACACTGAATTAATCCAGTGATTTTGAAGTATTAGCCATTTGGAAGTGCTGTATCAGGTAGAAATACTATCTAGACCTTCTTTTTCATTGATTATTCGTTTGATTCATTACCTGGCAGGTAATAAATCAAAAGCCCAGAGGAAAGCTCCAGAGACTCTTCATCTCTGTACCTCAGCCAACATGAACTTGTATTGGAGGGAACCTCGTTATGCAGCGGCAGCATGGGCGACAGCCAGCTGAGACACTCACCCTAAAGAACTCCTTGGTGGAGCCTGAGTCTAACGTCCCATAGGCGATCTCTGTCTGCTTGGCCAGGTCCTCAGCACTCTCGATGGGAGACACCATCCTCTCCACAGTGAGGAAGGCAGCCAGGTTAGCCGTGTAGGAGGAGATGATGATGAGGGTGAAGAACCACCACACTCCTCCGACAATCCGGCCCGACAGAGACCTGAGAGCAGGAAGAGAGCAGACAGGGAGACATGAGGGCAGCGTGCTCTTGTCTACATAAGGGAAAGGGAAGAGTGATGGATTTCTATTGTGTCTTTGGTGTTTGGTTCCTAATTTTTTACACTTTCAACTTCTGGAAAAATTGCCTACCAATTAAGGGAAGAGGACTGCGATATCATCTGCATTCCCCTTGTTTTAAAAGCTATCACGTAAATCCTCTTTAATTAACTCACTACAGCTGCCATTACAACTGATGAAACATTATAATAAGCCTCATTAAATTAATATAAATGCATTAATTTTGGAGCTAAATCGAGTGAGAGACATTCAACGTGGCGAAAAAAATCTGAGCCCAACAGGAGCCTAAATCCATTAGATCCATCAACCAGCAGATCCAAACAACTTGGGCTTAAAACTAAGCCTGAATGATCCTTTATTGAGTGAACATTTTGTCTTCTGGTCTGTGGTTACCGATCAGCAGTAAACATCTGACTTTTAGACAGTATGCATATTTACTTGTTAGTTCAAAGCTGCAGCCTGTGTTTGTTTCAGGTATTTGAAAGAATCTGAATGCCTCTTTCTGTTGGAAAATGTAACACTCCAACACAAACTTGGATCAGAGAGGACAGAAACTGAAGTTTACTTTTGTCTGAAGTAAAAGCACCATGACAACCTCTCTCCTCCTGAAGTCTGGGAGTGATGAACCATACCAGTCTGCCACACAGATAGTTCCATCCTGCTCACTGGTCCTTAAACCATTCTCTACAGTTTCCACATCAGTGTTAAGGCTGTGAATTTAAATCTGTGTCTCAGAGGGCAGTCCTGGGGTCATATGGGCTATATCTAAATACGAGTTTTCTCTCTGGTACGATCCCAAACTTGTCGATCCCAAACATATTTCACTTGACTGTGCTGCTCAGACAAAGTCATACATCCCATTTCAAACAAGGATCCATTTTCACCACATCACTGCACAGCAGATGCTCATAATATATTGTTTTGTGGCATATTTACGTATTTATGCTTTCCCTGTAGCACTTTCATGCCGTCTATATTTTGTGTGTCCTTCAGAAATTCCATTAAAATGTGCACTCACTCATCAAAGTTTCAGACAGGCTGTAATTCGTGGCAGTCTTATCTATAAATGACTTTTATTTGGGGAAAATATTAACAATAACATCAAGTTGAGGTCAGTGAGTTGGTCTTAATTTATCTGGGCCAAAGGCAAAGTTGGAGCCAAAAAAAGAGACACCACAGATTACTGTAGGTATGATAAATGTGAAGACAGCAGCAAATGCACTCATCCTCTCATGGTGACTGCATTGATCTGGAAACTGCTGTAGGGAAATGTTGAACTGTTCAGCAAAATGATAGAATCAGCAGTTTCTATTCAAAAACTGCTGCTACTTAGATCAGTAATAAGATCCCTCATTTGCTACTTAATTGATTTTTGTCACTGATATATTATACTGCAGAAGCTTCTCTCTCTGAACATCTCCAAAAAAACACTAAAGTCAGGCTCAACTTCAGACTTGCCTGCCTGCCTGACTTTATGTTTTGCAAGCATCATCAAAACTGTCACATGCAGATATCATGTCTCTCAGTTTATTTATAAGAAAACTAACCACGCTGACATCCTAATGTTCTGCTAGTTATCTGTAATAAATGTGAAACCCTTTTACATGGTCTGGTAATTCACTGTTTGTTATTCAGAAACGAGTGTGTTGTCAACAAAAGACAAACATAAGTAAAAGGAGTATTTGAGAAGAAAGGACACTCCTTCTTCACACTTTTCTCTGATTTCTGTGATTTTGTCACAGCTTTTACAAACCAATGTTTTTACAATGTTCCAAAGTCCATGGATGAAAGGATGAATGAGGCAAGAATCCTTGAAGAAGTCTGCAGTCACAACATTGATGAGAAAAGAGATGGATGGATGGATGGAAGAGATGAGGGAATGACTGAGTGGCCATTGTGATGGGAATACACAAGACGCCGTAATGGTGCTGCACAAAATGCATTATATGCACCAAGTTGATGACCGTAAAATGGGACATGCAGCAAAAACACGGTAGCCCTCCAAGAGTCATGAGAAATGGAAGCAGCTGCTCTGAGTGAAATGTAATGACCCCTGTGCATTTTACAGCCCTCAGCATGGTGAATATAAGTTATTTTGTGGATGCAAAGCATCTCTGCCGGCATGCAGCTTAAAAACAAATAGATGCACGGTGAGAAAGACATGGGAGGATGGTGCAGTGAAGTGAAGCATGAGGTCAGATGGACAGCAGCAAAGCTCAAAATAACCTATATGCACCATGGCAGGATGGAAATGAAGCTACGCATGGGACCATAAAATGCAGAGAGATGACGAGGACAACTGAGAGGTGATGGAGAGTGAACACAACAACAAACCTTGGTGAGATATCGCATCCTTGCTGCATGAAGGCACCCAGGGAGAACCACAGGCTATTAAAAATCCCAAAGTCATTCGGAGGGTCTGGGGGGCTCTGAGGGTCTTTGACCTCATCATTCTCGTCCAGATGCCACTCATATGGGCTGAAGCGGCTCACCAGGAAGAGCACCACACTCACGCCAATATAGGCAAAAACTATACACATCCAGATCTCATAGGCCAAAGGGTCCAGGAAGGAAAACACCCCTGGCTTGGACTTTTGAGGCTTCTTTATCATAATGGAGATTCCTAAGCTCATAAAAGGCTTGGAGAAGTCTATCACCTCTTCCCGAACCAACGTTATCGTTAGCGGTGCCACGGCTATGTCAGCTCTCTGTGAAAATGGAAACAGGCACAAAGGTATTTAGTCTTACAGAACACACCAAATAAAACCTAAACAAGGATTTAGTAAAGGTACTGATCAATAAAGGCATCATGATATGACTTGGTAATGCTGCCAGTCTGAGGAGTTTAATGATAATGGATGATTCCTGTTAGACACCGCTTAGCTAACGCTTTAGAATCTACCAAGTAACTAGCGCTCAAGTTTTTTAAAGCTGTATCCTTTATTCTATTTATGAAACAAGTAAGAAGTTATAAGTGTCTCTAGAGAAAGAGGACTCAGGTGGGGTCTGCAAGCTGAGCTGCTGTGTAAAAGTAGTAGTCTTGTTTATTTTTTTCTTTTCCCAGATGTCTTCACTTCTCTAAAGCAAACAGATCTGTTTGAGCAAACTGTTTTATCTTGTTTTAGGTTCATAAGCCAAGTCTTTTACGATTATCTTCTGCAGATATAGGATGTCTGGTAAGGGGGCTGCTAGCAGAGCTGCCACTAAAAACCAACCGAGTGAAATTATGTTACCTTGATTTGTCAATAATAACCTCATCTTTGAAGGATAAAAGCCGTTTAAACAATGCTTCTAGTGGAGAGTGGGTGTGTACTTGGGTATGTATTCTCAAGCAAAAATGTAAACTGTTGACTCGCTGTTGTGGCTATGTCTGCTGCTTGACAGGCTGATTGATCCATCCAAATTAAGTCTAAGGTATAAATGTATAAGGTACATTTTATCGCAATCCCCTGTTAAGATGGTTTCATCACCCATCTGTAATTATAGGAAATGTTTTACAAACATAGAGTCAAAGAATAACCATGACTATATATTTAAGTCACACTGCCTTATAATCCCGTATATACATAGAAAGCATTCAGCTTTAAAAGTGAATTCATGGAGTAAACAGATTGGAGACGGTGAAAAACAGCAGCTTGGAATATACTGAATAGCAGACCTGCGAGAGGGAATCTGCCATATGAAAATGAGTCACTCAGCATTTGTGTAAGCTTAAGTCTTTGTCTCCATCCAAATCTCCTCCCTGAATCAAGCAAGGGGTTGAAAAGAAAGAGATGGAGGAGCTTAAGTAAGCAGTCCATGAAATGTGAATCAGCCTGTTAAATTCCCTTCCATCAGATCCTCTGCAACGCCTGACAGGCTCATCAATTATCAGCTCACTGTGGTGACAATCATTGGAGGGGTGGTTGTGACTAAACATAAACACCTCTTCCTGTCCGAGCTATTCGTATCGGGTAGGCAGTCATAAAATAGTCATAACCGTAGGAACTACAGGTGATTCATTAGAGACCCTGCACTGAAACACTGTCTGCACGCAGATTTTTATTCGATTCTTGTCTGTCATTTGACATTTATTTGTTCATCCATTTAGCATCTGAGGTCTCATCAAAAATGCAATCTTCTTGTTAAAGCTCAAGTTCAAATGCAATCAAACCCTGAGCTGCATGATAAACACCAGTCCAAATTATCAAAGCCTTGACAAAGAGATGTACACAACTTCTTTGACTGAAAGCACAAAGTACAAGTTACATTCATGTTTTAGATGTTTTCTGTTGTTGTTTTGCATAACCATCACAGAATAATAGCATTTTTGGTAGACAGGGAATGAAGAAACTCTCTTGGCTGGTTTGATACTTTACTGCATTCTATACCTGGTTGTTTTGATAAGAAAGAGCCTGAGTAAGTTTAATAAAAATTCAAATTTCTGTGTGATGATGGTGATAATTCAAGACATTTATAATACTTCCATTAACATGAATAAATAGGAGGGTTTAAATGTTGCAAAGATAAGAGATATACACAGTTATCCCCTCCCCCTTATAAGCTACAAATGAAGACTGACACTTACCCCATAGACCAGTTCACCCACCATCCCGTTCCACGTCTTGGTCTCGGGGTCCCTGGCTCCGTACTTCCCATCGGGAACAACAGACAGCTTATATTTTATGCCCACATGTTTTGCTATTTCAGAAGCTAAATCGACACAGTAGCCCTCATATCTGTCATTCCCGTCCGCCGTCATATAGTTTTTCTTGTACATCACATACGGAGCTTCCTGTTAATTAGACAGAGTTTTAAGTTCATTGCAGAAAAAAAACCACACACATGTAGACAGGACAGGCATCGAGGGTCAAACGAGGCCTTCATTTGGTACTGTTTCATGCACACATGCTGGGGTGACAAACACACACAGATGTGGGGAACATTGTAAGACAGACTGACAAAGCAGAGGCTAAAGGATCTACGCAGCTTCATTTACAGGCATGTTATCAGGGGACTAAAGAAGCAGGCCGCTGCAGCAGTAAAGAGGGCAAAAGGGCCAGCTCAGGAGAAAAGCATCTAACACATTTAAAAAAGAGGAGGTAAAGCGGGATGCCAGGACTCCCTCATGCTTACAGCGTCCACCACCTTAATCAGTGGAAATGGGCGATAAGCGAGGATGCATGTGCTTCAGGCCAACGTGGCACAGAGAGCAAGGAGAAGTTGAATGGAGCACTTTTCCAGTTCATCAAGTAAACGTCAGTGAGCACAGAGATCATCTAATTCGTTCATCAAACTAATACTAAGCACATAGAATGTTAGCCACTTCAGAAGAGTAGTTGTATGACCAAGTTAGAAGTCATACTTATTAAATATTCTTTACTGAATTCTTTACTATCATGACAATAAAATAATCTGCTTTTTCTTTTGTTTTATTGTTTAACCTTTCCTCTTGACCTTTTTGCCTCGGATTTAAATAAAATATCATGTAATTCCTCCAAGATTTTATGCACATCTGTTGCCAAACCTCCTCTAGATGACCTGATGTGACCTTGAGGAGATTCTGCATGGGGATTTACGCTCTTACATGTCGTCAACGTAAAAATTCAAAGGTTGTTTTAGCCGATGACAAAGTCATCAACAGAGGAGACTCTTGTGATGCTTTAAGCAGTTTAACATTTACAGTTTGATCTAATCCTTCTTTAACTTCTCTTACGTTCTTCAGTCATGTGTTATGTAATAAAAGAAAAAGAAATGAAAGAATCACAGCCCTGTAATAACAGGAGGAACTTTCATTGGATATGAATATTTGCTTTAAAGTTATGAAATGCAAGAAAAGCAACGTGAAGTTAATGACATGACCGAGATGTGTCTGAAATAAAAGTCGTCTTTATTCAAACCAAAGGCATGCCTGGCAGTGAGAAAATAATGCAGTGACACTACTCTTCTGTTTGTTTCCTTCCTGCCTGCTCATGAGGATAAATGAGTATCTAGACATTGAAATGAAAATGTATGACTGTCACATTCTGAATTTGCCTACGATGAAAACATAATAGGCAGAGTCAGAAGGAACGAGAGGCCATGGCTTTAAATGTAAGATAAGGCGTACCTTATCTTACATTTAAAATGGCTGATGGTGACTAACCTCTAACTATCACTGCGTCTAGCCCTGAGCCTGACCTACTGGAAGCACTGGTTTTAGCAGTTACATTATTTCAGTGCCAAAGTTGAAACAAATGTAGACTAAGGGTTAAACAGCCAAAGGTTTGCAGCCTTTGGTTGTTTACGACCTCCTCATGCTGCAGATCATTTCATGTCTCTAGCTTCACTGACAGTTTACCTAATGAGAGGGAAACGTGTTTACTTACGTATGCACTGAATGTGAAAACACTGATGGTGCCTATCGCTAACGTTATCGTTACCAATGCCGTTATTGTGATGTCACTACTACAACAGCCCACCGTATAATAAAAAAACTAAAATGCTTTGACACCCACACGGATACAGTTGAAACACTCTTTGTGAATCGACTGTTTCAACATGTAGTGAGTGGATGGAAAGCAACTCAAAACAAAATAATTCTACCCTCCCAGGACAGATTGCAACAATGGACACCTTGACCTTGAGTGGCAGAAATTCTTGAGGTGAAACACTTAAAACCTGCTTGAGAGTGTACCATAATAGTAGTGACCACAATTGTTCGGTTTTCCACAGAAGAGGACTCGTTGGTGACCTGCTGATCCATAATATATACAAATTTTTCGTACTCATTCCAGTAGCCGATCTGAAAACGACACAAAGGTTCACAGTTATTACAAGAAGGAGCAGAAAGACTTCTTTTTTTTTTTAATAGAAGAGCCTCCAGGTCCGTGCGAGTTGGTCAGCTCCATCTGTACAGCAGGAGACAGAGCTGGTTTCGCCTGATGTGGAGCTAAAACAAAGCTTGTAGTGGTGCTTCTTACTTCAGCTGGACTACACTTCAGCAGAGTAGGCGTGAGCTATTCCTGGCTCTGCAAATGTTTCCTTACATAACAAGAAAGCAGCACCAACAGGGCACTCAAAGACAGTTAAAATTGATACCAACAAGACAAGTAATAGTCTGAATGTGCCTTACTGTTGTACTGTTCTATTAATACAAACGTAGCAAAGACTGTCTGACGTTACACAAAAACACACACTGGACTTAGTCGACTCAAACAAACACGATTCCAGAGATAATTACGTTTTACTCTGATTTATTTGGCCGAGAAGATGCTTCTCACTCTGTTGTCATAGTGATTGTATAACTCTGTGTTTGCATGTGTGGGGCTGCTGTCATGTATGTTGGCCTGTGAGCAGATCTATGTGGACAGTATGGGGCCACTTCCTTTGGGTGCCATCTCTTGTGGAGACCTTGTCACAGTTCAGGGTCATGGAGCTAGACAAGTCTAAAAAAATTGTGGCTGAAAATGTGTGTCAGAGTGTGCGTTGTGCGTGTTGTGTGCCATATCATACAAACCACACAACCGAGGAGGAATAAGGGATCATTGTTGTTGCAGCAGCGAGACCTCCATTATCTGGAGATACGTCAATGTAAAAGTCCAACTGAAAATCGGAAAAGTTATTTCCCTTTCCTTCAACAAGATAATTGTCAAACGTATTTTAAAATTCAAAACTCATGGGCTTTTATTTGTGGGGGAAAAAAAAAAGAAAACCTGAAATAAGATGTGTCCAGGCCTCTGAGGAGGTCGGTCGATGTCCGTGTTTGTGAGCAGACTTGCTCCAGTAAACAGGCTAATAAGTAGATGGACTGTTATGTTAGTGTTATTAAGGAAGCTGACTCTTCCAGCATCGAAACTAACAAACACTGACAAGTGCTACAGCTGTCAGGATAACTAGCTAAACACTGTTCTGTGCCAGTGCACGTCTCCCCCTGTTGACGTCTGTGAGCTCGTTCTTTTAACAAGCCAAGTAGCAATTTGAGACGTGTGGACATGCTTGTAGAAAGAAAAAAATTGACAAACTGTAGCTTGAAAATGTTTGCTACAGTCTGCAACAGTTCTTTGCACTTTCTGCTTGTGTGTGAGGCTGATGAGTTACCAAAGATAGTGTAAAATAAAGATTTTTAAGGGTTACATGACTAAACACAAATTATCTCCATTTTGGAATATTATTGCCTTAAAAGAAGAAAACAACGATAAACATAAAGTGCCAATCACTATGTTGAAGCTTGAGGTAAAGATGTTATTACACCTCATGTTACTCTTAAATGCTACAAATTCAATAATGTTGTTTGAACAAAAGATAGAAAACCTGCCTCATAGGTTCAATTAGAGAGTTTTACTCTAATAGAGGACCCTGATGAGCTACTTGAGAAAAATGTTAACTTCATTTTTTTAAAGTCACACTAAAATAAACAATACATGCCCACAAATGATCAGTTATATTTAATATGGTACGAACAAGTTTAAATAGAATCAATCCTGCTAGACTTTATAATCCTGTCATTTGATTGATGGTTCTGTGCTTCAATCAGGCATACACATGGACAAATAACACACCTGATTGGTTTGCAGTCAAAGGTTTTACCATCAATGTTTAAAGTTATAAATAAATAACAGCTCTTCTGTGGACTACATGTCTTATTATTTTTGTCTAGAATCGGTTTCTGAGTAATTATGCAGCAGTAAATAGGCCCTTGAGTAGAAGCCTTTTTTGAATCTCTAGCTTGTAGTTTAAATAGCTTTTTATGATGTTGCAGAAGCTCAGCTTTTCAAAATCGTATTTACCAGCCCACAAAAGTTTGTACATTTATTTTCCATCTGAAGGGCTCTGCTAACTCTCATGGACACTTTCCACAGTTTAAATCCAAGATTGTATAAGAGCTCACATGATTTGGGCTGACTTTGCAAGACTTTTCTCCTGCCAGCGTCAGTCTAAATCAGACTCAAACCTTCCTACTGCTGGACTGCTAACATAAAGAGAGATTCAAATCCATTTCACAGAGCTGCTTTGAACTTGTCTGAATCCATATTAATGCTTCAAAACATTCAGTGTATATACATCATATGCTAATCCTGCTTAGAGTATTTCATCACACATTAATTCAATTATGATAGATGTTTGTGGGGTTCACTTACCTTCCTGGAGCCTCCAGACTTCATCTCGTACACATCAATAGTGTAATTAGATCTTCGACCAAAGGTGTCAAACTGGATGTTTCCTGTCATACCTTGTACTGCGACCTGTCAGGAACCAAGAGAAGCAAGATAACACCAATTTCTAACACAAAAGAAGCTAGCAAACTTTAAATAAAAACATGCAACAAATGATCTTCATCTAATCTCTCCAACACCATCTGGTTTTCTTAATGTGTGTCTGTTAAATATTTCCAATAGCATTATGTCTGTAAGCTTCCAGACTCTTTAGGACCAATCATATCAACGTGAAGCTTAAAAGTTCTTTAAAAAAAAAGTGAAAGTGAAATATTTCAAGTTTGTTCCTGGTTAGGAGTTCAGGAATGCCAATATGGTTTATTTCAACTCACTTTAGAGTAAGAAATTGGTTTACATTTAAAAGATTATAAACTTGCCTTATATTAAATGAATTATGCAGCTGGATTATTCTCAAAGTTTCTAAATGAGCAATATATGACAATTTGAAATTTGCTGATTTTTAAGATAAAAATGAATATCAAAGATGAAGGACGTTTTCATAAGTGCAGCTAGATAAACATAGGATTGTCAAAAAACATACAACACAATACATAAGAAAAAAAGCAGAGCTTCTTAAAGAGTCCCACGCACTTTTTTTCCTACCATTTTGAGGGCTCTCTCGATATCGATGCCTTGGCTCCAGGGCACTGCGGGATTGGCGAGGCAGTCGCCCGCGCTCCCCCTGCGAGAGACGTCCACCCGCTGTCGCCGTAGATACCGGAAGGCCTCCGCGATCACAAGGATGGCATCATGGGTCAGTGCTGATGTGTACTGAGAAAAAAGGGCGACAAGAAACCTCCAGTGACGCACCACTAACATCACACAGGCCTATAATGCACTGCTGTCAGAGCAAGGTT
Source organism: Labrus bergylta (assembly GCF_963930695.1). NCBI lineage: Eukaryota > Metazoa > Chordata > Actinopteri > Labriformes > Labridae > Labrus > Labrus bergylta. The sequence continues at coordinate 11,709,866 of NC_089208.1, forward strand.
ATCATCTCTGCAGCAGTACACACAAAGGACAATGCTAATGATGTTTTAAGTAAGACAATATGAGCAAGGATACTGTGTCTGCGGCAGTTTATATAGAGAGCAGTGAGGCTCAAAGTAAGAAAAAAAAGCCTCACACTTTGATTGACACAAACATTGCTAATCAAGCAAGCTGAATCTATTCAAGGACAAGATGGAGAAAAGTTATTTGAGCTGTGAAAATATGCAGACTGACATTTTCCCAGTGTTACTACCTTAACACTTATAAGGTAAATTATCTTGTAAATGTTTAATGCAGCTTCACCAGCTTTTCCTCTCTGACCTTCAGTGGGGTGTTTTTGGCTTCTGGAAATTCTCTTTCATCCAGGCGCTCCCAGCGCTGGAGGAACTGTTGAACAATGGGACTGTCGGGGTTGATGATCTGGAAGCCAGTGATGTTGGCTCCACCAGAAAACACCCGGTCCAGGCTCATGTTGGAAAAACCCTTGGAGTGGAAGGAGCACACAAATGGAGCAAGTGATCATAAGCACTTAAAATGTTTTTTTTCTGAATCACTACAATAATTTCTAACTCCATCACTGCATATTGAGAAGTTTGACGGGTCTACTGATGTGTTGCATTTCTCTGCTCTGCATTGCATCACGGTGAGCAGGAGAGTTTGGGGTGTTGTGCAGGATCGTTTCATGCTGCTAGCTCTCACCAGGTTGGCGAGGATGTAGTGGTACCCTCTGGTGTTCTTTCCCGAGGTCACCACCTACAAGACGCAGGAGGAGACGTGCTGTGAGTCACACTCTCCGCTCATAACACAGAGAACATTCAGAGATGACAAAGACCTTCAATTTCATCACACAGAGTGGCTGGTAAAGGAAGAAAGGAGGGACGTTTTAAAGCGACATTTGCAAGGGCAAGAGGGGACGTTTGAGCACATTTGTACTTTTTTTTGTGTTTGTATGAGAGAGAGAGAGAGAGACAGAGAGAGAGAGAGAGAGAGAGAGAGAGAGAGAGAGATTGTGATGACAGGGCTTGTTCCTTTCCATTTACTTCAACATGTTAAATAAGGTCATGGCTCCAGAAAACCTCCTTTTCTCTCTCCCTCTCTCTCTCTCTCTCTCTTTCTCTTTACTGTCTGCCTCTTGCTCAGCCCGTCTAAGCTGCACACACTCGTCTTAATTAAACCCAAAAGTTGTTCAGCACCTGTCTGAGCAGGCATATACTGTACTCGCTGATTTCTTTAAACTTCTCTCTCACCAGCCAAGCCTCCTCTCCCTTCATTTTTTTTCACATCCTCTCTTTCACTCTCTCTCTCTCTTTGCATATCTCACTCGGCTCTGAATCTCCACCACAGAGTATGAAGCTTCAAAAAGATACTGAGGGGGTGGATGGTTTTTTTTTTTTCCTTTTTTTCCTTTTTTTCCCTGTCTTTTCACTTTCTGCACTCCTACACAGCGTTGATAAGTATACTCAGGCAACAAAATCATCTAAATGTTAAATGTCCAGAGTGAAAGTGATATCATGTTGGAGTGACTCTGTGGAGGATGTGGCTGCAGATGAATAATTTACACCTTAAAAAAGGATATGCATCCCTGTGTTTTATTTCAAGCATTGCATGTTCTTAATTCCCTTTTATTTTATTTTATTAAAACATGTCCATGCTTGTATCCACACCTGTGCACTTGTATACCCTCTGCATACATCCTACTAATTGAGATTGAACGTCCTTGATGCTCCAAGGTTGACCCTCCGACCGGCTTATACACTCTGACAAATTCCAGAAATAAACCCAATTACCTTCCCTGGAAATGCAAAAGATATGTCATTGTGTGTGACATTTTGCACCATTCATCCCAGACTACTTATGCCCTTCATCCTGCATTTTTTTCTGATATGGAAAAAATAAATAGAAGATAAAAATCCTGGAAGCGTTAATGGTTATGGTCTTCCTGAATATCTTTGAAAAGCTTTTCGGTTGCTTTTTCGTCCATGTGAGAGGGAGCTGCAGTGACACAAGTGTAAGAACCGAGCAAGAACTTAATGAAGCTGCAGCACCTGGTGTGATCGGCTGCATTTCCAGTTTGTCACCAACACACTCAAACAGGAAGCACAAAACTTCACTCTTTTATATCAGCATCAAAATGTGACATATTAACTGCTGTTTGTCGCTAAAGCCTCATTTAGCTGTTAGAAAATAATCAACTGCAAACATTTCTACTGTAGCTCTGACGCACACAAAAACAAATGATGATGCAGTGTTTCTATTGCATTTGGCTGTCTACAGGAGAGGAAAAGTTGTATTAAATTACTCCGAAGAAACTTCATAACACAAAGAATGTTTCTTGTTTCAGTAAAACTACTGCTCTGTGATTTAAAATGTAAGTTTCTGCAGCCATGATTAAAATGTTCCAAACATTTTATCCCTGAAATGTGAGACTTTATATGAAGCTGCGATGTAAAGCAAATGCTGTTAAGTATCCAAATGCCTCAAAGCCATTCTCTGTTTATTTACTTTCAAGCACATTTCACAGAGAGATTTACCACTCAGCTTTTGTGTCAGATATTTCCTTTCAAGACAACCTGAAAGTGTTTTGACTTGCATGAAAAGAAAGAAAATCCCCTGGCAGAGGCATCGGTTCATCGAGTTGGCAGTGAGCACAGAGGCTGACAACTCTTCTAAAGTTGAGAAATCCGACCGGTTATTCAGCACAGGGATGAATTTGAGAGGTGGCTCCTGTTTGAGTTTGTCTTCCTTTACACTATCATTCAATAAGCAAATGAAAAACTAAAAACTCTGATTGGTATTCATTGTAATGTTGTGCGGTACATAAAGTATATAAATGAACCAGGGTGAAAACAAATCTGTTTAGACTTGATATGTTGTTCACTCTAAATATTATTATTTAAACTTAAAAATGCTTCCATTGCCAGGATCATAAATATCTAAGTAGATTATTGATAAAGATCAGAACAATTTCAGTTTATGTTGTACCTATTAGTAACATTTTGCTTGAGATATGCAGTATGTTTGCATTATTATTTCAATTTTCTTATTTGATCAATACAATTTCAATATCCGTTTTTAATCACATTGTATTGTGATTTTGTTGTGCCCATGGACACTGACCTTCAAATGCTGCTGCTTGTTCTGTGGCCCTGACCTTCAAAATATGACAATCACAGTCACATAGAAACAACACATCATCAGAAACACAACAGAACGGAATGGAACACATCGAAATTGAACACAACGGAACGGAACACAATGTAACAGAATACAAAGGAACAGAACACAATGTAACAGAACACAATGTAACAGAACACAATGTAACGGAACACAATTTAACAGAACACAAAGGAACGGAACACAATTTAACAGAACACAAAGGAACGGAACACAATGTAACAGAACACAATGTAACAGAACACAATGTAACGGAACACAATGTAACAGAACACAATGTAACGGAACACAATTTAACAGAACACAAAGGAACGGAACACAATGTAACAGAATTGTGTTACAATGTAACGGAACACAATGTAACAGAACACAATGTAACAGAACACAAAAGAACGGAACACAATGTAACAGAACACAAAGTAACAGAACACAATGTAACAGAACACAATGTAACAGAACACAAAGGAATGGAACACAATGTAACAGAACACAATGTAACAGAACACAATGTAACAGAACACAAAGGAACGGAACACAAAGTAACAGAACACAAAGGAACGGAACACAAAGTAACAGAACACAATGTAACAGAACACAAAGGAACGGAACACAATGTAACAGAACACAAAGGAACGGAACACAAAGTAACAGAACACAATGTAACAGAACACAAAGGAACGGAACACAAAGTAACAGAACACAAAGGAACGGAACACAAAGTAACAGAACACAATGTAACAGAACACAAAGGAACGGAACACAATGTAACAGAACACAATGTAACAGAACACAAAGGAACGGAACACAAAGTAACAGAACACAATGTAACAGAACACAAAGTAACAGAACACAATGTAACAGAACACAAAGGAACCCCTGGGTTTTGACCAGACACTTTCAGCTGTATTCGACTGATGGATACATGTTGAGGTGTTTTAGTGTCTCGTCTTTCTCAACAAGATGTAAATTAATAATGTGAGCAAAATGGTTCAGTAATTCTCTCTGGTTTTTCACTTTTGTATGAGCCGCTTTGTTTATAAAGACCTTTTTATCTTTCCACATTTTCATATTCCCTAGCTCTACACTGTCTGCACATATTCTTTTACAATATAATTTCTTTGGTTTGCGGTGGGATTTGCTTCTTCCATCTTTTAGCAGTACTGGTCTGAAAAAAGTATCTGGGCATAACAAATATTTTTAGGATCCTGATGCTCCAGTTTCATGCTCCCCTGGGATAATCGCTTTTTGTGAGCATGTGAAACCATCAGGAACCAGGAAGAGGTCAGGCACTACCGTCACAGAGAGAAAAACACTTTACAGTTGTCGGATACTCGTCTCTGTCAGAATCCATTTGAAAAAAAAAAGAACAGCTTTAGGGGAAAGAGAACCTGCAGCCTGTTTGGTTTGAAGAACTTGTATAATAAAACGGATGATGCTTAATTTCTAATGCTTACTGGATTAAGGGGAATGGTGCGTTCCATTTGATCTCAGAAGTCATAAAATTCAGAGATGCCAGTCGGAGACGTCATCCGGAATGCCCCCTGAAGGATGACCTCTATTATCTGCACATCATAATGTTTATTAGCAACTTAGTCTTGTTTTTGCGTAATTAAATGAATCACACAGATAGAAAAATCCATGTTCTATCTGTAAACATGTTGTCATTTTGCTTTTATGTAGTGTGTTATTATCGCCTGGTATTAGCTAACTAACACAACAAAAGTACTCGTCCATGTTGCTTTTAGGACTTGTTACTTGTAACTGGAACGCAGTCAATTCGGGTGTGATGTCATTCCCAACTACGACATCCAACTTCCAAGGTAAATGGAAAGCACCAAAAATCAAAGTGCCATGACCTTGCATGACCATTCAACTGTCACCTTTAGTTCATCTTCTTATCTTAGTTAACACTTTGATAAAGTAATATGTTCAAGAAAGCCTCTGAATGATCAACACAATATTGGTGCTCTTCAACATTGACATTTTTTTTCTTATCTAAGCACAGAACGGTTTTATGCTGACCACTATTTTGGAAATCTATGAATTTGAATTGAATGAATGGTGTGGGTGTCTGTCTCAAAAATCCTATATTGGTCTGGCTCTGAAGAAAACAATTTAAGTCTGTTTACAACAAAAGACCTTAGAATACCTTTAAATGACTTTATTCTAAGCTAAGCTAGCTACATTTTCTAGCTTTGGCTTAATATTTAAAATAAGATTTGAATGGTATCGATTCACAACTTATTCTCTTGGAAATGTTCAAACTCAAGTCTCAGATACCACACTAACCTTTTCTAGAAAGGTTGAAAACAATAATGAGATTCTGGTGTTTCTGAGTGATGCTCAGACTCTGCAGTTAAAAATAAAACACAGCACTTCATCCTCCAGCCCCCGCCAGTTCAACACAATCAAATGAATCATAGACAAATAAACCCGGCATAGGCTCATGATACGGATACACAGCATATCAGAAATATGGGGCCATCTCCCCGTGCTGTGGAGGAGACAAACTATGACACAAGAAGGCAGACAGAGAGGGACACAGAGAGAGCTGATGTCCCTTTATCAGGCTGTGCTCCTCCTGCCCCTCTCTCTGGACGAGAGGGTCTGTGCTTTGCTGTTTGAAGCAGGCCTGAGCTGAAGGACGATCAGCCTAAATATTCCTCAGGGGATGGACACTAATTAAACAGACTGGAGCCTCAGTCCTGTGCAGAGCTGGATGTCTGCCCGAGTGCCTTCAAGAGGATTGGACTCTCTTCCCACTGATGGAGGCTTTTCTTTGTTACACTGATTTGTCATCTGCCATCCTCAGAAGTGGAACGGACATCCTAAGGTTGATAACTGTCCCCTTTCACCAGTCTACTCATTATTGTTGAACTGCTCGAAATAGGGCAAAGTGTGAGCCGGGATTTCACTGCCATAAGCGTGCATTAAAAAGACAATGTAGCAGTGGAAGGGCAAAATCAGTCACACATTTTTCTAAATTACCTATTTTCCAGAAAACCTTGTTGTTAATCATAATGAAACTACTCTCTGTCTCTCTAAGTGTTTGCACATTATGCACAACATAAAAAAAACAGATTAGAATTATAAGAAAACATCCGCTTCCTTAGTGTTTTTTTATATTCATGGTATTGTTATTTATGTTGTCATAAAATGAAAAATCATTACCCACATCGTTTATTGAATTATTCTTCACAACAAAAGCACTTAAAGTATTACGTTGTGCCTGTTTTGTTCATGGGTCTGTGTGCAGTCTGATGATTTGTTTGTTTTCTTTGCTTGCACTAGAGCCATCAGCTTCACACTTCAGATCTTCGGCCCTCTTATTGAATGCCAATTCCAAAATAAAAAATAAAATGCCTATGAAAATGTAATGTCCCTAGTATCTATGTTGCTGTTGTGCAACTGCCAACTCTCCTGTTTTTGATGTTGTTTTCATGACTGGTTGCTTTTAACTCACACTTCTCGAGGGTCTCCTTTGGACGCCCGGCTACAAAGAAGTCTGTTAAAAAACCTTCCTTTTAAACAGCCAGGGTTCTTTTTCAGAAGCATTTTTATTCCTGTTGATAATCGAAGCTTTAAAAAGGAAATGAAAGTCTTAGTAGACATAGTTGTTTTGTGGATGTTTATTTGGGGGTAGTTAAGTTCATCCTGGAGTATTACATGTGTGCTTGCATTCAAGCTGTACTTTATTTATTGTTTTGTAGTTCAAGTTGAGGATAGAAAGTTAGAAAGGGAAGGTCTGCAATTGCTGTCATTTGTTTATTTCTGACTGTAGTTACTGAAATATTAATCTCAAAAGTTGGCAAGACCTAACTTGATAGCATTTTAGTCCCTACACTGTGTTCTTTAAAATGGCACATAGTGTGCCAAAACTGTGCTACACTCAGTCTCTGACCTGACCTGAGTCTAAGACCATGTTTTATTAAACCTACTCTTTATAACTCTCATATATGAGTCAGGGGTCACATGAGTTAACCTCAAATACATTTTAGCAACACACACAGTATGATTCCAGTGAAAGCTGAGTTACACTGTCAGCTGCTGTCCACTTTGGTCCAATGATGCATTGCCATGAGAATAAGAAAAAACCTTGTTGGTATGAAAAAAAGAGACTTTGTTTATGAATGAATTATGAATTAAGCACCACCAGCAGGTCAACATTTCCTCTGTCCAGAACTCTGGTTTATGATGAAATAACTGCAAAGCTAATAATATCCTGATCAACCACAAGTAAACTTTGTGGTTATTCCTAGATAGCAAAAACTGGTGTAGTGAATAAATAAATGTGATGTTGTTGTCTTATATTATGAATAAGGTATTTTACTTTTTGGAAAAGAACACTATGGATTGAGACTTTTATCTTTAATTTGGTGAATTCATATTTCCCATATAATGTCTTCTATGTTGCTTCAGTCTTGTTGCCATGATGTTATATTGTTGTTGATGTTATTTTTGCTGTATATGTGAATGTAACTTAATAAAAACACATGTAAAGTCTGTAAATGGTTATTGTCCTGTTTTAGAGTGCTGGTTTTCATAAATCTAATTACAGGAGAAGTTTGTTAAGGGACTTGTGTATCAGAGCTCTGCAGTATGATGCTAGACTCTGCTGATGATACTGTTATCTGGCACTTGGCTTGTAGTGACCTAACTCATGATGTTCCACAGCCGCCGAGAGTATGTTTGTGTGAGAAACCCTGTGAAAGTTGTTTCACAACAACAGTGATATTGGAACAAGCATGCATATTTTCCTTATAGAAAACACCATATGTTCAATTTATATTTTTATATTTTACTATATATATACTGTATTATTTTTTGTTATTTGTGGTATAATAAGGCATCTCCTTTTTCTCTTTGTGTGAGGAAATGCTCTGGAACTAAGAGCAGTAATGCAGGAGGAACCCTGTGAATGCTACAGATCCTGCTAATGGTTGGAAAATAATGGCCTTAATGCATTGTCATAACCTTTTACATAACAAAATGCAGTCAAACCTGCTACATTAGCATGCTAACAGGCTAAGCTCTAATGGTTTTTAGGATCATATGATTGGATAACAATAGAATGTGAGCTGTGTATGCTACTCATTTGTTGTTTGCTAGCAACAATAGAAAACGTAACAACCCAACGTTTTTCTAGCGAGACCTGAAAGAATCTTCGTAGAAACGAAGAAACTAAAGATCAAAAACATAAACCGAACAAAGATTATGAAGATACAATGTACATGTGTCGCCAGAAAGGTTATCAAAACGACACTTAAGCCTCAAACTATCTTAAAATACTGCATTTTCCACCGAAAATAGAAGGGTTGTCCACCATGGAAACGTCGACATGTCACAATTTTAGAGCCCTTATTGTGAAACTACTACGTTTTTGCGACTGAGACTGGGACTGGGTTGACAAAATCATATGACACTACACAAAAACCCAGAGATTTGGCAGGTGGTGTTGCCTTTTTCTCACAATGTTTGTGGGATGCAAAAACAAATTCCTCTTCAACTGCACAAACCGCACCGTCGCACGACAGCTCTCTCTGTTCCTTTTCCTTTCAGAGAAACAGTGGACTCGATGTCATGTGAAGATAGAAATTCATCAACTGGCACTCACGCACTATTTAACCATTTTAACAACTAGTAAAATGAAGTCTTAGAATATAGAAACAATAAAAACGTAATACAACACAACTTAATGTTACACCTTTAGTAAGAGTCAGAACACGAGTCCCTTCTGTGACGTAATACAACGGGATGTTAGAAAAAAGAGCAGCTTTTCTGAAAACAGCTCTCTTTCCCCTGAATTTGAGACATTTTGTTTTGTTAAACATATAAAATCAAGGATTTATTTATTCAACAGCCATCATTAGACAAGGTTTAGTATTGATGTAAAAAATAACCTGCAAGTTGTCATTAAAACCAATTTCCATATAAAGCAACAGACAAAAATACCATGCACATTCAGGGTTAAATAGCATCCACACAAATGTAATCTCATCCTAATACAGCATCTTGTTTTACTAGGCGACTTGCACAGAGTGGAATTCCAGAGCACCCCTGGGTGTTCAGCACTTCTCATATTTCCCTCCACAGTATGAGACAGGGGGACTCACACTACATGGCTCAATTCCCACAAGCTCTCTGCCTTTCCAGCTTAGCTCTCTCTCTCTCTCTCTTTCTCTCTCTCTCGCTCTCCCTCTCTCTCTCTCTTTGTCTCTGTCTCTGTCTCTCTCCGTCTCTCTATTTGTCTCTGTCTCTCTCCATCTCTCTCTCTCTCTTTGTCTCTGTCTCAGTCTCTCTCTCTCGTTCTCTCTTTGTCTCTGTCTCTGTCTCTCTCTACCTCTCCCTCTCTCTGTCTCTGTCTCTCTCCATCTCTCTCTCTCTCTTTGTCTCTGTCTCAGTCTCTCTCTCTCGTTCTCTCTTTGTCTCTGTCTCTGTCTCTCTCTACCTCTCCCTCTCTTTGTCTCTGTCTCTGTCTCTCTCTGTCTCTCTCTGTCTCTCTCTGTCTCTTTGTCTCTCTCGCTCTCTCTCTCTCTTTGTATCTGTCTCTGTCTCTCTCTACCTCTCTCTCTCTCTGTCTCTGTCTCTCTCTCTCTCTCTCTGTCTCTCTCTCTCTCTGTCTCTCTCTCTCTTTGTATCTGTCTCTGTCTCTCTCTACCTCTCTCTCTCTCTCTGTCTCTGTCTCTCTCTCTCTCTCTCTGTCTCTCTCCCTCTCGCTGTCTCTCTCTCTCTCTGTCTCTGTCTCTCTCTCTCTCTCTCTGTCTCTCTCTCTCTCTCTGTCTCTCTCGCTCTCTCTCTCTTTGTATCTGTCTCTGTCTCTCTCTACCTCTCTCGTTCTCTGTCTCTGTCTCTCTCTCTCTCTCTCTCTATTTCTTTGTCTGTCTGTCCACTGTGCAGGAGGGGGCTGGAGGTGACTGATCCACTGGCAGCGATTATAAATCTGCACTTTTGTTGCTGAAAAGCCTTCAAGGTGTTTCTCACTCTGTCTTTATTTAGTTGAAGGCATGAGCAGACTGATTCTTGTTTCCAAGTCAGTTAGAGAGCCAGCAGGGGAGAGAGAGAAAACCCACAGCACATTTATCAACAATTAAAGGTCTTGTTACAAGTGCAACTACATTGATGATGAAATAATTAGCACAAAATGAATGACAGCTGCATGGGCATAATTCTTTTAAAATCCACTGGCTAGAGGTAACGATGTGTAATGATTATTTTGATGATTACAGTGTCTATGAGTTCACTGCAGTTCACTGTACACACTGGTTAAATATTAAATCATGTCAGGAATGGTTGCGTCCAGATGCCTGAGTGATCTCACTTGTGTTTGCTCACTCCTGCCTTTATGCGAGATCTTCCCTCAGGCTAGGAGGGTAGGCTATTTATAGTAGGCTCATTGTTGTTGCTGTTATGGGACAGTGTGTCCTACTTACACTGGGAGCTGATATTACATTAAAGCAAGTGTTGATGTCACAGCTCGTATAAGGAAGCGTTCCCGAGAGACAAAGGCGCACCCTGTCGCTGTTAAAGCAGCTGGGGAGACACTTGCCTAACAGATGCTGTGTTGAGGGCCACCATTCACATTACTCCACCACAGAAACGAGATTATAATCGAGTCTGCCTGACGTGACACCAACTGACCACCATTATCTGATTGGATAACTGGAATCTAATACAGAGGCAATTTGAGCACATTTGAAGGAAGCGTCTGTATCGATGTGAAGGGCAGAGAATAGCAAACTTCCTGTCATTAATTGAAATGCTCCGTGCTGTGCTGAAAATATTCTCATATGTTGGAGGAAATTAAGAAAGATCTGCGCTGAAGGTCAAGTAAGGGCAGCATTAATGAAGATCATTACGCAGAGGGCAGAAATCTTTGCGCACAAATACCTCGGCAAAGGACAGAAGGTCAAGATTTGCTGGGAATGAATGGTTCAAATGAGCACGCACGCATGCGCACACACACACACACACATACAGAAAACGCACAATATTTGTGGCTTCAATGGTTTTTGTGTCTGTCTGATGAACGGCTAGGGCCCGAAACCTCACATGGTAAAAAAACTTCTATCAGCTTCTAGTGTGCAAACTTATTCTTTTTGCTTTTGTATACTGTCCAGCATCCAGTGCTTAACAATCTGGACATTAAGTAATTTTGCGTTTGAAGTAAGTTTTGATACTCTGTATTAAAACCTTTTGTTCAGAGGAAGGATTTGTCGATATACAAAGCAACAACTGCACATTGTCTATGAAGGGGACGTGTAAATACATGTACCGGTATGTGTTTTACAACAGTGCAGTTACATTCAGAGACCCTCGTTGGGAGCCAAAGCACCCCAAACCAAATTCCTATAATATTGTAGTTGTTGAAATATAGTATTATATATTTATCTAATTTCAAGCCCTCAAACGTCGGGTTTTGCTTGTAATATCCTACATAATTAAGGCTGAATTCCTTAATGCCCTGATATCTAGGATAATATATCAATGTTATCGGTTGGTGTCAAGTTAAATTACGAATCAATAAATCCATTTCTATAAGACAAAAAAATTGACATTCACTAGCCTCTATTACGAACTGTCATGTAGTACTAGAGTAAGTGTAGTCGACTACTGTCCAAAAGAAAAGAATCAGTGTGCATGAACCTTGAGAAACAGCATCCTTAAAAACAAATTTGCAAGGCAAAATGTGAACACATGTGCAGCACAGCTTCTTGTCCCCCAAATGAACACTAATGATCTTCAGAGTAAATACACACATTTTCACTTAACCCTCATTAAATACTTTTGGAGGCTAAACTATTCTCTATAGTGCAGCCACGGTGCATGATGCTCGCATTAGCGAAACACTGAATCTGAATCAAGACTCAGGAGGGTAAACAGTGGGTGAGTATCACCTAGGAAACAAGGATGAGGAGGCTGTTGAATTCATCCATGTGAATTAAGCCCAGACAACATGAATGTACAAAAAAAATTATAATTAACAAGGCTTAAATGAATGCACACGTCTCGCCTGCAACATGGTCTTCTAAATGAGAATGTGAAGATCTGAGGGAAAGAGGATGCATTCAAGATGTTGTAAGAGTAATAATGAAAAAGAAGTGCAAAGACAGGAGGAGGAAGACAGGAGAGAACCATATTTCTCTGAGTGTGTAAATGGAGATACTGTTCAAGGCAAAAAGAAAGGAGAGGGGCAGTGTGTTAACTGCTTTTGAAAGAAAGGAAGATTCAGAGCAGAAGGCATTAAAGTTATTTTAGGGAAATCATTTTGTGTTGTTGTTTTTCTAAAGCGGAACTAGTGGTGCTTTTTGACTCAATACCTGCTCCAGTATAGAGTTGATCCTTTCCACCTCACAGTCAATGAGGAAGCGTTTCTCCTGCCGGCGGTCCATCTCCTCGATGATGCGTCTGTACTCTGTGGGGTCCACAATGTTCCCGACCGAGCGAGCTGTCACCTGCCAGTTATTGGCCACAGCCGACTCCATGATGGCCTGGAGGATTGCAAAACCTGGAGGAACAGAGGGAGAAAAACAGCTCTGTCAGATAACGGTCTCTATTGTTGGAGCACACCAGCAGGAAAGTGTAGTGTAGCTGTAGAGAAGAGCTCCAAGGATAGTATGTCCTTATACAACAGTTAACAATGTTTAGTGTGTGAAAGGCTTTTTATCACAACTATTAACAAACACATGAGGCACTGAAGTGATTATTTGATTGACAATATCCCCTTTTATACTCTACCTGCAGACATGCTGCAGTTTATGATAGTGAGGAGTGATTATCCAAGATACATGGAAACAGAGATGTCTACATCAGGTACAAGATGTTTTAAAAAAAAAAGACAGAACATTTTAAACTGGTATTCAGAATGAAATTAATTGCCCCAATTAAATTGGAGCGTTGGCCCACAGAAAATGAGTTGTGATTTTTTCATCTGAGTTCAGACAAACACTGAAAAAACGCTTGTCTACATTTTTCCTTCCACACATGAATAAAACATGAGCCCCATGCGCCTGGGATTTATTGTATTTTTGTATTGTATTTTATGTATTTACCTATTACTGCCATCAGACACAAGATATCAGAGGAATATGGGAGAGGAAAAATCACACAAAGATTTTCAGGAACACTAACAATATGTTACAAGTGCCCTCGGAGAAGTTAAAACAACTGTACATCCGCAGAAGATCAAGTTCAAGCTTTAGCGCCCATTACAAATAGAGAGGTTACAGAGCATAATTCAATATTAACTAGGACGGCACTGAGAGTCCCACGCTGCCTCAGCAACATGTCGCCTTACTTATCCTCTCTCTGGCTCATTGAGGAGTTAAACTGAGTTAAGATTAAGATTTTTTACAAGGTTTTTACACTCTGTAAGTCATGAACACACACATAGGCCAGAGTGACGGAACGGCCCACAGCGGGCGCTCCGGAGCTAATGGTGGGGAGGGGGGTTGTCTACAGGAGTTGACACAAGCACAGAGCAAACACATACAATAGGGCATGTGGAACATTTTCCAGCACATGTTGTGAAATGGAGTGCTAAAGTAGCAGTTAAGGGAGCACAATAGGCACCACGCAGAGCTCGCTCTGCCATGTAGCAACGTTTCATGAAAAGGAAAACTGAGCTAACTTTTCCCTTTGTTCGGTGAGGGGATTAACGGTCGGCAGTCATGATCCTTGTCACTTTGAGAAGACAGATCAGTTACTGATATGTTCTGATATGCACTGAGAGGAAAGAAAACAGGAGAGCTTTTGTTATATTTGTTATCAATCTGAGGCTTTTTCACGTTCCTGCTGGGGGAAAAACAAAAAAAAGATTTAGGCTGGAAATAGAACAAAAAAATGTTTTCTGATCATTTCCCCCTCCCCAGAAACAATACATTATCTTACTTTTGTTATTCTACAATCATTTGTTGCCCATTAAGATTAATTTATACTCAGGGTGATGTTTCATCAATAAATGTTGGTAAAAAAACCAAATCAGTGATATTATCAGCTGCTGGGCGGCATGAGTAAACCTTGATAAAGAGTTTTTGTAGTTAAAAAGAAGTGAAGGTGAACTGTCTAATTAGTGGAGCTGTTGCAGGAAGCCAAAACCTCCTGCTGAGCCATTTGAAGGTTTCATGGAGTTGATTCAACAAAACATCTGTAATGTGAGGATGACATGCTCAGGCACATTCATGCACACACACACACACACACACACACACACACACACACACACACACACACACACACACACACACACACGCACACACACACACACACACATAGAGTCCTATGAGCTCAGTATCAAACAGTATCCAATGGACTAAAACAAAAAGGCTGTTTGATGAACTCTACTCGTTGTGATGAGAAAGATGTGTATTTACATCTATGTATGTTTATTCATGTTGATGAACGATTATTATGAACTCTGTTTGACTGATTGATCTGAGGTAAAAGAAAATTGTGTCACTGCTTCAAAATGATCAATCTCTTCCTGAGAGTCATCAGTCTCTGTGCCAAAACAGCATCAAACTGACTATGACTGGGAATCATTTTAGATCTATCAATATGCTCAAGGGTTAAGGGTCATGCTGCAATTTTTAACAAAGCATTTTGCAGAGATGCGGTTATTATGTTTTTAATATTACAACATTTTTAAATGCCTTTTTTCTCCGATTTCAAACCTTTTTGAAATGTTTAGGACGACAATGAAATGCTGACAAGTCAAAACTTTTAAACATAAACTTGGAACACAAACATAAAAAAAAACAACACATCATATAGGAAGACCATGTTATCAAGCAGCATAAATAATCAGCTCCCAAGAGAGATAATGACAACATAAATCAGACAATTGCATATTCCCATTATCTGAGGGACAGTAGACAGGATTTGTTGAGCAGCACTGAAATTGCCCATTACAAGGTGTACTGGATCATAACAAACACATACAGACACAAAGTATTTTACCACAGACAACACACTACAGATGACTGAACCAAATGAACAAAAGAAGCATCACAGCCTTCCCTTTCAGAGCGGGGAAGAATCTTCTGATGCATTCAATAATGGGGTGTTGTTTTAGGTGTGAAATAAGCTGGTGTAAAATGTGTTTATGTAAATACAGGTACAAGGCTCGACTTAAGCTGGTATTATAAAGGCTTATTGAAAACTGGATCATATTCTGTATCAAAGTCAAGTGATGCTCCCTCTCTCTGAGAATCACACCAGACGCCACTTCATGACTATTCAACATTATCTCCTGCATGCATTTTTTACAAGGTAGAAATATAAGATACTCAGTAATGCTTATGATGAGTTTTGGTGGCTTACATATATATTATCTGTAAATTCATGTGTATAATTATGACGCTTCAATTGTTAAACATGCTCTTTTCATATTAAAGTCCCTCATTTTTTTTTATCATTTAATTTAAGCAGCCATTAAACCTCCATTTTAAATCCTAACATCCCACTCAAAAATGTGTTTTCATTATTGTTATAATGTCTGGTCTGTCTATTTTTCACTGCCAAACAGGAAAAGGTTTTTCTGAGCTCACCACAGACTCGAAAATAGAATTTTCTGACAATGTGACATCCTTCTTTGGTCACATTGAATACTATTCAGAGGCATTTGGTTCGGCACATTGACTGTTGCCGTCTTGTTCTTTTGGAACCATAAGAGACCACATTTGGACAACAAGGTGGCTTTACATCTCTACTTTTCTGTCCTGATTGACAGGTTGCCATAGCAACAAGTTATCAATCAAAAGTATAGCCACAGCCAAAAGCATTTCCTGCTTTATCACAGATTTGACTCTTAACATTAATAACAAACTTTATTGAAGTGGACCTTTAAGTAGCGATGGAGGACTCACTCAGTGTGAGGAAACAAATTTACTGCAAAGGCAGGTCATTTTCTCACATGATTTCATACCATCTGACTTGTCATTGTAGCCGTTGCAGTCGCCCCCTGCTGGCCATAAGAACAAACAAACGTTTGATGCACCTCTACAAAAGTTTAAATTTTGGAACCGTGAGGTAAATATATACTTCTTATATGGGGCTCACCTTGATCATAAATACAATTGAAGACCAGTATATGTGCAGATGTGATTTTTAGACACCACAGCAACTTTGGTGGCCAGTCGAGTATTTGGGGATTAGTTGTAGTCTCTCTTCTTTGTAACTGTTAATCCTCAGATTTTTTCATTCTCAAACACATAGTTATCTGACCCGAGAGACACTAACTTTACTGTTTACTGTATGAAACTGTTTTCACATGTTTACAAAAAGACTATGACGTGTTAGGCTGCTGTATCTGTTTCCAAAGGACATATAAGTTACATGAGATCATTTGAATTTCATAATATATATACTGTATCTATGTAGTTAGTCAGGGTAACACTTATCTGACAGCAGATGTTAAGCATAGCACGGTCCTTTAGAGGCCAATAACAGGGCTTCAGAATGATCTTCAGCATTCATGTGTGCATAATTGAGACTAAAAAGATGACACTTTAGTGTCAAGCGTCACTGACCCGTACTTCTGACGAATGTGCATAATTTAATCCCCAATGTTTTAAAAAATCACCCACCCAGAATAAAAGAACCAGCTGTTCTCAACTGGCTGAACCATTCACTGGTGAGCATTACTTAAGTATTCAGAGCACAGAGACTCAGCTGACATGTCTGCCCTCCATTCCCCTGCTGGTGACCTTCACAGTGAAGCGCTCAGCAGACAGCTCTCAGATCAGGTATGGCCTTTAAAGACAAGTGGCTCACGCCGGGCGCCACCACATCAGCCACTCAGGAGTCTAAATGGGACGAGTGCGCGTCCGCATGTCTGACACTCAGCGAGGTTAAAGAATTCAAAAGGAGACGGTCCTGTCTGCGAGCATTATGAAGAGTCTGGTTGTAGATAAGAAGCTGCTGAGCTGATTGCAGACTAGATACAGCTCTGTCATCACAAAGATTTTATCAGGTCAAAGAGGCAGAGTCATGTTTGTATTTTTATCAGCTGGAAGACATCGAAACAAGAATCCAGCACAGTGTGTCTCTAGTGACAGAGGGGAAATGAAAAGGCAGCAGCTGAGTGTCAGCTCTCCTCCCAGTATCCTGACACATAATACTGAACATCATAAGAGGGGATATGCATGACATTAAGAGACGTGTTAGTAGCTGCTTAAGAAAAAGGATTTGGGGGGAATTTACAAACGATCCCCATGAGTTTTATTTTGATTCCCTTTACTGTCACTAAACTAAGCTGCATATTTGGGATTTAAACATTTGTATGGGTTTGTCAATGTTGAGCTATTCACTGTGCTTACAATTTGAAATATTGAAGGAGTTATCTTAATGTGACACTAAGTGTACTTTAACTTCAGTAACAGAAAGGAAAATGTAAAATCCGGATGTCAAAGAGTGATCAAAGTCTCTTGGCGAACATTTCAGCACGGTGCGATTTATCAGTTTGCGCAAATGACAATGTCTTTTGGTCCAAAAGTTTGGTTTGACTTTGTAAACAGATGGTGATTTTCAAACAGCCAGCAGGCAGGACAACCATCAAGGGCATTATTCAGAGTCAATTATTCAGCACTGCAATGAAAAATAATACATATTTAAAATCAGAACCATGAGGCTACAGATATATCACAGGAAACACACATCGCTTTACTCGAAAAAAAGACGAATTTGAATCACTTACATGTTGTGGTGAGGTTTAAGGTTTGCAATAATAAAATTCACTAATTTCTAACTAATTTTTCTGAGGTAGTGCAGGATTTGAGCTTCTTTGTTGCTTTTGCAGGCAGTTGTTTCACTGCCTGCATCTGTACATCTTTCTATACATGGTGGTGTCTGTGATCAGGCAACAGATCTCAGCCAAAATACCAATCGAAGCTCATAGAAAAAAGAAGAACAACAGGTTTGGCTAAAGATCTGTATTTTCTTCTCATAAGGTATTAGAGACAAAAACAGAGCAATATTACATGAAGTGTTCAGAGACATTACTCCAAATAAATGCTCATGTTCCAGTGCTTTGTTTAAAACAGTAGCCGACTAGTGAAGGTCAGTGAATCTCTCCGGTTGTAGTAAGGCTCTTAATGAACCTAAAACAACTAAAAAGAGTGTTAAATCCATACAACCACATGGTCTTGTAAAGCTTGAGCTGTGTGTTGGGTTGTGGGAAATAGTTAAACCTTACAGAAAAACTTCTAAACACTTCTAAAAAGTGTAAAACACGACTGTTAAGTCTCTTCCTCATAAAAGATTGTGTGAGGTATTTTGTCATCATTTAATCTGCATGAAGTCTGTCACAATATTGAACCAGATTTATTTGACTTGTCCTGAAGCACCTTAATGCATTGGTAGTGATTATCATGTGAAGGAGATGAGCCAGACTATTCACTGTTCTGCAGTTCCATTCACAGAAACTTTGCATTGTGCTGACTTTTAATGGTTTAGTATGTTCTCTTTATTTCAGGGTCATTTGTGCTGGGTGAGTTACATTTGGACATTTTTGGCTATTGCAGTTGATTGTGATGCTAAATTCACATTATTTGTTTCATTGTTTAGTGTGAGGTACATGACTTTTCTCTTTTGCTTTCATCACGGAAATGATGCAGTTGTGCAAACTTCATGTGTCTTAAGTTTGAAGGCTTTAAGCATTTGCTAAATTTTTAAGTTTTTCATCTGCTTCAGGCCCGTCAGCCATCCCCGCCAAGATTTTCTATGGGTCCCTAGGTAGGTGTTGAGCTTGCATAATGTGTGCTGGGATTTTCAGCTCTGTTTGTTTTTCAATGCAAGTGGGTCAAAAACTAAACTAAAGGTAGACAAAAACACTGCACATTCACATGCAGGCTGCAGGTTTCCGGTTTACTTCAAAGTTTTTTTTTTTCTTCTATACTCATCTGAATGTCAAGTGCCTTTGGAAATGTCAGCTCTTCCTCATCAAGGTCTCAAATTAAAACCTCTTTGGATCTTTTGGACTCAAGTACTGACATTAGCTGAGCTCAGAGCTGCACTGTCTCTCATCCATTAAGTCAAAACCAAGACCCTGCTCCCAAACAATGCAGTATGAATAATGTTCAATGTTCATTTATGCTAAGGGTTTGGCTTAGCACCAAAAACTACAATGTGGGACTGAAAAAATATTATCACTAAAATAATCAAGAAGAAATTATGGGAGCTCACTTCTTCAAAATTAGATGTGTTTTTTTTTTTTAATCAAGTGTTCAGCTTCGTCAGGTAAAAGAAAATGATGCAAGCACCTTAAAGTCTAAGTAGGCTTAGAGTGACAGAAACACACACACACACACACACACACACACACACACACACACACACACACACACACACACACACACACACACACACACAGTATCTAGAATATGTAGTAAAAAAGGACCAAAAGTGATTCCTCTGTGGTGTACTCTCTAGTTCTCAACCAGACAGCCTGCCCTTTCATCAACTCACAACAGAAATAAGATTTGGTGGCTGCGTCTCAAAGAGAAAGAACAGAGGACAACATGTCTCCTGGAGGGATGAGTGCTGACATGGACCAGACCTGTGACATGCACGCTGAGAAAAAATAAACTCTTTTAAAATGATGCAAGAGACAGTGAGGAAGAGAGAAACACTGTCTGTGTTCGATGTAACAAGAAGTGGACAGAATGTCTCCTTCCCTACCATACTATATGGACACTATGGCCCTTTCCGAATGGTCACAGTTCAGTAGGCAGTACGTAGTTTTCAGTAGGGAGTTTCAATATACTGAACTTTCGTGGTCATTCAGTATGCATTTTGTGGGTCCACCTCAGTATACTGAACATTTCAGTATGGATACTAACTTCCGGGTTTTATGCAGTATGGATCGGATGCGTGCTTTCAGGAAATTAATTGTATTTTACCACCCACAATGCTGTGCGTAATTAAACGTAAATCGTCACGTCACGTCACTTCTCCAAATCAAAACAAACGAGCGTGGATTAATTGAATCAATTTTTAATCTAGAGTTAAAGTCCCGACTGAAATCACTACTTTTAACTAACAACAGAAAATAAAACAAATGTCTGCATTATTATAAAACCTTTCCCCCTCTATTTAAATAATGATTTCACTATTTTCTTTAAGTACTGTGTGTTATTTAGTTATTTAATCTGCCTTTTACTTGATTTACATTGTGATATTGTTTTTTTGTTTACCTGACTGTATGTGCGCATTACTCTTCTTGAATAAAGCTAAACAACATTTTTTTTTTTTAAATAGGTGAATGCGGCCGGTTCGGGTAACGTAAATGACTTCACTTCCATACTGAATGAATCAGATGAAGTAGGGACAAATATCTGCCTACTGAATAGTAGGTACTAAACAGTATACAGCACGGATAGTAGGTACTGTCTACTGTCTACTGACAGATTGAGTAGGTACTTGGCAATTTGGATACAGCCTATGTTTCATACTGTTTTATGCTCTAGTCCACCAACACAACGTTTTTGTACACACGTTTTCTTTGAAGTTGGTCAAAATGCACCCAAAGAAATGCCTAAAGATGACAACAATTGTTGGAGCGAGCCACACAAAGCAGAGTGTTGCTGCATGTGGGATTCTCTTCGATATGTGAGCTCAGCAGCCCACACAGTGCTGCCCAGCAGATCAGTATGTGCTCCTCAGATACAGCGTTCTCTGCAGCTCAGAGCATTGCTTTTATAGAGCAGAGGAGAGTGGAAATTACTCACAGTCTAACCCACCATATTCACACGGTGGCCATTTTCCTCTGAGGTAACAATCTCATGCTGTTATAATCTAACTGCAATACAAACGTCTGGAATCGGACAAATCATTATAGTCACCACTTCATAATGGATTAGTAATGGAAGACTCCATAAAATGATGAAACTCTGGATGTAAATGAGGCCATATTTTAAGTCTAAACAACATATATTTTAACCCCTTAGCAACAACTAACAATAGCATTCAAACAGTGTCTTATTAAAATCACTGTTTGACTAGTGTTACAATGTACAATGGGAGAGGAGTAAGATTTCTACATAATGAACTGAGCTGGCTGAAGGTTATTATCACGAAAGGAATTGGTATAAAACAAGTGATAGCTTTTTTAATTTAACTGTCCAAGCAATTTTCAATTATTTTTTTTCTCTGACAACTCAAATCTGAACCTAAGCGCTAATTCACAACAGCTGACATTAGCATTCAAAACATTTCGAGTTGGTATTCCTGTTAATAGTTAACATTTCCTATTGTGTCATATAACAACATTAAAGAGTGATGTTGGTAACTAAATGGATAAATGCTTATGTTAGCTTTTGTATACTGTAAGATGATAGTTTAACTTAAAATAATTAAAACATGAAAATTAAAACAAAATTGAAATATGAGCCAGTTCCACTCTCACATACTGTATGACTGGTCATTATCTGTTTACCTGGCAAGCAAAAAAAGGCTTCCTACTGCCGCACGCTGCAGAGAAGTTGCTGGTCCCAGAAGCAACCTACGTTTTTTAACCAGTTTTGTCTGTGTGTGGGTTTTTTTTTATGAAAGACTGTTATTGATTAATTGGACGCACTAACTGAGGAGAAGACAAGCCGGGGTTGTACTTCTACAGAATCCAGTCTGAGAAAGAAAACCCAGACAGGACTAGATTGGGGATCAATGCTGTTAGTCGCTCTGCTTCCCCTTGAGGGAACAAAATAAATGACTTCTCCTAGTCCGTAAGATAATGTTTGAAGTTGAGGAAAATATAACTGCCTTTTAACTAACATTACCAACCCAGAAGACAGATTGGCAGTGACAGCTGACAGGATTCCTGATACTGATGTTAGGTAATGTAAAGAGGCAACTATGGATGACAAAGAATTTCTTGCCCTTCCCTTTCAAAGTGGCAGCATTATTAACCCATCCTCATCGAAAATACCTAAAGCTGTCGACTTTCACCCTAACAGTGTAAGGGGGATGATTCTCCACTAGATAGATGTTAATATTGCAAAATTTTACTTCTGGCAAGGACTTTGCTTTTAATTAAAATAGTGTCCCATGTGCTACGTAAGGTAACATTTGCTGAGGCCTAGACTTTTAAATCCTCAAGACAAAGGTATTTGATCAAATGCAGAATAATGCATTTACAGAGAGATTCATCTCCTCTGTGTCAGGCAGAGTTGGAACAAAGAGGCGGACTGATGCTCAGCTGGCACCTGGCCCTGTGTTTCTTCTTCTCTGTCTTGGGCAATGGCTAACATGACGACCGAGCGTGGTGTGCAGTCTCAACTGTGACTCAGTTGTCCCTCCCCCTCTCTGGAGAAGGTGACCTCTTTAAAATTCTCTCGCAGGCATCTGAAGCACACCGTTGTCATGGGATGCCCAAAGCTGAGCGCGACACCGATGGAAGCTCAGACAGACAAAGGCGCTGGAAACTCTTATATGTGGCTCCACAAAGAGAACTGTTTTCAGTGGGCAACGCATTCAGAGGCAGGGAAATACAAATGATTAAAGCTGCCAAATGACAGTTAAAGGCCACTTCTGATTACAATTAGCCTAACAACGCCTACTCCCCATGCAGACCGATGCAGATAACAGCTCCCTGCTCCAAATGAGCTGAACTGCAAAGAGCCCTGCACCCCCACACCACCCACTCCTGCCAAATTCCTGATCAGAGCCAATCAAACAGATCATTTCTTATCTAATGAGAGATGCAAAGTTTCTAACAGATTGATAAGCATGTATCTGCATGTTTCCCTTTTTACCTTTTATCACATTCTAATAACAATACATCCCCTTCTTTTGCTCTTACAGATTTTCTGAATCTGACCATTAATCCTCAGAAATGCATCAAGCAGACAGTATACGAATATTAAAATAAATGCAAAAAAAAGGAAGAAAAAGTCTAGATATTCTGGCTTAATACAAAGAAGAGGAACAGACAGGCTCTTTCCCATCACTGCCACTGTTTTCTTTTTTTTCAAAACACCCTCCCATCTCTTAAGCAAATAAAAATGGCAATTTCTCTTGGGCATGCAGGAAAGAGCACGTCAAATCAATCTCTTTCATAATGCAAAAAGACTGCTGCTGTAATGGCCTTGTGTTATCCTGAAAGCAAGTGTCCTGAAATAGATGAGAGACATTTGAGCAACACAGACACAAGAGTGGAGACACAAACAGAGCAGAGCCTGTAAAGCAGACGACCGCCCTATAAGTCACCTTGTTTCTTATTCAGCCATGCAAAGTGGTAAGGTTAGAGCGGATTAGAAATGTAGGAGAGAATGGTAGGGGAGGGGAGGGGGCTCTGAATTTGTGGAGTAAAAAACATTTGGTGAATCTGACAGCATGTCTGACAGAGCTTTGCCCTCTCTGCCATTTGCTGTTTGTGACGCAGGAGAGACACAAAGGCTTTGCTGACTCCTCTGTTCCTCTCCTTGCTAGTCCTCTCCTTACAGCTTCATTTTCGCTGCTATTTACCCCAAGATTTGGCTGTTTCTACGTCTGTGAACAGCCGAGATGACGATATTGAGCTTAGGGGAAAATCTGTACTTTAGTCTGAATAAACCTCTTGCTCTTGTCTTCTTCTTAAGCCAACGGGAATGGACAAATATTTAAAATAAGTGCAGGATAAGTGGACCCAATCTAGGAGTCATGATTGGACAATCAATGATTTAAATTACCCTTTATCATGATACTTATTTTTCTAAGTGGCAGTAATATGAGTAGAGAGGCAGGGGAGAAAGGTAAGCATTGATTGTCTATGGATCAAACAGACTCAAGGTAAGTGAGTAAAACACTGGTTGTTATACACTGACATAAGCTGCTTAAATAGAGCTCAACAGTAATTTTCTTTCAAATTTAACGGTTGACACATACAGTAGGTAACATATTTATATAAGAAAGTGAGGTCAGCACACTCAATGTCCTTAAACGTCTTTTAATCTGGTTAAAGCAGCAGCGTACAGTCCGGCAATGGACACATTTCAGCTAAGAGCCTTCATCAGCGGTACTAAGGCTTTGCTGAAACGTGTCCATTGCTGGTCTGTACGCCGCTGCTTTAACCAGATTAAAAGACGTTTTTCCGCTTCTCTCTCACTCTGTCCTCTAGAGGTCATGTAAGGTGAAAGTAAATCTTTGTGACTAGAGGCAAAAATGCTTGTGGCAAATCCCCCAAAAAACTCATTATTTCTAAAATTTAATTTTTTCAACACCAAGCCAACAGACATTGTGTAGATGTTTGATCATAGGCTCCTTTTTCAAACATGCTCCACACACATAGGCCAGGATTACACACACATGCACAAACAGGAATTTATATTACAGTATGTACGTGCACCAATGAAAAGATGTCAGAGTGAAGGGCTGCACACAAAAGTCCACAGTAGCAGTTTGAGGGGGTTCAGTGCCTTGCTCAAGGGCACATCGGCAGTGTTTGGTAAGTGTACTGGCACCTATCAAGCCCAATAACTTACTTTGGTCTGATCAGGACTTCACTCTTGGCAAATATCTGGTTATGAATGCATAACAACCGTTTGAAATGTCAATGACCTCTCTAAACAGACATCTGCATATACAGTATATGCAGGTCATATTCTGGCAGTAGACGTCGCTCCACTCAATCCCAACATTAGGTAGAAATAAAGCATTACTTCAACGTATTCATTATAAGATTTTTTAGAGTTAGTTCACGCAGAGCTATAGGAGGTCACACTTGTGTCACCCGATGTTGCTTCCTATATGCCTCACTGTAATTGGTTCATTTATGCTGTGTGGCTGGTGACCATCTAGTCATATGTATGCAGGTAGAGAGTGCAGACACTACAAGCTGACACTTCTCACTATTACTCTGCTGGTACACGACTAAACTACAGGATCCATCATTGGTACTGTTGATGTAATTGTAAATGATCTTGCGTGGGGTTTAATGTCTTGATTTGATTTCCAATTTTACATTAAAATACAAAACAACATTGTTTTATAGAATGACATGCATCCAGATAAGTGATATTAACAGTATTTGGGAACCACGAGCTACCTGGTGGACTGGAGGGATGAACACAATCCTTCTAGGAGATTTTCCCTCACAAAGACCCCCATAATGATGTGATTGTGGTGTTGGAGGAAGGACACTGTTTAACAACAAACGTAAATGAAAGACTCATCCAAATAGAAGAATACATGAAGGATTGTTAAAGAATAAAAGAGATAAAGTTTGTTGAGATGAGAAAAAGCTGTGGGTAAGGAGGGAACTGTCCAAGGTCCTGAATCAAAGACCAGTTTAAATCCACCATTTACACTGGAATAGTGATCACCTAAGGCAGACTGTATAAAAGTTATGTGTAAGAACACACAGTAAAAACTATTCAAATAAACATTTTCTGTGCAACCCAGTTTGGCAATGTGCTTGCACCGTGAAAGCACATTGCCAAACAGTAATGACTTTGTCAACATACATTGAGCCCGTTCAGCAGAGATGCTCAGGGTTTTCATTGTCTGTAATGAGGCCAAAAGCTGCATCTCCCCTTGTAGAGCAAAGAACCAAGATTTACAAAGTGATGCAACTGTTTAAAGTTATGTAATGTTTCTCTGAAGGCTGCTGTAGTTTCAGTGGTTTGTTACACACACTGCAAGTCAGCCAGTCTGTTCAATGGAGAAGATAGCAATAAGAAATGGCTGTTTTCATAAGACTCAGTGGCCTATGAAATACAAATCATCCAGGCTGAGAAATAATAAAATCACATTTTATAAATCCCTACTTTCTAGGTTTTAAAACAGAAATGTTTGCACTTTGTTTCTTTTTGTAGATTCAAAGGGCTTGGTAACTGCTGTGTGGAGCCAAAAGTCCGCAGTTAACGCGTTTGACGTTGTTCTAAACTGCACTGCCTCTGCATGCGTGGATGTGCACAGATCAATTGGTGCCATTTTGGGCGCCTGGCAGAGCCGACTGAGCGCTTGATAACAGAGGAGGTTTGGTTCATGCAGAAAAAAACTCAGAGACAGCTCATGCCTCAGCTGTATCTTCTCATTGAATGCACATTGCCCTTTGTAGTTCTTAACCAATGATATTAGTGCACACACACACACACACAACCCCCCCCCCCCCCACACACACACACACACACACACACACACACAACCACACATACACACCATGCATCCAAACTGCCTTTCCAAACACACTTCATACCCAGCTGTAAATCTAAAGGCAATTTAAATCCCACTGAGGAGCTGAAATTCATTCAACACAGAGAGCGGATTCTCAGAAACAAAGTGACGAATGAACACAAAAAAAAAAGAAAAAAGGCACTGCTCCATTTTAAAGTTTAATCAATGTTATAAAGTTCTGTCTAACCTTGGAGATTTTTATTCCAAACGGCAGCACTGTGCTTTCTCATCTGCATCTCTCTGTGTTTCAGAATCCTTTGAAAGCCCTCTTACAGAAAAGCACCTTTCAGTCCCTACTATGTGATTCTGTTACATGTGAATCCCAGTCACGCTCTCCTTTGCTCCCTCTATGTTCTCTGCGAGGCATAATGGAGTCCTTGAACTGATTGGAAAACAGCTCTGAAGAAGAAGAAGAGCTGATTGATGAATCTCGGCCGCAGTCGCCATATGCATTGTTGCAGACCTTTAAAAGGAAAACATTGGTTACGCATGGAGAGGGGATCAGGGCCTATTGACACCTGTCCATCTGCAGGTGTAGGTGCAGTCAGATGTTCACAGGGTGGAACAGATGCTTTATAACCCCCCCCCCCCTCTCTCTCTCTCTCCCACTCTGTTAATGAGCCTGTGTGCCTGACTGCTGAGTGCAGCTCTTTAGTAGCGGGCAATTAATCAGACGTTTCCTTGCGGAGGCGAAAGCAACCAGACATTCAGCGGCAGGGCAGTTTGATTGCACACAGAAAGCAAATTCTCCAGCATCCTGACCATCCTCATTAGTCGTCGGAGAAGGAGAACGAAGAAAAATGTGAAGTTTAAGGTGGCCAGATTGCAGTCTGTCATTTTGATGGCAACGAAAATAAAATCGTTGTTTGCGTTATGTAGAGTTTATGAATTGAAGGGAACACCAGACAATGAGGATTAGATTACACAGTGAGATTTTGTTCAAAACTCCTGGGAGTGCTGAACAAGGGTGAGTTTTATAGCAGAAGAAAAATACTTCTCATTTGTAAGATGGAAGACTGTGTGTTTAAGGCCTGAGTAATCTGAGGGACATCCGGTGTGAGATAACATTGTTCAATTTGAGATGATATGATTTAGGATATATATCAATAAATATTGAAATAGGCTTATTAGCTACAGCGTTCTGCCTTTCAGTAACGATTGCATCATGCTGGCTTAGCTTGCAGCTGTCACCAAATTGACACCAACTTATCAATATATATGTGATGGCTGGCATGTATCCAGGGCTCAGTCATTGGTCAGTTGTTACATATATATATATATATATATATATATATATATATATATCTATTATGTTTGCTTGTATGATATAAATGCATGTCATCTAGTGTATTTATAGTGCACAACAAGTACTGTGGCATTGCTGTACTAGAGAAGGAACCGGAGTGCTTCCTTTACCACTCATCTCAATACATAAAATGCTAAAAATAAAATATACATGACATTGCCCCACAGCACAAAAACATCAGCAAACTGATGAATAACTCTCCTCTCCTGGCTTAGTCAGAGGGCCGACAGTAAAGGTCATTACAGACGAGAGGACAAGGACGGAGACGCAAACTGTAACGCAACACAAGAGAGTCCCTTATCATATGGAGGGCATGCTGTACTTTTATTCACATGTTTATAAAGAAACGAGGGTTTTGACACCCACAACGTTAACATTAGAAGATGCAATATTATCTTTGACACCATTAAGTGTCACAGTCATATTTGTTTGTTCTTATATTTTACCGCAGTGGTATCTCTTGACATCAGTACAAGCTGTGTGTTATCTTAGAACAAGTCTGTAAGGATCATTACATAAACTGCTGGATATATTTTATATTATATTATAAACAGATCTTTTTACAAGTGACTCTTAGTGATATAAATTTGTTTTCTTGGTCTTAAAAGTTCTGTTTGGTTTAATTCTGATGTAGGCTGGTTCACTATCAAGAATCATTTTTAATTTGGCATCATTAGATGCTCCAGATAATTGCTCAAAACGTCCTTTTAACTGGCAAAGATTACATGCTGTGGCAGCCCTTGTAAAATGTTAAAGCATGAAGCAATTTTCAGTAAATTAGGTAAATATAAATAAAACCTGATGTGGTTCTACTCTCTGTGGCCAGCTGTTAAAGCCCAGATGTTCCTCAGTCCAGGAGTCATTTCTGCCAGCAGCCATTAGCCTGTTTAATGAGGACATTTCATAACCAGAGCATCATGGATGAAGAGGTGATGTTGGACTACTGCATATGAAACAGTCTTTAATCAACCATATGTGTGTTTGAGAGTTTAAGGTTTAACACAAATATACTTTTCTAAGAGGAGTGGGTTGTGGGTAATAGTAACAGACTGCAGCTCGGAAAAAAACAAGCTCATAAGGAATAAAAGTGTAACTGGTTATATTTTTACTATTGTGAATGTGTCAGGTAGAACAGCTTAAATTAGTAAAAAAAAAAAAGCATCTCCAACATGAAAGTGAGCTACTTTTCCAATCTGAAATGCACATGGAAAATCAAGTGTAGTTTATGCATGGATACATTAACAGGAATCTCTGGGCATTTTCATTCAATCATAATCAAAATCCCATCATACAGCAACAGTTTCATGTTATCTGTACCTTCAGGCTATGAGGGAAAAAAACCTTTGATGCCTTTGATGGTACGTGATGAAGGAAAGTCAGAGTCCAATTCCACAAGATCTTCAGCAGGGGATCCACAATTTCATTTTAATGTTTTTTAATTTCCAGCTGACTTTAAAATGCCTTTGCTACTGTTTGGATAAAATGTTCGCTTCACATTTGGCATGTGTCTCATAAAAAGAGCGGCTTTAGATGGCAGTCACTGTGAAGTGCATCGGCAGCATATTACCATCATATCAACTGCACTGACACAATCGTCTATGGAAAGAGCCCCCTGTGAGTTCCTCTGCGGACCTAAATCCAGCTCTCTTCCTATAATGAAGATTAAACTGACATTTGGATGAGTGTTGGCTCTGTTGCTCCAGAGCCCTGACACATAGAGGAGCGGCCTGGGACTGGCAGCCAAAAAAAAAAGGACGACTAACTATCCTCTCAGCAAACACAAGCTGTGCAGCATGTGGGAATCCATCCTAAACTACAGTGTTTACACTGTGTCACACTGCGGAGACGGCGGAGGATTACAGATGGTTGATCATCAGCCTTGACTCAGCAGGTGAAGGAGGCAAAAAAGTCAAGCAGAGTTCCTTCCTAGGGCCACATCAGGACACACTTTTGAGAAGGTTGATTGCTCCCAAGAGGAGTTATAAACTCCTTAATCATTTTGTCTCAAACATGCCAGACCAAAAATGATCAGCTTCAGCAATCCGCCGCCAAAACACAGAAACACACCAATCTGCTCTAACTCTATAGTTGATAATACCCCTTATACTGTTTTCAGAACATGAGGTCGAGCTTTGAGGCTAAGCAGATAAAGCCAGTACCGGATGGCAATTAAAAAAATGTTATATATATTCGTGAATAGAGTTTTCTTTTTTTCAGAAAGTAGCCCATGAGTACTTTGGGCTACTTGGCATGGTCCTATCTGTGCAAATCAACACTGGAAATTTTCTTTTTAATGCTCATTATATTGGCAGCCAGCAATATCAGTTATCCTAACCTCTGGTATTGGTGTGGATATCAGCATCAAAAGTTCCATATCGCTCACGCTCAAGATACAGAATTTGAATCTGAAAATGTCACAAATACAGACTTTTTCTGGAAACATTAAAATCCACCATTTTAAAGTTTTATCAAAAGTAGACTGAATTTGGCTCAGTCTTCAATAAAAGCTGGGCCGCTGGGGGAGTCCATAGACTCAAAGATCTGTACAGCAGAGATGGCCTGCTTTCATTTCAACAGCTTAAGGACCGATATTCCCTCCCTGGGTTTTCTTGGTTTTTGTATTTACAATTGAGATCAGCAATTCGTGCCCATGGAGTTCCATGGGATTTACCTTTATCCTCTCATCCACTGGATACTTGAATTAACCCCCAGAAAAAGACTACAGGACTAGTGTCTACCATATATAACGATTTAATCTCCAAAAACTCTGGAGGTGACCACATCCTGGAACCGGGACCTTGAAGGACAAAACCTTGTACTACACTGGGACGTTATATGGACCAATATATTTATTTCATCAAAAAATCCAGCACATCAACTCATTCACTTTAAATTTGTACATAAATATTATGCAACACCATATAGGCGCTTCAAAATGAAGCTTATAGACCATCGGAAATATACTAAATGTAATCTTGACGTTGTTGGCACATACCTCCATGTTTTCTGGGAATGTCCTTCTGTTTCCACCCTTTGGTCTAAGGTGACTAAATGTCTTGAAAATATCCTGAAATTCCCAGTTCCCAAACAGCCCTCCCTACTGTTATTTAATGATGACTTTGCTCTCAGGGATAACACCAGACTGGCCTTTAGGAAAATTATCTTTGCAAGCTCAACTGTGGCAAAGAAGACGATAATACATTCTTGGTTCTCTGTTGAATCTCCATCAATAAAGGAATGGTTTAACTATTTTAGAAACATCTCTCTTATTGAAAGATCATTAGCTGTAATTCATAAGGCACGGGCATCCACTTAACAGGCTTGGGATTTCCTTATTTCAACTCTTTCAGATCCACTTTTTCTTGAACAAATATAACCGGTATTATAAACAAAATGTAAACTTACACTTCTTGTGAAATTGTTTGATTGAATTATTATTATTATTATTATTATCATTATTTTTATTATTATTATCATTATTATTATTATTATTATTATTATTTTTAATCTGTTTATTTGTTTTAGTTTATTTATTGAGCTGTGTCTATAGGTTTTATTTTGTGTGCATTTGTGTGTATGGGTATATATATGCGTGTGTGTACATGCATATCATAATTTCATTCAGTAATTTTGTCTTTGTTTTAAATTTTATGTATATTTTTCCTCATCAAGGCAACGGCGATCTGTAAATAGTTTGTATGTTTGATGATGCTGTCTTTGGTTTCTGTCATTGAAGCTCATGTGTATAAGCATCTTATGTAAAATTTCAATGAAAAGGTGATAACAAAAAAAAGTAGACTGAATTTGTTAACAATGATGTAAAAAATAATTAAAGATATATTAAATTCTTCCACACATATCGGTCATTTGTAAAAGTAACTGTTATACTTAATCATTGACCTCGCGCTACTAAATGCTCCATAGTTTTTCATGTTCCTGTGCAGGTCAATAAAACCAATGTCCCATTACAAACTTGAGAGCCTCCTTAATGTGGCCAGAAATGGTCCGAAAATATACATTGCCATTAGAGAAGTGATTCTGTTGTACCTTTTTTTCTTGTTACAAAGGTTTCATACAGCTCCTACTTTGTGTCAGTCATAAATGTATTTGTTGAAAAAGCGTCCAAAAAAAGTTTTTTATCAGATTTTCAAAATGCTCAAAATGGCTCTGTGAGAACAAGTTCCATGAGTGAGCAGCAGCTCAGACACCCACCTGAAGTGGAAATATATAAAGTGAGGCGAGGGAAGTGAAAAAAAGGAGTGCACTTGTCCTAGAAATGCTCTATGTCAGTTTAAAAATACTTGGAATACACAGTTCTGAACAATTTGGCACATTTTACAGCAGCCACTGCACCCAGAAAATCTCTCTGAAACACAAGTAACAAGACTCCAAAACTAAAATTAAATCACATCACACGGCTTATCTTTGCTGGACAGCTTGTGTTTCCTCCTGCACACTCTCTACTCCTTTCTTAATGCATCCCGCTCCAGATGTTGACCCTCAGAGGACTACCAGTCCAGGCTCTGTAAATAGCTGGCCTACATGAGGGATACAGGAGGCCAGGAAGAACATGAAGAAGTTACAGTGTGTTTTGTTCTATCTTTATATAATCCAATTAGAGTAAAAAGATAATCAGAGAGTGGCGGGGATTAGAGGCTCAGGCGGCTGGAGTCGTAGTATGGCGTCAGATCAGCAGCACCTGTGAATGAGTCATTCCCTCTGAAGCTACGAGCAATTGACTGCCGCTGTGAGCCCCATTTAGGCGCATAGTGAAGCAATTTAGGATCATTACTGGCATGGATTAAAATGTATCAGGGCACTTAGAATGATGATTAGAGATAAGGGATCTCCGTATCAAAGGCTGGTCATCTAAACCTTTTGTAGCATCAGATTTTAAACACTACTAATCAATCCATCACTGAAAGCTTGCAGTGTTTCCAAAGGTGTGTGTGAGTGTGTATTCTACTTTCTTACCTCTGTCCGTGTCGTAAAGGTAGACGAACTTCTCCCACTTGTAATGGGCGAGCAGACTAAGAACAGCGCCCCGCAGGCTAGGCCTCATCTGGATGACAAACTGCACGTCAGCGTCGATGGGGAAGCTAGGCGTAATGAAGGAGGTGTGCAGCGCCCCGCAGAAGGAGGTCAGCGTGTTCATGGACTTCCTGTCGTAGAAGCCAAAAATGGCGTAGACTCCTCGTGAGAACTGGGAGCAGACTGGTGACAGAGGGCAGAGAGCAGATTCAGGTCAGGGACAAGCACAGAGTCAAAACAGTTCAGATCAGCTGTTTCTTTTCAGTCAGGAAGAGTGCCAGAAAAAGAGAACCAACTTGACCTTCACATAGGACTTGGCTGAGGGGGCAAACTGAGACACTTGTCTTTGCAGTTGTAGCACGTAGTATGTCTGCCGCACGTAGTGTCTACATAACCTTTTTTTCTTACTAATATTGAAATATTTTTTGTTAATCCAATTTGATGTATTCTTATATGTGTGCTAAATAAATAAAACAAAACAATTCACATGAAAAAAAACAACAAAATAAAAAAGCAACTTTGTTTCAACAACAAAATGTAAGGGTAGATTTTGGGTTCCTTAGAGTTTAACGCGCAAAAAGGGGGGAGCCATTGATACACAGGAGAGTTAAAATACCTAATGCAAAGTGGAAAGATTAGCAAATCCATGATGGCATTAATCTTCAATCTGAATGAATGGGTGCCTTGCGGGATATCTGCTCCCCATGACCATGCACGGCTGCCCTGTGCCCTTCACTTCTCCTTGCTCTAAATGCAACTGCCCGGGTAATCAACTAGAAGTAATGAGGAAATCAGAGTTCTGGCCACAGCTCTTTATGGACAAATACCCTGAAACATGAGCATGCAAATGTGTAAACGTCGGGCTGGGCTGCAGTATAAAAGATTTATAACAAACCACAAGCCTTGTGTGCTGCCATCTGTAGGATTGTGGAAATGAGCCTCAGCCACAAATACGCGCACACACACACACACACACACACACACACACACACTCTCACACACACACACACACACACACACACACACACACACACACACACACACACACACACACATTACGAAAATGTTAACTATTTGATATTATTTGTAAAAAAAATAAATGGTTTGAAGACAGCAAACAGGACCGCATCAGCAATGTGACCTTTGAATGAATGTAAATTATATCTAAAGCAAATGGGTCAATCCAGCAGAGCCACTCCACTTTTTGTGACCCTCAGCTCCTCAGCTCACTGCTGATTAAAATCTGTTCAATGAAGCTACTCAGTCTCCCTAACCAATGTTTAATTATGCCATTATCCAACTCATTGGATTTAACGAGGGTCTTTTTGTGAATCTGTGAGTTAAAATCCTATTTCTCTGAGTAAGTCTAACATAGTTAACCTGTAAATACTTTATAGTAATGGAACAAAACACTTGCTATGTATGAGTAAACCAATTATTTGTTGCACCCCTTGCTGGACTCAATGTCTCCTGCAAATCAAAATGTAAGCAGCAGAAGAATTATCTAATTTATTGCAGTTTTAAAAAGTAAATCTGATGCAACATAACCCCCATCAACTGTGTCTAAAATAGAGTGCAATGTGCCAGTAGCAGCTAATTCAGCTTTGAGCAACCAACCTCACTTAAGAAGAGAGCTGCAGTGGTCAGGTAAGCTCCCAGATGTTTTCCTTTTTTAGTACTCTTCAGACCTAACTTATGCTGACTCAAGTGACATCACTTGAGGCATGTTTCAACTTTTTGCAGCTGCCATAGTTCTCCCCTTCAAGTGTACACAGACTTTTACTCATGAAATCAATGAATACAGAATGACTTGAGTCTACAAACTCTTACATCAGTAAATGAACGTCAAATCCACAGATACCTCACAAGGTTCATTTGAAATCGCCCGCTACAAAAGCCTGATTCAGTACAGCCAGATGGCTGCAAAGAATACTTTAATTTAAGTAGTCATTTTAGTCTGTAAAGAAATTACTTTACAAAAAGATGCTATCTTTAATGAAGAATGAAGAAATTGTTTTTTTCATGCAGAGCAAAAGGCTGAACAGTTGTTGAACATTTTATGTTGTGGCTCTCGGATTCACAGCTTTACATTATGTCTAAAATGGTTTCTACAGTTTTTGGTATGTATTTACTTGTTGTGTATTATGATTGTGTTGTGGATATTGTTTGCATATGGCAAATGCGTTTCCTTACTGGGGTTTAATCAAGTTTTCTAATATAATCTAATCTTAAAGCTTTTTTAAATACTGTAATGTATATAGAAAGGGAAGAATGTAGTATTAAGTTAGCACAAGATTTGGATAATGGTATGACAATAATCCAGGCTAAAACCTTTTCAATCTTCATAGCATAGTTCATTTCTGTGGTTTAAAAATGATCTAGGGTCACGTCTGATCAGACACATTTACAAAATGTAGATGTTTTTTTGTGGGGAAATATCTACAGTAAACTCCCCAACCCTTGGGTCAAAGATCCCTCGAGACATAAATTACATTTTGGAGTCTGAATTATGCAATTTATATCAGCTGTAAAAATCTATTAATATATTTTTAAAAAGAAGTTCATATCCATATAACAGGTTATTCCAAACTTTTTAAAAAAGTAGTGTGTGTGTGTGTGTGTGTGCAGCCAAATGATTTTCCTTTTATAAACCATTTAATCAAAATGAAAGCACCAAGCAGCTGTACACAACAGCCTTTTTCTTCTGGTTGACTTGTATCTCTTCAAGAAAAGCAAGCTGCACATTATTTATTTAACTTCCACTGAAGAAACTTTGACAACTGAGTTCATCATCGCTAAATTAAAGATAAGTCCCTTCAAGTTCAACGACAAAGTTTTAGATGGTTAAATAATTTCATCGACCTGCTCTGTAATGTCTGTACGCTTGAAAACGACGAGGACTTTACTGCAGAGAAACAGCTGGTGGCTTCTTTAAGAGTTCAGCATTTATGATCCAGCCTGTTATCCTTACCTGACCAGTTTAAGCATGTGGTTTTCATATCATTTAGTGTCGACAATTTCTTGTTAAACTCCAGAAAGATATGTTGAAGAAAATTGCACTGAATGTGTGAGGACTGAATTTATCACAAATGCACTTTAGATGGAATTTAAAATACTCCCACACATTCACATTGGTGCCTGCAAAGGCAGTAAAATCATTTCACAGTTGTTTGAGTTCTCCAAGTGTTAAGTTGGAGAGTAATGAAGCATGTTTTTCAAAGTTTCTTCTGTTCAGATTTCCATTAGAGCAATTGTCCAGTCATCCACACATCTTTGATCACTCAGTTATTCTATCATTCCTTCATCCCTCCATTTCCTCAGGCTTCAATTTACAGTACAAGAATTATATACTATACTATATATATATTATACTGTACTTATGGACATTTGAGCTGAACCTGTTTGGTATAACTGGCAAAAGATGATGCTAAAATCAAGCAAACTCAACGGGCTGCTGCAGTATTTCTGTATATTTCAAGGACAATTTTCATCTTAGTTTCAAGGACCTGCTGAGCATTTCATAAATACTTTAATAACTCTTGCCCTTCATAAATAGAAAGAATATTAGAGCAGATTATCATTGTCTCAGTTTGGGATTCAGAATGCCTCACAGTGGATTATAATATTAATATCAAACTGACATGGTTTCCTCTAAAATCATAGATTCACACATTTCTCCTGGAACAGACAATATCCATCCAATGTTATGCGAGAACAATAGAGGGTGGCCATTAAATTAACACTTCCCATCTGATCCAACATAATCCAATTCTTATTCTCATAATGGCAACAATAGCTTTTTGTTTGTCAAGGTTAAATAGACCGCCTGTTCTCCTAAAGGACTAATGAAATCATATATTTGGGCTCATGGTGCAGTAAACACTCGTCCACTGCAGTAAATTCCCCTGATTGTGGTCAGCAATGAAGATACGCATCATTTACTTTATTGCAGAGGGGAAGTTGAGAATTTTCTTTTTTGCACTGCAGCCTCAATTCTTTCTTTCTTCATATGCACAATCCAACTAGGAACAATCTACTGTTTGCCTTCTGTACATCTTATTCCCTCCATCACCCCAGACAAACACCCACATCAGCCTGTCATCACTGCTGCTTCCTCTCTCTGCTTCTCTTCGACACCTCGTCAAACTTCACAGGTAGATGCTGAGGCTCTGAAACCATCACCGCTGACTTAACGCCTTCCATAAAACTCAGGGCTTTGCAGCTTTAAGGGTCTCTCCTGGAGACAGCGGAGGGATCTCGTCTGAGTCTATCATGAAACTCACTGATGTAGGGATGAGCCTGTAGTGTGTGTGCAGAGTCGAGCCGAGCCTGCAAAGTGAATTCTTAAAGAGAGCAGGCGTAGAGGGGAGGCTGCCGTCCTTGAAAATTGAACTTTGGGCACATAAGAAAGCGAGAATGCAGAAAAGGACAGAGGAGGGATAACACTGGGATGAGGAGGTACACTTTTGGGGGGGCTGGGGGTAACTGGATTGGCTCCTGCACTTGGACAAAGTGAGGACAAACTGCTTTTCTTTTTGTGACCTCAAATAACCTGTTTATTCGCATGCTTCTGCCTTCTGGGGGGTTATTTTTCCACCGCTGTCGGAGATAAGTTCCTGCAGGGCATCTATAGAGGAGAAGCGTGCCATAGGACTTACATTTATTTTCCTGAGGGAGAGGGATGGGGGGGCATGTTGGTCTCGGCCTAATGGGAATATCTGTCTTAACATTTCCAAAAAGAGAAGAAGGCAGAGGACACAGGACAAACCTACTTACAGATACCCAGAAAACACACTGTGAGACCTGCTTCTTTGAAGATATTGCCTTTAAGCAATATAAAGACCATTACATTTAGATATAGAAACCTTACTTACTGTATTATGTAAGGTGTTTATCCTTACTTTACAGCCCTACGAGTCTACAGTGATGCATGCAGCTCTGTGAGGACGTTCTTAGTAACATTAGCGCTTTGAGCTAATTGCTGAAGCTAATATTCAATATGGCTAAAAACATACTGCTACTAAGCAGGGGTAATGTTTACAGGGATCAACGTTTAAGTGTAGAATATAAGCATTGTTGACATCATGTATTTTGCATACTCAGCCTCCTGTTTCTTTTTCATACAATTCTGCATACACTACTCTAACACATGTTGCCTCATGCTTCCCTGTAGTCTTCAGCTGTGCAAATCAGCCGGTCACATTTATTTACGACAAAAAAATAAAAAATACTTTAATTCTTAGCTTATTATATTGCTGTTGTCTATTTTTAAATATGCGTTTCTTGGCGTGGGGGGGGGGGGGTTATCTTACTGCTGCAGGGTAACCTTTTTATAACAGTATCTCCCTGTAGAGTGTAAGCCCCGAAGACTTTATTTTCTTTAATTAACACATCAGCTGTTATTATAAATGCTTATCTTTACTCATTGGACTAATCTATCCTGATTTAAATGGCGTGCAAAGGTTAAGAGGATCACTGCCTTAAGAAACACAAGTCAACCTCTTTGTGGGTCAAGAAGAAAAAGTCAGGGATCACTGAAATCAGCCCAATTCATCGTATGAGAACAATTTAAGTCTGGGCCAAATTCTGTGCTGATCCAGCCAGTAAGTATAGCAAAAGAGAGAAACGTAAGCTGCTGGTGTTGCTGGAGAAATTGTACATGTGATGGCAACAACAAAATGCTGGGTTCATCCTGCAGGACATCATGAATGTCTGTACAATAAGTTATTAAAAATGTTTAGTCTGGAGCAGTGATCTACTGACAGACAATCATTGTTATTCATGGAGCATGCCACTTCAGCAAGAGGGGGGGGAGGTGTTTGCAATTTATGGTTTGCAGAAATTTTGATTTTGGAGATGCAAAAACCTTGTACAAAATCAAACTTACAAGTCTATGTTGGTTTAACAAGTTGACCCATGTAAGCTATACATTCACTTTAATTTAGCACAAAGCTCCAATAATGCAACACAAACTACCTGTCTTTATTTTTTAATGTTTCGCTTTTTAGTACCATTTTTATACTGCAGATTAATCACAATGTCAAACTCAAGCTGTAATGATTTATGTCATATCAGTGCGATTATCATGTAGCTGATATGGACCTCACTCACTGTGAGTGCTGCACACTGGTTCTTACATTGAGGGTTCTGTGTGACGCCTTCTCCATTAATCCCTGTTGTCACCTGTGGGGTTATGTAACCTCTGTCTGTATGATTTACAGCTGTGGGAAAAACTATTAACTATATATCCGTGATCCATCTTCCCATCATCATACACAGCATGTCGCAACTAACTAGAGCCAATATACTACTTGTATCTTAACCTGCAGTATTGATGTCCTTCTTGATACTCGTGTAGGTCAACAATACTAAAAAACAGACGTGCAGGAAATAAAATAAGCACTCTGATTAACTGAAACACCGACATTCAAAGTAGTCAGGATCTCTTTCCACTAATGTTTGAAGCACTACTAAGACAGCATTACTAAGACGGACGGAGGGTGCCAACAAATCTTGTAAATGTGCTGACTGACAGACACTCAGCATATTCAGTGTTTACTCATGAAAGTGAGCAGGGCGCCTGAGCTGTGCCATCTTCTGAATGAATGAACGGCAGGGTCAGAGCGGACGGCCAACATCCCTCCCCGTTATTTGTCATTTGTAATTTATTTCAAGGATAGCCCCTTGAGATGCATCATCTCATTTTCAAGGGGGTCCTTAAAAAAACATAAATTAATCATCATAATACAAAATCAAAATGAAAGGTAAATCCAAAACATAATACCAAACATTTAAACACAGAGACACCCACACCACACACACACACACACACACACACACTCACACTTAATCCCAGGTAACGTGTTTCCTCTCCATCTTTGCATCTAGCCAGCAGCTGTTCAGTGTGTCAGCTAGACAGGAAGCACAAGGGCATTGTGGGACTGGATACATCTGCACCTGAGCAATGGTACATTCCAGTAAGTCATACATTATCACAGTTGTAGCTGTAGCAATCAGCAGTTCTGCAATCAGTGCACAAAGTTCACTGAGAGCTGCTTTTCCCCCCCTTGGGGTTCTGCTTTGGCATTTAGCCATGGAGGGAGAAAAAGCCCTCCCAGCATGCACTATGATTAAAATAACAACATATAAAATACCATCTTTCCCTGTTTGTGTATTTATTTTGTCCGTCTAATGTTCTCTGAAGCATTTTTGTGAGTTTTAAAAACACACAACGGTGCTCTTTTTTACATCTCATAATGTAGAAACACTTTAACAAAATGATGTTTTATCCATTGACTGCCTTGAGGCTACTGTTCCAAAGCAATTGTTGCTCCAGGCACCATAAAAATAAAAAATAATGTTCAATTCATTTACAATTAATGTCTCAACAAAACATGACAAGGTACAAAGTAAAAAAAAACAAAAACAATTTCCCTTAGTACAAATAAAGGAAGTTAATCTATTTAATGTCATTCCAAAAGTCTACAGCCACGCCGGTACCTCTGTTATGCATTACTGACAAGGCAGTTATTTATGTTAATGCAACTATTCTATCATCAGACCATGTCACAAGATGCTCATGTTGAACCAGTTTAATGTTCACCCATTAAGATTAAACGTGGTCAAAACGTGATCATTAAAACCTTTTTTGCGGCATTTGAGCAAGTGTGCGGGTTTATCTTTTTCCTCAGTTTTGCTGTTTTTGCACTGCCCTGCACCTATGTGATGTGCCTATAACTACCTCTTTTTCACCTTTTAAGATTAGCCTATCAGGATGGTATCATTAGTTAATAATCTCATTTGCACTTAACCCAGGCAGGAAATGTCTTTGGTTTCACTGGCAGATTTCATGCTAATCTACGTTTATTGTTGAGATATTGATGTCAAGAACACAATGCTGAACCTGCCAGTATAACACTAGAGGAAACATTAGAGGATTGTAAAATTCAAACGAATATATTCCCTGGGCACCTTTGAACATCTGTACAAAAATTCATGTCAGTCCATTAGCCTGGACCAAAGTGGTGAACCCACTGACAGACTGATGATGCTATTAAAAGAGCCTCACAATTAAAGTGGCTAACAAAAAGAGTTACCAAACAGATTATGTAACGTTCTATAATTGTGCCTGAGCTTTTCGACAGTGACTCTGCACACAGCTCATCTGGTTTCAGCTGAATAAACTGCACTCATTCTATTGAAAGGCGTTTAAATACCTGCTAGTTTAATTTTACCATTAAATCACAGTGAATGTTTGTGTTCAGATATAAATCTGATTGAAGTCAACAAGGTTGAAATGATTTGTGTGTTATGACATATAAGTGTTTTATTTCTTTATCCGCATTACAGTCTGCGTTGTTGTGCAATTTGTCCCAGTTGACCGACCACGGAGGCGGCAGAGGGCACACAGGGACTGAAGCCTGAGTAGGCTGTGGTTGCATGTTGGCTGGAATTCCCTCCTCTCTGCAGATTACCGCTTTGTAAGAGCAAACATAGCTTTCTTTCAATGGGCTACCCCCAGCAGATACTCATTATTCGCGAAAACCCGGGTAACACTGGTTGGATTAGCCCTAATCTGATCAACACAACTGGATCCAGCCCACATGCTCAACAACATCGACAGAAGGAAATCAGCAGATATACAGACAGAGCCTGTGGCTATTGGAGTGTTGTATGAAAGAATCCCCTTTAATATTTCACTGCACCACTAAAAGCACTGCTTACACTCCACCTACACATGCTTTGCATATAGGCTCCTGCTAAAACCCCATCCAAGGACCACTTTCATAAGAGACTGAAGAACACAACAAACTCGGTTTCAAAGAACTATAGTGCTGCAGAATGCACTCGGATATGGATTTGAATAAACATCAGACGAATGCACATGTGTAGGAGTAAAAGGGAACATCTGATATCTCTGGCATCAAAGTATTTTCTATTGTCCAAATTCTTCAATTAAAAAAAAAAAAATATGATTTTATCCTATACAAATTAAAAACACTTTTTAAAAATCTGCAATTCAATTGTTTATAGGAATTTAAATTATTTACAAAACATAACTCTTAACCTAGTCTTTTCATAAGCACTCATCGTCTGTGCTTGAATATTAAAATGAAAACTCTCAGTGGACAGAAAATAGGCAAAATAAAGGAAATAAATGAATGAAGTGAATATCAAACTAGGTATTTCATGTTTTTCATCATTTTAGTTAATTTAGCTTAATGGAAAACTTTAAAGCACTATTTTGCCCCTTTACAGTAAACACAGAGGCTCATACAACGTCTTCAAATGTATCAAAGCAGCTCCTCTAAATTATTCACAGGCCTCCTGGTTCCTGAGGTTTTCTTTAGCATGGGTTTTCATGTCTTTAACCATAATCTCCGGTTACATTTAGTGAACAACAGCTGAGCGTCAGAGGCAGCTGAGCGTCAGAGGCAGCTGAGCGTCAGAGGCAGCATCGCTGACGGAAGTTCTATCACACTGCTGCACCCTGCTGCAGCATCACTGTAGCTTGTCAGTAGTGATCACCATCGCTGCGTTTCAGCGCTGACATGGAAGCACTCTGATGCAAAGAATGAAAGACCAACTTCACATCTCCAGTGGTGTGCCCCTGCACCTATTCACTGCTATTCCATTATTTTTGCAGCATTGTAAACAACCAGGGTGAGTAACAAGAAACAAGATGCTTATATCATAGATATGTGCCAGATTCACATGAAGTCATATGACGTTTAAACGTCTGCTGAAAATGTTGTCATATCTTGAGCACCACTCTTCTCTTATACAAAGAAAGCTAATGCATTAATGCTCCTGAAATCCTCCTGTTTATATCTATCACCTTTATGACGTTATAATGGGAATATTTGCCTTTATATCAATGCTATGCGTAGTTTGACAGAATCACAATATCAACAAAGGAGCAGAGAAGATCATACTGGCCAACAGAAAACGTAATGCAGCAGTTTAATTACATGTGCAGATATACTCATCGCAGTCGCACCCCCTCCCACTCGCTCGAGGTGAATTTTCCTGATAAAATCCTGCTGCGTTCTCACATCAGCTCACTTAGACTTTCTGTGGAAAAAATACCAGCAGGAGAAACTCTGGATGAAGTCTAAAAAAATTAGCTGTTTGTGTTCACACATGCAGCTCACCCCAAAAACTTTAGCAGTTTTACAGGAGTTTTGTGCAGGTGTAAAATCAATTTAAGAGTCAAACCATGTGTGCATTGTCATGAACACATCCGTTAGAAGACAGCTCTGGCTCCTACTGAAATTAGTATTAAGTTCAATTATACAATGAATACCAAAGACTTTCTGAAAGCATTTGTATTTTATTATATTATGAGAAAGACATGACAAATCTGAGGAACAGGACTTATCAACTTGGAGGAGGTCATCCAAACTGACAGGACGCTGGGTGCAGTGGCACTTACTCAGATATTTTTATCACTGCATCGTGATAAAAGGACATGCTTTTGGGTAAGTGTCTCATCTGTTCAAGGGCTCCAAAATGGAGAGGATCCATTTTAAAGCTTGCAAATGCAGAAAATCAAAATACAAAATCACAGAAAATAGGTAAGTATGTGTTTCACAGTGCACAATAATTTGAATTCTGAATGTATGCATGGGCAGTAAAGCTTTAAAGCTGGTATGGACATGTTTTTTTCTCTCACATTATTAGCAACCTCCCCTTTCTCTGCTGCTCCCATGTAACAAAGGTTTTTTTTAATAATGACTCTTCTTTGTTTACACAGTTGAACTGTGGCCAGAGAGTGTGAATTAAGATAGAAACTATCATGCAGCATGCAGGCCAAACAATTTGACAACCTGGTCTCTGGTGCTAATGCATCATGCATGATGACTTGTTGGGTTTAATGAGGACCCAGACTTATGAAGGATCCATGGTTGTTATATATTGATTAATTGTTGTTTATTGATATCGCAAGCATGTCTGTTTTAATACAGCATCTACAAAAATCATTACAAACCTAAGCCAAAAGAATGTTTGTTTTGGGATATTACAATATTTGAATGAACAGAAGCTGAGGAGCATTTCCGTTTTTTCGTTCTTTTCCAGAAACCTCTCATCTTCCTTTACAAATGTGTTATGATGAGCCATGATGGCTGTTTGATTTGTAAATGCTTGAGAGAAAGGAAGGCTAATGTGTCATATGTTTGCTTTCCTGTAGAGATAAGACGATATAGATGTATTGTCATTATTACCAGCAGCTGTTTAATAGTTAAGCACAATGTCCGGAAACAGCTAGCCTAGCTTTGCCTATAGGCCACAAAATACCACCAGCACTTCAAAAACTCATTACATAATACACATGCTGCTGTGTTTTTTTATCGCACTGGTAACCTCAGGGTGCTTATAGTGCACCAGAGAGTCACACCTGGCAATAGACCCCCAAACAATCTGTTGTTTTAAGGTTTTTGGTGCGATGAAAAAATAAAAACAGACAGAACTTGTTATGAACTTGTTATGAAAAGTGCTGCTGGTACACAATATGATTGGCGATCAACCACACAGCTGCTAGGCAACAGCAGCATGGGCAGAAAAGACTCAAACTTTATGCAGGAAATAAACAGGCATAACGATCAAAAAAGAAGAAGGAGTTTTCTTAAACATTTTAATTTAAAAATAATCTATACTATTACAATTAAATGAATCTTACTCTACCATCCACCAGAAAAGAAATTAAGCAATATGCAATTATGACGAGATTTGAACTAAGAGCTTTCTGAAAATGTCCACCTATGAAGTTTTCATGTGGACTTGTTTCATGAACCTGGAAAAAACGGCTCTAT
This sequence comes from Labrus bergylta, assembly GCF_963930695.1. Classification (NCBI taxonomy): domain Eukaryota; kingdom Metazoa; phylum Chordata; class Actinopteri; order Labriformes; family Labridae; genus Labrus; species Labrus bergylta. The sequence goes on from NC_089208.1 coordinate 11,754,333, forward strand.
TTGAATATACCACAACAACCTGTGAACTATTGAGCTGAAGAGGTACTGCACGCATTTATTTTTACCTTTGAATGGTGCCCGCCTGGCTTCATCCATGTTCACAGTTTTTTGCTCACTGTAGTAAAGTGAAGCACTTAAACTGCTATTAATCCATCATCAAACTTTCATCAAACAGCAAAAGAATTGTGATTTCAGCCAACATATGCCAACAGATCTGAGCCAAAATATGAACAGATTTAAATAAAACAGATCTTTCCCTCTCCTAAACATCTCTTTTGCCTCCCTAAATAATACTCAAAACTGTTAAGTTAAATTACATTGGAATGTGTTGAATGTAGTTAGCTCTTGTACTTTTTGGCAGGCTATATTTGCATAAAAAATGCCCAGTAAGGGGTGCTGGTGGCGCAGTGGTTGGAGCGCTCGCCCCATGTATAAAGGCTGTGGTCCTCCAGGCGGGTGGCCCGGGTTCGAATCCGACCTGTGGCTCCTTTCCCGCATGTCATTCCCTACTCTCTTTCTCCCTGATTTCCAACTCTATCCACTGTCCTATCTCTCCAATAAAGGCACAAAATGGCCAAAAATAAATCTTTAAAAAATGCCCAGTAAATACTAGAATGTCCTTATTTGGACACCGCTTATGAGTCAATTAAGTCTTGATAATGCAAAAGAAGAAGAAGAAGAAGTAAAAGAAGAAGAGGAGGAGGCCGATAAGGAGGAGGCAATCTGGCTACATAAACTGCTGCATTAGTGGGACTATCCATTGCCTACACATTGAAGTGCCCTAACATTAGCCTCTGTCTGAGCAGCACCTCACTGTTGAGTCATCGCAGAAGAGGGAGGATATGAGGCTATAATAAACACTTTATGGAGAAATATACTGTCATTTGTAACTGTCAAATTCTTCTCTGGAAAATTCTGGTCTTAAAAGATATGCCGCAGATGAGATGCGAGAAGGGAAAAAGTAAAGGCTTTATAAGATGTCTTCTTTTTTTTTAGGTTTTCTTCTTCACATGGCATTGTGGTAAAACATACAGGAAACATCTCGATAGCAACACAAACTTAAAAACAAACTCAAAAAATGTTCATACATTTGAGTCACTGTGAATTATTGCCATATACCCCTCACATACACTGAAAAGTAAATTGAGTAAATGCTATCAAAATAAAGATATGAAGTGATCTGTTCCTGCTGTCTGACCTGTCACCATATCCCAAAACTACATCCCATATGCACTTGGTTCAACTCCCCCCTGATTGTGCAGCCAGGCCAACAGGCTCCATCTCCGCTGTCATTTCCTGCCCTGACCTCAGTTTTAATGGACGTAACCTTCCCATTTGTGCATTTATACACACAATCCGTCCCGGCCTTGGGCTATGTGTCACATCAATACATCCTGATCCTGAAGCATCACTCAAACCAAACACAAATTGGTGATATATAATAAACACGGCAGGCAGCATGGGGAAGTTTTCTTCGTCAGAATCAATCCACTCAAATAGTAAAAACTAGAAATTGTTTAATCCGATGTTTCGTTGGCTGTTCATGTCCTCTGTTTTGTTTGTTTCTCAACTTTCAGAGCTGCAGAGCAAGCATCAAACTGCAGATTCAGTATCTGCAGCCAAGCAGAGTTGGAGAACAGCCATATATTAGTAGAGAGGGACTGAGATAGAGAAAATGAAAGCTTGGTGAGAATTGATTTTTCCATACTGGAGCAAAAACTGGAGCCACACACACAGTACTACTGGACTACAGCCTTCCACCTATTGATCCTCGCTGCCAATAACACAGTCATTTGCCATCAGGGATTTGTAACAATCATTATGAACTGACCCAGCTGGAGGACAGCACTGTTGTCCGGCTTTATTCCATTCATGACATACAACAAACACACAAAATGAGCTCTAAACAGAAAGTAACTCCTCTTATGAATACAAAAAAAAAAAGGTTGTCTTGCGGAAAGATCATTAGTTAAAATCTCAGTCTTCTTAACACGTTCTAATATTATCAAAACGAACGATGCAAACTGTAGGGAAAGCACAGCAATGACTAACATGTAACTCCTGCCAGAATAGAAATGTGTCAAATCATAATCATCTCATTCTTTTGCTACATCAACACCTGCCAGGCGAGCATGGCATTATGCAACTCTAAAATAAGAATTTGGGAGTTTGGTGCATTTTCAAGCCCGAGTCACAAGCTAGCCTGGTTGTCTGCATAATGAGCTGCACGGCTTACATCAGCTTATCTCACTCAGATAAATCCTGCTGATTATCTTGTTTTATTTTCTATCCATCCAAAACAAAAAGCTTAAGTGCCTTTGAAAAACAATGGATTCAGGTTTGCTGAATCAGACTGAGATGTAAAACGGGTGCGTAATGCAAATACCGTAAAACTTCTAAAAGCCAATCCCAATTTAAGGCCACCTATGAGTGTTGATTAGTTTGCGGGTCAGAAATAAATCAACAAGGGTGTATCCCTCTCTCCCCCAAATCAGTGATTTGTAATATTATTTGTTTATTGACATTTTTGTACACATTAAAATATTTTTTGGTGTAAATTTACAATTTTACAGTCTTTCTCATCTTTTCTGTGGACAACGTTTGTTAGAAAATAATTCAAGGCCCATCTTAAATTGACGCTTGTCCCAAGTAAAGGCAGGGTCATTTTATAGACTGAAAGAAATAAAAGCCTGGGCTATTGATTGAAGAACTGCGGTATAGACAGAGATTTATTTCATTGTTTTCACTTCAACTCCACATGTGGCAGGAAACATATTTTTAACTTCAGACAAAACCTAAGTAAAAAATTGTAAAAAAATTTGAATTATCCAGCAGGATACATGCCCCAAAAACACATTGCTATCCTATTTAGTCAAAGTATTCAAGTGTGGCCGAAGGACAACCTATAGGTTGAAGATGACGCCAGTAAAAACAGCTCATGGACACTCACAAGAAAATATTTTAACTGGATGAGTAATTTTTTACATAACGGCTCCCTTTTGACCTCGTTGAAATGAAAAACAGGCCCAAGTAGGAGTGCTTTAACCCTGATGTGGACAAGCCAAGCGTGTAATATTTAACTCTTCTCCTGTGATGACTGTTGAAGTGCCCTTAAGCTGAGCGCTGACCCCACCGGCACTCGTAATCCCACAGAGCACGGCTGTGGTGCACTGAGCAGTGTCAAACAAGGTGTGATGGTTTAAGACTGAATGTCCCTCCAACTTCAAACTATGTCATATAAACATGGTTTTGCATGTCCATTATATATGCATGAGGTACAATCAAGTTCAATATTTCTTTCTCTTTTTTTTAAAGCCTTTTTTCACTTCATTAGGTCATGCAGCCATCTCTGCTGCTGCTCACAGAGTTGGGAGAGCTGCAGCTGATCCCAACGCGTGCAGTGTGAAGTGCAGTCGGTGGGAAGACGGATAACAAATTAATTCTCCAGACAGAACTTGGTGCCCTACATGGCAGAGAAGTGACTGGTAGACCAATTATGAAGCCATCTCACACTCAACAAGCCTTCCTATCAAATTCATCATGTTTGTGCAGATGACTACATGGATTACAGCGTGTTACAGTTGATAAAGTGAGTTATTTATGCATCAAAAGTGTATTCAGGCAAATTAACGTCATTGCAGGCTGCTGGTATAATACAATGTTTAAGATCATTATCAAAGAGACTGACAGCCAAATTGCCTGATTTAAACCAAACCACATGAAGAGATGGGTAACAGCTATTATTTTAATCTACATTTTACTTCAATATTCAACTTCAAATATTCTACATAAGTCAATTTATCAAGGTATCCAGGTGAAGATGTTTTTATTTAACACTATGGATGTAGTAGGACTGGGCAATAAAACATCTCATTATGGAGTGGTAACACAATGTACATTGACGACGATGGCATATTTAACATGAAAGGGATGAATCCTATTTGAAATACCTAGTGTATTACAAAGCAGAGATACTGAAGCCAGAAAGCATGGTTGGCACAAAATGCCAAAGCCTTTATAATACTCTAAAGATGGTGAAACCGTTGACATAAAATGGTTCATGGACATTAGTCGCACATTGCCTAGAAGCTACTGCTACTTTACTACTTTGTGTGTTCACTCAGTACAGTTTTGACAATTGCTTAATTTGCATCTGAAACTGCTTCATTCTTTGCTTTACTGGTTTTAATGACGGAGTATGTATGTTTTTAAATAGGGGTAAGTTTTGTGGATATTTTTGCTTTGCATAAAACTAGACAACAATCTCCTTACCTGACCAAAAACCCAGTAATAATAATAAGCAACTGGCTAGGCTAATGTAAGCAGCAACCTAGCTTTTGGCTCCTTCTGATTTCCCGTTTCAGGAAGATGCTAATTTATAACTTGAGACTTTTTCTTTAGTGTTTTTACTACTTTTTAGTTCCAGTTGTGTTTATTTTAACGAGGGAGACCTTAGCTGATATTTAAGACCCTATCATTCAAAACTTTGAGTATATAAAACAATGAAGGAATACCTTCAATAACAAGCAGAGGTCCTTGAAACAACATTAGCAGCAGCTTGTCTCTTAGCCCCCTAAGAACATTGGAGTGGCACATTTTTACCCAAAACTGCTCTATTTTGTGTTTTAAAAAGTTTGTATTATCGTTATCTAAAAAGACTATTATAATAACGTGTGATCAGCAACTTTAGCACGTGCTAATATTGTAAAGTTTAACAAATGCACCCTCTGGTTTATTCAGCCTTTGACATTTTGAGGATATTCATTAGATCATATTCTACCTTATCACCCAGCCCTATCAAACATCCATATTTCCAATAGTAAGCTCCACGACACTGATAATAACCTGCAAACCTTTATCTAAAATCACAGCCAGACACCACAACAACAAGAACAGCACTGTTTATCTTCACTTTCAAGTGTACAGTCATCTAAGTGCTGCACATCAGCTTCTCTGGAATTACTGAATTACAGTTTACTAAATCACAGTGGTCGGCCAATTACAGGCCATCATGCTCCATCATCCAGCTGGAGAGTTTTGGATTGCAGGACTGAGGAGAGCGGGTGTGAGGCCAGGTGTCTGTGTGAGAGCCAACCATTTTATGCAAACACCAATTTCAGTGATACACATCTGTGTCATTCTTTGGATAAACCTGCCCAGACATATTTAGACCTACTGAATGTAATGACTGGAGCAAATGATCATTACTTTAGGATAAAGCCTACTGAGTTTCCAAGGAGTGTAATTAATACTCACAGGCGTGTGTGACAGAGAAACTGTTGGAGGACTCCAGGTTGTCAACATTATAATTGAGGTGGAAAGGTTTCTCCGTCACATTCTGGTTGGTGTTGTACAGCTGGACGGCGAACCTGAAGGCGCTGTGCTCCTGCACAGTGGAGCGCATGAACAGTCCACCTACAGGACAGAAATGTCTCATTAGAACTGAACTCAGAATCATTTCATGTGGAAAAAAAATACTGATTAGCTAATACTACTACTCCACTTGAAAATGCACTCTTTAGGATTTAAATGTCTCTTACGTAGATTATGCTACAGAGTGAGTGCAGTCACCTCAAATAATCACCAAAAGCATTAATACACAGATTTTAACAAAATGACGAAAGAAATACATGTTAGGCCTACTATACACACAAACACTGCGGATTCTAAAATTCCTCTTTGCTTTAACAATTTAGTAACCTCCTTGTTTCCAGAAAGCCTACAAAGAAGAGCCTCATCCCAGGATCCTCCTGTCTTCACGAGAAGTGAACTTGGCTATGATTTATGCACCAAACCGAATCAAGTGCGACTTTAAGACGTGTCCTAGTTAGAGAATATGCACTAAGACATGTAGAAATGCAGCCGGAGTACCCCCTTTGAACTTACCTATGTTGATTTGATTTGGAAACCCTGCCAGCGAGTCCTCCCAAAAATACAACAAAATAAGCACTGACGCTATTGTGCGATGCCACATTTTCTCCGAGAAGTGAAATCAACTCCTGGCGTGGATGAGAAGCAGGGAGAACCATGTACACGGGCTTGTAGGCGCAAAGAAATCCACAAGATGCGGCGGGTCGGTCTCACTCGCAGTGTGCACCCACGTTGAATGCCAGCGCGACTGCAGCGCCAGATCTCGGCTGCTGTTGCTGCTGCTGCTGCTGATAATGGAAAATCTAAAGGCAATGCTTTATCTCAAAGATGGAGGTGGTGGAGGAGAGAGAGAGAGAAAAAAAGCGGTGCTCCTTACTGTGTATAAGGAGCAGTGAAATGGGCTAGAGGGAGAGAAGAAAAGAGAAGAGAGGAGGGGAGAGAAAAAGAGAGGGATAAGGGAGGGAAGGGGGGGCGTTTATCAAACTTGGTCTGACGTTGAATTAAAATAAGAGCAGCCTCCAGTCCTCCTCCTCACGTCACTGCAGAGTTGGTGTGTGTGAGGCTGTGCAGCCTTTGTTGGGCATGGTGTGAATTTATGTGTGTGTGTGTGTGTGTGTGTGTGTGTGTGTGTGTGTGTGTGTGTGTGTGTGTGTGTGTGTGGTGCAAAGGAGGAGTAACACACACCAGAATCCACTCAGTTTGGGCCAATAATATACGGATGTACTTATATAGGCTGTTTGTTTGCCATGTCAGTATCTATTAGTCAACTATCTATCTATCTATCTATCTATCTATCTATCTTTCCCTTCTCTATGTTAAGCAGCACTCCTGCAGCAGTAACACGCATGCACACAGCACTTTAATCTCAGACTGTCCCCTGCAGGTGTTCCAGTGCAGTGTTGTGGGAACTTATTTATCCATGTTTAATCATTGCTTGCCAAGTGGCCTAACTAATGCTTCAAATTTGTATCTGGAGTCATTTAAATTCAAATCCCCCTTTCACTGGCTGCAAACATGAACAGCTGATAGAGGGAATCAAGAAACAGAATCCACCACTGGTGTTGTGTTAGGATTTAAAATGTGTTAGGATTTAAAAAACAAAAACAATGGGGAATGACAGGCACACTTACCCATGCCAATCTTCATGCTTGAAACTTTTACTGGTTCATCTTCTTGTTGAAAGAAGCTATGGGTAGATGTTTGGATCCTTGTGATAGCGCTGACTGGAACAGGGCTAGTTTGTCTTCAAGGCAGAGTATACACAATGAAACAGTCGATAATTTGGCATTGAACTGCACCATGTAGTGGTTAAAGCGTATCATGTTGCAGACATCCATTCTCAAAATCTGTTAGCTAAAGACCATTTTGTTGCACATGTGGGAAATAGGGACCTGCGTGTCAACTTTAGCCGTGCCAAACCTGTCATACTTGAAGATGCTCTTGCTGCAGAGATTCAATTTATCAGAGGCTTGCACAGTTTCGGAAGGAGAGAGTGTGGGGTTGGTCAGAAGTCTTACAGTGGTGAGCAAGTCAATGTGTTGTAGAATGTCTGAGACAGGAAGTGAAAACTCTGCAGACGACTGTACAGGCATAAATAGATCCAATTAAATCTGCCTCTGCACCAACTCCTCCAGGGTTAGCTCCTTGACACTTGACCCAGGCATATGTTCCTGTACCCAAACAAGGGGTTCACCCTCTGGAGTGCTGTGTGGTGTAACCGACACCTAAGACGTGACTGTCCTTATGTACAAAGAAACTAGAGTGGGGCGTGCACAGATAACCAAATGCCTGCCCCCTCTCCTTTGTGTGCTTTGGCCCCTGATGACACAAAGGGTGGTTCTGGCTATCTGAAAGCTAAAATGGGTGGGTTTGACTGTCCTTGTAGATCTAGGAGCCCCTTGTCCTGTCATCCACAAACAGCTGTGGCTTTCTGCTACTAAAGGAGGGTGTCATTTAGTAGGCTATACTGGCAAGCATACAGCAGCTAATAGTCAGGGATTCATATTGTGGAGTCCTGGTATACAGTGTGTCGGTTTGATTCTCCTGCTCTTGTTGCCTCACTTTAATCTCTAAAATCTCTCTGAGGAGTTTCTGCTTGGGTTTGCTTTTAATCTCAGTATCCTGCAGTGGTTGACCTGCTTAAGAAAAGACCTGTCAGATAATGGGAGAACTCTTTCCCCTGGTTGACCTCAACCCTCGTCCTTAGAGCCCCAGGTAGTCTCAGTCTAGTCTGAGACTACGGTTGTGCCCCTGACTGATGTGGTTGAGGCAGTCAGTGTGTGGCCTATCCCATTAACTCAGACAGAGGTTAAGAGCTTTGTAGGGAAAGCCTCATACTACAGGAGGTTTGTAAAGGGTTTTGCTGACATCTACAGCAGGAAGTGACTGATGTGCTTGATGCACGTGATTCTTGCATATTTCTTGTGGTTTCTTGGTTTACTTTGATGACAATATTGGTTTGCCAGACCTTTCAGGAACACCTGATGAGCCTGGATGGTGTGCTTAGGAAGCTTTCGGCAGGCCAATCATTAGCCGTTTTCACATATGCACTCCGGATAATATCTAGATATTTACAGGAGGACTTCTCCGGAGATTCTCCCGAACTAGCCGTTCACATATGCTCCTCACAGCGGGGGACTTTCCCTGTCAGAGGGGAGGAGGCGCAGGAGGATTGCGGAAGTAGCGGCTGAAGCAACAGAGTCCGCTACACAACGTTATAATGAGAATATTTGCCTTTATATCAATGCTATGTGTAATCCAATGGAATGACAACATCAACAAAAGAGCGGAGAACAACATACTGACGACCAGAAAACATAATGCAGCCGTTCAATTACATGCATGGAGATCGTAGTGGTCGCAAGCAGACACTTTAGCCGGTCACTGTGTATAAATGTCATTCTCTTTTCATTGGCTGAAATTAAAATCTCCAGAGCATATTCGGCCGCGTTCAGACATCAGCTCACTTGGATATTCTGCGGATAAAATACTAGGGGTCTGGCCAGAGAAACTCCGGGTAAAGACCGCGCAAAAAATGCGGCTGTTTGCGTCCACACATCACACCTAAAGAACGTCCGGGTAGCCAAATCTCCAGAGTTTTTCAGGAGATTTCCTCCTTAGATTACCTTGAGCATGTTATCTCTGCCAAGGGGATGATGCCAGATCCTGCCAAAGTTGAGGCAGTTAGGGAACCTGTCCCAAGAATTTAGACAGAGGTTCAGAGGCAGGGCAAGCCTCATACAACAGGAGGATTGTAAAGGGTTTTGCTAATATGTGCCCTTTGCACAGTGCGGCCACTGTGCCCTTTGCACAGTGCTTTTCAAAGGGAGGTGCTATGTGAGAGATTGTCCGACCGCTTTTATTTAGCTTAAGGCTAGTCTGATTACAACTCCTATGTTGGCATATCCTGACACTAATTATCTTATCCTATCTTATCTTGGATACAGACTCAAGTGATTTGGGGACTGGGATGGTGTTGTGCTATGCTAGTCGGCCCTTACAAAACAAGAACGCAAATATGCCACTACCATAAAGAACTTCAAAGTATGGTTACTTTCACAAAACACTACTTACTGGGTAAAGAGTTTGTGTTACTAACTGACCATAAATATCTGCGGTGGCTGCAAAATTGTCAGTGTTTAGAGGGGCAGTAAGCCCGATGGACAGAACTGTACTTTTCCACTTCTGAACCAGGAAGAATGCATTATTGCTAAAGACTGACAGAGGAGTGGGTGTGCCGCTTTGAGGCATTATGCAGCATTAGCTCAAGTCAAGGTTGCGAGTTTGAGTTCACACTGTTTAAAGAAATATGTAGGTTCTTGTATATTCACAAGTCCCACACATACCTTCCCCCCAGTAAGATGGGTTAACTGAGTCTCTTTTTGTGGAAGATAATTAGTTAAACTTGGATGCTCTTTTGCCTTATGTAATGTTAGCCTATCGTAGCAGTGTCCATACTATCACCGCTTTTACTCCCATCTGTTTTGTTTGGGCAGGAAATTGTGCTGCCTGTTGTTAAATGTCATTAACAGTGGATGATTACGTGTCTAAGTTTAGGGACACATTGTCTTCTGCATGAGAGGCAATTCAGAGGCACCAGACCAGGCATACAGAACAACAGAAAACATCTTATGATTTCAGGGCAACTTTCAGTATTATTCTGAGGGAGAGCTTGTATGGGTGCAGAAAGAAGCTAAGAAGCAGGGCGCGTGTCCAAAAATTACAGAGGCGTTATGGCGGCTCATTTAAAGTGGTTGAAAGGGTGACAGATTTGCTGTATAGGCTAGTACCAGTTGAGGGAGGTCCAGAGAGTGTTGTTCATTTCAACTGACTCAAAGTCTTTACCTCCTCTTTGCCAGTGCCATCACATCCAGCTTCCAGAGTCTAGTTCAGTGTCATGGAATCCTGTTAGCTACCAGTTGGGTCCATCATCAACAAAGTCAGCATGTTGCTGCAGGAGGAGGACTTCACTGGTAAGTCAGGCGGACTGGTACTCTGTTGTGGAGAAAACATGGACAATTATGGCTGTTGACAGTCCCAAAAAAAAATATTCCTTTGAATGCAGACTCAAAATACAAAGCATGAGATATTTAAAGGTTGTTTTTTTTTAAATTAACCTTTGTACTTTTAGTTGTTGATCTTTTAAAGTTGCTTCTTCAGACAGCAGAGAGTCTATGTGGTAGAGGGAGGAATCAGTGCAGACAGATCTATGGACTCTGTTACTTAAAATGTTGGTGGTATAACAGAGTCCATCCAATTATAACACCATCAGTGTGGCAAGGAAGTTGTGCTCTGCCTGGAAATCAGACTTGATTGCTGGGTAATCTCAAGCCATCCATCTAAATGCCTGATGAATGAATGTCAACAAACCCTCAGCTTGTCTTGTACGCACTGCTGTGATTAAGAGCTTGACACTAATAAAGCAGTTCTGCTAAATCTGGTGCAGATCTACATACTCGATTATATCGCTCGTTTTTTTTTCACTCGTCTTATGGAGAGCCCCAACTCTGTTAATTCCTGTCTAAATCAATAGTCTGTAATCATGTCTACAGCCTGTGCTAAATGCAGCATGGAGGGTTTTACGAAATCTCAAAGCTAGATTAAGTTTACAGGTGATTTACAGTCATATAAAATGCTTTATGTTGTATGTCAATGAATTATTTAAAGCTCTCTCTGTTCTCCATGCTGCAGCACTGTGATTCATTCTATTGGAATAAAGTTATTGAACTTGATCTTTTAACGATAAAGCTTCCTCTACTTAAAGTTCATCCTCTTTAATCATTTATCCATTTCAAGACAGTAAAGTTAAATCCATTAATTCACTCCAGTGCTGCTTACTCATTACTGCAGCAGGCAACTTTTACATTCCATTAGATTAACTGAACAGTATATCAATTAGCATGTGTTATTCATAGAAACAGCAGTGTATATACTGTAGCATATATATATATATAAATATATATGTGTGTATATATAGACAGAGAGAGAGAGAGAGAGAGAGAGAGACTGATGCACTATACACATATACCGTATATGTGTGCGTAAGAGGTAGAAATCATTACAGCCTCCTGTTAGACTACTGAAAAACCAGCACAGCAGAACACTACAGAGTCCCTGCTTATTGATCTGGATGTGATTTAATGCTTGGCACACAACTCCAATTTCTCACACGACACCGCAAGCTGAACAACTGCACTATAATTAAGTTCAATTTAATGAGCAAAAATAATGTTATGACCTTTTCACAGACACACACCACAGTAAGCATGTGGTTTCTAAATATGATCCTCTGCCTCATGAACTGTTAGAGTACTAGTTTCAGTGTACTGAAACACTAACTCAGATACCTTTGAATGAAATTCTTACAAGTCATGCTTATGCAAGATCATTGTGTTTCAACATCTATTGCAGTTTGCAATACATCACTTTAACTCTCCATGCTGTCTCAATGCTGTTGAACCAGTTTGCAAGTTATTTCCTAAATCCCATTTTTAACTTGTCTTTGAGAAATCTCATGAGTTGCTCAAAAACGTACAAATATTCTAGTGTCAAAGAAACATTGTGTACCTTGTCTACATTGAAATAAAAGCTACAAAAGTGATTTTCCTAGGACACTGAAAAGTGAGAGGGAGGATGACACCTCTGTCATTGCCAGTGTGCACCTCCAACACCTCTTCTCCCACTTTGTTAGTTGAGTACTGCAGGTAGAGTTTCATGGAAGAAGCCATGATTAAAGACTAGGCTTTCTGGTATAGCCCAAAGGCAAACACCTTACCAGCCTTTATTTGGTATTTACAGTCGGGACATGGGGCCAGCTGTGGCTCAGTGTTAGTCGCTTGTCTCTCAACCAGAAGATTGTGAGTTTGATCCCCAGCTCCTGCAGTCACATGTTAAAGAGCAAGTCACACCTTGGGCAAGACACTGAATCCCAAATTGCTCCCCCTGCTGTGTCAGCGGCTAGTTAATGTGTATGAATGGATAAATTACTGATTGACACTTTACTTGGATTGACACTTTACTTTGGCTGGCTACACCCAATTTTGGGCCTGATCATATATATATTGATCCATATTTACAATTCCAGATCGGGCTGCCTGCAAAGCCAATGAGGTGAAGCGCCACCAACTGGATGTAACAATTCACCTACAGCTCGCACCTTATCCATCTACTCAGCCAGGATTTCACCCATATGCTTTTACTTGTTTTTGGTTTTTCGCTTCAAAAGGATGATGACATGGATAATCCTCCATATTTGTTTTCTTCTGAAGTCACGTTGATCATGTAAGTTTCTGTGAGATCTCAGGTCTGTGGAATCGCCACTGTGACATTTTACTAACTGTGTGGTCGAACGATCTGGCCGAATCTCTTCTATTCTGTGCATTCGGAGGATTATAATGTGAAAAATTGGGTAAACTGTACAACGGTAGTAGTAGTGAGAAGACTAAAAAAGCACTTATACAAGCTCAAGTTCATTTATTATTTTATTATTTACCATGTACATTACATTATGACAAAGGCAAACAGACATTAGTGAACCTTGACAGGGAAGAGAAGAAAAAAAGGGACCAAAAAAAAATAAGTCGTATTAATGAGAAAGTTAGTTTGACCCCAAACACTGTATCTGTACACCATCAAAAATACCAATGATATATATACCAAAGCCTTGCTTAAAATTTGCACAACTTTTTAGATACCACAAATTTGACCTCCTAGTGGAACCCCAAATGTGTAATGCTTAAGTACAAATTAATAAAACCCTGATTAAGACAGCTGTCCCCATCTTATGGTACTAAACAAACATTTTCTAATGTAACTATTAATATAATAAAAAAAAAAAAAAAAAAAAAAAAAAAAAAAAAAAAAAAAAAATAGCTAAAGGCCACCAATTCTTTTCATAGAAAAGTGACCATAGAAAAAAACAAGACACATCTCTTTTTTGCCCCCTGTCCTCTACTGATCATTTTCATACAGTCCCTAACATGACAATCTGATAACACAGTTTCCTTTAGTATGAAGTTTGGGAGTAAATATCGGGCAGCACGTCAGTGAGCATTAGAAGTCTATAGGAGAGCATTCAGGTTAGAACAGGACCGTGTATCCAACACACTTTGGGCATGCTTCCCACTTCCTACTGTGGCAAATAAGATCTGCTCGGGGAGTCTTCCTGAAACAAAACCTCTTTAGCAAGATTCAATAGTGTGGAAATGTCAGCAGGTCTTTCCAGAACCTTTGATGGTGTTAAAGTTAAAATGGCATTCATGAAGCGTGTACCATATGGTGGGTGCAATTCATAGCATACTGTTTTTCTGGCAAGAGGATAAACTGCATGTGAAGGTATACCACAAACTCATGCAAATAAGTGAGATTCAGTGCAAACAAACAGAAGCACTGGTTTCAAAGAAGAATACTGTGTGTAAAGTCACACAAAAAACACCACAGATATATCCTAGAATACTCAATCACTTATCAATACCAATCTATCAAAGTCAGTGAACTTGACCTTGTTTTATATATAGCCAGCGCTTGTTTTAACCCACAGAATTAAGCACACAAGTTGTAAGCTTGAGGGAGCAGAGTGGCCTAAATACAGGCACATCCAGTGTTAGACATAACAGTGTTAGCAGGGAGCACACAGTCACAGTCATCCCCAATGAAGTCATCAAAAATGAAAATTATTTCTACTCAGTTGTGATCATTCTTCACAATTCAGTGTGAACATTTGTGAAAAAATTTAAACACTGATGCTGATATAAAAAAAAATACCTACGAGGCTTGAACTGCCCTGAACAAGTGAGGCAGCATGTGGGCCTGTTTGAAAAGATTATGTGGCATCACCTTTCAGAAAAGGAAACACCCTCAGGAAGTTGAACTGAACTGACAAACCTTACATAAGAATTGACAGCTACCAGTAACTGTGCCAGTTTGACCATGAGTTCAACATGGGACGATTATGTAAAGGAACTACTGCACACAGGTCCAAGAGGGAAGGGTAACATAGGCTAGTAAGAGGTGAGGGAGGTGACCCACCAGCATTTCATTTAGTTTATTAATCATGCAAGGCTGTGTTGAAACAGTCCGTCTGTTAGTCACATTGGATTAAAAATGTTTTGTTTCTAACACTATTGAACTTTGTTGAACTTGAAACACTACCTACTGGCAATATAAGGGAGCACACACTGGGGTTAAATACACAGACAATCAGGGGATAATGAGACACAGGTGTGGGGACTCAGTGTGGGACCGACACACAAGGCAGGAAGATGAGGAGCAGGATCTGAAAAGACAGGGTGAGTAAAAAACTGCAAAAATAACCAAACAGGAAATAATAAAAATAAATATACAACAAACGAAAAACATTAACAGAGTGGACGGTGTCAAGTGTATCAGTAAGCAGACATTTTATTACTTCATGTCAGGACACTTTTGATATTGTATCTGAACCATTTCTACGTTATACGCAAAGCTATGTGGGCTATGTTTTTTTTACTCCTGTTGTTGAATCATTCTGTAAGAAATGCTTTTGTGATTTCACTTGTTTACCTAATCAAAAGTTGTTTTAGTGTCATTACTCAGAGCAGCAACCTGTGAAATTAGTTGCGGAACTTCACAACAACGTGCACAGCTCTGCTATTCACATTCAAGATGACTTTTGGAGACAAAGCCTGCTGGGACAATTGAAAAGTACACAGCAGAAGCTTTGATGCAGGCGCAGCCTCATTTTCTCTGGGCAGACAAAATAAATGAGGGTTAGCACTGGTTAATTAAAGATGAGAAATGCAGTTGTAAACAATATCTTCAAAACCAAATAGAGGAACTGTTCACCTAGAGCAATTATTTATTCCTGGTCAGGGATCAAAAGCCAGCAGATATCATCTAACAAAGTGTTATCAAGTTTCCTGCAAGTCAGACTGCAGTAGACGTTTTCAAAACAAAACTTTTATTTAGCCATTGAAATAGAAAACCTAAATAAAAGTGCACAGGAAAATGGGAATAATAATGCATTTGCCAAAACGGACACTACAGTATGTGCCTGCCCTCCTGGCTCCCAAGAGAGGCAGTTACATGTAACTAAATAATAAAAGTAATGCATTCAAAGTTCTTGAAATGAAATGATGATATTGTACTTTTTTTATTATCATCCCCAAGGTCAGGGCAGCAGTTAGTGGTCTGTAGCTCCCAGAAAAGGTCAGGGGATAAAAAGAGCTTGCCGAGTTCTCTAAAATTTCACAATAAAACCTTTTATGTTCCAAGATCTTCCAAGACTTCCTGCAAAATGCCTCTATTTATTACACAACACAGAGTTTTAGCTTCAGTAAGGGCCTTGAGAATATCATCTACCACATCTCGCAACACAGACTGGTTTTAACTGGTTTAACTCACTGTCAGTTTCATTCTGACCTTTCAATCTTAATTATGTTCTACCTATTGTATCATTAAAAGTAGATCTGATGCTACTTTATATTTTAGTCTCTGGGAGAAAAAAAAGTGTCACTCAGAAATGAAAAGAAGAAAAATCGTTAAAAGAGTGATAACTAATAGAGACTGTACAGAAAGGTGTTTTGTCATTGAGAACTACAGAGGCTGTTGTGTTTCAGTGAATCTGTCAAATATATTTCTGTGGAGCGGCTGAGTGGACAAATGCAGGGTGCAGATGTGTCCTTCCATGACACCAGTTTTAGTTCAGTTTTAGCTGACAGCTCTGTGTAATCACACAGACAGACGGCGGACACAGCACAGGATGTCCCTGTGTTTGACCGTCAGGCAAAATCTACCTAACCTTCTGGAAGATGGAATCTCAACATTAATTCATGTATAAATAATTACGCTTGTTTTTTTTCCCCCCCTGTCCCTTTTAGGTCTCAACTCACAGCTCTAAACATTAGAGCAAATTAACTTCACTTCCTTCAAGATGAGCACAAGTCACAAGATATTTAAATCTATTCAAGTTAGAAGAAAAATATATTTTGAAAATGTATTTTCTATATTGTATTAGTTAATATTTATATAATGTAATTTTTGTTAGGAAAGCGAGTGACTAAAAATAAAGTATTTTCAAGAAATCTAGAGTTGCTTTGTGTGCCGAAACCCATAATACAAAAATACTTTAGACAAGAGTCTAAGGTTGTGCTAGCAGCTTCTTGGCTTAATCAGGCAGTGCAGGGACTGCTACTGATTTTTAAAGTAGCATTCCCTCGGTGCTCCGTCGCCCCCTCCCTCAAAAGCCACGCCCCTCACTTACATGCACGAGCGCCGTTGCTCCAAAAGCGGACCTCAGCTCATCGATTGCATTGTGTAGAAACTCAATGTCTCATGTCTCATTCAGCAGTAAGTAAACAATAAACTTTATGTAAAAAAAAAAAAAAAAACTACTTTTTTTACTACTCACACAGCCAACAATGAACTCACAGTATAAACTCTGTCATCTGTGATGCGCTTTGTGTGGGTTAGTTCACGCAAGGAGTAGAGTAAGAGCAGGGAAGCATGATTGGTTCATCAGTTTGGTACCTCGTGGCAGACATTGGTCAAAGTTTTTACATGCTTACAAATGCTACAGGTGACGGATTTTCTTCGTTCTCTTTCAGAGCGCTTAATTATTAATTGAGGACCTGAAGACAATTTCAACCAAACTCTTAAAACGTGTATCTGGAGAAAATTACCAACCCTGCCTTTAAGTCTTAAGGCCCTGATACACCAATCAGACGTCACGTCACCTTTTGTACATTCTGTGCATGTGTGAGAGGAAATAACTCGCCATGCCAGCAGGCGGCGGTAATCTGTTGTTATAATACGAGAAGGCCATTGATGTGTAAAGGATATAAATATCAGATTAGTGTTTTCATTAATAAATTAGGCATAATGTCCTGCTAGACTTTTTTCTCCTGTTTTCGCAGGAAAGAAGATTATTCACCATATCAGATGAAATTGGCCACCATTTTAATATGGTGAGTAGTTGTTGAGTCAAAGCCACAAATATGAACGTGATGGTGAAGCTTGAGTTAGGGCCGACCAAACGACTTTACCCTCCATAGAGCCATGCAGCAGCTAGCATGAAGAAAAACCACACAGATGCATCCTCTTAAACAAACAAGCCACGAAAGTTCAGTTTTGGGTCCGAGTCCTTCATTTTGTTTGTTCATTTAATCCTGTAGCTAATAGTTAACGGATTGAATGGAACAAATTTTGGCTCAAGTACTTACATGAGCTGCTTAATGCACTAAATACTGGATACACAGTGTTTATGGGCCTAAAGAAGAAACTTAAGTATGCACCTGGCAATTTTACTACGCAGATAATAACCAAAGTCTGTGCATTAATTCTTAGTGATAAAGTATTAAGTTAAATACAGTAAATGATGCATAGATGCCTTAATGAAGTATTAAACTCACTTTGCATAAAATGTAATTGTGAATCTGCCACTGAAGGGCTGGTTAATGAACAGGGTTTTTAAATCAAATTGAAATGAGCTGATAAAGCGTAAACAAGCTTTAAGAGGACAAATACGTGTAAGGAGACTTGCGGCAGAGTTTCAAACCAACTGAAGATGAGTTAAGGATGAATGTGTCATGAAAGTACAAGATGCATCACAATTATATAAACAAGATGTGACAAAAGCATGAGTAGAAAAATCCTTGAATAAAACAAGCTTAAGCTCTAATATGCTTTTTACTGAAAAGCGGGCATGACTATGAGATAATGAAGCTGAACAGTCACTCCCCATCCATCCTCACTATGGCTTAGCACATCTTGAAACACACTACAGGGCAATATCTTGGACTTGAAGTGTACCAGGCTGATACAAACTCAAGACTGCAATAACTCAAATGCATTTAGAGCATATATATATGTCACTCTTTATTTCTGTCTCGTACACACAAGCATGAAATGTGATAACTGTTATTAAAAAGTCTTTTATACCAAACTGCCATCCAAAAGTTTGTTGCCAATGCTTTACTTTTTAGTTCTACGGCTGTGATTTTAATGAACAATGTTGAAAATAAGCGTCTTAAGAGATCATTTCTTAGGATCTTTTGAGGACTTTTGGATTAATTTAGGTTTGCCCGATAATTATGTATTTTATGTGTTCTTCTAGGATGAATTGAAATGTTGTGTTTCTTCATGTTTATCACTTTAAACTTGATTGTTTTTTAAAGGGGTGAAGAATTGTGACTTTGTATCGACAAAACATCTCAACTGATTTGATTTGATATACCATGAGACAAACATGAGACAGACCGTCCCTTTTAGGTCTCCGATAAACTCGTGTGCTCTCGCTCTCTTCTTCATCCTCTCTGTCTTCTTGTCAAGCTCTTGAGTTTTGCTTTTGCGACAGCAACAAAAGCCTGTTTTTCTTATCTTTTGCACCTTAAGATATCTCAATTTAATACATCAAAAGTCACACTCCTGCCTTTGAACAACAGATGTAAAGTAAAACTCCAGAGACTTTTCTACCGAGTCTACCAAGGTGGACACTTTTGGCCAGCTGAGAAACATTCCGACTCGTCTTCATCACCTGGCTGGACAGCTGGTGTTGTCGGATTGGAGCCAAAGTGGATCACTGGACCCCTCTGGAGATCTTCTGTGAGACAACTCTACAAGAAGTAGACCTGAAACATGCAATACTGATGTGGTCAAAGTTGTAGTAGGATTGTTTAATTTCTCATAGACTCCAATTGTGTAGCGTTTAGATTAGCAATACCTCTAATCAACCAAAAATAATTTTTTTCATCACTATAACACTGCCAAATCTGTCTGAGGCATTTTATATTATCTCCTTAAGTGCTTATCCTTCATGTATTCATTAATTTGTAATCATTTTATTCTAATTTATGTATGGGTATTATTTAATTCAGCCATTGTACATAATACAATCATTTTAAACAATATAGACAGTTCAAACAAAGTCAACAGTCATGTATTAAGTAGTGACTAAGGGCAGAAACTGAAAGTCAATGCATTTTAGAAGTTTGATCATCGATTATTAACTAATGTTGATTTGTTAAATTTCCTCTTTAAAGCAGGAGGGCTTTGTAAAACAACTTTTTTTTACACAACATTTTTCCGTGACCCGTAATGTCATGAATTATTAATTTCTTAACTGATCACCTTTAAATCTTTACATTTAATTTAAGTTTTCATCGCTGAAATCATACAGATGCAAACAATACAAATTAATTACTTGTTGTGAAAATCACACCTTATTGCCTTATTGCCTTGTTTATGAAGAAGGGGAAGCTTGAGGCAATGTTGTATGTGGAGGGATGAATTAGAGGGCTTTGTAATCATTAGGCTCTTTTCTTTAAGTCAAGTCAAGTCAACTTTATTTATATAGCACATTTATAACAGCCGAGGCGGACCAAAGTGCTGTACAGTAAATTAGGCAAAATACATTACATCCAAAACGTCATAAAGACACGTAAAAGCAAAAATTAAAAGTAAATTAAAACACAAAACAATGGTAAAAGTTCCTGTAGATACTGCTGCTGGGATAAAACACTCAACTAGAGAAAAAAGCCAAGGAAAATAAATGGGTTTTTAAAAATGATTTAAACTGTTCAGTTGTGGCAGCAGATCTTATTTTAAAAGCTAATCTGTTCCAAAGTGTCGGAGCTGCAACAGAAAAGGCTCTATCGCCCCTAGTTTTGAGCCTTGTTTTGGGGCACGTCCAGGAGCAGCTGGTTGGAGGACCTTAGCGCTCTGGATGGAGCATGAACATGTAGTAGTTCACTTAGGTAATGAAGTGTTGAGCCATTTAATGATTTAAAAGCCAGAAGTAACATTTTCAAATCAATCCTGTAGCAAACAGGAAGCCAGTGGAGAGAACGGAGCACAGAGGTTATGTGGTCCCTCTTTTATGTGCCTGTTAGGAGGCGAGCAGCCGCATTTTGGACAAGCTGCAGGCGTTGGATGGATGACTGGTTCAAGCCCACATATAGTGAGCTGCAGTAGTCCAGGCGAGATGTTATGAATGCATGTACTGTTTCTAGATCATTGGCAGGGAGGTATGATTTTATTTTGGCTATAAGTCTGAGCTGGTAAAAACAAACTCTAAGGCTTCAAAGACTGTTGAGAGCGCAACTGGACGGGCAATGGAGACTGAAGCTGCAGAGTAAATTTCTGACTGACATCTGAAGGCCCAAAGAACAGACGTCACCAATCCCTCTGTCCCAGCTGTCTGAGGCACTTGCGGGCATAGCCGCTGTGAATACCTCTGAATCTAAGACTAAGTCACAAGCTGACAGGTATTTATTGTTTGCAGATGGCACAACTGCCTAAGCATACCATTATTTCTTTTCCTCTTGACAAGATGAAAACCTGGGATAATACATAATTTAAAAGAGCTGATTCCACTGTGGTGG
The DNA here is from genome assembly GCF_963930695.1 of Labrus bergylta. Classification (NCBI taxonomy): domain Eukaryota; kingdom Metazoa; phylum Chordata; class Actinopteri; order Labriformes; family Labridae; genus Labrus; species Labrus bergylta. The sequence goes on from NC_089208.1 coordinate 11,775,059, forward strand.
TGGGGGGGGGAGTCCACTAGACCATTATTATTCTGAGAATGTAATTAAACTGTCACATGGCGATCCTCTGAAACAAAGTGTCTTTGAAAGAAAGAGCAGCAACTGAATCAAAACGATATTTTGAAGAACAGACTGCCCACAAATGGAGAAAGGATGGAGTGAAAGTCTAAAAATGTGGTAATTAGGAAGATATTTGAACAGCGTGATGGTTACCAGGGAGAGCTAAGGTGCAGCAGCACAGATGAATATTAATGGAAATCTGATTAAACATTCTCACGTCTTTAACTGCATATCCCACAGGCAAAGAGCTCTCAGAACAAAACAAATTAACCCAGCAATTTTAATTATCCATACTCTGTGTTCTTTCATTCCACGTCTGTTTTCCTGCCCAATGAGACCTCAACAACAGATGTTTTTAAGGACAAAACAAACATCAGATTTTCTATCCTTTGGCTGATGTTGCGTTGATATTCTCCATAGTTCACATTACCTTCAAAAGAGTGGAGTGTTAATTCAATAGTTCAGTGTTATATTCTTCTTATGTTTTCAGAAAACAAACAGTGTAAATGGCTCAAAGAGTGCTGCAGTTTTTGCCACCCTGCTTAATGCAAGTTGCTGCCATTAGAAGCCGAGCACAGAGTTAATAGCGTGCAATCCACCAGCGAAGCACTTTATGAATATAATGCGCTGCCAACATTTCACAGTGATACCAACACAAAGGAACGTGGCACCACTGATGTTTTTAAATGCTTATTATTGCTCAGTGAGGTTTGCGGTATATGTGAAAGCACATTAAATGCTGAAGCTGAGATGGTGACCCGGAGGCATCTGATGTAGTAGTGGAGTGGTGATATTATGATAGTGGTGCTTGATGAATTAGGGACAGAATATGATGCTGGTTGCATCCTACACAGATACAAGTAACTTTTATATTTAGACTATTTTTCTTACATAAGATAACCTGAGGTCTTTATAACAGGTGGGCTGCAGGTTTGTCACAGGTAACATTGATTTTCATTTCTGACAGAGGGAATCAGTGCTCTTACACCTCTTGAAAAACTGCTTCAAAGTCAAGAGTTCTTTTTTCCACCTGCACCTGAACTCAGAGTCTATTTTCAGTAGATCCAGCAGTCCTGAATGATTCTTTTTCAGTAAATAAATATGTTTTCATAAACATGGATTGAGATTAGGGCCCGTCAGATATGAGACTTTTGGGGCCAATACCAATATCGACATAAGGTAGAGAAAAAAATCCTATACCGATATCTTTCTTTGCATTTATCCCTCAAATACAGTAATCAAACACTTGGGGAAAAGATATATATCAAAGACAAGATGGTCACTCAACTGGAAGGTAACTTCACATGTACGTGCATCAGCGCTTGACACTCTGAATAGTGATGATGCTTGTTGTTATCCATAGAGCACACTCTGCTGGTGACAGATATCTGCTAATGTAATACGATGAAACTCAAATTAAATGCTATTTGACTGATGAATAAATCTTCTACTATCGGCGCACATCTGCGATAAAATTAGCCAATACCGATTGTCACTTGATACGTTAATATCGGCCGATATAAACGACAGGCCGATTAATCGTTCGGGCTCTTATTAAGATCTGCAACAGCAATTTATCAAATTATTCTGAGTAAATGTAGATTTTAAGTAAAGATGCTGTGATAAATATTCATCTGATGATGAAGTTAAACTAAGTCATCATTACCCTCCATCTCCTTCCTTGACCCAAACATATGCAGGAGTGAATTTATATCACTTTTTAACCACTTCTCGCACACATTTTATTTACATCTCTTATCCTAAAAAACAACAAACTAAGGACTGCAGAGGAAGCAAACCTTTAGATTTTTGTTTAAAGCTTGTTTATAATCCGCTGTCCAAAAACAAAGAATAATAAATAAATAAAAACATGTGAATTGAAGTCCTTAGGTGTTTCCACGGATTGTTGGTTCGCTTAGTTTGCACCAAAGGGACATGCGCATCTCCGTGCCACTCTTTTCAAATGAGCCACAAATCACAGTTTTCAATCCGTCAATCTGACCTTCAGTTTCACTTACAATGACTTGAGCAACATTTGTCCAGCTTCCTTACCTCATTTTTATACTGGAATGTTTTTAGAACATGTGAAAAACATGCAGGCCAAGAGATGTATTGTTCTTCTCAGTGTGGTGATAAAAGATGAGGCGTATCCATGACAACGTGTGTTCATATGCATCTAGGAAATACAAAAAGCGCGCCTCAGCTGCTCTGTCCCAAATTGCACTGAACAGCCCGCAGGCGAACTGCAATTACAGCTCCAAACAAGGTGACTGATTGGCACAGGTGGAGACTTCATTCCACGTGGATGAAGACATGTTCAATTTAGTGTTTCAATAAGGAAACCATATGTTGGATATTACTTCTAAACATTCTCAGTGAAAGAGATCTGGCTTCAAGCTATTACTTTTTTATTGATCTGAAATGGTAAAACAAATTGAAATGTGTGAGAATACTTAGGGGTAATGTGTGATTGCTGCACACATCAGAAAGGAAAACCTGCTTGTGTATGATTTGCCTCAATATTTTCTCTGGCATAACAGCACATATTTCCATGAAGACAAATCATGCAGTAAATGTCGTCAGATTTGCAAACCTTTTCAAGTCTGAGTTTCTTCTGATATTTTTTAAGAGTTCATGCCCTTGCTCATGTTTAAAATCGTCGTCAACTACACCTACAGTGTAGGAGAGAGCAGAAAGCGTTGGTGTAGTTTGAAGACTGGACAGTTCAGCTCACAGAGCCCCCCCAAACAACTGCGTCTATAAATAGTGTAACTTGGCTGCCTTTTCTCACTCTGCTCTCTGTGGCTGCTGCTCTCCCCTGTAGCATGGCCTGCCACAGCAGCACACAGCCGTCCAGCAGCCATACAGCACGAAGCGCTGGTGGTCGACACCCCTGACTCACTGGATCACATCAGCCTCGGTTCTGCTCCAAGTTTGCTCAGACCTGCGGCCTATGAGAACTTAGCAAAGATGGGGCATTACGAGCCAAGGCTCTGTGTTAGACATATTTGTTTGAAAATGTTATTTGTCTATATCCAAATGTCATCTTCATCCTAGGACCAGGAATGTGATTATTTTTGTAGCATGTAATCCTTTAATATGATCAGCAAACACAGGAGTAATTGCTCCTGACGGAAATTTGTAATTTTAGAGGAGTTTTAAAATAGTAGGGGCAGCAAAATAATAATAATTTTACTGCATATTGAAAAACAGCTATGGTCTGTGAGAGAATATACCATGATAAAAAAAAGTACACAGTTTTAGGAATTCTTTTTATCATATTCTTGTCACTGGATGTTATAAAGTTGAATGAGGACCGCCTCTGAGAGGACTTAACTTTGGGGACATTTGGTGTGACACACATTTTGCAGCGAAGGATTGAGATTTCACAACACCTCAGACATGTTTGACTCTGCCTATAAGCTGTTATAAATGCAGATATGTGGTTTGCAGAGACAGCAAAGATGAATCTAGTGATAAGAGGCTTGTGTAGATCTTTTGCACAGAGCACCCAACCCCTGGCGCAAATTTCTTTCAGTGGACTATACAGTATTCTCGTTTGAATCACGAGGTATTTGCAGGAGTTAGTTTCCATTCTTTGTTTCAAAAATATTTTATTCAAGGTTCAGGTTCAATATTAAGTCCAATAAATATTTATTTAAATATAAACCAATACCATTAAAGGAAACGCTTTCTCAAACAGCATGAAGAGCTTTTTGTTTTTGACATATATTCAATAAAAAGTATTAGACTTGGTGTTGACGCAGACTGCTGATGACGGGCAGGGCCGATGACAGCAGATGTTCTGATTTGACACTCATCAAAGTGAGTTACAAACCCATCAATACAAAAAAAAAGTAGTCGGTGAAGACAGCATTTCAGAGCTGGTTAAAGGTCAGGGGTAATATTTCGGCAAACATTCAACTTTAAACAGGAGTGTATGTGTACCTGTAACTGTACATGGAAGCTGTGAGCTGTTGAGATATTTTATTTGACGGTGCAGTATGTTTGATTATATCCTCTGAAGAACAGCAGGATAGATTCCAACACTTATTTCCCTACAGGAGCGTTTAGGAACGTTTTATCGTATAGTTAATGTATTTGATGTGATTTTTCAAAAGAGCTGGAAACTTAAAGCTGATTTGGAGTATAACACAAGTAGCGACTCCAGATCCAAAGTTAGTATCCTGCTCGAGTGCTGCTTGGAGTCAGACATGAGGAGACAGTTTATTAACTTTCTTGTTTGCCTGGACCACTAATTTTACACACCGTTTGTTCTGAATGTTGATTAAAATCGTCGGGGAGCCTATTGATTGCTTTTTATAATATATTTCACGTCACTTCTGGTTTGCAACGCTGAACACAGTGTCTGGCTGCTTTGCAGATCTCACTACAGCGAAGTGCCAATGAAGAGGCAGAAAAGCTTTAATTCAGGCTGCACTGCCTGTTTCCCACTAGAATCATGTTCCTGTGTTGCTTCCCATTAGTGGTGAAATAAAGTTAATACAGCGTTAGATTGTTCTGTTATTGTTTCCAGTTCAGATGGATTCAGAAATTGATTCCTCAACCTACAAGTTCACATTGACTTTATTAGGTGAAGTCAGTGGACATGACAACAGTACTAATCTCTGAATCGAGGTGTTTTAGCAGCACCCATTGCTAATAGGTTCATAAAATCAACAATGTGGCCATTAAGTCCTTAAAACACAAACATTAAGAAAACCAAGCAGGGCGAAAAAGAGCTCAGTGTCCTTCAACTTGGCAACTTCATAGGATTTCATTTTTTCTACAAGTTCCTTAAATTCCTACTTTTCAAAATCTGCCCCTGTCAACTGTAAGTGCTATTATTGTGAAGTGGGGCGCCTAGAAGCAAAAACAGCTTTGCCACAAAGTGGTAGCACAGACTAACACACAGAGTCCTGATGCACATAGCATGTCAAAATAGCCTATCAACTGTCGTATCGCATAGAGTTCTAAACCGCCTCTGGAAGAGACATTAGCACGCAAGCTGTGAACCAAGAGCTTCATGAATTAAGTTTCCATGGACGAACTGCTGCACACAATCCTCACAATGCCAAGCATTAACTGGAGAAGTGTAAAGCTCTGCAACTGGACTCTGAAGCGATGTCACCTTTTTTTATGACAAGGACAACCACTCTTCATTATCTGACAGCTTAAAGGATGATTCTGGGTCTGCCTGGTGCTAAAACAGACTAACTTTTAGAGTGCAAAAGGCTGACTTGAAGACCTGCAGTCAAGGCATAATGGTGTGTGTGTGTGTGTGTGTGTGTGTGTGTGTGTGTGTGTGTGTGTGTGTGGTGGGGTGGGGGGGGGTGCAAAATACAATTAACCATTTAGACGCCTAACATTTTGTGCAACTAGTTCGGGAAAGGTTACAAATAGTACCCAAGCAGTTTTGGACTGGAATGTAAATCTCATAGGTAATCCAAGTTTTGGTAATACCTTGCATCAACCTTCACTCTCAACGACTTTTTAAGAAACAATAATGTTTGTATTTCCTTCAATAATGATTAAATGAAGACTGCCGTTGAAGCGTAAAGTCTGAAATTCTCCTGGAAATCACAGCGCTCTCATAGGTGATGCCCTCACCTTTGACAACAGCGCCCTCTGCTGGAATTTCAATGCACATGAGGACAAAGACTTAATCTCAAATTCAGTTTCTTTCAGCAGGATAACATGCATTTTTTTTTTATTATTACTACATTATAAATAGTAACGTGATATTGAAAAATACTACTTCTGGCATGAATTTGTGTTAAATGCATGACGTGATCTAAAGCTTATTACACAAAAAGGCTGATAGTCAAAGATAGAATAGGAACATTCCTCAAAAGTTTTGCTCACATGCTGTTTTGCAGACTCACATCATCAGACTGATCCAAGAGTGCACTGGATAAAATCAAGTGATATTCTGTAAAGAATGTATTTGATGTGTTCATCTTCTGCTTGCTGTGAAGCAGTGAGTGTTTCTCTCAATATGTGTGATGCTCTTTGGTCTAGACTTTATTAGAATTTCCACTCGGCTCTCCATGAGTTTTACCTTGAGGCTTGAAACGCTGAACTCTTGCAAAATGTATTAGCACTCATGACAACTTGACAAATAGCACAATTATCTGGTTCATCATGATGTTTATCATCATCCATCCTATGACTGCACAGTTATTTTTGGATTGACCTCTATATAGATAGATAGATAGATAGATAGATAGATACTTTATTTATTTCTTCTATTGAGGGAAATTCAAAGCATCCAGTAGCAGGTAACAAAGACATACATGACATGAAACATTGTTACAAATTAACCACAAAACCGACATCCCCCTCCCATACATATATATTAACCCGAAAAAAGATTTAAAGAATACGCCTATAAGAACTTCTAAATACAAAATATTGATTTCTTTCCAAATTAAATCAAATAGGTCTTCCCCTTTGTACTGATGTAATATAAATAGAAACCCTATGGCATATAAACCTACTTCATCATAACAAATTCAACTTTGTCAGATAAATATGAGAAAGTTGTAAAAAATGTCATGCAAGAATCATATGGGCATTTTATTCTAATATCTGCTGTATCCAAAAACTCTGCTAACATATATGTTAATTTAAAAAAAAAATGTTTGGCTTTCATTTTTATAACAGACAATCAGCAGTTAGAAATAAATTGAGATTCATATCAAATCATGCATTGCTTCGTCATTATTTCTCAAAATACTGCTTAACACCATAGATTTGCAATCAACAATACTTTATTAGTTTGTAAAATTACAACAGAGGTCTCTTGAAAGCACAGGCATATTTGAACCATCACAAACTACTAGGAATAGTACTACTACTCTTTTCACTAGAAAGTATCTCCTTTTATTTAGAACATTTCTATTTGCATTTGATTTTTATTTTTAAATATCACTGAAAGTCTTTATATTTAAATATATATTTATTGAAGTCTGCAAGGTTTTATGTTATTAAAAAAATAGTTTCTGGGAGCGCTGGTGGCGCAGTGGTTAGTGCACACGCCCCATGTGTGGAGGCTATAGTCTTCCAGGCGGGCGGCCCAGGTTCAAATCCAGCCTGTGGCTCCTTTCCCGCATGTCATTCCCCACTTTCTCTCTTCCTGATTTTATCCACTGTCCTATCTCTACATTAAAGGCACAAAAAGCCCAAAAATAAATGTTGTTTATGCAGGGCACTGATGGACTAGCGGTTAGGTCACACCCTCTGTACAGAGGCTATGAGTGTCATTCCCCACTCTATCGCCGATTTCCTACTCTGCTCATTGTCCTACAAAAATAAATCTTAAAATATGTTTATATATATTTGATGTGACTCAAAATGTGAATGATCCTTTTCACCATAGAATTTGGTAATTGTTTGACTTTAAATCCTAAAGGGAACAACACAGACTATTCAAGGACAAATTTTAAAAGGGGATATCATTAAAATAAGGGTCAGAAGTTAAAGTGTTCTGTCTACATAGTTTCTGTGGTAAGGCAATTAAGAGAAAGCAAGAAATTGAAAAGCAGATTCCTAAGAAGAAACTATTGATAATTGCATTAAAAACAAAAAAATCTCTTTCCTTCCCCTTGTGCTAAGAAGTGCTTTTGTATTATTTGTTCAGCCCAAAACGTTGATTGAATTAAATACTTTGTCCATTAATATCTTCCAAAATTCTCTTCAAATAAAAGCCGTCCTCTAGTAACACAGATGTACTGAAATGGTGAAATGTTTTTGTTCAATTCACGAACACTGTGTCTGTTCTAAAGAGCCATTCTTTTTCTTTCTGTGTATTTCTTTGGCTCTGTACACATCATCACTGCCCACCTCTTGTACAAATTAAAGGTGTGTTTGCTGGCTCAAGTGACTCATCATCAGGTTTCAGCAGCCCGACTGCCTGTAGACAGTCCCACGCTGTCACGCTGTCACTCTGTCCCTCCTCCTCCGCAGAGTCCTCAGAGCTGTTAACCACTGCAGCACTGAGACTGTGGAGCTCTTCTAAAACAGACAGGAGCCTCGCTGACAAGAAGCAGACAAACCGTCGTTAAGATCGATGTGGCATTTTTGGGGGACTTGAAAATAAGAGTCTTATGCATGAAGCGTCAAGACACGACCTACCATCTGTATTTATGTCTGAAGGTTGTTCCCTTGGTGCTTGAGACTTTTGTACAGCTGTTGTCTGTGCTCTTGTATACTCAGACGTACTCTCTCTCTCAGCAACAGAGACCTGGATCAGGTTATGTGTTGTAATCATGAGGACAGAAACAACATTTTTCTCACAGTTTTCTTTTGCTTTGCGAAGTCTTACCAGCAGCAGGTTTTTGTCTTTCATGGTCTCCTTGGGTTGTTTAATCTGGACTTTATTTTTTATATGTTCAAACTCATAGTGGTGACTTTTTCTCATCTCATCCTGTTTCTTTCCTGCCACTTTTTCAAACTGACGCAAAGTCATAACTGCAAGAAACAACACAGTCGGATGGAAGACCACAGGGAAATGCAGCCATATACAGAGTAAACAATCATATTAGATCAGAGATATGACTCCACCCCCCTGCTTTAAGCTACTGTGGGCTGAGACAGCATGCTACTAATCCTGCTACCTGCTTTGGTGTGCTCTCTTCTGGCAGTATTGACCTGCTCCTCCATCTCTCTCAGCTTCTCAGCACAGTGGTCCTTGATCTCAGACACTCTCTCCTGCAGCACTGAAAAGGAAAAAACAAATGCATGATTCTTCAGGGCAGTAGCGTACACAATGAGAAGCACATGCTAATGCTGTTTCTGTACCCCAGGGCATAGACCGGATTTTATTGCATCTGTGAGCAAAAGTTCACATTTAATCGTTTTGATTCGTGTCATTTACATCAAACCCATGTGACCAGATCGTAAAACAGTAAAGCTAGAGGAATACAGTTAGGACCTGGCATTTCAAGAATACAAAATCAAACAATGAAGATGAAATGTTTGAACTGTTAAAGCAGAACTAATCAACACTATACAAGCATAACAATACTTAAACATTATATATGGCAGCAGTTTTCTGTAACCCATGAAAAGCTAAAAAAAAATTTTAATTCTTAACATCTAACACCAAATAGAACGCACACACAGTGAGCAAATATCTGTTTTAAAAAAGAGCAGCGCTATCTGCTGCAGCTTAAGAATCAGATATTTCCCTCAGGAATCAGTGTAACATCAAATAGAGCTCAAGAGGAGTACGAGTACTTGAACACAACTGCAGAATGTTAATAGTACTCTGTAACTGAAAGGAGTCCAAATATAATTAAATCAAATTATTTTTTTATTAAAAATGAAGGAACTTTTTACGGATCATTTTTGTGTAGTGATTCAGTGCTGTGTATTAACTTTTTTGAAATGCCCCCATGAAGCCAAACAATTAGTTAAGGGTAGTAGTTCAAAATGTGTACAAACACAATAGTGAGGTGCCAATATGAAAAACGTTTTGTTTGCTTCAATTATTCCTCCCACTGGCAAATTAAAGAGCAACTCCAGTTTAAAGTACATAAACTGAATGTGCCTAATAACGGTTTTTAAACAGTCATGAGAAAATGTGCTGTTATACCATTAATGTGGATTTAAAAGTAAGATATTTCCTAAATGGCCAAACTGGGAATATCATATTAGTATCGGTAACTGTCCCTGAACCAGTACAGTCAAGGTGCTCTTGAGTGTGTCACTTAATCCCCCACTGCTCCAGCAAAGCTGTGGAGCAGGCAGGAGGTGGTCAGGTGTGAAATGTGTAGGGCATTTCTGGAAATGAGCGGGGGTGCTCAGCCAGCTTTCCCTGGATAAGTCAAGGTTGAAAAACAGTCATGCCACAGCTGCTGCCTCACCACGTTCGCTGTGCTCCTGCTGGTTGAGGAACTCAAAGCGCAGTTTCTCCAGGTTGATTTCACTCTCCTTCAGCTGGGTCTGGATCTCCAGCAAGTTCTCTTCAGCCTCCTGTCTACCTGCCACAGCCTGACGGACCTCCATCCAGCTCTGCTCCAGCTCCTGCTGCTGCTGATGCACTTTGCCTTCATCTGAGGAGGATGTTAAAAAGATAAATGAGGCATCATGCAGATTAACTTATCATGTTGAGGCGTTGAGAGATATAAGTGTGCTCACGCTGTTCTTTTAGGTCAGCCAGTGCTCTCTCAATGAGCTCCGGGGTTCTTTTGAGTTCCCATGTGAGTTTGTCTCTCTCTTCACAGACCAAACGGAGCTCAGCGTGCAGGTTTGAGATGCTGCGGGACACACACAGACAAGATAGTAGAGAAAAATGGAGGTGCAAAAGGAAGCAGAAAGGGCCTGGTAGTGGGTTCGCGCACCAGGCCTGGCCGGTGTACGAGTCCAACCTATGGCTCCTTTCCCGCAAGTCATTCCCCACTCTCTCTCTCTCTCTCTCTCTCCTCAGTTTCAGACTCTATACATGGCCCTGGCAAACATCCCTTTGTTTGGACAGAGTAATAGAATAGTATAGTAATAGTAGGATCAAATTTACCACTCCAAGGATTAGCGCTGAAATGGTTAGATCATCAGATCGTTAATCTAAAATATCTCACTAGGAATTTTAATTAAGCGGACTGTGAAATTGAAAACATCTGTTAACTGCTTACAAATGAAAATAGATCCCTGACATTTTTCACTAGATGTAATAAATAAAATATTTTGAATTTGGAGGCTGTCGATCAGCCAAAAAGTGCAATTTGAAGACATGACTAGCCTTTAGCAATAAGAGGGTTAAAGATTGTCTTCTGAAGTACATACTTTACATTTTTTGTAATGAAATGCATGAGGGAATTACCAGGCAAACAGGACTAAAAGAAGACTTTACTTCCTGCAGGTCAGTAGAGATTGATTAGGAGCATTTTGTTGTGTAAAAATGACCTCATACCTGTCAGCAGCCTGTTCTGCATGTTTACTGGCCTGCTGAACTTTCTGCAGAGCAACCCTCCTCATGACCAAACCTGTCAAAACAAAAACATGATGTCCTTTTTTAACCTGATATGATATCCAAAGTGAGGCCCATGCAATCATCAAATTAACGGCCATTAAAATCACACCTTGGATTGTCTCCACTCGTCCCTTAGCAAAAGTTAGCCTCTGTGTTAAAGTGTTGAGCCTTGTTTGAGCTGCATCCATTTCTGCCACCTTGCTTTCAAATGCTAAAGTAAACCTGGGAAGCAAAGCCAAAGGGTGAATATATATATTTTACTGGAGAAGTTACCACACTGACGTGAAGAACACATTTGCTTTCCAACCGTTTTCCTTAGTAATGAATTCATCTTCTGATTTTGAATCCAGAGTATTTTGTTTTACCTCTGCACTGCTTCAGAAACAGATTCAAGATCAGCTTCTGCTTTTTGATTCTGTGACTTCAGCTGAGAATTTTCCTTGTGAGCCTGGGCCAAGTCCATTTTCAGTGTCTAAGAGAAAAGACAAATTCAAACTAAGTCAAAAACACAACATATCATACACAAATAACACTGTGATTCTCAGTGCTAAGAATATCTTACTAGCCAGCTGCTGTTCATAACCTCAAGTACGACTGAGACCAAGCAAAGTTTTCATTGAGTCAGCATTGTGTGCAGGGGTACAAATGAACGTGCATTTATCACTCTCCTATGCAGCCCCAAATTTATCTTGCATCATCAAATATTAAGACACCCACGTAAATCACATCGCTTGCTGTGGTACTAACCTCCTTTTCCACTCTTTCCAGGTCCAGCTCAGCTCTCCTGTTATCTACACTGTGTTGGAGCACACTAGTCCGGTGCTGCTCCTGCTGGAGCTGCTGCTCCATGGCTCTTACCTAAATCAGAGACCAGGACAGAACCACACTTTAAACATAGACTCAAAGACATTGAGCATGATAAGTTTGCTATGACATAACATCAGATGACTGTCTTCATACGTTTGAAAGAAGTTCATTCTTCTCTCTTTTTGATTCAATGTCCTTTGAGCGAAGCTGGACACACAACTTGAACACTTTCTCTCTCCAGAGCCGGAGCACTTGAAGGCTTTCTGATCCATTCTTCAGAAGTGGTTCTTTCAAGGTCTGTTGAAACATAAACACATATATGTCAAACACTCCAGCAGTAAATGCAAAACATGAATATGAATAATAGTACAGTAGTATATATCACTAATTAACCTTGGCATTTCCAAGACATAATCCAGCCCTTTAAAACCATGTGTCCCTTTTCTGCCACATATATAATATCCTGCCAGTAGTTTTAAAAACAGTCTCTGCTGTTAAATTAATCACTGAGCTACAGTAGTACAATGTCTGACAGGAACTTCAGAATCCAAGCAGTCAACTAGGACAATTACTTCTCAAGGAATGTCCAAGTTTATAAAAGGGTTGGCATTTATGGGAACTATGCAAAATGCACTTTAAAATAACACATTCAAAAGTATGAAAAAACATTGCTGAAGTGCTGAAGGGTCAGACTGTAAATACACAACATTTAGAAAAGCACCTCAGGTGAAGTGAAACCCCAGGGTATGGTTTAGAAAATGTTAGGTATAATCATCCTCCATGGAGTGGATTCAAGTTTCTTAGAGCTAAGATAAAGCTTGATAATTTTATAGCCAGGAGACACTAACACATATTTAAAAGTGTATGTTTTGTCGGGTAAAGAGATATGATAGAACTCACAGTCAGTTCAAATCCTTACACAGTTCCATTCAAGAAATGTACGTATAGATTCAACAAACAGTAACATATGTGACACCTCTTATGAACATAGAAGTGACAACTTGAGAGTATCATCTGGATTCAGATCACAGATAGCAATGGTCAATGCTATTTTGGTTTAGTAACAGGATAGACTGCAGTGTATATAGTAATTACTCAGCCTGGTGGGCCTCATTGAAAGGACTTCTAATAGCATTTTGGAGAGGTGGAGTTGTTATTCTCTGATCAAAACATCGAGCGACTCCAATCATAAGCTGTTAGCCGTTACATGCATTTGTTGCTATTATCTAGATTTGATTAAAAGGTTTAGATTGCAGTACAGCGTAGCACTGAAGCATAGCATGAATCACTGATAAAAACAGATGTTTTCTGACTAAAAAGATCTAAGTCTTTGAATGAAGTCAACACACTGCTATAATCATGTTCTTCTTTAAGATGCATTTAACACAAGTACTCTGTGATAGGGATAAATCAATCACAGATGTTTGTAAAAAAATATATTGGAAACAAGAAAATCTTGTTTAAAGCCTAATGAAGAAATCATTGTTTCAGTCTGCAAGCAGCAGCACAACTGGTGGTTTGTTTTCAGCATAGGTTGGTATCATCCATTGCTATCTAAAGAAAAAAGACTGACCTTCTTAATCATTTTCTCTTCTTGGAGGGCCAGTATCTCATTCACAGAGTGAAGCCTGACAGTCAAAAGCTCTGTGGTCTTCTGGAGAGATGTTTTCTCTTTGTTCAGCCTCTGACAAAATCAAAAGCATTATAAGGTTTGCTATATAGTTCAATGCATGATCATTCATAGATCTAGCTCTTGATTTATCCAACAGTTTATGCTTAAACATGCTGAAATGAAGATTGTTTTAAGCTTCATCCCCAAAGCAATTACTTTACAGTAGGATGATTGTAATCAATACTGTTTATATGGTCCCCACCTCAACAGCGTCATTTAATCGTTCCTTCTCTCCTTTCTCTGGGGCAAGCTGACCAATGTAATTTCTGAGGCTATGCAGTGTTGCTGATTGTGTTTCAAACGCTTGTCCCATTTGGCTGAAAAATAAACAACAAACCCGAAAAGAAAATCATAGAATCTGACTGCACAGTGCGTTAAATGTGTAGCTGGGTTCTTTTTTTAGACTGAATATTGCACCTTAAATGTTCTTTCAGCTCGTCTCTCTCTGTAGATATCACCACCAGATTTTTTTTCAGCTCAAGCACCTCTGAGGTCATTGATTGAAGTTTGCCGTGTAGTTCTCTGCTGGTAATGCTTGCTGCATCCAGCTCTGCACTGTGGTAAGCATTAGACTGTTGAAGCTGAAAGTAATGAGAGAGAGAAACAATGAAAGGTTTGAAAGATATAAATTCTAACCTGAATACAAATGATTTCCATTAAGAAGTGGGAATGTCAGAAGTACAGATCATTTTCAGTAAAGCACTGTGCTACATACTCCCTGTTTTACTAAAGAATATTACAGCATAGCAGAGGCCCATTAATATGGGGTCTCACATGCATGGTATTGAGCAGAAGTCATTTGAATCAGTATGCAAAAGGTTTAAAACAGTTTAAAATTCCTTTCAGAGATTGTGCCACACACCTCGACCTTATGCTTCTTGCGCATTCCCTCCAGTTGTTCTGATAATTTAAGAGTCTGCTGTTTGGCTTCCTCCTCAGCTTGTAACCTGCTCATTTCAGCTTTCAGGACAAGCTCCCGGGAGTCCTCTTTACTCCTCTCTAAAGCACTTCTCAGCTTTGCAATTTCCTCACAAGATTCTTCCTCCAGTCTTTCAAGCTGCAAAATAGAAAAAGTGAAACATGGAAGAATCCTCATAAATAAAAAGTAATTAATGTTGAACTTACAAGACCAAGACTGTCAGATGACTATAAGCACTTATAAAGATAACAAGCTTGTTCAATAACACCAGACTACAAACTGCTGAAAAGAATTAGAGGTACCCGTAACTCCCAGGTGATCTCTGTCAACAACAGTGTCATGATGAAACTTAGTCAGTAAACAGCCTTACCTGTGATCTTATATTCTCCTTCTGTGCACTGCTTTCACTGAGTTCCTTCCTGATTTTACCCAGTACTACATTAGCCTCATGTAGCTCTTTGCACAGTGCTTCCAACTCCTGGCTCTGTCTGTCAAACAAAGGTTATACCATGTTCAGCTTGTTCAAAATGATTCATCTAAGTGATTCACTAAGTGTTATGTAAAGAATGTCTGACCAAACTGTAAAAAGACTTGATTGCATAACAACATAAGCACTTCTCCTACCTGTTCAGTTTGTAGTCTCTGTCCCTCAATTCGTCCCTTTGTCTCTCTGCAGTCTCCTTCAGGGCCTCCACCTGCCCCTTCAACCGCTCAGCTTCGGCCTTGTGCTTCTCCGCCTCCGGGTGCCAGCCTGACTCCCATCTAGACCACTGGTCACCTTTTCCTGGACACCTGCATTTCGAGGGAGTAGTTATTCATGTACCTAATTTACTATCCAACTGACTATAATTGTAAAATATATTGTTAAAATATCTGTATTTGAACATACAGCTGGATACCTTGGCCTAAGGTCGGAAGGATGATCCACAGCAACCCCTACTCCTCTGTTTTTTCTTTGTGACATTAAGATCCTCTGATTTTCCCTCTTCAGCTCCAAGATTTCCTGCTGGGCCTGGGATATGGCGAGCCATGGGTTGGCAGGACTGGAATGCTCCTCTGATGGTAACGATGCTGTACTTGGGTTTATCCACGAAATGGATGACGATGGGTCTTGGATCTTTGCGCTTCTGTTTGCTACGACAGGCTGGACCCTCGATGTAAAATGCGATGGGGGTATCAACTCTTTCTGGATACTACCTAAATTACATAAAATAATGTGTTTTTGCTCGCATACTTAGATATCCTTGCTTCGTGTTCCTCTATGTTAATATAATCCACTAACATAAGATGATAAATCACACTCAACAAGTACTCACTCTTTAAGTCTAAGGAAGTTATACAGTAGGCTAACGTTAGCTCGCTAAGATCATATCAAACTCTATATTTAGCTGAATTGGAAGCTAGAACAGGTGACTTACTTGAAAGTGCTGATGACGTGAAGTCATTTGGAACTATGAGCCTTTCGTTTCCCAAATTGTGTCCGTCCATGTTCAGTAAATATCACAGGAAACGTAAACAGTAAAACACTCCGTTGTTGTTTTGCTCTTCTTTATTCTCCCGCGAGTCCCGTCAAACGTCGTTGCTAAGTTACGGGCTACCACGGTAACCTGCAAGAGCTTTACGCTTTAGCTAAACTTTTAAGCACTCTTTTAATACTCGAACAACGAGTTGGTCAAACATGCGACTGCTAATAGCATCCAGGCAAATATATTTACTTATTTTTGACTTATATTAAATGAAATGGTTTGTCAAAAAACAACTAACACAACCTCGCGGTGCATCACGGGAAAGAGGAAGGAAGGTCAATATGACTTGGTAGTTATGCCCAGATGTTAGACTTGCAGGGTGGTCTTTCACCAGCCCGTGTTGTATTGAAGTGTCGCTTCCGTTATCGATAATCCTGTAGTGGCTCTATTCTCTACAATGGTTCGTGCATTGTTAATTTAACAAGGAAGGTTAAAGTAGAGTACAAAACCCGGGTGAAAGTTTTCCTGACAGTCGAAATTCAGGACATCTTACATCCAATTCACATTTTGGTGCACAACCAATGTAATATTAATACTAATATTTACAGTCTATGTGCACAACGGTGGCGAGTCTGCGTTTCTGTCGGCCTATTTCATGATAATGTATACTTTATTGATCCCGCGAGGGGAAATTCGTTTTTACACTCTGTCTAGTTAACATGCTACACAAACATAGGCTGAAATACACACACATGCACAAACAGGATCCTATGGACATGCACTAATGGAGAGGTTTCAGAGTGAGGGAGCTGCCCACAGTGGGCGCTCCTGAGCTGGTGGGGTGGTTAGGTGCCTTGCTCAAGGGCACCTTGGCAGTGCTCAGGAAGTGGACTGGCACCTCTCCAGCTACCAGGCCACTTTCTGGACTTGGTCTGTGCTGGGACCAGCGACCCTCTGATTCCCAACCCAAGTCCCTACAGACTGAGCTACTGCCGCCCAAAGTTGGGGTTGTTCTGGGATCTAGCGTCTTTGATTGAGACGATTGAGAGAGTCAATTCAGCTGGGAATCCCTAGAGTTTGGGCAAGAAAAAAAAATAAATAGTAAGTCTATATTATAGCAGAGTCCAATTTCATCAATACAAGCACATGCAATGTGAAATATTGGAAGGATGTATCAATTTACTTCTTTCTTTGGAGATAGCCAGTGGTGATTCTAGAGTCTGTTGGGGCCCTAGGGAATTAATCAATTGGGTGGCCCTCCAACCAGAGTCCATCACCATCATGTCTGCCAGCCAACGCTTACTCCTCTTCCTCTTTTGTCCTGTTTATTTTATTTTCTCACATAGACAGATCATTCATTTTTCTTCTGTGACTTTCATTAACAAACTTGGGTTTTCACAGCAATAATGCATGCGATGCTTAGCAGGTCAATGACATTGAGTGCACATTTTTGGCCACTGCTTTGGTTTGAGTTTGTGAGCTATCTGGGGCCCTTTACTGCTCCGGGGCCCCAAGCAGTTGCCTGCCTCGCCTGTTGACAAGCAGCAGCACCTCTGGAGATAGCCTAGCTCTTCGGGGACAAATAAAGTTGAAGTTGAGTTAATGCTGATATTGACACAACCATAGAAAAATGATTGGGTAGAGTTTGTGGAAATGGGTGTCTC
Source organism: Labrus bergylta (assembly GCF_963930695.1). Taxonomy (NCBI): domain Eukaryota; kingdom Metazoa; phylum Chordata; class Actinopteri; order Labriformes; family Labridae; genus Labrus; species Labrus bergylta. Next base: position 11,792,619 of record NC_089208.1, read on the forward strand.
AATGTCAGTACACCTAGTCACGTTGAAAGCAGGGGAAAAAACGCAGTTGTTTCTTTTTTGGTGTCTGACTACCAGAGCATGTATTATAGTAGCCACTAATCGCAAGTTTGAATGATAATAGGTGATAACATGGTTATGCAATTAACCATATTATGGTTGAGGTGCCCCCTCTAAATATGTTATAGAGCTATAAATTATCTAACTTGATGTATATGAATAATTGAATAAATGCATTTGCATATTTTGACAGACTTCTGAACAAAAACTTTCCTCCATCTGCAGTAATGCACATTTGGTATGCAATACATCTGTCCTGTACATCTATGAACTGCAAACATAGCCTTGCTTGTTTTAGGAATGGCACTTGCAGTATTCACTATTTAGTATGCTCAATGAGGCTCAATCCAAAGTATTTTCATGTATCCTATTTCCTCTGTATCATCAGCAACTGTTTTTGTAGCACCTAGAATGTATAATGTTCTCTCTTCTGCCATGACCCACTTTCCCCTGGGTTTCATTAAAGTTTTATTTTATCTAATTAAATCTTTGAAGAAATAAGACAGCGTTTTTTTAAATGTATTTACATAAAGTTTCACATCATATTGCTAGTGTGTGACAATATGAGACACATTCATTGAATTGGTTAGGATAACATTGGAACTGCTTTGCATTATTTGGGCAGTTTGGTAAAGACTCCTTCAGCACTCGACATGCACTGCAGCAGGTCCCGAAGAACAAAGCACAGGAAGAGAGGGATCGGAAGGGGCCACGGGGAATAGAGAATAGAGAGAAAAAAGAGACAATACTGACCCTTATTAGAAAGAGGGCAGAATTAAGATGCAGCTCTATTTCTTTGAAGAATACTTGAGAGCTAATCAAGGTGTAAGTTCACTGCCTAGTTCTTGAAACATTTACTGAAAAAAAAAGGCCATTTGGAAAACAGTTGGTGGAAGATTGAAGGAGGATTGTGAATTGTTGTTAAAAATTAAACTCAGCTCTTCCTGGGGGATTCCGAGGATGTCCCAGGTCTCATGTGATATGTAATCCCTTCAGTGTGTTCTCGTCTGCCCCAGGGTCTCCTCCCAGTTGGATGTGCCTGGAAGGAATTCTTATCAGATGCCCAAACCAGTGAAGAACTAGTCAGGCTGGTAAAAGAAACTGAGAAGCCTGGCACACAGATCCCTGACAACACACATTAGCCTCCTCAGATTTTTTGTTGATCAGGAAAACACACATGAATAAAATATTTGGTGCCTTGCTTGGTATTTCAATGTCCAAGGCACCATGGCAACAGTCCTTTCGAGTACAACAGCTCAGCAAAGATATGAATCTTCAGTAATGAAAAAGAATATAGATATTTCTCATAGCGTCCTTTAAGGACACTATATCTTCGCACACCGGCAACGGAAGCTGCTTTGTCTTTTTGTCCCTAATCAAGCAGACTCAGCTGTGCACTCAAAGTGCCCATGACTGCAAAATATCTTGACTGTAAAATTAAGTGTCTTCCTTTAGGAATGTGTTTGTTGTTGAACTCTTCACATACCTTCAGGAAAATGCTGATAAGTTCAGCACACAAAAATACATTTCCTACACACAAAATAAATGGCAAGCCCAGCAGAGGTGGCCAGCATTCTTATAATAATCGCTCTGCATTTACATGTCTATATAAATTACTGTAAAAATGTGATCCTTATATTTTACACTGTAATTTGTCACTTGATAAAGTCATCAATTCTAAGCTTATTTTGCTTTTGCAGCCCAGCTTGAAACAGGCCAATAGGCAGCATCTCTCCTAGGTTGATCCCTCAGCTCTATAAACGCACAAATCACAGCTGTGCAGCTATAGCCATCAGGCATGATATAAAAGCATATGTGGTGGGGGGGGGGGGGGGGATTTGTTGTGTCAGCAACTTTCTGGACTCTTGATAAGATACTTACATAAGAACATAGAAAGCTACAGGAGAAGATAGGCTACTAGTGATTTTCAGGATAGGAAATTTGAAAGAGGAGCACCTTTCACCCTGTCATGCACTCATTTCCTCAAACCTTGTAATGCATATAATTTGAAGTTTACATTACAGGGGATGCTATTCAATTGATTAGGCTATGTGAGCTTGATGTTACAGAGCTGGTAGTTTTTTTGTTACAATTGCCATCACAACAGGAGGTCTGATTAGTACATTTGAAGGCTATTTATCAGACTTAGACTGGAAAACATAAAGGAGAACGGTTGCAGATGCTTGATTTCCTTATCCCATCGAGCAGCAGAAGACCCATGTTAATTAGATGTTCTGAAAGCACCGTCTCTATCCTCGCAGCTCTCTTCTTTAAGAGCCTCACTCGTTTATCTGGTCAAATGTAGATGCCCGAGCACAAAGCGTTGTGAGCGCGTGAGAGCTGTCCGAGGTTAAGGTGGTTACTTAATGGTTTCTAAATTGGGATTTTGTCGGTTGTTGGAGGGTGAATTTAATGCACTGGCGTATCCCGGTGGTTGCCTAGTAACGCGCTGGCAGTGGGCGCCGTACAGAGATCTGTGTGGTGGGCGCTCCATTAAAACCGTTGGCGCTCCTGACCTTGGCGTCGTGAATGCGCAAAGCACACAGACTGTGTGTGCAAAGCAGGAGAGATAAGAGTACAGATCTGTGTGTTTGATACTGGAACAGAGGGGGGGGGAACATTTCACACACAGCCACATTGTCTCAGGAAGCGAGAGTGACGGGCATGGTATGGAGGAAATCTCGAGATGGAGCGCGTATTATCAGCTTCTGTAAAAGCAGGTGAGTTAACCTAATGATTACGTGTGTGCGTGTAGGCTGTTTTTTATTTTTTATTTTTTTACTTTACGATATTTGTTTGGATTGATCACTTACACCCTCTACAATTATTTCACCCATGTCGATTCTAGATGATAAACCTTGCTGTAGCCTATCATTTGGTAGATCGCTATTTCCCCCCCAATTTATTTTTTTTATTTCCCCTGTCCTAGACCTAGATTAAACAAGCTCCTCGCTGCACACACACACTACAGCAGTTTGTCGATGCTATCGGGGCTGTGGCTTGCTTTTCACTGTGAGTCTGCATGCATTCATTTATAAAACACCGATCCATATGTTGAGCGCTACCTGCATGTTCGCTATAAGGTATTCTCCCCTGCATCAAGCCCTGGTCTTGATTATTTCTCAGCTAAATTAGGGGGGATTTGGGGAATCCGGTAAAACGGTTTTGATCCTTACCACAGTCGAATTACAAGGGCATCAGGAACCCAGCTCTGTTGTTTGACATGCCAGGCTCCTTCTCAAAATGCTTTCATTTTAAGGGCCCCGGGCTACAAGAAAAGAATCGATATGATGTTGTCCCAGAGATTTTTATAAGTGCTGAATTGGTGTTGAGTTGTGTGCCTGTCAGTGATGGAGGTGTAGCGATTGTAATGGTGGGAGAGGAACATGATTATAGCAATCATTCTAATAGGGCTGCAATTAGGATCCAGTCAGTCAAATGGGAATTAAAGTATTAAGAGTCCCAAGTAACCCACCATTGATGCATAAACACCTGCTGCAAAATAGCACATTAATGACATGCAATGGTTTTTTGGTATTTTTATACTCAGATATTGATTTGATGCATGTAATAGGCAAGAAATAGCTTCGTCTTTCCTGTAGCTGCTGCTGTTCTTTTCTCCTGTTGTGAAATTACACAAAAACTTGTAGGGAATCTAACTTGACTGATTGATAAGCTTACGTTCATTACATTGCTCATTTGGTGTAAGATAAAATGTTTTATCCACATCTGTCCCATCCCTGAGCACAAGTTTAAAAAAAAAAGAAAAAAAAAAGAACACTCTGTAGCCAAGATTTAGTCTGTGACAATCTGCACAAGGATCTGTAAAACAAAATGAAGGTGCTGTTTACCATGCATAGCCCTGAAACCTTTTCGACTATTTAAACAAGTGGTTTGATTTGATAGCAAAAAAGCATAAATACATTTAGGCCAATATAAAGAATCAATGTATAATTTAGAGGAAAATGTCTAATAAGAACATTATTCTATACAGCAGAATGAGAAATTTGATTATTTCTAAAATGTGAACTGATTCGATTGTGGAATTGACTATAGAGGACAGAATAAACATGAGTGTTTATGTGAAGCAGTATAAATAGCCTAACTCAATTTTTGAGGAGGTTGATATGCTGTATATCTTGAATCACTGGCAGACTCAGAATGTTTGAACTGCAGGGGCAAAAATTAAAAAATCAAAAAAGGGCACCTGCTCTAGCAGTGGGGTAATAAGGCATCATTTATCGGGAAATAGTTAGAAATGTTTGTTAAGATTCAATGTTTTTTTTAATTATATTCCTGGAGGAGCACCCTGGAGGAAACGTTAACTCTTTTTTTGGCCACTGGAAGGGCACCTTGGAGGGCACTTTATCACATTTTGTCTACTAGGGCACACTGGAGACACCAGTGTTGGATGAAGTGGAAACTGATTCCCATTTTCTTTTGCTCTGTACAAAATTCGACGACCTGAGAGAGTTATTGTTTCATGAAATAGCTCGCCAAAAGCCTGAAATATTGTGGTGGCCCCGTGAGCACATCCTGGAATGGCTGTTTAAGTTTGATGTGTTTAAGCTTGTTGATTTTGTCAAGCATGGAAAAGAAAACAAGATAGTCTGTTTAATTTGAGGTGATGTTGTATTCATTTTCTTCCTTTTCTTCCATGGCAATGATTTATTGTAACCGACTATGCACTCTGATCCTGGAACGTTTAAATTCATGGTGTCATGTAAATCCAATATGTGAACTGGGGCTTATATGTATGTATCTATGACACAATAACAAAATAAAAAACCTTAAACTTCTAATGACTCCACAGCAGGTTTTGTGTGAAAAGAGAGGATTTTTCCCCCTCTAGATGATTTATTATCAGTGTCAGCCCCAAACCAGAAGATGTGTCCTGATCTACACTGTACAAAGAAAAAAAAAAGAACTGGTTCTTTATCTTTTCCATTTTAATGTCTTGGGAGTCATTCATCATTGTCACATAACAGATATAGGATTGGAACAAGTTTGGGCCTCTTCTGGCTATGGGGAGCATTTATAAATGTTAATTAATGCAGACAAAGCCGGGCAGAGATATACAATATGTCTAAAATGATCTTGTGTGATATTACTTTGATTTGTCCCCCTTTTTTTATAAGGCCAAACTGTGATGATGTCGTATCAGCTAATGTGCTAATGCACACCTGTGAAAGAGGACAAGAGTTGCCTTTATTTTTTGTGTTTATTTTGCTGCTAGTGTAAACTTTCAGCTGCAGGGACTTAGAAAAGCCAATGCATCACATCTATGGCTAATTAGCTTCTCATATTAGGAGGGAAGAAATTGTCCCCTGACTTAATAGCTACTGTAGCTTCATCACACTTGAAGAGAAAGCTATTTAGCTGCAGTCTCTCACAATCCTGGAGGCGGTACTCGTCAATAAGTTTGATTAGGTTGACAAGCTTGTTTTTGCTTTGTTCATTGACGAGCCAGTGAGATCCTGATGTTGAGCTTATTATGCTAACCACTATCTTAGTCTATGAGGATGAAGGCAGGATGCATTTTTGGATTACGAAGAAGCTGATTGGAAGAAGGACAACACTGTTCCCTCCTTGTAATTCTCCGTGGTTGTGCTCACATTTACCTTACAGATCCAAGAAAAAGGAATATCTCGCTTAGAAACAACCTTGATCAGTAAACCACACCTCCCTCCTTTTTTCAAAAGATAACCGTTTGTAGAAGTAAAAGAATGGTATGCAGTAGTCAAGAATAAAACAAATATCATTCTTAACAAGGAGGAAATAATTCTTTTCATCTGATATTGAATTCTCTCACTACCTAGAAGCCTTCGTCAAGTCTTTCAATTAACCTGCAATTACTGGGCTTTATAAGACAGGGGGCTGAGCATGTGTGGTCCCATCAGACATGTCTGTTCAAAGACACTTCCATTTTGCATCTTATTCTCAGTAGCTGGCAGTGTTGCTGAGATGAAAGACACACTAAAGAAGCCAACATTATTCATGATGTGAGATATTTGGTGTTTTTTGAAACATAATAAACACTGACACATCACAGTCGGATAAGATGTTTCTTTTTCTGTGTGGTCCTTTCTAATTTCTATAGTCAGTGCATATTAAAGATGTGTCAGTCTGTGGCTATGCTCACTTCACTTTGTTGCCTTTACATAAGAAAAGGGGTGCTTAACACCTTTTATCTTGAGATGCTTTCGCAACATCACTTCAACATCACAGCAGATGGATTTGTCCAATTCTGCTCATTGCCTCCCCCACTGATGAACACAGAGATCAGTATTCAGCGATTATACATTTCAAAGCATATATCTGCTTCTTTAAGAAAGCAATTTGTTGCAAAATGTTATTTGCATTAGAGGATGAGGCAAACTGATATCAAGTTTAAATGAAACTATATTTAAAGAGTCCTAGGATGAAGAGAGAGCATATTTGAAATGATAAGATACAATACAATACATCCAGATACGAGAAAAAATAAATAATACGATACAGTTTGATCAAATTCAATATAGTATTGGGTACAACACTGTGCAAGATACCACAACATGATACCATACCATACAATGCTACACAAAACAATGGGATACCATATGATATTAAATAAGTACAATACGGTTCAGAAAGATTAATATAATTTGATTGGCTTTAATATAATGCCTTATTAGAGTCAGTGCAGTTCATTACAATAGCACGATATGAAACGATGCTATACGACTCGACACAGGACAATGCGTTGTGATACAATATAAGAGAAGATAAGATTTGCATCAATATAATACAAGTGTACTGTATAATTTAAGAGGATGTAACAAAATACTTTATGAAATGATAAACTTTTTTTTTTTCTCCTACTGCTGCTAAAAGTTGGTCAATAACACAAGTACGACTTTCTTTTTTTTAAATTTAAGTTCTACATTTAACTCTTGTCCTTTTCTGATTATCTCTTTTCAGATTTGTGTACACTGCAATGAAAAGTGGAGGTTCCAAGAGTTCTTACCTGGCTGAGGTGTATTTGGATTTGATAACCCTCTGAACCAGAGGCTCAGTGAGTGATGTCTGTTTGACGGGGTCAACACAGACGGACTGAGTGGACACTACAGTGTGCATTTGTGCTGTGAAGGGCACTGTCCGGCCCAGACCATGTGGCTGGCTACATTTAGAGACCATCTGTTGCCTTCACACCTTCTCCATCATCAAGGGACTGTAACCATCACCCATTGTGCTCTTCTCTGGTGGATACTATGTTCCTGCTGGTCACTCACCAAGGCAACCAGCCAGAAATTCTACCCAACTGTGACCACCCAGTTTGGAAAACTGCGAGGCCTCCGGGTTCCTGTGCCCAGCGAGGTTCTAAGGCCCGTTGATCAGTATCTGGGGGTTCCCTATGCTGCTCCACCTGTTGGGGAGAAGCGTTTCATGCCCCCAGACCAGCCCTCTTCTTGGTCCGGTATCAGAAATGCTACCCACTTCATGCCTGTGTGCCCTCAAAACATCCACAACACGGTGCCAGAGATCATGATGCCCATATGGTTCACCTATAACCTGGACACGGTGGCCACATACATTCAGGATCAGAGCGAGGACTGTTTGTATTTGAACATCTACACACCGACAGAGGAGGGTGAGTTGTTTTGGTAGAATGGACAGCAAGGGTTCTCCATGTCCATTAGTCACTGATATTGTGGCTCTAATGTCATCACCATAAAGCATGTGTGTGACTGAACATTGTTCATGTCATTGCTGACACTAAAGGCTGATTTACCATCTCAGCAACACCATCTCTGTTTCTCTGCTTCTGTTGCAATCATATTTCATTAAAAATATTGATAATTTTTCCTCTTGCTGTATATGCAAGAATATGGAGATACAATAAGTATCATGATACAAGGTTTACATTCCCATATATTGGGACTTTGCTATTTTTAATTACATTTCCACAAAAGCTGTCACAGTAAAACACTCACACCACCACTTTCCTACAATGCAATATATACAATATAAGTGTGTCATTTATTTAAATAAATAGTGGTTTTCTTTTTAATTCACTTTCACAAAATATTGCCATAATTAAATGTAGTGATATTTTCCAAAATCCTCAATGTTCCCCTTGACACATGGTAATATTGCATCTAAAGTGAATTGCAACTGCCTTTAAGCACCTTAATATGTATGGACCTAGAAAGACATAACATAGATGTGCGGGGTATGTGTATGGGTTTCCCACTAATATACGCACAACAAAATATTGCTGAGGTAGGTGTTGTATAGGTGTAAGTATTGGTCCAAGGAAACAGAGTTTCAGCCTTAAAAATGATGATCCCAGCATATTTGGGGACCATCACTGAGCTTCAAATGTAATCATGAAGGATTACAAAGGAGAAGCTAGACAACCCAGCTGCCATGTTTGGGAAAAATTACAAATTCTTTATATTTTACTGAATCTCTGCTTGGTGCAGACACTGAGTCTGTTGGGGGCCAATTAGTGAGATACAGGAGTCAAGTCCTGTCTATCGCTTGCTGGTTTTATCCCATTTTTGTATAACAGAAACTGCAAAATGAACCAGCAAGGGAGTATTTGATGTGTGTGCTGTAAATCTGTAGATTAGCAGACCAGGGTCATACCAAAGAACTGCTATGTCTTCTCTGCATGTAGTGTTGACAAACTCTTATTCAGGTTCCTGCAATGGTCCAATTAAACATTGTTCTGTGGATTCAGAGTATTTCCTCCCTCGCCAGCAGTATAATACACAACTTCCAGCATTCAAAGTTGAACAGTGTTCAGCTTTTGTATGTAACACGGCACTCTTTTACTGACTTTTCTATAGTCGCGTAGCAACAACACATAAACAGCCTGCTTGAGAGAGAGCTGTCCAAAATGGTGCAGCAGCCCACGTTTTATAAAGCTCCTGTTCTAAGTGCTGCCTCCTCACCCCACACACAAGCAGGTTAATTAAATTTTACATTTACATTCACGTTGCATTCAGAGGAAACAGCATAGCCCATATAGGTTCCATACAGTCTCATTCTTTAGGCTGTGTCGTTGTGTATTTCAAATGCACTATATGTGTTTTTACTGGTGCAAAAAACTCTGCTGTTTTGACTTATCAACAGTTTTAATGAAAGAGTGTATTTCTGAAATGATTTAATATTCATTTGTGTTCCCTGATGCCCCAATCAAGTCATAGTTCATTAATAATTCATCAATAAGCCATACACTGTACCTCATATATCCTCAGGATAACTATGCTGCAGTGAGAGAATCAACATGAGAGTTTGTGTTAAAATATAATTGCACCGAGTGATAAAATGAACCAAGAAAGATGTATTCCTACTGTCAAAACAGAGGCAGCTGGGTCAATATAATGATGCAGATAATAAAGCATTCAGAGGTAACACTGTGTGTTTGCACAGACACACAATGTGCCATTTCCTACAAACTTATAACAAGGAACAAGGCTTTGTTGACTTGGTAAAAAACAGATTCCAGACACTTGTGAATTTGTAACTCTACCTCATAATGTAATGGTGTCATGCATCTCTCAAGATTTAACATAATGCCATCCACATTTTGTCAGAAAGCAATTACAAGGAAAAAGTGCAAACATACTGTATGTAAATGGGCTAATCTTCTTTCTGCCTCTAATTTATGGATCTTTTTCCCTGATTCTGTCAGTTTGATTAGATCATACATATTAGAGAGACACATTCAACCACTCTATTTTGAATTCTCTACTTCTTTTTTGTCCTCATGTGAATCCCAGGGAGCCAACACAGGAAAAAGGGGGCGGCTTTCTCACATGCCGAGGTTCATATATCTGAAGGTATTTTTTCAAGAGCTCACAATCTTGATGCATGGATTCTTTTGGCTTGAGTTTCTTCTTTTTTTTGGATGAAGATCTTTCAATTTTTACTTTACTGAGGAACTGCGGGTGTTCTTTTATTTGAGAAGGAGTAAGAATAATGTTGTCAACTGATTTATGATTACATAAGTTTGCTGCATCTCATGTCTTGAATTGAGCACAGTTGCAATCCTCTCAATATGTGCTACATCTGTGCTGCTGTGCAGATTGATCCAGAGATGCATTATCTACTTATCTGTCTCACAGTTCCCTTTTTAAAGACCTTCAATGGTCAATACATTTAGTTGGGCTGCAAACATGGTGCAAAGATTTTGTAATTTAGTGAAAAATAAAGCTTATTTTTGACATTGCATTCATTGAAAACAAAAGTTGAATGTTATGTGGTACTTAAATGATAAAGTCTACACTGAAAAATATGTATTTTCTTAATTTGTGCATGAAAAACTGAAAAACTCAGAATTCTATAATATTGAACATTTGACTCAACTGAGATCTAACCACAAGTTATATCAATATATTCTTTACTCTTTTGATCCCTGAACCAGATACTTTCAGAGCACAACAATGCAAAGTTAAGCATGTAGTATTAAAGCGGTTAATTACTCTTAATCCTTTTTATTCATACACCCCTTGTAAGATTGTATTTCCCATGCATTTTCTGAATGTCATTACAGCTTCCAAACCTCAGGCCCACCACTGCTTCTGAGCACCTTTTCTAAGCAGCAGTTCCCCCATACCTCATACTGATCTCCCTCTGACTCATGCTGTTTATATCAAGTTTTATTAACAGTGCTCCATTAACTCTCTGTTTCATTACTGTTGCCTCTGCAGTTGTTTGCTCAGCATCTATGTATGTGTGTGTGTTGATGTTACAGATATAAGGGACTCTGAAGCTCGACCTGTAATGGTGTACATCCACGGAGGCTCGTACATGGAGGGCACGGGGAACATGATGGACGGCAGCGTGCTGGCCAGTTATGGAAATGTTGTTGTCGTTACGCTCAACTACAGAATCGGAATATTAGGTGAAGAACGCGTCGATGTGTGGTAACTTTTTATGACAGTTTAGATTCGGTCTTTAGACCCTCAGATTTAACTTGTTGATTTCCACTTCTGTTGCTTTTATGAACTGAAAAGTGCAGACCACAGCCCTAGAGATGATTGATTTTTAAAACTGATACCCACACTGACATTAAGGTGTTAAAAATAACTCTGATTTTGGATCGCTGGCCAAAATAGAAAAAAATGCAAATTTCACCTCTTCTAAGCTGGCTTTATAACTGACATGTGCCTGTAAAGATACTTTTTTCTTATAAAATAACTTTATTATATTCAATTTTTACACATTTTCAGCCAATTTTTGTAACGGCATTATGAAAACATGTCCCAATCACCTCAAGCATTTAATGTCTGCAATTTCAAGTCCTCCAATCAGCTTAAATTGGGAAATGCAAACTAATACTGATACATTTGTGATAGTCCCACATTAACTAAAAATTATTGACCAACCGATGTATCAGTCCATCTCTAAGAGAGACATTAAAATGTGAGATAATTCATGAAATTATGGACAACTGAGAACTTGGACTTGGCATGGTTTGATTTGCCTTCAAACTTTGGCCTCAGGGGAAAATCGATGCAAATACATGCTCTGTCCTTGTCTAACAGAGACTTTTAAGACTTCTTTTGAAAACACTATTTACCTTCCTTATCTATTCTGTACAAGATAATCAGCTTCTGTTGTTCTCCAAAGAAAAATGATTTAAATACTGTATGCAGGGATGCAGCATTCACAAGCACTCACAAGGTCAAAAGTTTTTCATATCACTGCGTTTAACATTCAAAAGAGTGTGTTGTTTAGATGAGATGAGACAAGGGAATAAGTAATAGGATCAATTGTAAGAGAACCAGTGACCTCTGTGTGGTTTTATGAAATGCATAAAGGAAAGGACAAGCTAAGGATTTTAGGCATATTACATTTTATAAAGTCCCATCCAAGGAGAGCAAGATTTGAAGAGCTGAGACCATATCTCTAGCTGCATGGAGACTTTTACAAAGAGTTGACTAAAGTAGTCGAGACACTGGGAGAGAGCAGAGGCGTATTTGCACCTGAGGGGAAACGGTGTCAGTTCATTCCGATGCCCTGCTGGGCTACAACTTTAGATCAAAGCTGTTACAGATACTGTGGATCTCCTCTTCAGCACTGTTGTGTCTTCATATACTTCAGGCTTCCTTAGTACCGGGGACCAGGCTGCAAAGGGAAACTACGGACTCCTGGATCAAATCCAAGCTCTCCGTTGGATCAGTAAGAACATTGGATACTTTGGAGGAGACCCAGGTCGCATCACTGTTTTTGGATCGGGAATCGGTGCCTCCTGTGTCAGTCTGCTAACTCTGTCGCACCACTCTGAGGGTGAGAACCTGCCAGTCACCTCCTCAATGATCTCAATACTGATTTATTTGTAGTTAAAGTTGAAGAATTAATTACTAATGATTCAAGAGTAATGTCAAAATTCACAAACTTTAGATGTAAAATCTCATTTTATTTTAATCATATCAATTTCATATCTTGAAGATGTCGCTTTTTAAACAATAATTTTAACTAATTTCTTCTCAGTTTCAAGTGCAGAATGAAATAGTCTGTCAGAGAGATGAAGTGTCATGATATGAGAGTAGAATAAATAATTTGTTAAGTAAGTGATTGCTTTTGTTCCCCCTATACTCAGTCTAATCAGTCTAAAAGCTTTGCCTCTTCAAATGTGAAGCTCTTAAAGATGGCTGCAGGCATTATAAAGTTTGCACCATGTCATCACGTTTACCTGTGACCCTTAGCTTTCCTACACGATTCATGTTACTATAAGCTTCAAATCTGTTTATTTCTCTTTTTGTCTGCCTGCGCAGATGTATAGTTCTCTAAACAAACATCAACACATTGTTTCAACGTATTTTAAAGTGTAAACTTTTCAAATTCAAGTGAAGTGCAAAAGTATTGTACTCAAAATATACATACACAAATGCATCATCCATACAGTTTCACTGCTTTAATGTAGCAGCTGGTAATGTTAGGCCTAACTTTTTCTACTTCATTTACACGGTGGTAGTTTTTGAATCCTCATATTTGAATTATAAGAACATGGTTTATAAGAACAGTACGTGCTGAAATTGACCTCTCACCACTTTCTGTAAAATGACTTGAGAGAAGATGCTGATTACCAAAGACAAAGTTGGTTTGAAGGATGAAGAAAGATCAGTAAAACATCAAGATTCTTCAGATATTTATGTAAATGCTAATATTCAGAGAGATAAGCTGAAGCATTATTTGAAAATGGTCCAGCTCTAGTTAAATTTGAAGTGCAAGTATATGTAATCAACGGTTGATACAACATATTGGAAAAGGACAAAATCAAAGTTATACTGAGAATCCTGGAAACTGGAATCGGATTTCAACTTACAAGAAAAAAAGGTTAAAGTTTCCCATTTTTTCTCTTTAGCCGATATCATGTCTTTTGGTTAACACTTGTTCAAAGCTTCTTGCCGGAATCAGAGGGGCATATTTCAATATGGGTGACCCACTTGGGATTAAAACCTCTTATCTTTGCCGTATTGTTGCTCCGGCCGTCCTATTGAAGCTGGACAGAATCACGAGAAGGGCAGAAATTGTGTTTTCTCATCAATGCCAGGGAGGCTGCGGCAACTGTCCTTTGTAAGGTTCCTATTTGATGCCCAAGCTCGGCTGCAGTGAATTTACAAAGACCTCCGGCTGTCTTTGAAGTAGACTAGCTAGCTGCTGCACCCTATCCCAAAAAAAAAAAAGTAATAAATGACAGTAAAGGAGGTTGAAAGTGACACTGGTTCTGCACTCTTTTTCCCAAAGACTTCGGTAACCTCACCAGAGTGTTTTTCAGTTGATACATATCATTTGTCAGTTTAGGTGGTAGATACAGAAATCCCCAGAGACAGAGGTGACTCACTGCATATAAACAATTCAACAGAGTGATGTTTACTGTATCAACATTGAAGGATCAGGGTTACTGCATATTCAGCTCCCAGCACGGACCCTCCACTGCACACTTGGCATCAGCAGTGTATATGTAAGCTAAGCAGCTTGTTAGACACACAGTATTAACAATCCCACAATTACAGTGTGCCTTTGAATAACTGGTATACATAAAAGTAGACTCCCACACACAGAAACAGTGATGCAAATTGATCATTATTTTGACTTGTATTCATTGCCATATATATAGTATATGACAACATGTGAAACATATGAGAGAATCAAAAGCGAAAAGCAATTTTATTTTCTTATATTTTACAATAGACTGGGCCAATATCCTAATACCAGTACACTTCTTTCTAACACCCAGTTCACAGAGCAGCCTCACACTAGACTGGTTTAACTATCTGGCTAGTATTCAGAGTAAATCACATTTAGCCATTCTTTTTTACTAACAAACCTTTGATTTAATTATGAATAGCAATGAGTTTAAAGTGAATCTTGTATTTGCTTGGGGAGCAGCCTTTAGAGGTCTGTGTTAAAAAAAAAAAAGAAAATCACATATTAGGCTGATAGGGTATTCGAGAATGGAAAGTTAAAGATGTGATGATTAGCAAAGTGAATTTTTGAGTGGGAACTTTTTTTTTTATGTGGATCATTTGGTGCTGATACTGTATGACTCTAAAAGGGGACACCCTGCTTTCTTGGGAAAAAAGAAACTTGATTAAAGATAATTTAACATTATAAAACGTTACAAACGCTGTCCGCATCAGCTGTGATGCTCTGCTACGTGTGCTGCAGACAGTGTTGAGAGTATTGTTAACTATGTAGTCGTAGCAGACAAAGTGCCTGATGTCATCATTTCAAAACCACCCCTAGCATTGTTTAATGTATATTATGCTCTGTGAAAAGAGTGTTCTTATCAACACATATTGAAAACAGAAACATGCCCATATATCTTTGATAGACCATTATGAGTCAGCAGTATTGGCTAACAGATATAGGTTTACTGTATGTGTCAGGCTAAACTAATAATGTGAATTTTAAATCACTAACCTCTTCTTTTCCGGCCTTCTATTGTTGTTCTTGGGTTTTTTTGTGTTCCAAGGTTTGTTCCACAGAGCCATTATCCAAAGCGGGTCGGCCCTGTCGAGCTGGGCTGTCAACTACCAACCAGTAAAGTATACTCGCATGCTAGCTGAGAGGGTTGGCTGCAACGTGCTCGACACCGTGGACATGGTCTCCTGCCTACAGAAGAAGAGTGCAAAGGAGCTCGTGGAGCAAGACATCCAGGCTGCCCGATACCGCGTGGCTTTCGGCCCTGTTATCGACGGAGACGTCATCCCAGACGACCCAGAAATCCTGATGGAACAGGGCGAGTTTCTTAACTATGACATAATGCTGGGTGTCAATCAGGGCGAGGGACTGCGCTTTGTGGAGAATGTGATGGACCTGGAGGACGGCGTGTCTGGCAGTGACTTTGACTTTGCTGTGTCAGACTTTGTGGACAGTTTGTATGGCTACCCAGAAGGAAAGGATACACTGAGGGAGACGATTAAGTTCATGTACACAGACTGGGCGGACAAGGACAACCCAGAGACCAGGAGGAAGACCCTAGTGGCTCTCTTTACCGACCACCAGTGGGTGGAGCCCTCAGTGGTGACAGCTGACCTGCATGCCCGTTACGGCTCACCCACCTACTTCTACGCCTTCTACCACCACTGCCAGAGTCTGATGAAGCCGGTGTGGTCAGACTCTGCACATGGAGACGAGGTGCCTTACGTGTTTGGCATCCCCATGGTGGGTCCCACTGATCTGTTCCCCTGTAACTTCTCCAGGAACGACATCATGCTCAGCGCTGTGGTCATGACTTACTGGACCAACTTTGCTAAGAGTGGGTGAGTAGCAGCAAAACAGGAATCAAGTTCATTTTACTTGAATGCTGGATATTTTACTATAGTTGGATGAAAATATGATTCAATAACACAATTGACCTCAAGACCTTACCTGGCACCTGATTTCCCTGATTCCTGATTTCTACTACAATTTGAATTCCTTTACCATAAATGACAGTGAGATTCAGCTAAACAAAACCGTATCAACCTTGTTAGTTAACAAGATCTTGTCTGTGATAAGTGGTGCAAACAAATGTGAATTCTGGAATTAGCTCTCTTAAATAACCACATCTTACTTTTAGCTTCTGCTTGCTCGAACTGATTTGACCTCACCATCAATGTAAAGAACTGGCTCCTTCTCTCTCTGCCTGACTGTATAGTCGAATAAAATGATGAAACTGTAGAATACAGACAACACACGCAATCCAAGGAAAGCTGTTTCAAATGCCATGTTGTCTTTTCTTTTAAGAGCCAAGTTAGCCTTCTGTGTAAACTCTCTTTAAACACAAAGCAGATTTTCATCGCTTTGGGCAGACTTTCTAAAGATGATTGATCTTTAAAGGTTACAGCTTCAGTCACATAAATAGTTAAAGCACTGTTGAATGAAATGCTCTTTACAATGTATACCACAAACCCTCAGCATGTTGTGATTTCAAGTAGTGGTGACAAAAATAATCAATGCCAAAATGTAGCATGCTGTATTACACATTACTGATAGTAATTAGTAAGTGGTACCTAATATAAATGTATTTATACTTTTGTACCATAAATTAGTGATACACTTTATTAATGCCCCAGTAAAAGAGCTCACAAAAAAGGAAAATGTAATAAAACAAAAACAAAAATGGGCTGACAATAATTAAATATAATAAGAACAAAATAATATTAACAATAAATATATAGTTTACATCCGGTATACAACAAGTTTTTAAAAACACACAAAGGGAATATAATATATATAGCAGAGATAAACTCTTCTTAACCTATTTAACAATGGATGTCAAGCACTTATTTTGGATTACAGAGAGACAAAACACATATGCATTCTTTAGGCTTCCTTTTGGCACATGCAATGTATCTGTTTTGGATTATAAATATTCTTTAGCAAACATTTTTGATTTTTAAGCCTTATAAAGATTTCAGCCATGAAAGTTTATTGTCTCTGACAGGCTATGATTTGATGTTGTCTGATATCACACTCTCACTGACTCAGCACTGGAGTATCATGCTGTTAAAGTGCACCAGAGTGAAGCTCTGCAGCTCTCCCTCTGACAGCTTGTTATACGATTTGTCATAGAGAGGTAAAGATTTCTTCTTGTTTTAAAAGATAAGAGACACCTAAGTGATTCACACTGTTGTGGAGGACTCCTTTGATGTCCTCGCTGCAGTTCACATGTACAGCTGCATTGAGTCTTAGTGGAGGATGACCCTCAGCAGCAGGAGGACGCACCACGGGTCACTGCAGGCTGCTGTTTCAGTGTGACGGCATAAGGGAATGCTGAGCCCTTGAGGAGACATAGTGATATTACATTGTGTTGCCCTACTTTTTTGCCCTTAGTCTTTTTCTTCATTAGCACACCATTAATAAGGTTGCTTTCCTTTAACAGTTTAATTTACTATTAAATGATGAAATAAAATGTCTATAAATCTATTTGAAAAAATCCACGAGAAGTTTTTAAATACATCTTGTTCTGAATCCATTTGGCATTAAAATCCAAAATCCACAATAGCCTGCTCACCATTTACCATAGGGTTGGGTTACAGTAAACAGTAGACATATATAAATTTTAGAAAAGACACATTTTTCTCACCTACGTTTTTGTGATAACCCTGAACTAAGGTTAAAATGGACATGGTTACTCTGTGATTTGTTACAAAAATCATGCATTAAAAGCAGGGTTGGTCATTTTCTCCAGATACACCTTTTAAGATTTTGGTTGAAATTTTCTTCATGTCTTGACAGACATTAATAACTCATGTGCTCTGAAAAAGGAACGCAGAAAATCCATCATCTGTAGAAGTTTGTAAGCATGTAAAAACTTTGACCAATGTCTGCCACGAGGTACCAATTTGATGAACCAATCATATCATGCCTTTGGACCAATGGCGCTTGTGCATGTAAGTGAGGGGTGTGGCTGTTGAGGGAGCACAGAGGGGAGGGGTGGGTGCAGACGGAGCACTAAGGGAATGCTACTTTCAAAATCAGGCTAGTTTTCGAAAATTACCAACCCTGCCTTTAAATTTGGCTAACCAGTCGTTATTTAGGCTATCAACACTCAGCATGGGTGACCATTTTTGGCTGCGAGTGTTGTGTCAACTTTAATTATGTATTTTTGGTGGTGGATGTGCATAGGCAGTTTTGTTCCCCAAAAAGTATGGCGTTAGCTAAAGCTAAAGATATCACCATAACAGCTTTTGGGGGAAAAAAAAGAGGTAGTCATTAAACATTAGCATCTAGGCAAAAGATTCATGTGTATGCTTACTGTACTGTGATATGGATAGCAAAGCCTAATCTGGTGACTAATTGGCATGAATAATTTTCAGATAAAAAAAAAAAGCCTCTGCTTCCTGGCCTGATTCCTAACCAGACTTCTCAAACATGATATCCTTATTTTCAAATTGGCTGTTGTTGTGCCCACAGCCAGAGAGATGTATGTCAAAACTAGTGAGGTATCAATCAAAACAGGATTTCACATGCATAGTCTTGGGAAAAGGTCAAAACAGCTAAACTGTTTTTAATCAGGTTTTTAAGAGATACACATTCTTATATATCTACCTCGTATATTATCTCAAGACAAATTAACAGTGCCTAGTATTTGGAAAAAGTTCCTACCAAAATTTTCCATAAAGGCTACTTTCATTAAGGATTTTTCCACCTCTTTTTCTTTATCCTTCATGTTTTTTCTCTTTAATGTGTACATAGGGATCCAAACAAGCCAGTGCCGCAGGACACGAAGTTCATTCACACGAAGGCAAACCGCTTTGAGGAGGTAGCGTGGTCTAAGTATGACCCCTACGACCAGCTGTACCTTCACATCGGCTTGAAGCCTCGTATCCGGGATCACTACCGTGCAACCAAGGTGGCCTTCTGGAAACACCTGGTGCCCCATCTCTACAACCTCCATGACATGTTCCACTACTCCTCCACCACCACCAAGGTCACACCGCTGGATCCCACCCAGTCTAACGGGAAGAGGCCCGGCAGCACCGGCAGACCTCCTTTATCCAACGGCCTTAACGAGGGTGAAAGCGGGAGAGAGATGGGTCCGCTGATCATGCCCAACCCAAGAGATTACTCCACAGAGCTCAGTGTCACCATCGCCGTAGGGGCATCATTGCTCTTCCTCAATGTCCTGGCCTTCGCCGCTCTCTACTATCGCAAGGACAAGCGCAGTCGGCAGGACACATCCCAGCAGCCCAGTCCTCAGCGGGACAGCAAGGGCAACAACGTGGGCCACACCACCACCATCGATGAGACCCTGTCGTCACAACGGAACCAGTGCGAGGCCCTTCACAACCCACTTCACGTCTCGCCCAGCATGGACTACTCGCTCAGCCATCGCCGCTCCCCTGACGACATCCCTCTGATGACGCCCAACAACATCACCATGATCCCCAACTCCCTGATGGGCCTGTCCAACATGAGTCCATACAGCACCTTCCCTGCTGGTTACAGCTCCGCAGGCTTGCCCAGCACCCACTCTACCACACGGGTATAGCCTGGCAAAAGACCAAAGGAGCTGGAGTTTGAAACTGTGTTGTACGCAAAACATGGAAATGTAAAGCTGTATTTAGGCTGTGTAGGTAAAATAGGATTGATTATGTTTGTTCTGTCTTTTCCAAAGGTGTACTACCGCCTACATCCTGCCTTTGCTCTCTCATAATAGGAAGTGTAACTGCAGAGTCATTTTCTAATAATCATTTTCAAAGGCAGACAAAAAGAAAAAGTGCATTTCATTTTCCACTATGGCTTTTTTGGAACTTTACCTAGCAAGAACTTAGTATAATGTTTATACAGTTGGATTTGTATGGGAAGCTTTTTCTTACTCTGTGATATATATTTTCATCTTGTGGAACAAAGTGACATTACAACACGAGGTGGACGGAGGGGAGATCTGGGCGGAAAGCTGTATTATTATGATTATTATTGATATTATCAAGCTATTTTATACATATTTCTCATGGTACATTGCTTATAATGAACTGTATTTTTACTGTAAATACTTTAAAATGCCTTGTAAACCACTCACATAAGGATTTACTGTGGAATCACAACAGCAATGGACAAAATTTTCCTCAAATACTGTTCACACATGCGGTGAAATATCTCTCTGGTAGTGCAAAATATAGCACCCAAATGTGTGCCAGTGGGTGGTTGGGTGTATGTGTGGGTTATTGAATGTGTGTGTGTGTGTGTGTGTGTGTGTGTGTGTGTGTGTGTGTGTGTGTGTGTGTGTGTGTGTGTGTGTGTGTGTGTGTGTGTGTGTGTGTGTGTGTGTGTGTGTATGAACTGACAATTGCGCTAGAAAACTGTAAATTAGGCATTGTTTGGATTCTATAATTCAGTTTGGCATATGTATTGTCGTGTAATCTATTGTAGTCTATTTGAGTATCCTTGCTATATGTTTTGCTTCATGTGTCTTTAATTTTTTGCTCAATACATTGTAGAAATATAGCTTCTGCTTTACTATGAAAAGAAAATCGCTTCAGATGTGTTTCCTACTCCAACCAACTCATGGTTCTTTTGGCTTGCCTTCTTTGTACAGAATAACCTTAGACCTGCATTTTATTTGTCCTTTGATGATTATGATACTGTAAGGTCTTCAGAGGGATAACTGTAATTACATTGTAATTGTATGTATACCAACTCAATTATTCAAAATTTAAAAGGAGTTTCATGAAACTTAAAGATTATCACTCCTCTTAGTGGTTGGACCCTGTGCATACCACCACATAAACAGGGGTCAGTCATTACTGAATTGACATGATGATATTAAGCTTTGAAATTTGATTTCTTTGAACCTATCATATGTTGTTTAATCTACATGAGACAACTATTAAAGATTTTTAAAACTAAGGAGGACTCTTGTCACAAGTTGGGATTTGATCAATCATATGGTTAATGTAGGTATTCCGGGACTAAAATGTGTTTCAAAAAGTAGGAGGTTCCCAACAGTTTTAGAGTTGGCATCATATCTTTGAGCCTGTAATGACTGCTAATAGATGAGAAAGTTGTGAAAGTTTATGATTGTTACCAAAAACTGAGTTAACTATATGTGTAAATTCTGGGCCAATATATTGTTTATTATTGAACAATATAGTGAAGCCATGATGAAGGAACTTTCCAAAGATCTTCATCCCGGCAGCACAGAGGATCTGTATTCACCCCAGTTTAAAGGTAGGCAGCCAAGAAAAGTGCCATTAGTCCAGTGTCTGACGTAATTTAAGTCAGTTCAATTAAACTAATGTATGATAAAAACAATATTATAACCCTTCTGTTTTCACAAGCCTAAATATCCTACCCAACTTTTTAGCTGATGGACTTTATTGGCGGTAATGTTGGACAGCTTTGGAGAGGAAAATTATTTCATGAAGAAACGTTGAAATCTTAATGTTTCTACCTTGACAACATAATTTCGTTTTGTGTAACAGTAGCCTTGCTCACAATGGCTTTCTTAAGCTAATGTTAGCCTTCTGTTCTGCTAACTTTATGATAATTGTTTCGGCACCCCTACTTTTCAGGTCCCTGGACATGACCTGAATTTGTTTCCTACTGCTGTTGCTCTGATCTTGCTGCAATTTTAGGGGTAATCTTTAAAGACGTTTTAACCTGGTGCCTCATGGCTGGATGCTTCCCAAGCAGAACACAGAGGCTCAGAACACACACACACACACACACACACACACACACACACACACACACACACACACACACACACACACACACACACACACACACTCACAAATGAACACCTTACTTAATGGGGAACAGATAAGTCATACCTTTACAAGTCATACAATTCAAACCCAAAACAGAGGAGGTCAAAGCCACTGAGCCCACTTTTGATCAAACCTCATGTGTCTTTGTCCCCTAAGTGCTTACTATGTTTGTTTTAGTTTTTTT
Source organism: Labrus bergylta (assembly GCF_963930695.1). Classification (NCBI taxonomy): domain Eukaryota; kingdom Metazoa; phylum Chordata; class Actinopteri; order Labriformes; family Labridae; genus Labrus; species Labrus bergylta. The sequence goes on from NC_089208.1 coordinate 11,814,561, forward strand.
GTCTGTTTGCTCCTTTGGTCACATGATAACACATTACCATAATGGGGATAGAAGGTGGTTGCAAATACATCCCTTTCCCACTCCTCCCCTGTTTAAACACATGCAAATGAGCACTTTCACTGCGTAAATATTAGCATGTGGCTATATCGCACAGCAAACAGTTATTATAAAAAAAATTAAAAACCTCAAGCAAAGATCACTGTGCAATGTTATACATGTAGTCACAGTGCATTCATATACAGGGCATTAGGGTAATCTTACAATGAAGTGGATGCTGTCCATGGTGCTGATTATGATATATATACCATTTCTATCTGATTATGCACATATAAAGAGAGATAGGGATTTTTGCATAATAACATTTAGAGCTCACTTGAAAGCTTGGCAAGTAATATGTTAGTTCAAAACAGATCATGCATTTATTTATTTTTTTACTTATGACTTTTAGGCGGCTCTACTAAGTGTTACCCAATAATTCATCATCTGAGCTGCTTACATCCGTGACCTCCATCTGCTTCAGCTTTTGTGGAATATGCTTTATTCATAACTGAATGAATCGCTCTCTTCATGTCATCCCAGCTAAAGCAAGCCTCTAAAACTTGTCCTCCTACCTAATCCCCGCCTTTGATAATCAACATTATTGCTAATTTACATCTCTCAAGTAAAGCTGACAGCCATTCTGAGCCCTCACATGCAGTACAGAGGTTAATTAATGCTCTCCTCTCCTTCTCTCACTCTTTCTCTCTCTCACACACATTTTTCTGAGATTTCAAAGGCATTGACCTCTTTTACCCTTCCCTCACTGCTTAACAAAGTGGATGTCATTATCCCTTTCCACATACTTATTATTTGATCTGTCATTGTTTTGTGTTTTTTAGAGACAAAAGGTAACAGACTGTAAACTCAAACCAAACAATTTACCAATCAATCAGCTTTATTTTTAAAAGACATCATCTTAACAGTGGTGTGTACATGTAAGTCCATGGCCTGTTTGTTCGTGGAACAAGATTGTTACATGGAGGATTATCTAGCTGGGTCATTGAAATGTCAACGTGTCTTTAGCTTCATTTGCAATACATTTTACTACACCAAGAGTACAATTTTAATAGTGTTTCATTTAAATATAAAACAATATAGTATAATACTTTGTAGTAGATCATGTATTTTTCAGTTATTTTCATTTTGACACGGGCCTAAAATGTGAAGCATAAATAGGATGAGGGTCTTCTCCAAAAAAATTGTGTTTTCTCCTCCTGCTCCACACTGGCTTCTTTGTACTGATCCCAGCTTTGACATCAACTGGGTCAAACATGCGGGAGGGAGGGAAGGAGGGCAGCAGCTGGATCCGACCGTCAATGTCACCCTTGTTAGTCAACTTTATCCATGTCAGTCACTGCCGATTCAATTTATTTCACTATTTCGTCTGTGCAGTCCTCTTCTCTTTCCTTGTTTCTCAAGATGCCGCTTATACATGTTCAATCCAATTTACTGATGTCTAGCATGTGTGTGTGCAGATTGATTACAAAGCATGTTGTTGTTGTGAAAGGTAATTGAAGTCACTATGCACAAAAATTAACAACTCTGTGGGTTAACATAAACTGAAAGCGCTGAACTAAGTTTAAATACATTTTCATTTGCATAAGAAAACTAAATATTTCTAACTGACCATAGCAAAAGTCAAATTCTTACTTAATTGCCATATTGTAATATTACATAAATATCTATCATAATTCATGTGTATTTGTCTACTTAAAGTATGCACCAAGAATTTTTCAGAACATCTGAAATACAGAAAACATCCCCAAATACCAATAAACTCTCATATTCAAGTTTGTGAGCTGCTCTGTGTCCCCTGTCCTACACCCATGGCTCTATAAATAATGACTGGCAGCTGAAATGGGACTTTGTGACTTTAAGATGTGACTCGGGGAGATGTGCTCTATCTATTGTTGATGAGACAAAAGCGCGAGTCAGATTCATATAGGAGTGGCGGGGAATAACTTCTCATATCCTCATATCAGAGTCACAAAGCCAACCAGCAAAACTTCAATAACCCGCGCACTTCTTTCTCGACATGGGTGAGTGGATCGAATTTTTAATAACTCTTATCATCTATTATTAATGCCATTTGAAAATGTGGATTTCAATAACTTACTAATGTTGCCTTTAATATATCCTTGCTGTCCTCAGTCATCGTGTTGCCCTTCTGCCCCGTGGGAGAGATTTGCTGCTTTAGCCTTGTGTTGAAGTATTTTTATATCCACATATGGATTATTCATACAATCACACTTTGCTCTTATTCTTCATATATGATGTTTGTTAACATACAACGACAATTTCAGAAGATTGAGAAGAAAACAGCACAGTCTCTCAGGATTTATTGCTTTTGAATAAAGAGAGCAGTCCTTGTTACCTCGTCTAACCCTTTAACCCATAAAGCAGACTGCACTCAGAGCTGCAGACAGAGACGAACAGTCTCATCATGCCAGGGCCATGCCAGGTCACTCATGTGAAAGAGGTCAAATACTCCCACATGTTTTGCAGGCATAAATTAACTATTCTCCATGAGAACTGAGGACCCAAAACAACTTCTGCCAACCATTTTTCTCACTCACAGGCATCTCGTGGGCTTTCTTTTGCACATTTTATAACAGATTTCCAGTCCTGATTGACAACCTGGCATCTACTGTTTCTGTTATGCAGGTTTGTGCACAGAATAAAGAGGCCTATAATGGCCTCTGTCACTTTGTTAATGTAACTACACAGCTGAAGAGTGGGCGTCCACGGGCACAATCATATTTGGGGTCCTCATTCTGCTGCTTCTATTTATACTTTAGAAGTAGTTTGTTTAACATACTTAGTGTTTCCTCCCACTAAAATCCTGTTATCTGTGAAATATCTGAATGTTTTCGTTCCTCTGAATCAGGTCCGATTTCTACATTTAAAACTACATAACTCTTATTTTATATATATTTTAAGTTGTTGTTGTTGTTGTTGTTGTTGTTGTTGTTGTTGTTGTTGTTGTTGTTGTGGATCCATTCAAATTGCCCCTTGCTCATAAAGATCCGCTTGCTCTTTGAACACTTGAATACACCCTCTGCTGGCATCAACTCTCAGTGGTACCAGTCTCAGCCATCTGTGGGTGGAGGATGGCTTGAGTAGTGACATTGCCTGTGGTGTAGATGCAGTCCTGGTGACCCCACTGCCACAACTTACTACATTGTGTGTTTGTGTGTGTGTGTGTGTGTGTGTGTGTGTGTGTGTGTGTGTGTGTGTGTGTATGTGTATTGTGGCACTATTGCCTTTGTTTGTTTGACACCGCTGCCCTTTGTTCCTCCCCGAACGTGGCTAAAAAAACAATGGATATTCTATCTGCAGCCACAAAGAGAAGCCTTTTCTTGAGGCCACCATCTCTCACTTTTGCCTGGTGACGCCTGTGACCACTGGAGACAGAGGGCAGGACCTGATTTGTGCTGTGAGGTGTTGGTACAGGCGAAGGACCTTTCACATGCGGATGAAATCAGCGTGTCAGAGGGGCTTATTTTACTTTTAGGAAAAGCTTTTAGGCAGATTTGTTCATCCCTGGTTGGCTTTGGGATCTTTCTTGTTGTGGAGCACAGGATCAGAAGCAGCAAATGTTTCCGGTCAGGCAGCCTTGGCTTTGCAAAGCCTTAGGTGCTTTCCTCTATCCCATTTCTGCCAATGCATTTATTAACACTGTGGATGTTTGCTACCTGCTTCAACAGCACTGCTTACACTGGAAGAGGTGCATGAGATTGATGTGAAGACACTTTTGTTTGGACGCTTTTGATGGGAGTCGCTGCTTGAACTTTGCTTGAACTACTGCATCATTTTTTTTTGTTCTGTTGCTTTTTTTTGCCTCTTGCTGAGTTTGGGGTGTGTGTACATGGATGTGCAGACAGAGCAAGGCCTATTTCATAGCTCCCCCACAGTGGCGTAGATGTGCTGTGTGGTAATATGTGCGGTGTGTGCCGCCTGTGTGCTGATTTATTATGCCCCCTCAGGTTGTTATGATTGCTGTATCCGCTGCCTCGGGGCAGTGCCCTACCCGTCCCTGGTGGCCACCTTGCTGTGCTATGCTGGCATGGCATTATTTTGTGGCTGTGGGCATGAAGCGCTGACCAACACCGCAGTCCTGGTGGAGACTTACTTTGCCCGCAATGTTCAGGACTTTGCCATCATGGCCTCCTTGTGAGTAACACTTCATTTCACCATCTAGAGTGTGGTTTTTGGAATGTTGAGAATTGTTAAATTGTTCTGATTACTCCCGCTTCTTCTTCCCAACTTCTCAGTATCAAATACTTCCAGTACGTCATCTACGGCCTTGCATCATTCTTCTTCCTCTTTGGCATCCTTCTGCTGGCTGAGGGTTTCTACGCCACCAGTGCTGTCAAGCAGACGTTTGGTGAATTCAGGAGCACCCACTGTGGCCGCTGCCTCAGCCTGACGGTGAGAATAACAAGGGGGGGGGGGTTATGACATCATTGCCAACTTGTACCATGTAGGCTTCAGAGGATCCATAGCGATTTCTTCACTGCTAATTCAACCAACTTTATAAATCCCACTAGCGGTGATTGGTTTGGTTCAGTTTTTATATTAAGAAAACAGTGCGTGCAGACAACAATAAATTATACATATGTGCTAAATATGAGATAAGTTCTAAAAGAAGTACTGTTATTAAGTAGGCCACAAAGAAACTTAGTTAAAAAAAAAATCTAAAGAGCCGTCTTGATGACAGGATTTTTCATGATCAAAGGATAAAAAGACTGTCAAGAACAATTCATCTTTGGGAGCATTTTGTTATCTGATTGCAGAGGGTATGAACGGCTTTGATACACTCTTTTAATCTAATATCATATTTTGAGGCAACAGTTAGAAAGCATATCTGTCATAAAGAAAGGAATCTTTCATTCAAATTAACTTAATTAATGCCCCAAGAAAGGGATCAGACAATTTCCAGAGATCTAAGACATTACTGTGAAATGATTGGTTGTATGAGACACACTATGCCAAATGTTATGGCCTATATCTTTTTATTGTTCGTGGTTTTTTTAGCCACAGCCATCTCAGTCATCAGTTCAAGTCTTGTGTATCACCAGAACCTAAATACTGTCCTGACATGAATACGATTTATTTTAAATTCTTCATTGCGAGAAACAACATCTTGTTGTTATATTTAAGAAGACATAAAGCATTATTGAATGTTGGGGCTGGGCTGATTTATTATGCCAATTCTATCCATTTACATTTATAAAAAAAAAGAAAAAAAAAGAAATAATGATGTTAAATATATCATATTGTAAAACAAAGTCGAATGCAGTCTGTGGTTTTGAAAGCTTCTCAGCAGAATCACAAACTCTGGTTTGATAGCTGATTTAATGATATGATGATACTTAAACTATTTCCATGCACTTTTTTTTATTTCTCCAGTTCATCGTTGTGACGTACATCCTGGCCTTCATCTGGCTGATTGTCTTCGCCTTGTCTGCTATCCCGGTCTACTTCTTGTTCAACATGGAGCAGACCTGCCACACCGTCAACATCCTGGCTGAAACCACCCCCAGCATCAATCAGCACGGCTGGATCTGCATGGACGCCAGGCAGTTCGGTGAGTTGTTTATGTAATGACTGACCAGATCTGGAGAATCTAAATGTGTTAGTGGATAAGTTGTAAAATGATGGAGATAACTACACCTTTATCTTATTTGATCTACTACTGTTTTCCCGGATTTGCTGTGTGCAAGTTAGAACTAAAATGCGTCATAACTCATCATGATTCAGCGACAGTCAGAGGTACTTACGTCATGTCTCCGTTTAAGGTCTGCTCCCGTGGAACGCGATGCCAGGAAAAGCTTGTGGGATGACCTTGGCATCTATTTGCAAAACCAGCGAAGTGAGTAGATGAATCCAATCGAACTCTTTAGTATTTCAAATCTGCTTCCTCATTTTAAAAACATTGTGCAGAATCAATTTATCTTCTGAATGAGGATGGCTGTGTAAGAGAATTAGCATTTGTATCTAATAAAAAGACACAAAAATACAAGTAATGTGTTTAATTCTTTGAATAAATATGAACTAAACTCTGTTTGGCATTTTTTACAGTTCTATGTCACCTATGACCTGTACATTGCCACATTTGCTGGTGCCGGGATCACTCTCCTAGCACTGGTGAGCAACTGCTTTGACATTTTGATGCTTTTTGGTAAGACTCAGACTCAGAGGGAGTTAGACTCAGTCCGTCAGACTTTACATTTGATTCAAGTGTGCTTACTTTTTAAAGGTTAGTTCACCCAACTTACAAAAAGACATGACATGTTTAATTGTAGTACGACGTATTCACATAGTTCAGTCTTTTGGGTTGGCCAGGTTCAGAAATATTTGTCTGCCCAGCAAATGAGATGAGATGAATGAAAGTCAAGCATTAAACAATGAAAAAAATGAATAAAAGAAAAAAAACTAGTTATGAATGAACCTGCATCCTACTGATGAAAAAGTCCCGACCTATACTTCACAGTAAATCTGAAATATGTAAAGTTAGAAGGATATCGCCGTAGTCAGTGGTATGTGTACAGGAGAAACAAAATCATTTGTGTTGTCATGTTGCATTTTCTGTTACATTTTGTCTAGTTTGTTCCGTCTCTATATATTGTCTCAGTAATGAGATTGTAAGATTTTTTTGTATATGAGTGTTGGTGATGTAAAAAAAATCAAAATAATATACCTCATAATAAAAAAGTTACTTAGTACAACAAAAAAACAAGCTAAAACCTTACTCCAAACAAAACTACTCTCATAGCTAGATACCTATTGATGTAAGAAAGTAAATGTTCATTCTATAATGTGTACTGGCCCGTTAAAAAAGTACTTTTCAAACCTTGTAGTTAACCATGCATTGATATTTGCTCTACTATTAATACCACCATCTGAATGTCATCCTTTGTAGTTCCTGTACATGGTTGCCACCACCTACAACTACGCAGTGTTGAGGTTCCTGGGCAGGAAAGGGGTCCGCTAACGGCAACACCTCCAACCCAGTCAACCCCTATCCACTGGATCCCAGAGGGAAAGTCAGCACATGCAGCATTCATCCTCTGGGACTCAGCCCGTTCAAAACCTTAAGTATTTCTCCAGACATCTCATATAACAGACGTAATTTTTTCGTATGAACAACAGACAGAGAGATGAAAATTACTCACACCCAGCACATCCAGCAACAAATCCTCTCCTCTCCTCAGATGATTCTCTTGGCTTTGTTGTTCATTTTCCCTCTCGCGGGACGTGTCTCTCATTTGATACTTTTTGTGAAGCTTCATCGGTGCTGATGCTGTTGTCAGATTGTGATGTACGACGTTTCATGAATAATTAAAAGCGATGACAGCTCGCCTTGCAAATCATAACTGCGTATCATCCGCCCAGAGTTTACTGATGCATATATTTGATTCTGATTTTTCTGCTGCCTCATTATCAACTAAAGCAAGTGAAGCTGAATGTACCAAAGTTCTGTGTGAGTGTAAGGTGAATCCTCATACAGTTTTTCTCTTTGTACTTTTACTCACAATACATGTACTTTGAATTCACTCATAATACATTTCTGCTTTGCTTGAACAGCACTGAGTAAGATGAAACAAAAAAAGCGTACCCATTTTACTGGAGATGTTTTTTGGTTACTGCTTCAATTATGCTTTTTTTTTTAAGTTCCTGAGGTGTTGATGCTTCAATAACGGGCCTCCAGGTGATTCGTGTGTGTATGTGTGTGTGCTCATTTAAAATTAAGGCTGATTAAACCATTTAAATCTCAAGCAGTAATCTGTCATTTTATTTAAACCAGTATGCAATGTTGCAATAAAAGAAAGTGTTTCAATCCAAACAGAATCCCTTCCCCTGACAATGCACCATGTCCTTAAAAAATAACCCAGTGTGGAAATGCACAGATAAGGCAGCAGTGGTGAGTTTCTCACTCCAAACAACACATTAATCACAGAACGCTCTGGGTCTTCTCTGATGACATATTTGTCCCAGTTAGGCTTTAGGTCTTGAGAGCTTTTGCAAAGCAGCCATCACATTGGATCACTTGGTTATGCAAAAACATGGGGGTCAGAAAATCTCCCAGGGCCTGAGCACACACACCACACTGCAGAAGAAAAAAAAACACTCAATTTTAAAATTATGCAATGACGAGAGCCTGTCAGATTCAATACAAAGCAACAGCAGTATGTTTCCTTACAAGAGAAGAAGAAGAACAAACCTTGAGGCAGTCAGGGTGGCACCTCACCAGAGGTTCACTGAAGCTGATCTTTATGTTTCCATCAATTATTTTGTCACAGAACGAACAAAAAGGTATTCCATTGCTGCAGAAGAGAGAACGTGTTTAAAAAGAGTATCCCCTTTGTGTATGAACTTTGCATCTACACCAATAAACAAACAAAAAGGTACTTGAAGACCCTACTTTGCATGACCTAACTCTAAAGAGTTGTTTTTAAAGTGAGACATTACCTGGTTTCCTTCAGAGTGTATGTTGGTTGTTGCTCCTCCACAGGCTTTTGTATCACTTCAGAGCTACAAAATAAAAGTAATAGGCAAGGGATAAGTCAAAAGATATGAATATTCCACATTAATATGTTTTGTTTCCTGTTGTTTATGAGAGCTCACTCACTCATTTATAACATCAGGGTCTTGGATCACTTTTGTCTCCTCTGTGTGGATTTCTTTCAGGTCTGTCGCAGGTTCAGGAGCAACTTCATCAGTGGCCGTCTCCTCATCTAATGCATCTGTCAGTTCAATGACCCTGTAGGTGAATGTATCCTGAGCAGCTTCAGCATCATCCACCACAGGATCTGCAGCACTCTCAGGAGCTGGTTCAACACTTTGCTCGACAACAGGCTGGATTTCACATTCAACTACCTCTTCAACTGTTGTCTTTAAAAGTGGCTCTGCTGAGGCTGCAGACTCTTCACATGCCACAGACTTCACTTCAGGTTCAGCAGCAACTTTAGTGGGGGATACAGATACAGTATCTGCACCTAAGTCAGGGACTGGTTCCTTGTGGCTGCCGGGGGCAGCTTCTTCTTTTTCCATTTGAGTCACATCAGGAGTCTTAAGAGACGACTCCACAGCGGCTGTGGCTTCAACAGTTTCTTCTGCAACATCTTTCTCACAGCTCTCCTCTGTAACAGCTTGAGTGGGCGACTCAGACTCAGATTCTGCCAATAACTCTGCAACTTTTTCAACACTTTCTTGGAGAGCGCTATCCTCTCCTGGCTTGGCATCAGTCACATCAGTCTTGTCAGATGATGACTCCACTGAGACCTCAACTACAGATTTAATCATTTCTTTTGCAGCCTGTTCAGGAGGGTGACTCTCCTCTGTAGATTGAACTGTTGGTTCAACTGCTCCATCCTCCACAAGTGTTGCATTTGTTGACTCTGGTTCAGGCGCAGGTTTTTCTTGAGTTTTGACTTCGACTGGAAGTGCAACATGGACAACATGATCTTCCACTGTAGTGTCTGCAGAGATCTTAGCTTCTTCAACGGTTGTATCAGCAACCTCTTCCTTTAATATTGCAACTGAGTTTGCAACTTGTAGCTTAGCTTTATCTTCTGCAGAAGACACTGGTTGTGCCTCTCCATTGTGAATGCATTCTTCTACAAGAACATCTGCAGAGACCTCAGCAGCCACCTCTATGTGTTCTCCATTTATCTTGTCAACTGACGCATCTGCATTTGCTCCCTTGTTTTCTGCAATTGTGTTGGAAATAGATATTTCTGGTCCATCATTTTGGATAGTTCGCTCAGCAGGTGCTTCGGGCCTGTAACAGAAGACAGATACTGATTCCAAGCATCCAAAAAAAGCACATGAAGAAGAATACCCATCTTTTTGGGGAGGAGTAACTTCAACATTTGCCTGATTAGGCTAAAATGTGGAACAGAAAAGAATTAAGTTATACAGTAAATATTTAGGCCAATGTATGTAAAAATTTGTTTAGGTGTTCAAACCTTGAAACAAGTGGATTTACAGGGTAACCATGAATAGTTGCTCAATTTATTCACTGTTTGTGGGTTATTAAAATTCAGTATACAGCCTCTTAGACTGAACAAAGTGTCTGTGGAGAGGACTCAACGGATCATTTTCTGAGCTACAGATTAAGAACAAGAAGTCAACCTTGGAAAAAACCTTGGCATGTATAACCTGTAAGAACTGAGAAGACTTGAAAATAGATAGTTATATCTTGCTAATTAATTTTTTACACAAGCAGAGGAAGATTTCATCAGCTTCACACTATAGGCTCAAATTCCCATCAGGGCTGACTGGGCTGCAATACAATGGTTTAAAGAGTTTCTTCTTTTTGAAAGTGTGAGAGGTTCATCTATGTCCTACACACAAAAATGTTTCCAAGACAGAATGTCACTTATTAGAGGATGAGCGCAACAAGTTTAACATAAAAGATGCAATAATCTAAGCTGAGTGGTAAAAAAAAACAGAACAAGCAAGCTACATTTATTGATGAAGTAAAGCAGATAAATACGGCATTAAATATCAACAAACGCTTGTTAACAGTTCAAATGCCACAAAACACATTACTCTGAAGTGAGGGGTGGAGATGTTTTCTTGATAATCCTACTGATCCAGTCATCCATGAGTCAATTTGGTCCCAGATTGTGTCTCATCTATGAGCGATGCACGCAATAAATCAGAGGCACAAATATTGGACAAGAGTCAATTATGCCTGCAGTCGCAAAACATCTCAATAATGATTCAGCTCCAGATCGATCGTAAGGTCATGCTCCACTTGTTTTTTTGTCCAAGAGAAGAGCAGAGCAGAGAGTAACACAACCGATGCAATACTGGTCATTGTGTCATACTCAAAACAAGGTGTACTCATATATGACTAACTAACTAGTTAAGATGGTGTTATAGGCTATTTAACAGCAAACATTTCACAAACCATCTAAAGGTGGGGAAGGGTGCACAATTTGATATGAGAAAGATAGAAAAAATGTTGCCATAGTTTTGGTTTGATTTCTTTTCTTATTCTCATAAATATTCCAGCTCTCTTTCGTAGCTGTACTTTGATAGGATGACATTTATTATGTTCACGTTTGTCTTCAGGGTTATACACTTATTGTGTAAACAGGAACTTTTATACTCTTACTTTGACGGCACTCGTCGCGTAACTTCCGGTATACTTCCTGGATTGTTGTGTATCCGCGTTAGCCATTTCATGCTAAGCAGGTAAGTGTTCTGTCCTGGTTAAAGATAACCGCGTATTTCAAACCTTCTGTCACGATATATATTTAACAATGAATTAACCCCCCCCTCTTGATAACAGCGTGCTCAGCGTCACATTAAACTCAGGAGAAGAACGACGGCTGCCCAAAACAAGTAAGTGACCTGTAGTTTTAACATGTAGTCCTCCACTAAAGGAGATCTTTGAAACCTTAGGGCAAGAGAGGCTAAATGAATAACTGTGAGTAAAGAAAGATAACTTGATGGAGATGTTCTACTACTATTTTAAGAGCTCTTTTTTTCACAAGTTTGTTAGAAAGTCGATTATAAAGAGGGGTTTTTTTGGATGTTTTTTGGAAAAAGAAAAATCACCTGAGAAAAAAAAGATGTGTTTGGGACTCTGCTGCTGCAAATTCTGAGTATTGCACTTATAAATAAGGATATGATGTAATTCCCATATCAGAGAACTGTGTGTTATCTGCTGTTCATTGTAGTCAAGGTGAAAGTGAAAGACCACAGAAGATGAAAACTACTGAATGTGTTGAGTCTTCGTGAGAAACTTTTGTTTTCAACTGAATTCATTAAGATTTGTAAGCTAGTTGTGATTGTAATTCATTTCATTGAATGCCATCCTAGAAATAAATGCCATCGAGAAATCATCTTGACAAAATCGGGAGGAAAACGAAGAAGAAATGGACAGAGGAGTCCATGGAGCGAGCGCTGATCGAGGTGAAGTCTGGGAGGTGCACGGTGAGACAGGCCGCGAAGCAGTTTGGAGTCCCGAAATCGTCACTTGGGGACAGAGTCAGCGGACGGGTGACACCGGGGAGTCGCAGCGGGCCAGCTCAGCTTATAACATCTGCGGACGAGGGGCTTTTGGTGGAGTTCTCTTTATACATGTCCAAGCATGGATTTCCGCTGACTAAGCAACAGCTGGTGTCATTTGCTTCGTCCATTTATAAGCGGCAGCATCGGAGGGTCGCGTTCTCTAAACTAGGACAGACCTGGTGGCTTAATTTCCGAAAACGGCAAGAAAACAACATAACAATTCAGCCGGCGGACAATGTTGTCCGAGGGAGGTCTGTGTGTGTTAGGAAAGAAGCAGTGGACCAGTTTTTTCATTTACTGAACACCGTCATGGACGCTCGAGAGCTCCGAGACAAACCTCACCAGATCTTTAACTGCAACGAGACAGGATTTCAGCTCAGCAGGAGGAGGGTGATTCTCCCCAAGTCTACCAGTCAGGGCTGCAAGCCAACGGCAGGTTTAAGAGATCAGATCTCTGTCCTGCCTTGCTTTAACGCAGCTGGAGAGGACATTCCCCCGTTCATTATCTACTCAAAGGCCTACCCAGGAGGAGTTTGTTACAAGACACAAGGGCCTCCGAATGCTCTCTACGGATGGTCAGACACTGGGTGTATCAACTCTGAGCTTTTCAAGAAATGGTTCCTCAAACACTTCCTTCCGTGCGCACCGAAGGAGCGTCCCCTGCTGCTGATTTTCGACGGCCACAAGTCTCCTGTGAACCTCGAGGTGGTGGAAGCCGCTCGTAAAGAGGACGTCATCTTTCTCTGCCTTCCCCCTCATTGTTCTCACATCCTGCAGCCACTCGATGCAGGGCTCTTTGTTCTACTGAAGCAGCGTTTTGGGGCCCTCATAGGGGACGGTTGTGCCACTGACACTCACTTTGCAGTCAGTAAGAAGGAGTTCTCAGGTGTGTTTAAAGGAACTTATCAGGTAGTGGAGGAGTGTGAGGGTATCAGGACTGTTAAGGAAGGCTTTAGGAAATGTGGAATCTACCCGCTGAACCAGTTTGCTATAAATGAGGGTCATGTAACGCCGTCCCACAGCTTTGGGTCGGCAGCAGGAGCCTCACTTTCCACATCAGCACAGGGGCTGCACAGTATAAGGGACATTACAGCTTCTGGACCCTCCTCATAGCTCCTCACCACCAGAGAGACTACTGTCAAGTACAGAGCTGGACTAATTTAATAACATGGGGATAAACACGATGAATTCGATCATCCGATCTGACACACTGAATGTGTTGACAGCCCTGTACCTCCCTCTAGAGCGCTCTGTTTGTCTGTCAGCTCAAAGAAAACAAGCTGTGCTGATATTTTCTACGTTGTGCTCAGATTCAGAAGTTGAATAACAAAGGTTTAAGTGTAGTGGAGTCCAAGTTTAAAGAAAACATTTTTATTTCTGATACTAAAAAACTACATCTTACTTTCTCTAAGATTTTTTTATTTTTTATTTCAAAATGTTGTTTACCTTTACCCCTTCAGGCCCTCATGATATTATTGAAATGGAACAGTTCAACTTAACAAAGTCTTAAGTTGAACTGCTCACTAATCATATCCCCATAAAGCCAGACAGGGAGTCAGAGGTTTAAATATTATATTATATTATATTAATATTTACAGTCTATGGTTTAAACAAGCCGTAACATTCAGAGATGTAGAACACAGTCTCTTAAGCTCTGTCTTTTTGTGTTGTTTGTGTTTAACTCCATGAAAGCTAGCTAAGCTAACTCACATCTAGCAGTATGAATACGGAAACGTTTTGTTTATTTTCTAATTAACTGGATCCTTGATCAAAAGCTTTGAGCTAGTTAACATGCTGCATGCTGGGAGCTTGTGTTTTCATTCAATTGACATATTACAGCATGATCAGATCACCTCATTTAATAAGCCATAATCTAATGGCTCTAATTAGAAATGTTTCCTTTGTGTTGTTCAGTCATGATGTGTGAAACACACCGAGAGATCAGAGGGGGGGAACAATGTTTTTCTAAATGTGTAGAAGAGAAATGATACCATCTCTGTGAAACCACTTAGGCTGGAATCTGTTATTTCTTTGCTCAAATATTCTGGAGGTACTCGAGCCATTAGCTGTGTAACCTGCTGCTGGTTTGTTGATGGGTGTCTATACAAATATGTGTTCAAAAACGTTGTGTTTTCTATACACACAGAAGAACAGGCCGACAGAATTATGTAAAGGGGAAAAAAACCTGAATAAATGAATTTTGTAACTATTGTTGCTGCACAAATGTGTTCCAGAAACTTAATAATTTACTGAAGGGGGTGCGTGTGTGTGTGCGATGATAAAGTCAGATGATGTAATATTGCTGCAATGGGTCTGGCTGCAACAATACACAGACAAGGAGCCCTTCTGCATTTATAAATACTTATAATTTTGGCACTCTGTAGACGGTTTGTCTGCATTAGAAAACACTTAGTATGGCATAATCTATAATTATTGAAAACTTTTTATGAATAAAATCCGAAATCTATGCTGAGAAAAATCCTTGCATTAGCATTAGCACACAAGTTCTGACTAAAAAAAATAAATGGCTGGTAACATACGGTATTTGTACAGCTCAAAGTGTGTTTCATTGTCATCATGATAATTCACGTTTTCGGCCGGCTGAATCTGTGTTGAAGGGGAAACATGCAGGTGTTAGAGCAGCTGTGTGTTCCTCTGTGCCTTTGGGGAAATAAAACCCCTGAAGGATTTGTATTTGCAGATTGCAGAAAAAGAGCACAGTTCAGGCAGCATCACACTGTTAGTCTTCATGAGTATTAAAGCAGCCCAGAGCTAACTTCATGTTTATGTATGTTAATGTCACATATGGGGATTTTGTGTGCCTGAAGCCTATTTTTGTTGTTTTCGTTCACTGACACAACACAGACTAAGGAGAATTTCAGTTTAGCCTTCAGAAGTGACATTTCTAAGTATACAAGTGAAATACATTGAGTTCATAACAGGAAGCTAAAAGTTCCTCTGACGCTCCAACACCCTTTGTCTTGTGTCTCCTTTCTCATAACTGTCTTTTTCATTTAAGTATGTTTTTGCAGCCTTGGAATAAATTGGTTTCAGCCTCAGAATTTTTTGAACTCAAAAAATTGTTAAAAGCTTAGATATAGTGTTTAAAAATCAACTAGTTCAGAATTAATAACCCATAATTCATTGCTAATTAAATCTATAAAATGCGAGAAAAAAAAAAAAAAGTACCTAATAGCAAGAACTTGTTTCAAACATGTTGTGAAACTACATTGACTAAATCAAATATGCAATGAAATGTAATACTCGTACATCATTTAGTGATACATGAAATGTGTGTCTGAAGAAGTGACTGTATATCAGTTGAGCAGTGTTGAGTTTGTAAGCATTTCACACCGTGTTTGATAAAGTGAAAAAGGTGACATCTGCAGGCCAAACTTTGGTACTACTGTATGGATGGACATACGTCTGTGACAATTATCACACAGTAAGAACTCAGGGTTTTTTCTACTGATGTTGTGTCCAGTTTGTAGGCCTATTATAAAACCATTATGCAGCTGTGCTTTTATAACCACTGTATGACACGAGGGATTTTCAGTTTCTCAGTGAGCAATCCACCCCCTCAGTCAAATTTTAAAGGAATTATTTATATCTTTAAATATTCAGTCAGTAGCACTCACTCAAACTTCTTGATTGTGGACAGGACATAGGAGCTCTGCCTGACTGGACTGGGTTTGGTCTCTACCACAGCCTCTTCAGTTCTATAAAACAGAACACAAGTATGTTGAAATTGCAACAAAAACATTTTCACCGGTGCACTCAGAACTTGTAATAATGAATAAGTGGAAAAACAAACATAAGTGGCTTTGCTTAAACCATATAATATCAGTTAAATAAAGGAAAGCAAACTAGCAACAGCATCCATGATAGTAAGTGCCATAATGCTTTAAATTAACAATTCTTTTTTTTTTGTTGATGTTGCAGTTTTATCACTTATAGTATACCTTGCATTTTCCTGCTCTTTCTGTGGCTGTTTTGATTTTTGGATCCAGCTGAGATCGTTCTTCAGTGAAGTCCGCACTCTGGTCGTTTGAAACACCTGTTTTCTGTCAACTTCTACAATATGCAAATTTTCTGTCAATACGGAGTAGTACAAAGAATACCTGCACGCCAAATTCAATTGAGTAAAAAATATATATATATATTTACATGTGACTTACCTTTTGACATGATGCTGTTCTCTCAGATGTAACAACCTACTGAAATGATTTAATCGGAAAAAATGTGTGAATTGAAAGGTATGCATTTGACCTGTAATTATTCCAGCAGCAGTCCATCCCACTGACTTCAGACCTGTTTACAGATTACCCAGCATCTCGTACCTGTTGTTCTGCATTCTGCACAGAATCAACTCCCCCAGATTGTAAAAGTGACATTAAAGTATTTTGTATTCTTGTTAATTTATCACTCTTGACAGTTACGGCATCTTCCGTTATGTATTTATGTAAGAGTTTTTAATTCTTGTGTAAGTGCTCACTGAAATGGTATGTTTAAATATAACTTCAACCCTGACAGATTAGATTAATACAGTTTTTGCAGATTGACTGCGATAAAAACGATGTACTGTCAGGTCAGGTTTCACTTTGTCCTCTCATTCTGTTCTTCTCCTTTGTATACTCTTTGAGCTTGAGTTAACATTTTGACCTGCACTTTTAATCTCATAGAATGAGCCTCAATGGAGATTTAGCATCAATTATCTAGGTCAAATTCATTATGCACACACAGCAAATGACAGCAATTCTGACTTTGTAATGAGCCATAGCCCTGCAGAAACAGATAATATGATAATATGAAACCAGAAATAGTATGAAGTCCATCCCTGCACCATGTTGTGATCTCACCTGTGTGCTGGTCAGCTGTATGAGCGCTGTGGAATCGCAGTGCTGTAGAGCGTCCTCTGGGAATTAATGTCATACAGGCAGGCAGGTCAAGAAACGTCAACACAAGCCCCCACCCCCTGTCTCTTCAGATTCCACCCCTTTTGGATAGAAAGTGCCACACCTACTGCAGTGCAGCTCTATCAAGTGGGCTGCTTTTCATAACAATCAAAGAGTGCAGACATAGACATATACCAATGTGTTGAATGTTACATTTGAGTGTTATTTTTACAGGTTTTCACACTTTTCAAAGAACACAATAAAAAAAATGTTTTCATTGTTTTTCCTGCTTGCAGTTATGTGTGGGGCAACCTTACACCATCTATGCCAGCCTTATAATTTAGTGACTTGTGGTCTGTGTTTATTTCCACAGATTTACGTCCTTTACAATATACTTAACATGCTGTCAATGTTTCCAGAAACTCAGCGGCCCATGATTCATTTTTTTTACATTTTCAGATCTTTAAAAAAAATAGGCTGTTTCACTTTTCATCATGATTGAGTTTAAAAGAGATCAGAGTTTTAACTATCTGGAATGTAATCCCCTGCCTTATCAGGAACTTTGAATACATTGTTCTACATGTAAGTGATACAAGCATCTCTCTAGTGAAACGGATACATGCCACCAACAAACTAAACCACAGTCTTTGATGGTTAAGTAGTTTTACAAATAAAATAATTAACTAAAATGTCTCCTCTGCTTGTAGTTCAGAGTATGTTGGTCACCATTTACTTTTTAAGTGTAATTTTCCATCACAGCCAAGTTACTTATTTTAATTAATTCATATTGTTGTTCATTGCGGATCTAATTATCTGTTCAAGTTACACAGCCTCTTTGTGGACTGCATTCACAAATCAAGAGAACTGATGAAATGTTTCTCAATCTGTGCAGACTTATGCCTAACATATGGCCCGAAAGTGAATGAAAGACTGCAGCCTTACAAAATCCCTCACCACCACACACTGGTGCTTATATAATAAGTGAGACTGCGATAAAACGGTGCAGTACAGTTGCGCCATAAATCGTTTTATATTTTGTCTTTGCTTTTCTGGTGTTTTTTCTCCTGTGGAAGCATTGAAGTTGTCCAAGTAACAAAAGACTTCAGATGGATAACATTCAGAAGTTGTGTGGAATCCAGTAAAACCTCCTCTGTTGGTTTCCTGCTTGAACCTCAGCCAACATATTCAGTAGAAATACCTGGTGTTCTAACAGCATGGAATCAGAACAAAAAAACAGAAGTTGTGAAAGTCATGTGTCACAAAGTTCCAAACACAGAACACACAGGGGGGATGTGGTAGAACAGGTACGTATTGCTCAATGTAATGGTTGAAGAGAAAAACGAGGGAACATTTTGAACCTGATAGTGAGTGTTTATTTTCCCACATTGTACTCAATGCCATATAAAAGTAATTTGTTTAAAAAGTTATATTTTCTTCCAAATCTGAGATTGAGATTGTACTTTGAGAATTGTGACTATATGGCCACCAGCAGAATAAGGAAAATGTGTGTGTGTGTGTGTGTGTGTGTGTGTGTGTGTGTGTGTGTGTGTGTGTGTGTGTGTGTGCCACCCCAGATCAAAATCAGCTTCTTTTTCTGTTGAGTCTTATAAAATAGTTTTAAATTAACAAGTTGCGGCTCGCTTTTCCTGTTCATTTTAGAGCAATGTACCTCCATTTGAGTAAGGTCTTTTACTTACCTGCTCTTTGGTTAATATATTATAACAAAGAGTAAGGGCTTTTTACCTGCTTTTTGGAAAGTGTCTTGAACATTTATTCAGAATTGGCGTTATACAAATAAGAGCGAGGGCGCAGAGGCTCAGATGAGAAGAGTGTTAGATATAGGCTATATATATGAGCAAAATGATTGAAGGAAAGAAAAAATAATTTTGATTTAATGCACAGAGACACTCATCACTACGCTCTGCTTCAGAGGACACCAGAAACACATATGGAACAACGTGACGTGCACAGGAAGCATTTCAAAGTTGTCCTCATATACTACAGGCAGGTATGTGCCAGATGAATCATCAAATCAGTACATTACCTTTACAACATCACATTTGTCTGGGTAAAATGATAACAGCATGATTCTGATCAAAGATGTATTTCCTGCTACTAATAATGTGGGGGATCAACCGATGTCTCTTCAGCTTCAGTCTGTGGAGGATCGTTCATGCGAGACAGCTGTCTGTCAACGTTAACAGAGAGATGCTGCTCACTTCCTTTGATGATTTACCTGAAGGTTGTCACGCCTGCTCCTCTGTCAACATGCATCTCTCTCTCTCTCTCTTCTGTCTATCTATCTATCTATCTCTCTCTCATCCTCGGCCTGTTGAAGAGCAATGTGTCTGGATTTCCTACTAATAACTTAATATTTGGCATATATTTGGTCTCAGTATAATAAAGATCTCATTTTAACATATGAGCTTTTTACTGTGTGCTGGAAAAGCTCCAACATATCACGAGAAGCATCACAGAGAACATTGTAGACTTTTACACATTAATGGCCTAATGAAATGGTAAATACAAAGTTTAACCATAAGAGTTCATATGCTACAGAGTTTTTGAGGTTACTTATATATATTTCATATGTAACATATATTTCCAACATGTTTCAACTTAAAATATAGTCATTTTAAATTACAAATGTTTCCTTGAAACATAAAGCTAAAATGAATCCCCTTGATGTTTATATTTTATGTTTGACATTAGACATCTTTCATGTCATGTGTTTAGTTTTTGACCCAAATGATGAAGAGTAGTATAGTTAATATCGGTATCGATAAGCAGTACCGGTATGTATCGATAAAATCCTAACAAAACCCATCCCTAGTTTGCACACATCAAGATGGACCAAAAAGCAAAAGTTTTTGAATTTGAACAGAAAAATAATTGAAGTTTAACTGCTAGGCTCAACACTGATTAAAAAAAAAAGAGAGATTCGCTTTAAGATTACATAGATGTATGAAGGTAGAAACCCAGACATGTAGGATGAAGTGGAAAAAGTTGATACCGGATGATACCTTCAGCAGGTAGTTGTGATTTCTCACTTTTAGGTGTCTTTGAATGCATCTTTTTGCAGGCTTTGCGATCTGCAGGAAGTGACGACACGAGTAGCAGCGCTTCTGTTTCTTCGTGTGGTGGCAGCTTTGTAAGTGTTGTTGCTTTGTAATTCATCTCTGAAACACGTTATTTAAGTCTTTTGATACGTCAACAAATGTACCTTTGTGTAATTATTGTGACAGTGAATTCCCGGCTGGAGATGCGATATATCTCATTTTCCACCTCAACAGTGATGTTTGATCATGTTAGCATGTTAGCACCTTTTAGCTGTGGAAGCCATAGCTACCAGGATAACGAGCTACTTACACAAAACATCTTATATGCCTTTAAATGAAGGGAAAACGTCTTAGAAAAACACTTATAGACAGATTTATTGTTGAGGCTTGTATTTTAACCGTATAATGTTTTACACTAAAAAAGTTTAATTATTGCCTCAAAGTGAAAAATGTTTCTATATGTTGCATGACTTGTCTCTTTAAACTGCAACAATTAATTCACACATTTGTACTCTACAAACTGTATTACTTGAGAAAAACATAATCTGTTTATGAAAAATAGATTGTAGCCCTGCCCCTGATGATAAAGAGGCTCCTAGTTATGAGTATTGGAGAGCTGTCTGCTTCATTATCAGCTGATTGAACTTCATTATTGTATCATGAGATGCCTCTGTCTTTTCTTCCCATCCTCAGTCTTGTTTTGTTTTATATCTAAATTAACTGGGTTTTTTTTCATGCATTGACGCAGCAGAGCCATCAAAAATGACTACAGCTGCAAGGCCAACATTTGAGCCAGCCAGAGGAGGGAGGGGTAAAGGAGAAGGTGATTTGAGTGCCCTGTCCAAGCAGTACTCAAGTCGAGATCTACCGGGTCACACCAAGATCAAGTACAGGTCAGTGGATCAAACATGAATGTGACTTTAAGCAGTGTGTTGGTGTATTTACTGCTTGCTTCTTCGACAGACACTGATTGAAATCCAGTGTTATATTGTCTCAACTGTTTTCTACTTCTTCTGCTAAGTCTGAGTTTGAGGATACACATTGGAAGCACGTTTTAACTGTTTTTATTAACTCCCTGTTTCTAGGCAACCGACCCAGGATGCCCCCGAAGAGGTCCGCGCCCGTGACTTCCGCAGGGAGCTGGAGGAGAAGGAGCGTGTAGCTGCACGTGAGAAGACCAGAGAAAGGGGCCCAAGAGGTTGGTAATGGTATTACTGCAGATATAAGCTTTACTGATTATTACAAATGATTTTACTAAATAAAATGTTGACCAAGTTTACGCCCATGACAACAGCTGTTTACAATAGTGCGTTGACCCTCGTTTTCAGAGCACACCACATCATCTTCGTCTTCATCATCATCTTCAAAGCGGCCCAGACTGGATCAGATCCCAGCAGCCAACCTTGATGCGGATGACCCTCTAACTGATGTGAGTGCTTTCACTGCATGACTTACTGGACACTTAGGGGTGATTTGTGCTCATTAAGTTCTCTTACAAATGATGTTTGGTTGTTAATAGGATGATGAGGACGAGGACTCTGAGGAGGACAGTGACGACGATGACACTGCAGCTCTTCTGGCAGAACTAGAGAAGATCAAGAAGGAGCGTGCTGAAGAGCAAGAACGCAAAGTAAAGAATTGCTTCAGACTGAAGTGTTTTTACCTGCTCAGAAATCACAGTTAGGTCATTAGGACATGTGGTAATTGTTGAGTAAATATGCTGCTTTTCTGTCCTAGGAGCGGGAGCAAAAGGCAGAAGAGGAGAGGATTCGCATGGAGAATATCTTGAGTGGCAATCCATTGATTAATTTGGCAGGGCAGCAGCAGCAGCAGCAGCAACAACAGATGAGCCAGACTCAAAACACATTCAGGGTCAAGAGAAGGTATCTACACAAAAACATGCATATGTAAATAAGGGTTGTTCAACTTGGAGACAACAAAGTTTAATTTGTTCAAATCTTTCTAGGTGGGATGACGATGTTGTGTTCAAGAATTGCGCCAAAGGAGTGGATGAAGCGCGAAAGGAAAAACGCTTTGTCAACGACACGCTGCGCTCTGAGTTCCATAAGAAATTTATGGAGAAATATGTTAAATAAAGAACTTTGTTTTTCCAGATTTTACTATTTTCTATTTCATTTCTCACTTCCTTCTTTTTGCCCTCATGCATGTAATTGTAGATGTCATTCAAACACATTCTGTATTCAAATGCATTGGTGTTTGTACAGATATAGCTTACATGTTGTAAATAAATTAGTTGGTGAGTGACATCCTGTCAGTTACAGCTCATGGAAATGTTGACGACTTTGTTAAATGTAATTCAACATCTGAGTTGTCTTTAGTTTTTTTTGTTTTTTTTTATTAATCTCAATAAACAAAAACGTGTCTTTAATGGCTTGTTGGTTTTCTTTGACAAACATGGCTGTCATTGTTTATGATAACTTGTTCACAGCTTTTTAACAAGTATACTTTTTCTTCATGTTTTCTATCTGGACCCAGAATGTATTGCATAATTTATATTGAGTAATATTTTGGATATATCGATATTTTCCACAATTGGTGTATAAGAAAATCTTATTGATTCCCCATATGGGGGGCATATAATGATATTATTAAAATGATACATAAGGTCAATGTTTTTTGTGTTCTGAGTCAGAGATTTTTGTTACAAGAAGATCCTCAATTTGTGAATAGATAAACGAATCAAATATTAATTATATTATATTTAATTTATTAATTAAATATTAATTATTATATTTAATTTATTAATTAAATATTAATATATTCGATATTTTCACATTTCTATGCAAATTGAACCGTCGATTACATTTGTTTTCATATCATTACAGAAGTCTTTCACTGCTGTTTCAGAGTAAAGGCCTGGTGCATTGGAGCCCCAGAATCGGCCAGCAGGTGGCGCCGTCTCAAACAATTGCTTCCTTGTGACAGGAGGGAGGCTTCTGGGAAAGATGGCAGCTTCCTTTTGAAAGTGGGGATTTGCTGTTCTCCGAGGAGGTGTCTGAAGTCTCTCTTCAGTGGATAATCGGACCTCCATCGCACAGTCTGGCTCCAAAGTAACACTTCGTTTGTAGAAGATGGAGAAGAGCGGGAGCATCGACAGTCTGGGCTCGAAACGATCCTCTTCCCGGCAGCCAAGTGTTGATTCATTGTCCAGGTCGGCTAAACCTAACACAACACATCGCGTTTCAAGCTAGCGAAAAGTTTTTGAAAATACCACAAGGGGTTATATTTATGTACTATGAGTGAAAAGTAACGCGTATTATACTTGTGCAGTTTTGCATCATTTAATGGCAGCAGTCATTGTCGGCACAATCACAAGAACGAAGCACCATGTCAAAAAAACCAAAGGTTGAAAAGCAGATCACAGTCCACAGTACTTTGATATATTTACATGCTGAGGCTACTCTAACAACCGATAAAGTTAAAAAAAAGAAAAAAAGAAAACCCTTTGCAAAATTATATGCTTCATTGATTTCTGAGATTTTATGTTTCGATCAATAAGTTGTGATTTGAATATGAACAATTTCATGTTGAAGTTGTTTGTTTTGCTTACAAAAAAAAAAAAAAAAGAAAGATAAAAATCATTTTAGAGGCTGGAAAAAGAGCTGGTGTTTAATGTTCAGTCAAATAAAAGATGTTAGATTAGGCACTATCTATGCTGCATAACATGCCCACTTTAACACTTTAGCTCAGCTAATAAAAAAATAATAATAAATAAATAATTCATTTGTTTAATTATTTCCTAAAAATGTGTTTTCATTAAACAGGAATGAGATGAGAAACGGTTGTCTTGACATTCTTCATAGACTTAAATTTCCTTTCATCCTCTCTCTTGTTTGTCTCTCCACAGTACTTCCACCTCTCGCTCTGACCGGTCAGCCCCGGCCAAGCCACCCTCCGCAATGTCTTCGGAGTCTGTTGCCACCTCTGCAGAGCTCTCCCCAGAGATGAGGGCAAGTAGCCTACACGTAATACTACATGATAATTACTCTTTCAAAACAGTATAAAGTTGTTCTGTTTTGTTTTTGGCAGAAAAGGCTAAAGTGTGTATGGTTCTCTCAAACTGTGTTGCTTCATTCATTATTAATTGTAACAACCAAAGCATGACACTCCTCTTTTCTGAACCCTTCAAGGTTAAGCCCAAAGCTGCTGCAAAGGTAGGCCATGTCATCGATTAAGTATTGCAAAACATTTGTCTTAGAATAAAAACTGCTCCACAGTCAGATTCATTTGTATGTCTAATGTTCACTCTTGTGTGTCTTATTTTTACAGAAGGTGCTGAGAGAGTCGGACAAAGAGGAACCACAGTTACTTCCAAATGAAACCGTGCAAGACATGGGTAACTAACTGTCTGTGATTCTGTCAGCGCCAATAAAAACGTTATGGATTTTATTAGATATTAGAAATTGTCCTTTCCACCTTACAATAGTTTTATTTTATTCTATTTTTCTATTTTTACTTGGCTAAATCAGGGTTTCCTTCTTCCTTTTCTTCTTCTTTTCCTTTGTAGCCCAAGATGTCACCTACTTCTGTCCTTTCATTGGCGCACTGAGGGGAACTGTGACAGTAACCAACTACAGACTTTTCTTCAGATGCATGGACAGGGTATGCTTTATTTTAGTTTTTCATGAAACACTCAAAAGGAAGGTTTTTTTTTTATTTTTTTAATGTGTTTATGTTTGGTTTCTAGGAGCCAACATTTGTGCTCGACATTCCCCTGGGTGTGGTGAGTCGTGTGGAAAAAATTGGAAGTGCTTCAAGCCGCGGTGACTTGTCCTATGGGCTGGTTTGCAAGGTAAGTAAGATGTGGAAATGGTCTGTAATAACTGCGCTTGTTTTATGTGGCCTTTGGGATGTTTACAGTTTCAGTGTGCACAAGCTTCTTTGAGCCCTGCTGTAGAAACACAGAACAGGAGAAAAAGCAAACCCATTTTGATGCTGTGTGTTTCTGGCATGCTTTGGCCTTGCTGCTCTGAAATCCTAAACTGCTTATCTCTGATTTGCCCATGACCTTCAGCTCTGCTTGCTTTGTGCAGGATGTGCGAAATCTGCGATTTGCACACAAACAAATGGATGACACACTGAGGAAGTCCATTTTCGAAGTGCTGATGAAATTTGCGTTTCCTGTTTCCAACGGGCTGGTGAGTGATTTTCAGAAACACTGTCCACGTCCCTGTCTCTCTGCCCCCTCTGTCGACTGACGGATTTCTTTCCTGCTTCTCCACAGCAAATCTTTGCCTTTGAATATGGGCAAGTCTTTCCTGAAAACGGATGGAAGGTGTACGACGCTGTGTCTGAATACAAAAGACAGGTATTTTAAATTCCCAACGTCACACTGCTGATGTTTTTTTTTTTAAGAAAAATGCCTCAGCTTGGCCGCTTTGTGTGTTTTAAGGGTATACCCAATGAAAGTTGGAGGATAACCAAAATAAACGATCACTACGAGGTTTGTGACACCTACCCATCAACCCTGGCGGTGCCAGTCAACATTCCAGACGAGGAGCTGAGGAGAGTGGCTGCCTTCAGAGCAAAGGGGAGGATTCCTGTGAGTGAACGATTTTCAACATGAATCCACTTTTCTGCTCGTTTGTTTGACCGTCTTGGGGATAAGTTGTCGCCCTCTGTGTGCAGGTGTTGTCATGGATTCATCCCGAGAGCCAGGCGACAGTGACACGCTGCAGTCAGCCAATGGTTGGGGTGAACGGGAAGCGCAGCAAAGAGGATGAGAAATACCTCCAGGCCATCATGGATGCTAATGCTCAATCCCACAAACTCTTCATTTTTGATGCCCGGCCCAGTGTCAACGCGGCTGCTAACAAGGTTTATTAAATCTTTAAGATCTCAATATCGTATCATAGGAGAAATGAATTTGGTATTTACCCGTGTTTGTGTTTGTTTGAGGGAAGTGTTGTACAGCATCATCAGTGTCTGCTTGTTGTTGTTCTCCAGATGAAGGGGGGCGGATATGAAAGTGAGGACGCCTATCAAAACGCTGAGCTGGTGTTTCTGGATATTCACAACATCCATGTGATGAGAGAGTCGCTCCGCAAGCTGAAAGACGTGGTATACCCAAATATCGAGGACTCCCATTGGCTCTCTAATCTGGAGTCTACTCATTGGCTTGAGCACATCAAGGTGAACATAATGAATTGATTCAGAACAAGGAGAGAAAAGAAAGGTGAAAGGAAAAACGCAGATAAATGAAGTCCCTGAGTCTTACACACAGGTTGTGTGTTTATTAGCTGATCCTTGCAGGAGCCCTAAGGATTGCAGACAAGGTGGAGTCTGGGAAAACCTCCGTGGTGGTGCACTGCAGCGACGGCTGGGACCGCACAGCCCAGCTCACCTCACTGGCCATGCTCATGTTGGATGGCTACTACCGCACCATCCGTGGCTTTGAGGTGCTGCTGGAGAAAGAGTGGCTCAGCTTTGGCCACCGATTCCAACTGGTAACCGCAGTAATGTACAATTCTAACGTTTCAGAAACCACAGACCATAAGGTGGGGGATGTTTGCAAGTAATGACTCATTTTTCCTTTCTTTATTTCTTTCAGCGTATCGGTCACGGCGATAAGAACCACACAGACGCAGACCGATCTCCTGTTTTTATTCAGTTCATTGACTGTGTGTGGCAGTTGACTCGCCAGGTAAGCAATACATGGGATAATATTTTTATTTATTTTTACTTCTTGACTTGACAAAGCAGTGACATTAAATACAAACAATTAAAAAAAATGAACAAATAACTATACAGTGAAGCATTTGTAAGAATACAAACGTTGAGCTTGCGGACTCAAATCAGCTGTTCTACAATTTGAGACTGAGGGTAAACAAACTTAGGCCCCGTGTCCACCTAACGTTTTTTTTTCCTCAGGGCCAGCGTCTTTTTTCAGTTCAGAGCGTTCGCAGTAGAAAGCGGCCGCCTTTTTTTACAAGCGCTCTACCGTTTTTTGTGCAGCCGCTCCGAGCACACCAAATTGAAAATCTTTTCAACTTTTCAGAAAGACGCTGTTGACGTCACCGGCGCTCTTTTCAAAATGTATGACATTCCTCGTATTTAAGCCTTCTACGGATTGTATCTTGTACTCACATCCTCTTTGCTCCGTGTCTGCTGGGGTAAAAAAAACGATCTCTAACATGAAACATGCAGTAAAAAGTGAGGGAGCTGTGTCTGTCATACACCGGACGTTGTCAACAGACTGTTGTCATAGACGCTAGGTGGATACAGGGGCTTAGAGTTAAGGGTAAGACTCAGTTGAACCTCCTTTCTGAAACGAAGCCTGGAAGTTTCTGTGACAAATTTTGGTATCTGAATGGAGAGTAGAGGAAGCAAAAAAAAAATATATATTTTTTTTACAAATTCTTCATAATAACATCTTTCTATGAAACTAATGAAGCTGCTTTTGTTTAAGTTTCCTGCTGCGTTCGAGTTTAATGAATACTTCCTGGTGACCATCCTGGACCACCTGTACAGCTGCCTGTTTGGGACATTCTTATGTAACAGTGAACAACAGAGGTTGAAGGAGGTAAGAGCAGCATGTGATTATGGTTGCAAAATTAGAATAATTAGGAGGGTGGAGTACAAAGTCTGTTATTTATACGTTTTTCAGTGTCTTCACAACCACACCTTTTAATTTACAGGAGATTCCAAAGAGGACAGTGTCGTTGTGGTCTTATATAAACAGCCAGCTAGAGGAGTTCACCAATCCTTTGTATGTGAACTATTCCAACCATGTGCTGTTCCCTGTAGTCAGCTTACGTCACCTGGAGCTTTGGGTTGGCTATTACATCCGCTGGAACCCTCGCATGAGACCTCAGGTATGTGAAAAATGATTTCTCAAGTTAAACTGACGTCAATGTTTTCTTTTCTTTCTTTTTTGTTGTTGTTGCAAAAACATGTTTGCTCTCTATACGTGCCTCACTTGAGTTGCTGAACTTGGGCTTTGCATTTGTCAGGAACCGGTTCATCAGCGCTACAAAGAGCTGCTCGCAAAGCGCGCCGAGCTGCAGAAGAGAGTGGACGAGTTGCAGAGAGAGGTGACCAATCGCTCGGCCTCCTCCTCCTCTGAGAGGGCGGGCTCTCCCACACGCTCCATCACTCCAGTGCAGACCTTTGTTTGACACCCACTGACCCTCATGCAGGTCGCAGAAGCAGAATTTGACTTGTGGGGAGATGCCATACAGTAGTTCAGGTCACACCTGTTGCCATAAAGGACCTGTGTGCATTTTTTTTTGGGGTGACACAATGTTGAAACACTACCACCTAAGACTTAGCAGATTGCTGTATTTGCATCTTTCACAGGGTTATGTAGAGTCTGTGTGTGTCTCAGGCTGCTTTAATACAGCCATAGTGCACTCTACTTTCACAGTTCAGAGGATACAAAACCAGAGTACTGTTTAGCATAACAAACCACCTATACAATCAGTGTTTTTGAAAGTATGCTTTACTTTTACGCAGGTAAATTATATATGCCTTATACACTTCATAGGAACACTTGCTTATTCCTGCACACTACAACTGTTCAATTTTCATTTGAAAGCAATACTGCTGAAGCAAATGTGAAGAATTTCATTTTCTGCAGAAGTTTCTCACACTAGCACTAAAACTGCCTTAGTGGCTCCTGAGTTGTCTAACATCTCATCATGTAGCTAAAGGGCTGTAATGTCAGCATCCTCTAAGAATGAAGAACTAGTCATAGAGCACACTAACAAATATCTATGCTTTTAGATTATTGTGACCAAATATTTGTGTTACTACATAAAGGTTCATGTTTGGCATTCCTCTCATTGAGCGAGTTCAGTTCCATAAGTTTCATTTTTCTAACTAGCTCATTTTATTTATTATCATTAAGTGCAGACTTGTATTTATGGCTCACAAACACTCTTTTCTCTTGCTATTAGTGGAGGAAATATGTTCCCATGCAACATTAACAAACTACAGAGAATATGCAATAGCTCTTTTGTTCATGTGAGAGGACATTTCATAAAAGATGCTTTTTCAAAGCTGTCAGCTGATGTTCTTTTTATTCACAGCAGAATGTCTGACTAATCATTTGTTTTGAGTGGTTGTTTTTTTTGTCTAGTTTCACTAATCTGATTGGATATCTGTGCCTTCCTCTGAGTGGCTGATTGAAAGAAGAGAACAGTGTGCACAGTTTTTTTTAATTGCTAAGGTTTATAGAGTAAGTAAATAAAGAGTAAGTAAGCATTTCCTCTTTGCATGTACAAACTTGCAATAAACATGGGAATCAATTTCATGGAGTCAGTGTGTGTTTTTACATTTCTGTTTCAAATACTGTCAGAGCCTGTATGACATCTCTTCTTCAGAGTATGCCTGGCAATAATAAAGGGGAGGAGTTTTGTTATAAATGAACAAAAATAAGTATTAAGTGTAAGTTTTACTTACTTTGTGATTGTGCTGCGGGGCAACGTAAGACGTGATCTAAAACTATTAGCATGTTTATGTTTAAACTGTTTCATCCACATACCTTAAAGGAAGAATACAGCAGAAATCAAGTATATCCTGTAAATGTCTCTCGGAGTCATGACCGTCTACAATGAGTGACAAACCCGAGTCCCGTCAGCTGTACTGTTGTCGGGCCGTGTTTACATCATGTTTACATGGATGGGATGGCCTTGCATATTCTTCTTTTCTCTAGTCCTAGGCTACAACATCGGCCCCACCACAGACTGTGTCAGGTCCGTTATGATTAATTCAGCTGACCCCGTACTGTTATACAGGAGCAGCTCAAAAAATGTGAATATCATGGAAAAGTTCATTTCTTTTCTGTAAATTAATTGAAAAACTGACACTTTCATATATTTTAGATTCATTACATATAAAGTGAAATATGTAAAGCCTTATTTACTTTTTATCTTGATGATTACAGCTCTTGAAAATCAAAAAAAAACCCTATCTCAAAATATTAGAATATTACACAAGACCAATCAAAACAAGGATTTATAACACATAAATGTCAACCCTTCTGAAAAGTCAGTTAATTTATCCACTCAATACTTGGTCTGGGCTCCTTTTGCACAAATTACTGCATCAGTGCAGCGTGAAGTGGATGCAGTCAGCCTTTTGCAGTGCTGAGGTGTTATCCTAGCCCAGGTTGCTTTGCGGCCCTGTTGGGTCTGGTCATCTTCCTCTTGACAAAAGCCCATAGATGCTCTCTGAGTTTTCAGGTCAGAAGTCCAGTGTGGAGTTTCCATGGTCAGTGATTTGGGGTGCTATATCATCTGCTGGTGTTGGTTCACTGTGTTTTATCAAGTCCAGAGTCAACATAGCCGTCTACCAGGAGACACTTCATGCTTCTGTTTGCTGACAAGCTTTAAGGAGATGCTATTTTCCTTTTCCAGCAGGACTTGGTGCCTGTCCACAGTGCCAAAACTACCATTAACTGGTTTGCTGACCTGGGTTTTACTGTGCTTAATTGGCCAGCCAACTCGCCTGACCTATTACAAAGAGGAAGATGAGAGACACCAGACCCATCAATACAGACGAGCTGAAGGCTATCAAAGCAACCTGGGCTTCTATAACACCTCAGCAGTGGCACAGGCTGATTGCGTCCATACTTCTTCAGTTAAATTATGAAAAAAAAAAAACTTTTCCACAATATTCTAGGTTTTTTAAACTGTACCTTTGAGGTCCAAACTGCACAATTTTTCATGAAATAAATCAGATTGTTTGAAAAATATCAGAAATGTGGCCTGCCAATTTCTCTGAGGATTGGTGGTGGTTTCTGAGGGTAGACAAGTTGAGAACTGCTGCCTTACACGATCCACCTTTGGTCAAATGTCCTTTGGAGTAGCACATTAGGAAACAGCCTTCTAAGATTCAAAGGGTCATCTAAAGGTGTGGCTCAAAGCAAAATGTGTGACCATGTCTAACCACCACAGTGCATACATAAATAAATCTATGCAACTCCAGTGCAGTACTGTATACAAAACATATTTATATATGTTAACCCTGTGCAATACTATGTGTATACACATACCTGTACATGCTACATTTGTGCAATTACACCAGCACTTTACAGAAATGGGCATTATGGCAAATGTGCAATTTGCACCAGCACCTTACAATGATGTGCAATACAGCACTTTACATCTCTTCTTTTCAGCACTTTAACTCTGATAGTAACTTTAATCCTGGTTTATTTTGAGTACAATCATAGAGCCAATTTGTGTATCATTATGTGTGTCTTTGTCAACTAATATACAGTTTTTGTTGTTGTTTGGTTTTTGCTTGTTCTCGTGCTACCTTTGTTTTGTGAGGTCCTATGTGCATTTGTGTATGTGTGTACCATCAACATGGCAGGGGACTACAGATGGAAATTATCTTATGGCTATAATCTGGCTCTGTCCCTATGTTAGGAATGACCAGAGTCTATGTGAATAACTGAATCAATTAACATATTTTACTAGACATTAAATCAATCAGTAATGATACAGATAAAAGATTAACAAAAGAAAGAAACAAGAAACAAAAATGTGTATTCAGAGTATGTGTAATTAAACTAACATTGATTTAAGTCGTTATTTTAGAGACCAGTAGTTAAAGACTGAACAAGATAGTTTCATAATTAAACGCCGTAGAGCTGTGTTGAATAAATCCAGACGTGTGATTGGCTCTGCTGATTTTCAAACCGTGAATCCCGCGGACGGGATGTTGTGTCGCGATAGGTTTCCTTTCTTCTTCTTCTCGAGAGAGAGTCTTGCCACTTCCGGTTACATGACGACGGCGTCGATACAAAAAAGAGAGAAGGAAAACAGGAAAATATCTCTTTCTTGGCGAGAACACTGGAAACTTAACATAAATAGCTTGACGTATACCAACTGGTTGTTTAAGTGGGCGGTGAAACCAACCATCGACCTCTAGTCTGCGTGGTTTGACAACCTCTGATCGGTTAAAGATCACAAATATTTGGAGTTTATTGTTCTTCGCCTGCTCCCTCCAGCTAAGCTATTTCTGTGTTGCCCTACCTAGCCGCACTAGCTACCATTAGCTAACGCTGGGTGCCAGCACAGTGAGTGTGTACTTAGTTCTGAATTAGCACTCGGGCTAGAAAAGAAAATAAAGCGCCGCTAATCCGTTCAGTTTGCAGCTGGACTCCGGTAACCTCTGCTAGCTCGGTGACCGTAGTTCAGCGAGAATGGCAACGTCGGCTCTGTACGCCTGTACAAAGTGTAACCAGCGGTATCCCTTCGAGGAGCTGTCGCAGGGCCAGCAGTTGTGTAAGGTACGTGAGTGTGTGTGTGTGTGACACAGGATGACCATATACAAGACATTCACATCCCCCAGTGTTACTGCTCACTGAGAGTGATGGTGTAACGTCGAGCAGCTTATATAACTTATCTCTTTGACCTGGACACGCAAATACTGTAACTGTAACCATGGCTGGATGGCTCAACACATCCAAACATGTTCATCCTCTTATTTCATGACATTTTTTTTTTTTAGACTTTAAATAATTACAGTTTTATGTTCTAGTTACTTAACTTGTTGCTCTCGTAGACATTTAAATTCAGTGAGAAGGACATATTTTGGAGCCTCTGACAAAGACTTCTGTTTACATCTTTCCTTCAATCACTGTCAGTCTGCACTTAAGTCACAGTTTTTAAAGTGATTGTTGTAGTAAATCTGTACAAGGCATTTCAGCGCTTGTTCCCCCCCCTGACTATTAGGACAACTTGTCCACAGGATAGTTACAGCACATTGTCAATAGAAGAACACTTAAATACAATTACACTTGGATGATTTTTTTTGTTATTGAAGAATTCCCCACTACAGCTGTGTGTTAATAACATTTATTCTTTCCGACACTACCTGACCCTACCAGGTTAATGTCTTTATTAAACAAAAGCAGATACAAGATGTTCTATTCTCGTCCTCTTGTATACACCCATATAATCGGTTGTTGGTATTTCCACAGATGTTGTAGCCAAAATGTGTTACACAACAAACACCGCGTTGTACCGGTTAACGCAACAACATGTGAAGCTGTTGTGTTTTGACGTGTTCATTGAATGTCATGTCAACCTTTCGCCAACAAATGTTGATAAAAGAACTGACGTTTCTTCGTTTTGACCCCATAGGAGTGTCGCATTGCACATCCAATAGTGAAGTGCACATACTGCAGGTCTGAGTTTCAACAGGAAAGGTAGGATATTTACACCCAGTATAAAAATCAGATACATATGACAAAAAAAAAAGAAATTCTATGTTTACATAATAAAATACTTCTTTCTTTTTCTTTACAGTAAAACTAATACAATCTGCAAGAAATGCGCCCAGAACGTCAAACAGTTTGGAACAGTGAGTAACAAGTTTTTCCTGTTTGTTCCTTGAGTACTTTTAAGTAGCACTTACTTAATTATTCTTTTTTCCGGGCTTGCCATGGCGTTATTGTAGAGGGAGGGCAGTGGATTGAGTCATTTACAGGGAGGAGAGCGTGGGGAATGACATGCGGTGAAGTGCCAAGGGGCAGAGATGAAGCCGGCCTGCCTGCTTCTTGGACTAAAGCCTCTTTAAATTTGAGTGTCCAACATAACTGCTAGGCTATCCAGCACCCCGCTTAATGCTTAATATCATGTGTGGATACACTTTAAACTTTGTCCTTTGTCTGTCTATTCAGCCCAAACCCTGTCAGTACTGTAACATCATTGCCGCTTTTATTGGGACAAAGTGCCAGCGTTGTACCAACTCAGAGAAGAAATATGGACCTCCACAGACCTGTGAGCAATGCAAACAGCAATGCGCCTTTGATCGCAAGGAGGAGGGAAGAAGAAAGGTATATTCACACACACACACACAGACATACTCGTAAGCTAATATGTCACAGCAAGTCTTAAAAAAACACTGTCTCCTACCTGTCTCACAGGTGGACGGGAAACTGCTGTGCTGGCTTTGTACTCTGTCCTACCGCCGCGTCCTGCAGAAGACTAAGGAGCAGAGGAAGGGCTTTGGCTCCTCCAACTCCTCATCCCTGAACGAAAAAGACCATCACTCCAGACCTCATCACCACCACCACCACCAACACAGACACAGCAGTTCTCATCACAAGTATGTCCTCCTTTATGTTACTTCTCACAGTCCAGTCCTGATTCCACTCAGTTAGAACAGTTAGATTTGTGTCTTTTTCATGCAGCTGTATCACTGTTTACATAGAGTAAAGAGCAGAAGGGAGGTTAACATAATCTAATATTGTAACTTGTCATTTGCAGGCTGAGTGGAAGCTTGAGTCCTGAACAGGAGCAGGGACTGTGGAAGCAGAGGTAACACTTTACCTTTTTCCTTTCACAGCATACTATTAATCAGAAAACAATTTACCGTTTAAGGTTTTAAAGCACAAATTGCTAATTTTAATGGTCAATGTTCTTTGCAGCCATAAATCGTCTTCAATCCAGAAGGAGACTCCAAAGAAGAAACCAAAACTGGAGATGAAGCCATCCAACGGGGACAGGTATGAAAGGTGTCATTTTTTCTCTCTCAGCTGTTGACTACCAAAATCATATGGCCTCATGTTCTTTCTTCTCTCCCATCAGTAGTTCCATCACCCAGTCGATGGACTCTGGAGGAACAGACAACTTCATTCTCATCAGCCAGCTGAAAGAGGAAGTGATGTCTCTGAAGAGACTTCTGCAGCAAAGGGATCAGACCATCCTGGAGAAGGACCGAAAGGTAGTTCATTGGTCTCCACGAAGTTGCATTACTGTTGATTGTACCTGTACATGCTTGATGTACCTGTTACTATCTCCCTCTAGCTCACAGAGATTAAAGCTGACTTTCAGTACCAGGAGTCCAATATGAGAGTCAAGATGAACCAAATGGAGAAATCACACAAAGAGTCAATGGAGCATCAGCAGGTAGGACTTCGAAAACATTCTCATCATGAAGGGAAAGCCAAAGAGAAGAATGTCTTCAGCTTAAGTCGCTTTCACATATGCACTCCGGATAATATCTAGATATTTATAGGAGGACTTCTCCGGAGATTCTCCCGAACTAGCCGTTCACATATGCTCCTCACAGCGGGGGACTTTCCCTGTCAGAGGGGAGGGGCTGCGGGGGATTTCCCGACGTAAGACGTGACGTAAATAAACAACGAGGAAGTAGCGGCCGAAGCAACAGAGTCCGCTACACGACGTTATAATGAGAATATTTGCCTTTATATCAATGCTATGTGTAATCCAGTGGAATGACAACATCCACAAAAGAGCGGAGAACAACATACTGACGAACAGAAAACATAATGCAGCCGTTTAATAACGTGCACGGAGATCGTAGCGGTCGTGTGCAGACACTGGTCACTGTATATAAACGTCATTCTGAAAATCTCCGGAGTATATTCGGCCGCGTTCAGACATCAGCTCACTCGGATATTCTGCGGATAAAATACTAGGGGTCTGGCCGGAGAAACTCTGGGTAAAGTCTGTGTGAAAAATGCGGCTGTTTGCGTTCACACATAGCCTAAAGCACCTCTGGGTAACCAAATCTCCAGGGTTTTTCAGGAGATTTCCATATGTGTGAAAAGGGTTTTAGATTCAAAACAATTTAAGTCATTATGTCTTGCAGACAATCGAGTAAGGGCTATAGTGAGCCCTTACTTCTCACTTTCAAGGGCACATAGATATTCACTTTGTCTGCAACAATGGGATGTCCCGTGACATATTTTTTTTAAATTGACCCCAGGGGCAGCAAATATAAAAAAATAGGAGGGGGCCCTAAACAGAACCTTGTGGGACACCACATGTAAATGCATCTTTCTCAAAGGAATAGTCCCCCAGGTGGACAGAGAAGCTCCTATCTGTCAAGTAGGACTGAAAAACACTTGAGTTCAGCACCTTTGATCCCCACACAATTTTGTATAAGTGACAAGAGGATCAAGTGCTCGACAGTGTCAGAGGCAGCTGTTAAGTCTTAAAGTACCAGAAAAGCAGAGTCTCCCAAGTTGACGATTAAGATCAGATCATTAAACATTCTTAAAAGTGTGTTTCAGTGCAATTACGTTTTAAAACCAGAATGAAACGTATAAGAGCCATTATGAAACATGGATGAGTCGCTTAAAACTTGTTGTTATGGATACGATTATTGTCACCGTTAGGTCATTTTATTGTTATGTTGTATGTGTGACTTTTTGGTTGACTGTGTTTGTGCTATAAAGGGGTTTTAAAAACATTGAAAGTTGTCCATGTTGAGCCAAAACATTTCTGTTAGTAGCCTCTGATGAACAATGAGTAAATCCACCCAATATCAATAAAGTAGTATCTTATCTTAAAAGTTTTTCTAAATACTTACAAAGTTTCTATTTTCTGTCCACAGTCCAAGAACAGGGAGTTGATGAAACAAGTTGCGGCCCTCTCTAAGGGAAAGAAGTTTGACCGGACAGGAAGTTCTCTGCTGCTGCCCTAACAATAGGCCGGCCAGCTGGTACCAACACAGAGCGGCTTCATGTAACACTGAAAGTCTCCCTCCTGTGTTTACTCATTGCCATTGACATCAGTTATTTCTAAATTCTAGCCAGACACCATGTTGTACATGGTAAACAAATGTTGAACTAAAGAAACCTTTCTCTAAATGTCAACTTATTTTAAATTTTTTACAGCGATTTTTTTCCCACAGGCTGTTATCCTGTGGATGGAGGATGGAGCCCTCGTTTTTAACACTGCCGGGCCAAAACAAAAAGCATGGTGTGCATATGTGGATATTATTCTGTTCTGTGTATCCACTTAATTTTTAAGAATGTCATGCAATTTATTTATTCAATTATATTTCTTAGCTTTTTTTATTTCCTCACAACATACTAAGAGAATATCCCACATTTGGGGGTTTTCTTCAATAGGGATTAGTTCTATTTTTCTAAATTGATTGTGGGGGATACGTTCTCCTAAATGGAGACCCTGTGCAACTTAACAATGTATGCAAATGTGGGAAGGGTGACCACTGAGCTGCTGCTCAACAGGAGAGAACTCCTAACTCTCTCAGTAACAACTCATAAATCAACCAATGAACACTTTGACAGGCTGTCTGATAGAGTGACGCCTCTTGGCTGCCCTCTCTCTCACTGTGACAGCTGTAGTGATTTGCTGTTTCTCTTAAGTGGAACGTTTGTAATACTGCATGATTTTACTGCCAGACACGGGTTGGCATTGTGGTCGGACTTATTTTATCCCTCCCTTTATATTAGTTTTCTAAGAATCACTTGTAAATGTATTTCTGGGGTCAGCCGTTGTATTTAAACTGTTGCTTGTATCTGTTTTAGTGAGTACAGTATGTGTATAGTAAGGCCAGTTGAAATTAACATGTCTGTAGAAGATGCTTTTTAAAGGAACACACCTTTCACCTTGCATAATTGGGCTGGTTTCATACTGTGGCGTCCAGGATCACTTTTGTACTTTTTTCCAAACCAACTGTTTTAAAACTATTAAAACTGGCTAAACTGTTATTGTTTGGTGTTTTTTCTTCTTGTTTCAAATGACAAACTTCTCAGATTAAGATCTTTTTGGACCTCCAAAGTTATAATACCATAGCGTAAATCTTGACAGGTTGTAAACCATTGCCAATTTTGATTAGTAAAGAACTAGGAGTAATTCATTCTGTAATTTTTTTTTTTAGCCGTAGTTATGAGGTGACAAAGCTGAAATATAAGATTCTCAAACCCTGGAGAAAACGAGCTCAGTAAACAAGGGTGCAATGGCAATCCAACCCCTCACACTGATATGAACTCCCTTTGTTGATCTTCAGTTCTATTGCTACTTGTCATATTTGTAATATGTAATATCCGGTGAGTTGTGCCTAGAAACAATGTAAAACAATTGTTATCATTGAAGAGTAAATGGGAACATATTTTTCGGCAAATTGGTGTGATTTGTCCTAACAGATGCGACTAAACTGTCCGTCCTTCAACTGGAGAATTAAAGTCTAGTGATCATTCATAAGATATTGAATATAAACTAGCTGCATAACATTA
Source organism: Labrus bergylta (assembly GCF_963930695.1). Taxonomy (NCBI): domain Eukaryota; kingdom Metazoa; phylum Chordata; class Actinopteri; order Labriformes; family Labridae; genus Labrus; species Labrus bergylta. The sequence goes on from NC_089208.1 coordinate 11,852,576, forward strand.
CATTGTATTTCAAGGAAGGGACAAATTTGGGCATATATTCACAAGTATTTAGTTCATAATTGAGAATTTCCTTTAGAAAAGTTTTGGCGCACGATGTTGTACAGCACATCGACTCATTTTGCTTCTTTTGTTAAAGCTAAAGTTTCCCACTTTCGAAGGAGAAACTGAACGCCTCATTCTGCTCATCCGGGTAATTTAGCATCTGCCAGACTAGCTAATGCTACTCCACTAGCTTAGCTGGCGGTGGCGGTGGTGCTGCTGGCTGCAGTTCGCAGCGGAGCCGCACAAAAATAATAATAAAAAAAGAGAAGTTTAAACCAAACCTAAGCGCTGAATAAAATTCTGTGATGTTTTATTTTGAGCTCATCGAGCTGTTGCAGTCAAAGAACAGTTATTTAAGCAATTTAAAGTATCGTATAACAAGTTAGTTTGTCTTGCAGAGGTAAGCTAACTTAGCTTACTTTGCATGACTGATTGTGATTGAATTGCATTAATTATTATCATTCAGAGGAAACGGAAAGCTGGCTTCAACTAAAGCTGACCTAATCGGAAGTTAGGTGACTACAAAAGGTACGTTTAAAGTTTCACCTCTGACAGTCCTGACTTTGTTTACACGCGTTAGCGAGTTAGCTCACGTTAGCCGACGCAACCAGCTCATAATGTTCATCAAGAGAAGCCTGAACATCCTTCACTGATCAATACGACGGTCACTGATGGACGCAGTGTGAGTGCATACACTAAGGAGATGTCAAGACATTGCGTAACATTAATCTCAACAGGTTTTAACGTAAGATAACTGAAGTAAGGCTTCTGTGTTTTGATAATAAGAAGAGCTGCATCACTCAGACATGTGAGGGTCTGAGAGGAGAATATCGAGATTATTAAACGCAGTCTTAAAACTCATTTATTCAGTCTGGCTTTTATATAGTGTTTTATATCAATTCAAATCTTAACATTACTGTATTGTCTTTTTAATCCTACTACAATTTTAAATATTTTCCTCTTATGTATTTATTTTAATATCTTGTTGCTTTTATGTGTCGTATTTTATTTTCATACATATATTTTATGTTTAATTCTTATTGGTGTGCTTTGGTCTCTCAGTGATTTTATAAACTGCTTTTCGTCAATAACTTTTCTGCACTCTTGTTAAGCACTTTGAACTGCAATTTAATTTGTCTGAAAGGTGCTATATAAATAAAGTTTGATTGATTGATGGTGATCCTTCATTGTGCTTGTCACTCAGTATCAGGAGCAGAGACAAAATGCTTAAACTTTAATCGTTTCTCTTTAAGGATGTCGGACTCAGACAGTGATGAGGACCAGGATCGTCCTTTCTCCATAACCGGCTTCCTCTTCGGAAACATCAACGAAGATGGACAACTAGAGGATGACAGTGTCCTGGACAATGTGTGTGTCTTACATACTTTTCTATAATAGATGTAGAAATACATTTCAGTATCATCACTTCTATTTTGCAAAACAAGATTGTTAAATGTTTTGAACAATGCTGTAGGAATTTCAAGTTTTTTGTTGTTGTTTTCTCTTTAATTTTCAGCACTTATTATTACATTTATTTCTTTTTCTGCTGGGTTTTTTTTGTTTTGGCACCATAGGAGTCCAAAAAGCATCTGGCTGGTTTGGGTTCTCTCGGTCTGGGTTCACTCATTACAGAGATCACTGCCAATGATGAAGAGGAACAAGAAGACAGCAAAGAGTCTGGGAATGTGGATGCAGATGGTCAGATTACACGTGAAAGTTACATTTGCATTAATTGAGCCAGAAACAAGATGGAACAAAATGAAATAATATTTGCCTTTTAATGCAGGTTGGGTTAAAAGCACGGAAGATGCAGTTGATTATTCTGATATCAGTGAGGTTGCTGAAGATGAGACTAAGAAGTATCGTCAGGCCATGGGCACTTTGCAGCCAAGCAGGAAAACAGGTAATCAACTTACAGCTTCTAAGAGGCAGATTTGTTTTTATTAATGTTTCACTCAATTAAAGTTACACATGAATTATAGGTGTTTAATGTTACCAAGTAGTCATAAATGTTGCTGGGTTTATATTTAAATCATTCTAATTGAACATTTTCATATTTTTATATTGTAGATGATGATGATGACTATGATGCTGACTGCGAGGACATCGATTCTAAACTCATGCCCCCTCCACCGCCACCAAGTCTTCCTACAGCAGCTAAGAAAGAGGAACCCTCAGCTCCGAGTACAAATGGTTAGGACATGTTTACTTGTTTCTAGTCTATGTAGAGAAACAGAAACTTCAGTGAATCATAAATTCAACTCAATATCAACTCTGGTTAAATTAGTAATTCTGATCACCTGTATCAGATAATGAGGTTAGATTGTCTCTGCTATTGCTGTCTTTTTCTCTCCTCACAGTTGGGGAAGAGGGTGATGGCATTATCCTGCCCTCCATCATCGCACCATCCTCTACGGCTGATAAGGTTGACTTCAGCAGCTCCTCAGACTCAGAGTCAGAAACTGACCGTCCCTGTGAAGGCATCGGACCCGGCCCCCCAGATAGACTCACCCTCCCTCTTGCTGGCATCATGCAGAAAGATGCAGCCAAAGCACTGCCAGGTGTCACAGAGCTCTTTCCAGAGTTCAGGCCCGGAAGGGTAAAGCACCTTTTTTTTTTTTTTTTTTACATGCCAAGAGTTTTACTTTATCACCATTTTAAAACAAGGACTGCACTTACACCCCTGTCTTGAATGTACTACCAGGTGCTCAGGTTCTTGCGACTGTTTGGTCCTGGAAAAAACATGCCCTCAGTTTGGAGGAGTGCCCGCAGGAAGAAGAAAAGGAAGCACAGAGACCCTCAGCCTGGGACCCCTCCTCCAGAAGGAGAGCCTACAGAACAGAGCCAGGAGAAGAAGTCAGGATGGATTTATGAGTATTCACTTCCTCCACCTCCAGAGCAGTGTCTCTCTGATGATGAGGTAGATGCTTCATTATTAAGAACTAGTTTAGTCTCCCATAATGTCAGACTGTAGTAGTCTGGCAATATGTCATCGTCTTCAGCTCTTAACATGCTTTTCTTTTCTGTCCAGATTACCATGATGGCTCCGGTTGAATCTAAATTCTCTCAGATTTGCGGTGATGGGGACAAAGAGGCAGAGTCTCGACCGAGAGTTGCAGAATGGCGATACGGTCCAGCCCAGCTTTGGTATGACATGCTGGGCGTCTCTGAGGACGGAAGCAACTTCAACTACGGGTTCAAGCTAAAAGAGGAGTCCAGTGACTCTCCGAGGCAGGACGAGCCTAAAGAAATCACAGAGACCCCACATGAGGTATGCAGACCTGGACATCCGTAGAAATAACAGGATACGTATTTTCATTGTGTTTCTGATGTTTTGTATAATTCTTCTGTAGTTTCTGAGGCAAGAAGACGATGGTAATGACGACAGTGACTGTGAAAATGGAGAAAAGGATGGAAAAACCCTTGAGAACGAGCTCTTCCTGATGGTCACTCAGCTGCAATGGGAGGACGATATTATTTGGAATGGAGAGGAAGTGAAACACAAGGGCACCAAGACTCAGAGAGCTAGCCTGGCTGGATGGCTCCCTTCTAGCATGACCCGAAATGCTAATGCTTACAATGCACAGCAAGGTAAGAAAAAAAAGACATGCGTATATAATTTGAAATGAGTCTTGTGATGCAATCCTCATACTTAAAAAAATACCTAAAATAACTACATTTGAAAGTGTTCTATTGTATTTGAATTGTATTGGAGCAGCTTGTAAAAATTCATGTGTGTGAAAGAAGACCAATCTTTTACAGGTCTGACAAGAAGTAATTCCCAGCTTGTGCCACCCACACCTCCACCTATGCCCAAAGCTTCTTCAATCTCCGGCCCAAAGAGAGACAAAAACAACCATGATCATCAAGGTGAGTGAATTTTCTAGGTACAGACGCACATGATGGAATCATCTAGGAAGCAGCACTTTTTAATCTTTCCTAATTTTCTCGTTCTCTGCATTCTCTTCATTTGTTGTGCAGCCTCTCATGAAGAAGACTCTCCCTGGTTCTCCATTTTCCCCATTGACAATGAGGAGTTGGTTTATGGACGCTGGGAAGATAACATCATCTGGGATGACCAGGAGATGGACCGCATGCTCATGCCACCTGTTCTTACTCTGGATCCCAATGATGAAAATATCATCCTAGGTAAATTTAAAATTCCCATTGTGTGTTGGTCTTCACATGCATGTCTTTTTTTTGCTTTTCTTCAAAATTGACATCTTACTGTCTCTTGTAGAAATACCTAATGAAAAAGAGGAGATGACTTCTCATTCCCCATCAAAGGAGAATAAGAAGGAAACGGCAATCAAAAAGAGCCGCATCCTGCTGGGGAAGACCGGTGTGATAAAAGATGAGCCACAGCAGGTAAGCTGGCTCAGGTTTGTCGCTGTGAAACGGCATAATAACAATAATGTGAACATGGGGGTTATTTGGAGCAGAAATTGTTAAAAGTCAATCTGTGATAAGGAAGCTTAGGGCAGACATATGCGGTAAAATGAACGTGATTAAAGATTTACACCTCAGGCTACACAGGGAATGCTGTGCGTGCTGTGAGTAGGGAAGAGTTAGAATATTATCTAAACATCTCATTGAACAGGTTTGATTGACTTACATTGAGAACTATATTTCTTTCTCCTCTCAGAACATGTCCCAGCCTGAAGTCAAGGACCCCTGGAACCTCTCCAATGATGAGTTCTACTATCCTAAACAGCAGGGCCTGAGGGGCACTTTTGGTGGAAACATCATCCAGGTGAGATAAACCTAACAAGATGTGATCAATGTGAAGAAGCTTTGAATTGTGATCCATTCTTTATGTTTTCACAGAAACAAAGAGACACAGAGCAATAACCTGTGACTTTTTTTTTTTCCCTTCTTTTTTTTTACAGCACTCCATCCCAGCACTGGAGCTTAGGCAGCCCTTCTTCCCCACTCACATGGGGCCCATGAAACTACGACAGTTTCACCGTCCAACTCTGAAGAAGTACTCCTTTGGATCTTTGGCTCAGCCCGGTCCACATGCTGTCCAGCCGCTGCTCAAACACATCAAGAAGAAGGCCAAGGTGTGTCCCTGCTCACAACAAGCACACGATCACTCAGGTAACCTCAAAGTGTTTTGCTATGTTAATGGTGTACTAAGTGTTTGTTTTAATATATGTTGCATAGATGCGAGAGCAGGAGCGGCAGGCGGCGGGAGGAGGAGACATGTTCTTCATGCGAACGCCACAGGACCTGACGGGAAAAGATGGAGACTTGATCCTTGCAGAGTACAGTGAAGAATACCCGCCGCTCATTATGCAAGTCGGCATGGCCACCAAGATCAAAAACTACTACAAAAGAGTGAGTGTAGTCTTTGCGCCTGTACTTTCTACTCATCACGTTTTTATATGGATGTAATTATTCAAATATGTCATGACGTTTGTTTGTGTGTTCTTCAGAAACCTGGTAAAGATCCTGGAGCACCTGACTGTAAATACGGAGAGACTGTGTATTGCCACACGTCCCCTTTCCTGGGTTCTCTGCATCCAGGGCAGCTTCTCCAGGTCAGCATCATCACAGACAGAGACTCAGTACTCAGATATGATATGCAAGGCATCACTGCACTCTTAGCCTGGCTAATCATGAAATGCCATGTCTTTTCTATTTCAGGCATTTGAAAACAACCTTTTCCGTGCTCCGATCTACCAGCACAAGATGCCAGAGACTGATTTCTTAGTTCTACGAACGCGTCATGGCTTGTACATCAGAGAGATTGTGGACATTATTGTAGTGGGGCAGGCGTGTCCTTTGTTTGAGGTTCCCGGGCCAAACTCCAAACGAGCAAATACTCACATCAGAGATTTCCTCCAGGTATGTTCGTTTGCGCCACATTTTCCCAGACACGCAAGATGTCATTGGTGCAAATACCGAGCTCTCATCCCGGTCTTCTGCAGGTCTTCATTTACCGCCTGTTCTGGAAGAGCAAAGACAGACCCCGCAGAATCCGCATGGAGGATATAAAGAAAGCTTTCCCGTCACACTCGGAGAGTAGCATCAGGAAACGATTGAAACTCTGCGCTGACTTCAAACGTACAGGTAGACGAGGCTCTTTGGTAAACTCTGCACCCTGTATATCCATCATTCAGTCACCACTACCAATAGTTTGACTAACCTGCCTAAGCTGTGCTACATCAGAGCAGTATTGAGGTTATAGAGAGTGCTGTTTAAAACTGCATGAGCTCAGATGCGTGTGTGTGTGCCTTGAACTGACAGACAGGAATCTGTGCAGGGTCAGAGCTTTTTACAACTTCTATGGATTTTGCCCTCAGGTAAGATGTAGGCTAAGGACAGTATCAAGACACAGGAAGCAAAATGTTTAGAGTAAATCACATAAGACATTTCTGTTTTCTATAATGTTATCTCCATTCCAAAAAGTCTGACATAAAAGTTTCCAAACTCTGACTAGAAGATGTTTTTTTTGGGGAGCATAATGCTGTATTTTATGATCACCTGTAAGACAGCAGGGAGGAGAAGACTTCTAACTGTGTGTTGTAATCATGTCAGGGATGGACTCTAACTGGTGGGTGCTGAAGCCTGACTTCAGATTGCCCACAGAGGAGGAGATCAGGGCCATGGTGTCTCCAGAGCAGTGCTGCTCTTATTACAGCATGCAGGTGGCAGAGCAGAGACTTAAGGTAACGCAATCTAGAATCCTATATTTACCACAGGTGAGTATTGTTGCACTAAAAGCTATTTTACAACCCGTTTAGGATGCTGGATATGGTGAGAAATCCTTCTTTGCTCCAGACGAGGAGAATGAAGAGGACTTTCAAATGAAGATTGATGATGAGGTATTGATCAAAAAAAGCTTCCTCATAATGGGGGTAAAATGTTTCCAGAATTGAAATGACAAATAAGCTCATCATGTGTCACTTATGATAGGTGCGGACAGCTCCCTGGAACACAACAAGAGCCTTCATTTCTGCCATGAAAGGGAAATGCCTGTTGGAGGTGACTGGTGTAGCAGATCCTACAGGCTGCGGGGAAGGTTTCTCTTACGTGAAAGTGCCCAACAAGCCCACTCAACAAAAGGTCTGACTAGTCTAATCGTAAACTCTTATCAGCCATTGTTCTGCCTTGTTTTTGAGTAGAGGAGGAAAACTTCCATCCTGTTTGTTTTTGCAGGATGATAAAGAGCCACAGCCTGCCAAGAAGACAGTTACGGGGACAGACGCTGATCTGAGGAGGCTGTCGCTGAAGAATGCCAAACAGCTGCTGCGCAAGTTTGGTGTACCAGAAGAAGAGGTAAGACCAGGGTGATACACTAGAACACTAAACTGTTCTACGACTTAGCTTGTGGTCAAAGAGACTGTCTTCCAATAAGAGGATCTCAGGTTTGATAACAGCCCTGAGTTCAAGCAGACACTAAATATAGATGACAATTAATGCAATATATATGTGATTAAAAGTATCGCAGCAGATCAGGGTTGATTAGATTTTGGAAATGTCTTTATAAGTACAAATGCAAGACAGGTTTGCTTTCTTATTTGGTTGTGTCTTTTTATGCATTAGATCAAAAAGCTGTCCCGTTGGGAGGTGATTGACGTGGTGAGAACCATGTCCACAGAGCAGGCGCGCTCAGGTGAAGGTCCAATGAGCAAGTTTGCCCGAGGCTCCCGTTTCTCGGTTGCTGAACATCAGGAGCGCTACAAGGAAGAGTGCCAGAGGATCTTTGACCTGCAGAACAAGTGGGACTCCTATGTTAAATGTGTTTATTCATGTATAGATTGTGTTTATGTCTGAGCATACTCTTGAGTTTTCTTCCCTTGTTACAACCCTACCACAGAGTGCTGGAGTCCACCGAGGTGCTCTCCACAGACACAGACAGCAGCTCCGCAGAGGACAGTGACTTTGAGGAGATGGGGAAGAACATAGAGAACATGCTGCAGAACAAGAAGACGAGCTCCCAGCTTTCCAGAGAGAGGGAGGAGCAGGAGAGGAAGGAGCTGCAGAGGATGCTGATGGGGGAAGAGAGCGATCGTGACCACAAGGGACGCAAGGAGCGGCGCAAAGGCTTGTGTGAGTCATGGCGCTCTGAGGACTCGTCTGCAGAAGACTTTGAGGTTTGAATATGTTGTTTTCATTTCTGACTGTGAGCTTTACTTCTTTTTCACTCTACAGCCAGCTCCTTATCCACCAGTTCCCACAAGGACGACGACACGTCCTCCGTCACCAGCTTAAACTCCTCGGCCACCGGACGCAGACTCAAAATCTATCGTACCTTTAGAGACGAGGATGGCAAGGAATATGTGCGCTGTGAGACGGTTCGCAAAGCCTCAGTCATCGACGCTTACCTCAGGATCAGACAAACCAAAGATGATGAATTCATGTGAGTCTGTTTGGATAAAACCACTGCATCACGTCAAGATTGTTCTAAATTGTACAGCTTGATGAATTATAATCATTTTTATTTTCTATCATGATTCATTGGTGAGATGAATACTGATGACTTTATTGCTCTGCACCTAGAATGCAAGTTTTGAAGCAGCTGCACACAACATATGCTATGATTGCTGTTTCAATGCTCTGTACATGAAATACTGTGTGTAAAAAGTCTTGCTTGTTAATAGTGAAGAATCAAGTTGCTGCTTAATTAATCTTTTTTAATCTCAACTGAAAGAGTGAATATTAAACAGCCCGTATTCTGTGTCTTTGAATTTGCAGACGAAAGTTTGCCCTCTTCGATGAGCAGCACAGAGAAGAAATGAGGAAGGAGCGACGGCGTATTCAGGAGCAGCTGAGGAGGCTGAAGAGGAACCAGGAGAAGGACAAGATCAAAGGACCTCCAGAGAAGAAGGCCAAGAAGGTCAAGGAGAGACCAGACCTCAAGGTAAAAGTAAGCTTGCTGACTCAGTTTTATACTCTCTATCTCTTTTCCTTTTATCACCAACTTGTTGGTACATAGCTTCATGCAAATCTAAAGCAGACTTATTTCTGTTGCTGTAGGTAATACATCCATTCATAGTTTTTTTCTTTAAGTATTATTAACATGCAGCATCATTATTTCGCGTTCCTTAATGTTTGCCTCTTTCCGCTAGCTAAAGTGCGGTGCGTGTGGAGCCATTGGACACATGAGGACCAACAAGTTTTGCCCGCTGTACTATCAGACCAACGCACCGCCTTCTAACCCTGTTGCCATGACAGAGGAGCAGGAGGAGGAGCTGGAGAAGACTGTCATCCACAACGACAACGAGGAGCTCATCAAGGTGGAGGGCACCAAGATCGTACTGGGAAAACAGCTGATTGAGAGGTAACTGGTTGTTTGGATTAAATGGATGTTCTGTTGCCTCGCCTCTCTGCCGTTTCTAACATTTATGTCGTCTACAGTGCTGATGAGGTGCGCAGAAAGTCTTTAGTACTTAAGTTTCCCAAGCAACAGCTTCCACCAAAGAAGAAGAGACGCGTCGGCAGCGCAGTGCACTGTGACTATCTCAATGTAAGACATGTTTTTACTCTTTGTTCGAACACATTTGAACTGAGAATCTCTTCTGCTCATCTTTTAAGAATGTTTTTGTTCTTATAAATCACAGAAACCACACAAGGCGATCCACCGGCGACGCACTGACCCCATGGTGACCTTGTCTTCTGTGCTAGAGAGCATCATCAACGACATGCGGGACCACCCCAATGTAAGATCCCTCACTCACTCGCTCCCATTCACCTCCTCTTCCGCACTCCTTACTACTCTCGCCTTTTCCATGTAGACCTATCCATTCCACACGCCTGTTAATGCAAAGGTGGTTAAGGATTACTACAAGATCATCACACGGCCCATGGACCTGCAGACGCTGAGGGAGAACGTACGGAAGCGGATGTACCCATCCAGGGAGGAGTTCAGAGAGGCCGTGGAAGTTATTGTCAAAAACAGCGCCACCTACAATGGTACTGTATTATTATGAAAAAAAATAAGTGAAACGAGCGACTTAAGGAAGACCCTTGCTCAGGAGTTGGACTGAATTTGAAACATCAAATGTTATAGTGTTAATGAAATGGCTCTTTATTTTTGGTTTCGTCAGGGGCAAAACATCCAATAACACAGGTTGCACAGTCCATGCTGGACCTGTGTGATGCTAAACTCAAAGAGGTGTGTGTCAATAGTTGTGTTTTTTCATTATCTTCCAGCATTTTCTTTATTTTCATCACTAATTAATATGTGTATGTGTGTAGAAAGAGGACAGGCTGGTGAGGCTGGAGAAAGCCATCAACCCGTTACTGGATGACGACGATCAGGTGGCCTTCTCCTTCATCCTGGACAACATCGTGACCCAGAAAATGATGGTGGTTCCTGATGTGAGTCTCTGTTTTCCTACCTGAATCCATTTAAGACTACGAATGAGTTTGTCTGAAATCAGATCACTCCCAATAACTCTGTGATTCTTTTCTTCACTTTAGTCGTGGCCATTCCATCATCCCGTCAACAAAAAGTTTGTGCCTGATTATTATAAAGTGATAGTAAACCCCATGGATCTGGAGAGTATCCGCAAGGTAGGAGTTATACAAGTTATCAACTTTAAAACAAATACAGTTATTTGAATCTCTTGATATATGCACTACAAAGATTGATACAGAAAGAGTCCTTTTCTTGCACTTGTATATAATTTGTTCTTCTTCTACAGAATATCTCCAAACACAAATATCAAAACAGAGAGGTGTTCCTTTCAGATGTTGGTCTTATCCATACCAACAGTATCAAGTACAATGGTAAAGGTGTCAGCATCACTTTTTTATTTTGAACTTTTATCAAACATAACGACCAATTGAGAGGCGAGTTTTCTAGCTAAGGCAAAAAGTTGTGTAAAGTTCAAATGCTCTTGTTTTGTGTGTCACAGGTCCTGACAGTCCTTACACAAAGACCGCCCTGGATATCGTCAATGTGTGCAAGCAAACCCTGGCAGAGGTTTGTTGCTGCTTTGCATTTTAGTTTGTTGTTTTAATGTCAGGGGGAAGGATCATGTTCATGAGCATTTATACAGTATGTTACCTTCTCTGGGCTGGGCAGGGCTTTAGTATATTATCAGGATAGCATGATAGCATTTTTATGATGCAATGATATGTTTTCTATCTGCTTTTCATCTCCTATTATTTTAGGAAACCGTTTTTTAAAATAAACATAACATCAAATTGTCTAACAATATTTTTTTCTTCTTGAAAAAAACAAGTTGTACATCTTTTATTAAAATATCTTCTATTTTACCCAAGTGCTTGGTTTAGATTCATATTTGATTTAGACAAGGACAACTTGTATTTTTTACTCTGGCTGAGTTGAACTCTAAAAAGATAAACCTACATCTGAAACAAATTTATAACAAATCATTTTTGGAGCAGGAAAAACAACTGTCTTATAATAATCACCTTTGTTTGCTCCTCCAGTATGATGAGCACTTGACCCAGTTGGAGAAGGACATCTCCACTGCTAAAGAGGCCGCTCTGGACGCAGCAGATCTGGAGTGTCTCGACCCCATGACCCCCGGGCCGTACACACCTCAGGTAGGAGAGTAGCCTTGGACCGGTTTTGTTAATAAGCAAATGCAAGTTTTACTGGATATTTTTTGCTACACTTAATGCAGACTTGATTAGTTTCAGCTGTTTCTAATGTGCCACACAAGGTAGTGTAAACTTCTCTAGATGTAGTAGTCTCCTTCACTTCTTGTACTCCTGACCCTTCTATTTCCTCACTTGATCTACACTAATTCTCCTGTCCAGACTTTAACTTTTCATCTGCACAACATAGTTGTCTTCACTCTAGTGTTTCCTTATTTCCACCCTGTTTTTTCGCTTCACCTTTTCCCTGTCTCTCCCTGTGTGTGCGTCCCTCTGTGTGGTGTTGGCCAGCCTGCTGATCTTTTTGACAGCGGGGCTTCGGGGAGTCTGCCCAGAGAGACCAGCAGCCTTTTCTCTGAGGGACCGCTAGTGGTTGCTCCAGAGAAGAGAGGGGGGCAGGTATGGAGAGAGACAAAAATAAAGGCTCACAACCACACGCCACCTCTCCCTTAAACTATCCTCTCATTACCCAGCTTCTTATTCAAACTGGCCATACTAGAACATAACAGACATGACTGTGTGAAAGTGTTTTCTTTTGCTTTTTTTGTTCTCCCTTCAAGAGTATTTTTTCATCTTTCCCCCAGGGTCGCCACAGCAGAAGACCCGGGGAGGAGGAGTCGGACGTGGACATTGAAGGCTTTGAAGAGGATGATGATGGCAAACCTAAGACTCCTGCTCCGGTAAGAAAAACAGACCACTGAAGGGAATTTAGTCACGCCTGCTGTAGATTCATTCATATCAATACCAGTTTTCAATAGAGGGGTTTGATGGTATAATTGTGTGTGTGTGTGTGTGTGTGTGTGTGTGTGTGTGTGTGTGTGTGTGTGTGTGTGTGTGTGTGTGTGTGTGTGTGTGTGTGTGTGTGTGTGTGTGTGTGTGTGTGTGTGTGTGTGTGTGTGTGTGTGTGTGTGTGTGTGTGTGTGTGTGTGTGTGTGTGTGTGTGTGTAACTGAGGAAGCCATTTCTTTCGATGTTGTCAGCTGTTTTTATTTGTGTCAGACAGACCAAATACCCTCTTGCCAAATTTGAGCTTCAGAATGTTCCATTATTCTTATTACTTTTTTTTTTAGTTGACTGAGGGAACTTCCTGTGTTTTTTTTTTTTCTTTTTCTTTTTTTTTTTCAGGCTGAGGACGCAGATGGAGATCTAGAGGATGACGACGACGACGAGGAAATGTTACTGCCACCTCGCAGACGGCTGCACGACCGTGATGAAGAGGAGGATGAGGAAGAAGACGAGGATGGAAGATCTAACCGCCCGGCCCAGGCCAGCGTGCTGTACCAGGACCTGCTCATGTCTGACGGAGAGGATGACGCTAGCGAAGAGGAGGGCGACAACCCTTTCTCCTGTAAGTGTCGCAGCTGTACTTACATCAAAAGCTCTAAAAACAGTGTGCAGATTTTTTTTTACCATTCATCATGTGTCTCCTGCAGCCATTCAGCTGTCAGAGAGTGGGAGTGACTCGGACAGAGAGCTGGATGTTCGACCTGCGCCTCCACGGAGAACCCAAGAGACGGCTCGTATGGGCATGGAGCAGGACGAGAGCATGATGTCATACGAAGGGGACGGGCCTGATGAGCCTCACATGGAAGACAGCAATGTCAGGTAGAGATTGCCATCAATAAAGACAATCCATTCTCGGTACAAAATAAAATGCATCAGATATAAGTATACAAAACAACAAATATGAACCAAGAGTTTTTTGTATCTGCAAAAAGAAACAATGAAAATTTCAACCTGTGATTAATAACCGATAAATCTACACGACCTGTATGTCACCAGAAGAACTTTTTATTAGCATTAATCAATGCAGCTCTGTTTTGAGAATCTGGAGAATAGATATCAATGAAATGAATTAAAAAAACAAAACTAGGCATGTGAGGACCAACAATTATTAACCACTATATAAAGAAATAATGGAGTTGAATCAAACCAAATGTTTGTTGCTTTCTCTGTCTCAGTTACGGCAGCTATGAGGAGACCGAGAGCCGCAGTCAGCTGCAGCCCTCCAGCATGGGAAACGGAGACTACGGCATCAGCGAGGAGGAGGAAGATGAAGAAGATGAAGCGCGGAGGAGAGGCCCGGCTGTGCTCTCCCAGGTTCAGCTCAGTGAAGACGAAGAGAGCGAGGAGTTTAGATCCATCGGGGGAGACAGCGACATGGACTCAGACAACTAGTTAGGTTTATTGTTTTTTTTATTAAGAAGACAGTGTTTATAAGTGTCGTTTTAAAATGAAGACAAGGAGCTTTGCGAGGAGATCGTTTTGTAATATTTTGTAAATGATGTCTAATGTTAATAGCTTCCTCCTGTACTGTTGTACCTGCAGTATGGCACATTGTAAATTTCAGTTAGCCTTTTTTATGTCGAGTGATTGTTGTGTACTACGATGTGTTTTAACATGGAAGTGTTAAGATGTCTTTTACTTTTTGAATCATTCGTACCCTGCGCTCACAAAAGACCAGCTGTTTATTCTAACCAACTGAATAATTACAAACAAGAGTAAACAGACTAAAGGTGTAATGAGTTTTCTTTTTTGTATTTTTAAAACATTTTTCTCGCAATAATAAATAATTTTCCTCTTTTGCGGTTGAAATACAATTAGACATTTAAATCAGGAACACTGTGTATAAATTATAATGTCCTGAATGAGACATTATTCTCCAGTTGCTAAAAGCGTTTATTAAAGTGGTCTAACTTTACACACTCTCTACTCAGCTGTCCTTTGAGAGGATCAAAGGGATTCTGGTCCGTGTTCAGTTTTGATATATCAAATGAAAAGTTAACATTCATTTCCTCATCAGCTGGGATTCTGGGTAGGAAAGAATCAGACAATCCATTTATAGTATACATCCACTTCCTTTTCTGTAAGAACGCTTTCAAAGAACTTCCTCTTCAAATTCTTCAAATGCTTCCCTTTGTTGAAATTACAACACACCCATCTTTAGAGACAGCATTAACACTTTACCAAAGCAAAATGTGACGGATGCTTTGTGTGCTGGTGAGGTCACTAAAACTGAGAGCTTGAAGGCTACAAAGTAACCCCTGATTGTGTTGTGTGATTATTTTATTGTCTCTGGTCATCATGAAAATCTTGTAATAATGTGGTAAAAAGTGAGCCCACTCCAGGAGCCGGGTACCGTCATGCCTGTTGGCTTGGGCTCGACAAAATGCATGCTTTTACAAATACAGAAAAAAATTGTGTTTTCTACCCGACCAACAGTCTAAAAATCCAAGTATAGTTAAAGTAAAACTGCAAGTAGAGTGAGTTGATGTGTCCTATTCAGACACAGAAAGCAAGGCAGAGGTCAAACAGAGCTGAACAGAAGTTTAATAGATTTGCTAAGAATTAAAGAAAGAACATTGTAAAAGTTGCATTGGACAACATGCTTCAGCATTCATGGTCACCTCAGAAGATGATTTCAGGATAATGACACGACAACTGTTGATCTGCTCTTTGGAAAGTAGAGTTGGATTAAAAAACGATTTAGGAAAACACTTAAAACTGCAATAAAAAATAATAGGCTAGACTCATGGTGTAGAGATTTGTATTCAAGGTACAATGTTTCTAACATATCCATATTGTTCCCCTATTTTTTTTAAATGACAGTTGATCATATTACACCAACCACCAATTAGCATCACTTCACCGACTCACTATCAATTTCAGACAAGACTTAAGAGATATTTCTGATAACCAGTTAACCTCGTAATACCTGTCTGATCTGACATCATTAACACATACCGGTACTTCAACAGGCTGCAAGTTGTTTCCTTTTGAATCACCTCTGCTTAAATTAAACAATTGAGAGTTTCAGTCAAACTTAAAAACTGTAAACTCAAACTTTTGACTTGAATTTTAAACTAACGCTAAGTCCTGATAAACCAGGCCTCAAACCTGTCACCATTATCTTTTGACTTTCCTTTTCTGTTGTACCAACAAGAATAAACTGAACATTTCAATCATTTAACAGCTATAATAGTACAAGTGATTGAGGTTCGTTGTCAAACAGCAAAGCTCTGTCTGTCTTTGTAATTTTGAAAAAACTGCCGGGAAATCTGTGTCACCAACCATCACCAACATAATTTTCAGAACGACTTCATGAATTCCTTCAAAATCCTACGCTCCTTATAGGATAAAACCATAGAACGTAAATATTAATACATACTGTTAAAGTAGTTTAATACCAAAAAAATGTCTTGATGTTTAAATCCTACTTTAATGTTACATCACCGTCGCAGGTAATCAACTTGTAAAAACTTTCACCTTCGACTAGATGGAACATTTCTGCCCCACGCCAAAGAGGCTGACCTCTCGGGTGAGGCAAAAACACGTCCACTGAACGACAGGTATCCCTTGGCGGAGTGAGGGATCCTGCAGGGGCTGGCAGACTGAGACCTCTGCAGCTTCTTCATCCGAGCTGAGACGTCCACCCCTGAGTGCACTGAGCCACTGGAGTTCTTCTGTGCTCCAGAACGTGATGGGGACCAGAAACCTGAGCCCGTTATGGCAGGTGGTGAACCTGAGATAACAATTTGATGTTTATTTTTATGTTAAGTCTACTTTTTAATAACATAAATGTTTATTTTATGTAAAAAGATTTGACAGATAAAACGTGACAAACAGATCCACACCTGATGTTGGATGACTGTCTTGATCAGCAGGTCCACAGCCGTCTGTGTCTAAACTTCGGCTGTTCCTCACAGCCTGGAGAGAGCGGAGGCTGGTCTGCAGAGGTGACCTGGTTCTGCCTGTTGATGTTGCTGCAAAACACCTCAGGGTTCACATTCACTCACTATTTCAACTGTAAGAAAAACATCTCTCAACAAACTCATATGTATCCTTTGTATAATAAAACTGGAAAAATGTATTTAACATCAACTTAATCCATAAGAAAGAGGTTTAAAATGTTTAACAATACAAACATTTGTTCAAAATATTCATTAACAGGACCCTTTCTCATTTACCAACCTGTGTTTGAAAGTTATTCCGGATCTTATTTTCTAACAAAGAAGAACAATTTCTCCTCTAAATCTGTTTTGTTAATGAATGTCTTATAAAAGAGTGAAAGATCTTTCTGCTCCTTTCACAAGACATTCATTAACAAAACTCTTTTCATTAATGAGTTGAGATTTTATGTTTGTATTTAGTTGTATTGTTTGGTTGATGAATGAAATGAACTTTACAAATAAATAAATAAATCATGTGAGAACATGAATAGCTCTTACTCAAAAATACGAATGCAGAAGTTGTGAATGCTCTCTGTACCTTGATTCTGAGCAAGCTTTAGCAACTTGAACTGGGTGACTTGCTGTTGAAGTCTGGCCAGTTTTGGACTTTGACAGCCCTGTTTGCCTCCTGATGCTGGGGACTGACACGGGGATGAGCTCAGCGACAGCAGACTGGGTAGCCAGCAAGAGGAAGAGGAAGCCTCGGCTTGACTTCCTGGAGTGAAGTCATCACTATTTTCGAAGGTGGTGTTAGAATAGGATGGAGACATCACTGTTGACTCAGGGCTTCTTCTTAGAGCAGTGGCTGGCGTGGAAACAAAGTCCTGTCTTAAACCTGAAAATATATATGAAAGTTATTCCAATCAAACCTAAGCTGAGCAAACTCGTTCATCATAAATACTCTTCTCTACTCACTGGCTTCCTGTAAACGAGCCATTGTTTGCACATCTGTGATGTTGCGCAGTCTGTAGCTTGTGGTTGTGAAGTCATTGGAGATGCTCAGCTCATTGATATCTGTGGAGATAAATAAAAGGAGATGTCTTAAATCTATCATCATGGTGGTCTTTTAGTAGAAATAAAATTGGCTGTAAAATTGAATATTTCTCCATCTTGATTTATTTTGCGTGATTAGTCAATGACAGAATTAAATTCTATGTCTCAGGGTATTTTGGACAAAATATTGCTGTCATTATCATAATACCTAAAACATCAGAGGGATTTGTTGTTGAGATGTCAGGTGTTTTATCCGAAGAGGTGCCCACAGTCACATCCCCAGTATGTGGGAGAACTGCAGGACGTCTGTAGGAGTGGCTGCCTGATCCTATAAATACAGAGAGGGGCATGAGCTGGGGAACGATGATCAATATTCTCTCCTTTTCAACCTTAAACTGGACAAATAATCTAAAACACTGAACAAATTATTATTTTTTTGTTTCATGTTGTTGAAAGGGGAACAGATATGGTCTTTGAAGTTCAGACTGTTTATCAGACAGTTTTCATGTATAAATCCATGCTAATATCACAGTTTGTGCTCGCTGGGAAACCTCTTGCCAAACTGATCAACATTATGAAGTGAAAATGAGTCTGTGGCTTACTTTCATCCAGTCTATTTAGCAGTTGGCGACATGCTGCCTCCACCTCAGGACTGGGGTTATCCAGGACTTGTCGACACCATGTGAGAGCAGACTCAGTCTTCTCCTCAAACACCGGCTTCTTTGGAGACTCATATAACCTGTGGGGAAAAAAACAGAGCACTGTCCCTTTGTTCACAACATATCCTAATTCTGCTCTAATAAAGAGCAGACATGTTTTCTTGTTAAAAACTAGTCGTATGAAGAAGTACTTCCAATGACATCAACATGGCAGCCACTCAGACTTTTGTATGTCTTTTAAAAGTGTGCGTTGGCTTGTACAACAAAGACATCTAGAGAATGATCGTTGCAGCAGGTGGCTGTTCACCAATGAGTCGGATTCTGCTCGAGGTTTCTGCCTATAAATAGAAAGATTATTTGCCAGTGTGGCTCAGTAATTGCTCACTGGTCAATGTCAGGTCTCTGGAAATAATATTTGATAAATAATAATAACTCAAATATTTTAAATTGCAAATACAATTGTTATCTACAACAACAATAATAATAACAATGACAATAATAAACACAATATTCATTATTATTATTGTTATTGTTAGTATTGGTATGATTATGATGGTTTTGATTATTATTGATAATATCAAATATTCATAATACTAACCAACATTTGTGCCAAAATCCCCAAAATGCACCCACTCACTATTCAGTAATATTTCATGAAATAGCTTTATTGTAATTTCACCCAAAATATTTGTATTTATTTATTAAACAAGGGCTATATCTTTTAAAATGGAATGTCTTTTAGAGGTCTGATGGTACCTACCAGCTCTCTTCATCATTCACATCCTCCTCTACATCAAGGAGCTCTACCAAATCCAAGGCAGACTCTTCTTCCTCTGGATCGTCCTTCTTCCAAAGGTCTTTTTGACAATTATAGTTGTACAATATCCCGTCCACGGCTGGAAAAGGCAGCAATGAATTACACCCTGCCTTCAAGTTATTTAGTCTTAACCTAGCATCCATGGAATACGAGTGATTGTTACAACTTGTGATTCTTGGTTGCTCAGTGAGGGTCCAGATGCGGCTGTATGGATCTGAGTTCCCATCCTGCCTCCCAGAGCTGCTTTTCAACTCACTGAAGAGAAGATGAAGGTTTGAACTTGTGTCACACTCCACTGGTGGCTGGTTGCTGAAATGCCGGCTCCAATCACTCTCCATGAGGCCTTGGTGGAGTTCCATATTCTTAATGAGTCCTCAAAACGTCTTACTTCTTCCGGCTCTTATCCAGTTAAGTTTTAGTCCACCTAAGCCCTCTATAAAAACATTTACTGTAAATATATAACCACTTGAAGATTCCAACTGCACTAGCAGCTACTGGGTTCCTTCACTGTGCATCTTTTGACCCACATTTGCTGGGTAGGGCTGTTAAGTATAGGCACACAACAGCTTGGATGGATTTAAAGAAGCATCATGAGCTTACCTGGATTAAAGAGTCCGTGAGTTGCTAAGAAAGACAAAAGTCTCTAAACATCACACCATCAGGACTAATATGAACATATATATTTTTATTTATATTTGTTTTTACTTCTTTGGTCAAGTCATAGGAGGTGCAATGTTGCTGTTCAAGCTGCCCAGGAGTTTTGAGCTCTTACTGCCCCAGTCATTACTGAGGATTTTTTTCTATCTAGTGTTAGGGCCTGTTTTTTCCTCTATGTGTCCATTAATATGTTTTTTCTTGACTATAGTTGTAAAAAAAAAAAACAACTCATAGCTGAATGTGTTTTGTTGATTTCTTTCAACAGTAGCCTACACGACTCACTGATCACACCTGAGGAAGTCGTACTGAGAAGTGTGTCAGGTAAAACAAGCACACAAACAGATTAGCACAAAATTTAGAGCTTCCCTTACAAGTATGTACCCTACCTCACATTCTCCTCCTTTGTCACCCAAATGTCAAAGATCATAGCTACTTGTTTGTTTTTTTTTCACAACAGGTTAACAGCTGATTTAAAAAAAATATATATGTGAAAGAAAAATAATATTAAAGCTATATTAATAGTTAACTGGCCTGCTAGTGCTAACCGACTTGACATTTTCTTGTGATGAGCTGAGTGTTTTGGGAACATACCATTAAGCTATTTAGAGTCTCCATAAGATAGTAGGGTAAATAAAGCACTAGAGGCATTTTACATGTAGCCTACATAGGCCTACACAAACAAGTTTGATCATTCAGACAGAAATGTGTATTTTTATTATAAATCTCTTATCATTTTAATCTATAGGCCTACTTAATTTGAATGGTATGCAGTTGAAATGTCTTGTAAATGGCCTGCAGAAGAATATGAAAATGTAATGCACAAGAACACATTACACAACAAGCCCATAGCACAGAAAAAAATCGGAAACAAAGAATTAATTGAGTCTTTAGCCAAGCAAATCCTTCTATTAAACCACCTATTAAATGACAAGTTATTATTCTTAAAGAAAAAAACAGAAATTGTGCAAACACTTTGAAATGAATTACTATTTATTAAAATTAATATAATATATAGACTACCCATGGAAAAGTATGAATGCTCCAAGCAGCTTGACCCCACACCAGTTTTGTTTCTGTTGGTATATGCTATGTTGATAAAAGCATTTCACTTATTCTTTCACAATAAATAGGTTATATTCTGGCTTCATTATTTTTGAAGGAAGAAGCTGAAGCTTACACGCAACTTTCGTTAAAGTTACCCGGGCCAGGGAACTCCTTTATATGCATTTTAATCCCCCAACCAAACCTCAACCTGCCCACATCTCACACTAAACAAGACCGGTGAGGAGGAGGAGGAGGAGGAGGAGGTGTACTGTGCTGCACTTGTGCCCTGCCTTTTTTAGTCCTTCGCATCACCGCCCAACGACCTGCCTCCTCCTCGTCATCGCTGATACCTCCGTGCCGCCTGCGGTCCACTCGACTGTAACCTCCTTTAACCCGGCATCTTGACAATACAGCAACATGGTGTACTTTCAAGATTGCTGTCCCGTGAAAAATATGGATTAACAAGCGACAGATAAAAGAAGTGAAGCGCCACCTGTGCCGCGGTGGGGAGGGGGGGGAAATGCAGGACGAAAGCGGCAAAGCGGCAATCGGAAGCCCCGCAAACACCGCGCAGGTAGGGACGGAGGTTTGAAATTCAGGCTCTCAACACCAAATATTTCACTTTGTTTGGACTTTAGACATTATGCTCAACTCTTAAAAAAAAAAAAAAAAGCAGCGTGAGACCTCTTTACAGGTGATTTAGCTTCACTTTCCTGTGCTCCCGGTGGTGAGGGCAGGCACAATGTTTTTAGAAGAAGCTGTCTAACCTGTTAGTCCGCATTGCTCCCTCCCACCTCTGAGGATTCAGCTACCTAAAGATACACTGTAGACACAGACGATACCAAGCTGATTACTTAACATGTGTGTTTGCTCAGACTTTTCTCAAGTTTCACATACAGAACAGAACATTTTAAAGCTGCTGATCTGCTGCAGATCCAAAAGACATTCACCTTTTCAACTTTGTGAGCTTTAGTGCCATTTAGTTGTCTAATGCTGATCATGCTTTAAAATCAAATTATAGGCTATTAACAAGTCACATTTGCCTTATTATAAACAATGGTATTAATTTCAGAAACTTTACAAAGTCCTGCGTTAAAGTCAGTTGAATGGTCTGCAGAGTAGAAGGCCTACTAAACATTTATACAATTAATGAATCATTGCAGTCATTTTTTAAGACAACAAACATTACCTGCAAGAGGGACAAGTTGTTGTTTTCTTGTAATATTTTGTAAATAATTTGTTTTATTAACCTTAAGCTTTACTAACCTAGAGACGTCTTTTCTGATGTTATCTTTAATGTTAAAAGTTGTCATACAGTGCCTTTCATACTGTTATTTACAAATGATCTACCGGTTTATGAGATGATGATTAAAAAGCCCGTTGAAGTTCACTTATTCTTACGGAGTCCCATTGGTTTACTCTACTATAGATTTAGCATAATCCTTTGTTAAGTTTTGTTGTAATATGCTAACTTCCTGGATCATGCTACACCTCCATAAGTTAAAATGTTCACATATTTTCACTTTGTGAGTGTAACAGATATGATAATTGGGGTTGCAAGACATTACACTCTGAAAGTCTCAAACAACGAGTATTATTTAACCAATCCACACTTTCTTGTGTCATTGGAATAACTGATTAACTATTCATCTTTGAACACGTAACAGTGACAGTTTACAGCCTATAAAGCGGAAGCTGTTACCTTCATCCGACTTCCTCAATGCGACCTGAGAAAGAGTTCCTCTCTTGATAGAGATGGTCGGCCTGCAGGGAGAAAGGGGAACAAAGGTCTACTTTGTGGTTTTAACACCTTTTATGTTAGACAGGTTAAACAAACCATGTGTAACAGTTGTTATCACTGATTTATCTAATAATAATTTCTGCACTCTTATATACAATGCTCATGAGTACTTTGTCATGAAAAAATGTAGAGGAGACATGGCTTCTCCGACTTCTATTTCACTGACCAAACAGTTATGGTTTCATTTTTCCAGAATTCAGGACATTTGAAAGGACACGCTGCAACTCAAAATGGACACAACCCCACAGCTCCGGCGGTACCGTACCAACAGTTTGATTCCAGACCGACGAGTCCTACACCCACAGCGACCCAGATTATCCCGAGAGAGCAGTGGGGAGGGAAGTATGAGTTCCTGCTCTCCTGTATGGGATACTGCGTAGGACTGGGGAACGTATGGAGGTTCCCGTACCTTTGTTACCGCAATGGAGGAGGTGAGCGGTCTACACGTGCTCACTCACTGCCCCTTTGATGCCTCAAATGTTTGAAATGCCGTAATATTGTGTCTGTAATAATTAGTTACACCCATTTGGGCAAGAGGCACCCTTCGCCCTGCCCTTGAATGTGCACTGTTCATCTAATCATGCTGGCTTATTCTGCACAAAGCGCTCCTATCTGCGAGCTAGAACACAGAGCACGAACTAATCCTATAAGTAGAGACAGCATTTTCCTTGATTGCACCCCAGACATGAGGTCTGCCTCTTTTACCCAATATGCATCTTCACCTAAAATCAAACATGTTAAAGCTTGACCGAACAGCATCTGACTCTGAAACTACCACCTACACGTAGCTCATAAGTTATCCTGCTTCAACAGGCCGTCTACTTGTAGTCACACAATAAGGCCTTTTCACTGAATGTCTCCTTCAGTGCCTCGTTTCCTAAAAGCTGGTATTTTCTTTCCTTTTCACAGGTGTTTTTCTCATCCCTTACTTCATAATGCTCTTCTTCACGGGTGTCCCACTCTTCCTCATGGAGCTGAGTTTAGGCCAGTATGGAGCAGCTGGCCCCATCACAGTGTGGAAATGCTGTCCTCTGCTCAAAGGTAATGTGTACCTGTATTGAGCTTTTTAGCCTTCGCAGTAATAATACACTTACATGCACGGTTATTCAAGGACACAGCCTTCAGAACATTCCAGGAGACAACTATATGAGACTTAAAGTGGGTTGATGCTTGACTGTGATAAATAGTATAAAAATATCTGATCACAGCTCTGTGTTAATTCTCCTCTCATCTTGAGCATCCACATGTGACCATCTGAGTAAGCAGGCTCTCAAGATGACAACAAAATACCTGTGTCAACAGTCATTTATTGTTAGAGTCCAAGAAAATAACCGGCTGACTCACATTGGTTGGACATCTCACTGCTTTATGTCATGTGGCTAACTCTAAACATTCCTGAGAGTCAAGCAGCAGAATTGCCCAATATAAACATCCGAAGAGGAAACCTCTAGGAACTGTCTTAGAGCCAAAATCTAGCCGGAGAAGCAGCTTTTTTTTTGTTTATTAAAAGACAAGTTTATTTTTAGCTGGCTCAGTTTGAGATTGTTTTGAAACAGTTCCTTCAATTGTACCAAAAATAAACAAGGAGTCGCTCGTTACAAGGAGCAGCATTGAATTTCTCAAATGCTTTATTGGAGAGGTGATGCAATCTAAAGTCTTTATTTTATAATTATATAAATAGATTTCTTCCTTTATATATACCTGTAATAAAAGGTTGTTCTCATTGGACTATAGTGTAATCATGTTGTCTTTTTGTACACACTGCTGTGTCTCCCCTTGTAGGTATTGGCATCGGGATGCTCTGCGTGTCAATACTGGTGTGTCTCTACTATAACGTTATTATAGCCTGGACATTTTACTACCTGGGCAGCTCGTTCCAGAGCCCTCTTCCTTGGTCATGTGATGCTATTGCCAACGCAGCACTCTGTGGAAATGGCACGGCAGGCAATAGCTCCAGCGGTAGAGTCCTCAGCCCCTCAGAGGTCTTCTGGAAGTAAGTGTCTCTCAGTCAGTCAGATCCTTGTTTTGTAAAAAAAATAAAGGTAGCTTGTACCTGGAAAATATATCATCAATCATCAGCTTTGAGTAGAAGTAAGGCGTTTATTTACATACAGCAAACAAGCCAAAGGGCTCAAACTGAGGCAAGATACAGCATCTAGGTCAGACTGTTTGTTGACCTGATCACTGCAGCCTTCCCTCAGTGAGGCACAGCAGGCACTCAGAGGCACTGAGAGAGGCCGCTTCTCTATTGAAGTGTAACCCCTCCCCTCATGCAATCATCCCATCCAAACTACAAACTGCTGAATGACGGGCCCAGCGTTTGTATTTCATTTACTCTGTGAATAAGAACTTAATCCCAGTTTTTTTTTCATTCCAGCTCTTTTTGTAGTATCACATAGTATGTGCTCCATTTGACAAATGTGTGAAAAACACCATATTCACCAGACCTTAACATTTCATGCAGAATGGATAAACAAAATTCTGAACAGTTATAATTCTTGACATTGCATTGTCAATTAGGTGATTCTAATGAGTGAATTGACCCAATTGGGGATCAATAAAGTGTATGTTCACTTGTGTTGATCTTATCTTATTGTTCTCTATGTTCACATGTTAAATCCTGTACTGCTGTAACTGTTCATTAGGGATATGTTATTCATTCTCAAGGCTTATAGCAACTCTAATACTGCATATTGTACAACACATTGTGTACATACTGTATGTTGTGAAAATGCTGCTAATAATATCATCCTTCTTTTTTTTAAATCCACTGTCTTATAGAACTAATGTAATAAAACAAAAGAACTAAATGTTGCCATTGTAAGAAATCCACAGTAGTTTTTAAGAACTCCTCTTTAGACTAGAGCCTTCACAGTTCAACATGTCTGCCCAACCACATGCATAGTAAGCATGTCAGTAGGGGTGTTAAGTGTTGTATTACATGTTTTTGACTTGTGTGTCTCGCAGTGAGAGTGTGTTGGGTGTAGTAAACAGTGAGGGCCTCCATGACCCGGGCCCTGTCCGGTGGCCCCTGGCTCTGTGCCTGCTGGCCGCCTGGATCGTCATCTTCCTTTGTATGCTCAAGGGCATCCGCAGCTCTGGCAAGGTGAATCAAGACAATGTTGTTATTGTCCGCTTCCTCCAAACGTACACACAATCCTGCATTTTGCTCTCACATCTTGTTGACGTAATGTTTATGTCTGTTGTT
Organism: Labrus bergylta; assembly: GCF_963930695.1. Taxonomy (NCBI): domain Eukaryota; kingdom Metazoa; phylum Chordata; class Actinopteri; order Labriformes; family Labridae; genus Labrus; species Labrus bergylta. The sequence goes on from NC_089208.1 coordinate 11,878,106, forward strand.
CTGTGTTTGTGTGTGTTTTCAGGTGGTTTACGTAACAGCTACTTTCCCCTACTTGGTGCTCATTGTTTTGATCATTAGAGGTGCCACACTGGAGGGATCTCTGCAGGGCATTGCTTTCTATCTCACACCAGACTGGAGCCGATTAGCCAATGCACAGGTACATGTGATGGAAGACTCACTAAGTTTGACCCTGCTGTGATAGTAACTGTGAATTGGCTTTTTAGTTTAAAAGATCAGTCTGTCAGCAAATAGTCATCCATCAAATGAAAATACAGGTCTTATTGTTATGACTAAATACAGATTATTAAAAAAAATCACAAGGAATGCTTTTATCTCTAACTCATCTGTCTCCACACCAGTGCTTGGTTTTAGTGATCAATACCAGTATTTACTTTCCTTAACTCCTCATAGCTCCCCTAGATGTTTATAAAGCTTCCCTATAGTGATGTTTCTTGAGTTTTTACATAGCAACACATGTTGGTATGTCCTTAATTTATCTGGAACCAGATGTTGGTATTGGAATTGTTCTGGTCTCTGTGTTTTGGAGAAATAGTATTGTCTACTGGTGTTTCAGCGAGCTTTGGCTGTAGACAGGCAAACAGTCGTTGAGGAGAGCAAAAAGGACGGACGGCCACCCACCGCAATGAAACCCTGAACCTATCAGTAATGGTTTAAAGTGTCCTGTATAATTTATTTACTTTTATTTATTCTTATTTGATTTGAACCTGTGGTACCTACTCGCTTTTTTTTTCTCTTTGTGCTGCTGCAACACCTGAATTTTGCCTCCAGGGATCAATAAAGAATCATCTTATCTCATCATGTCTTGTCAATCCTCTGAGGAAGACAAAGTTTTAATACATGTTTATGAATAGATATCATTATAAAAGTGTGGCTTATAATCCCTTTTTGGTGTTGTTTTCCAACACCAACTTCATTCTGTGGTTTCAACTCTGTAAACGATCACAACAAGCGTAAATTGAAGTCTTGGTTGGAACTCCTTTATCCCTAACTGCTGGCTACACAGAAAGCTCTGCAAGGTTGGCCATAGTTAATTACAATTTTGCAGAGGCTTTAGCATTGACGGCTGACTGACAGCTAAAGATCGGTTCTGAGATGTGTTCTTAATATCTTGATTCTTGTTCTATTGCACATCTTTCCATCCAGTAAGAGACACACATTTATAGTTGCATTCTCACTCCTGTAAGTGATCAACTCTTGGATCGATACCTAGAATGCACAACAGTAAACAAGTGATCCTCCGTTTTGTTATTTGGCTCATCATATCAAGACAAATGTTTGATTACATTGATTGTTAAAGAAAAATTTGTCTCATACATTGCAGGTTTGGAATGATGCTGCGTCACAGATCTTCTACTCCTTAGGTATAGGAGTTGGTGGTCTGCTCTCAATGGCCTCTTACAATAAGTTTGACAACAACGTCATCAGGTGAGTACGAGCTCCAATGTTGCATTGGATCTGTTTTTACTGCCATGAAAGGTTCGGACTTTTCATCCTGCTTCTTTTGGTTTCAGGGACACTTTGATCATCACCACAGGAAACTGCTGCACCAGCTTCTTTGCAGGATTTGCTATTTTCTCCATCCTGGGACACATGGCATGGAGGAAAGGGGTGCCTGTGGGAGAGGTGGCAGATACAGGTAGTCACTTTGCTCAGTAATCTTGTTTAAATTCTTCAATGCAGACAGCTAAACTTGCAAAATTAAGCATTTTTAGTGAGTTATGAGGATACTTGTGTATTTTTGTCTATTTGTATCCAAGAATATTTCATTCTAAACACAACATACACTAGTCTTTATTTCTTTGAACTGACCTCCCTGACAAATGTATTGGCATCTAATTTATTTACAAACTTAACCAATTCTTTTCCTAATTCTTTATAAATCCATACTTTAAAATTGTATTTTACTGCATTCGTATCTATAATTTGCCTTTCTGGACTTCATGTATTCACTTCAGGTCCTGGGCTAGCCTTTGTTGCTTACCCAGAAGCCCTTGCTCTGCTGCCAGGCTCGGTGTTCTGGTCCATTATGTTCTTCCTCATGCTCTTTATGCTGGGGATCGATACACTGGTAAACCCACACACCACACCAAGACATAAGCAGAAATAAAGACGTACAAGTCCATATGTTTCATACCTTCTTTTCTGCTGTCTTTACAGTTTGGTAACATGGAGGGCATCACAACGGCTGTGCTGGACGAGTTCCCACATCTCAGAGAGAACGCGCTGCACAAGTCCATGTTCCTGGGTGCTCTGTGTTTTTGCTTCTACCTGATGGGTCTCCTGTTAGTGACTGATGTGAGTTTGGGATTCTGAAGAGATGCAATATGTTATGAATTCAGCTGCAACTGTGTCTTTTCTGTGATCACTCTCATATACCCCATGCTGTGTGTCTTCATAGGGTGGGATTTACTGGTTCACTCTCATTGACGCCTTCAGCACTAGTTTCGGCCTCATCATCATCACCCTCTTCATGTGCATTGGCATCTCCTTCTTCTATGGTGAACTATCTCATTACCCCTAACCTTTACATCAAACTTTAGTAACACCTCACCATTCCTCCAGTCATCCAGGAAATCTGGGCTTGTATTCACAAAGCCTCCTAAGAACAAAGAGATGCTCCTTGTGACGATATTCTAAGAATCGTGACATTTGCTCAGAATTATCCCTTAAAGTTAAGACTAGATCCTTGTGAAGGTATCTTAGTCCTTAAGAGAGCTTTGACATAGCCTCATGTTAAAGGAGCATTATGTAAGATATCTACTGAATTAAATCATTAAAGGACCTTACTATATCATCCAACATTATAGAAAACATGACATGTTGAAGTGCTGACTTCTCTGACAACAATGCAGCAGCCATTAGATTCTGGTCCCTAATGGTCTGTTTTTGTTTTGACCAGAGAAGTTAGGCAGTTTTATTCTTTTTTTTTTTTTTCTCTTTTTTAGATCAGCCAATCACAACTTTTTCAAAGAATGTGTCTTGCCTAGCAACACAGTCAATCTGCGCCTCCTCACAAAGATAAAAGTGACAGTCCCTTCCTCGCTCAGTGTTGCTCTGAGAATGTTCCTAAATCACTCCTGAGCTAAGACTCCTTGTCAGATATGTTGAAGCTACGTTAGGCGCTCTCTGAGAGGATTCAGAGTGAATACAGGCCCTGATGTTTATAAAGAAGAGGAATTAATCAAATCCAGTATTGATTTTATAACTGCTGACATCATTAAGTTTTTGACTGCTGTAAATTATTTGTTTCCATTTCTCACAATCTATTGTTCTTATAAATACCACATTGAACACTGTGTGTTCTCTTTGTTGTCCTTATGATATCTCATTTAATCATGGGTTCCCATTCTGCATCTTATGCACCTCTCTATCAGGAGTGAACCAGTTCTGTCAGGACATCATTGATATGATCTGCCACTGCCCTCCTTGGTGCAGCATATTGCTGCTTTACTTCAAAGCATGCTGGGTTGTCATCACTCCATTTCTGCTGCTGGTGAGTTTGAACATACCGTTTGCATTTATATGAATTCTTCATGTTTTCTGAGAGACAGGTGCAAATTGAGTCCCTAAGCATTGGAAGTATTCCACATGTTTTTTAAGAATATCAATACAAGTTGTTTTATGGTAGATATCTATTCCACTGAAGTTTGTAGGTACTATACCAGAATACTGATGATGCAAAATGTGCATCTTTCAATTTAAAGTTTCGCTTACTATCAGGTGTATGATTTTTTTATTTGCCTCATCTGTTTTGGAAGAAAGATTAATATACAAGTTGTTGGTTAAAGATCGGTCTCATCCTGCAGGCTCTTAATCATTCTAAATATATTTATTCTCTTATTCAGTTCTGCTTTGAAATTCTTCATTATCATCAATGTTTGTATTCTTTCTGAAAGCCAGACATTTAATAATGTAGAAAAAACATTTAGAGTCTAAAGGATCTCTATGAGCTGAACAGTTATTGCTGGGTTAAAGGTGATCGAGTAGCTTTACAGTAGTTTTGTTTCCTCACTGCTCCTGTCCCCTGAAGCAGAATCCTTGTTTTGGCTGATTTATATAGAAACGGTCATTTGATGCCACCTTTCATTGTAATACATGTTTCACTTGCTGTCAAAGGGTAATGTGATGCTCATTATCCCATTAAGGGACTCAGGTAGTATGTAAACTAAGTTACCTATTGTTAGAAAAAGTTCCATCTAGAGAACTGAAATAACATCACAACTTTGAAATAATGCCAACTGTACTGACATCTTCTCAAGCACTGTTGTGAATAATTGAAGAGGAGGAACTGACATTCAATCTGAGTTCCCCCTGGAAGCATTTCTCTGCTGACCTTCTCTCTCTCTCTGTGGCTTTCTGTTCTTCCCACTGCTCACTCTGCACCTCTCCTCTTGCGCCTGTAGTTCATCCTGACCTACATCTTCATTGAGATGTACAACACATCGCTCCTGTACGGGTCCTATGTGTATCCACGGTGGGGTAAAGCACTGGGCGTGTGTATAGGAGCGACCTGCTGTCTGCAAATCCTCATCTGGGCCATTGTGGCCATCAGCAAAGAAACTGGAACTCTGAAAGATGTGAGTGTCAACGTCATGTCACTGTATTGTACAATGTTACACCTCAGCCACACTAGATCTGCTCAAACTGAGCATAACAAGTGGTGAATGATTTTAAACGTGTATCATTTTTAGATGAGATTGCCTGTTGATCAGAGTTAATGACCCTCTCTCTTTTCTTTTTTTTTCCCCCAGCGTTTCCATAAATCAATCCGGCCTCTGAATTCATGGCGGGTGAACAACTTGAGGAGCACGGCAAGAGTGGAGGAGCCAGAGAGGGTGGAGGCTCCATTCACTGTCACGCTCACAGACATGGACTACACTGCGATGAGTTGGGAGATGAGAAGCGAGGCGTGACAGAGAGCATGGGGCGAACTAACAGTGATGAGCAAACTACGTGAAGAAACAGATTGACCTGCTAAACGTTCCTCTGACGCTCTGACCACCAACACTGTGTCTGGTGTCTCCTTTGTCATATCTGTCATTTTCATTTCACTATGTTTACGCAGCCTAGAAAAAAAATACCATATTGTCAATAATGAGGTTTTAGGCTCCAGCGAGGCTCTGGTGGCCGTGTCTAAAGAGACTGTGTCCTGCTGGGCAGTGTGGATTTTCTTTGCTTTATTTATATATTGTGGATTTTTAATTTGTATTTTTTTTTTTTTTACATTCTGTAGAATATGCAGTTAAATTTCCTATAGTAGGACTCTTAACAGGACATTGGGATGATGATCTTGCCACATATCTGCTTATCTTATTTATTATTTTATCCATGTATAATTAACTTTTAATGGTTGAAAAGTGCAATGACTCTTCATGATGGCATTCAACAACCTCGGATTAAGCCGGAAATTGACAGACGGACCAAATTGTGGTGATGACACAGTCAGGATTTATTTGAATCCATCTTGAAAATGTATTGCTTAAAATATTTCAATAGTAAATAGATTAAAAGACACTTGCAAAAATAAGTAGTTTCTGTGTCTCTATCATGTTTACCACTCAGACGTTTCATCTTAGTGAATTCAAGTTTTCATTTAAAATGCATACAGTAGCTATTGTCTTTTTTAAGATCTGCATTTTACAGTGTATAATGTATTTAAGATGGGCTTTTAAAGGTAACTTCAAATTATTTACCATCTTTTGTTGCCTTCACCACAAAGGTTGGTTTTTACACACAGGTTGGTTTTTACTTTTTCATGTTATTGGATCTTGGCTTTGATTGTCCTTCAGTGGATAATATATTCTTCTCTTTTGTCAATAAGCACAAAACACTCCTTAAGTAACTGAATATCATTGGTTGAATTCTTCTATTTAGAGGTGCTCATTGGTCAAAGGAACATGATTATTTTCATGGTATTAATCTTGACCCTGATGAGTTTTGCTGGAGCAATTTGACCTCTTCTAAGCCTTTCACTCTTCATGCACCTTGTCAGTTGAAGTTTGTGCCAGAAAATCCTCTTGAGCTCCTGCCTAAACATGAAGACAAAGGCTGTTTGAATGTTATTTATTGGCAATTCATCATCACAGTTATTTCAAAATATTATCGTACAATGACATCACTGTATTTTACTCGACTTTGTGTTACAAAGGCCACTTAGTCATTGATTTTTCTTTCAAAGCATCTTGCTTTGCTGAAAAGTATTTTATTGTCCTTTGTTTTAGGATTGTTTGCCTTGTCAGGAAAGCCCTACGTTTTCATCTTTTCGTTTTTGCCTTTGTACACCTTGATGCCCTGTCTTGTCCATGTGTTATCTGTGTACATAATACATTAAACATGTTTTTCTCTCTGTAACTATTTAGTCCTTCTGTTTAGCCATATCTTAAACTTTTAGTCTGGTATTTTTTCTTCCATATAGGTTAAACAGAAACAAAAAAATGAATGTTTCAAAACAGTGATGAAAACTCAACATTTGTGATCTGAACAGTCGCTGTTGACCATCTCCGATGAGGTAAAGCACACACACCCTGAACATAAGGATCACAATGAAAGTATGACTGCTTAAATGGAGTTAAATTATGTTTAATGTGTGCAGTAACCAGGATGAAGGTTCTCAAACCTTGCAGTCGTTTGTATAAGCAATGTATGACTTTTACCACAAGAGGGCGATCGTTGGGACCATCAGTGCAGGGTGGGGGACCATAGACTGCGGGGACATTCATCTGACTTCATCAATAGATTGCTAAAACGTGACATTTGTGGGGACTACCGAAACTAAGAGAAGAATAACCTATATTATTGATGACTATGTATTCATGACTGATCAAGTGCGTACTGCGTCATAACGCGTCAAAAACTGAAAAAGGTAGTTTTTGTGAAAGGTAAACACATTTTAAAACACGCTCACGTGGAGAATTGAGTGATTATTTCAAAATTTGAACATAATTTCAAGACCGCTATTTAAATATTCGATTAGCTGAATTTACGTGTCACCTACTCGTCTTATGCATTGTTCATAAAAACCCTTTGCACCCTCGTCTTTAGTGGCGGGATAAACACAAATGAACGGAAGTTGCGTAGACATTTTCCCGCGTTTTCGTGTCGAGACTTTGGGTTAGTTCGTTTTCGGCTGGTCACGTGATCAAGCAGCGCGCTCGCTGGGCTACATATGGCGCGATAACAAAACAGTTTTTCGACACAGAAGAATCTTCAAATAACACCGTCGACAGGTTAGTACAACTGGGATTGTGAACGCAGACTTTACAGGGCGTCTAAATGTCGACACACCGTCGGTGAATGCAGCCGGCGGCGCACGGTGGCGTGACAAAACGAGCACCACTCCGTCACGGTTTCAGGAAGTCAGTCAGGGTTGTTGTATTGTTGCCACGGAACTTGTAAACTGGGCTTTAAATTTTTTGTAAAGCTAATTTTTTTTCGTTGCTTCTTGAAGACATTTCTATTATAAAGTCTTGTATTTGCCCTGGTAGGTAACTGGACACCAAGATGCCACCGAAAAAACGAAACGCTGGGACGGCACAGAACAAGGAGCTGAGGTCCGGTGCTGGAAGTGCCTCTCCGGACAAGAAGGAGAGTCCAGAGTTGTCTGTTAAAAGGCAAGGAAATTCGTATTTTCACGTTCAATATGCAGAAGCACATCTAGAGTCATAGGAAGTTTACTCTGTAGTCTGTTATTCAGTGAGTCTGTGCTGGTGTTGTACTCCAGCCAGGCCTGTATTAAGAGCTAATACCTCTTAACATTAACGCCATTCAACTCTAAGAAATAGCCACGGGGAATAAGTATATACCAAAAGGTGTAACAGGAGCTTTAAAGCTGTTGACTTCACCACAGGGGGTCTGTAGTAATCAGTGCAGCATGTTTTGGATTTACTGTTTTTGTGCTGTCCATGATCATCTCTTTTTTTTTTTTTTTGTCTTTATTCTCTAGACACAAAGACAAGGATGCTGAGTTTGTCAGCCTGTGTAAAGGTCTTCATGTTTCAGACGTGCTGTGTGAACAAGCCTGGAAGCTGTGGAAGACTGTTCAAGACTCCTTGGAAGAAGTCGCAGTATGTATTTGTCGTGTGTGTGTGTTACAGGCTGGATGTGATCTTGTTGGTCTGTCTTCAAGTATGTTATTGACTGGCATTGTTTGGTTGAAGACTGTCTGATAATAGAAGGAGACAGCTCAGTTGACTCAGTTTGGTCTGAAGAGAAAAGTCCACTCTGGCATCAGGCTGTAACTATTTAATGAGAATGTTGTCACGCCAAATAAATGTCATTGTCTAAACACTTAATGGCGGCTTTCTTCAGATAAAGGATCTTTAGTCAAACATGTAAAGTATGTTGCTCAGTCAGTCGCCTTTCAAGCAGAAGCCGAGGTCAGAAACAAAAGTTGACTTTTATGGAAAATATAGTCCCAGATTTTTAAAAAGAAACTCCAGAAAGGTGTATCGTACTAGGCACCCACGGGTCTTGTGTGAGAAGTTGCATCTGTGTCAGTGAAGCTCTAGCCGTTGGACAAAGGTCAGGGTTAGAATGTTTTCTCTAAGATTCATATGTAGTTTTTTTTTTGTTTACATTTCATTTCAGGACAGTCAGAAAAGGCTGTGGGGGGCATGTCTGTTTGTGTCAGCTACAGACATGGATGTCTCCTGTTTCACTGTAACGCAGGTCCTGAAAGCAGTCAATCTGAAGTAAGTATTGACTTTGAAGTCAAAGTGCGTGATGTCGTGTTATTATCGTGTGCTCCTTATCACTCACAGGTGTATCTTTGTTATCCACAATAACCTGTGATGTAGCACTCATTCTTACTGCCTGATGTAAAAACCTATCAAGTGTCCTTTTTTCTTTCGTGTTCTAAATCCCAGACAGTGGAAGAATGTTACATGTTAACAATTTTAAGTGTTGATTTGATCTCTCACCCACACATGATTTTTGTAGTGTGAAACAGTTTGTCGCTCTGGTGAGGAAGTTGGATGTGAACTTGGATACTATAAGCACCAAGGTGAATTCAGCTCTCTCGCGCCTGGAGAACAAGTATGATGTGACCCTGGCTCTCTACCAGAGGTTTGAGAAGTGAGTGATCACATGAATTCAGATTCAGTGCTTGACGCGTGTAGAATTATTTTGGGTAAAGTTGTTACTCTAAATACTTCTTTTTGTTTCAGAACATGCAAGAAAATCTTTGCTTTGGTCGCGGATGAACAGTAAGTTGGACATTAAATCACCATATAAGTGAAATGTCCTTATTACCCTTCTTTTTTGTTATCTTCATGTGGTGAAGGTGCATGATTAATGGTTCACTGTGCCTTTTCAAGGGAGAGGGAGACCATGCGGAGCTGTTGGACAATGTTTCTTCTGGCCAAAGGTAGATTATTAGGATAGAGCTGGAAACACACTTCATAGAATAGCATTATTGTGTTGCCATCTTCTTCCATTCATCCTCCTCTCGTGCTATTTTTAAGGGCTCTGAATTAATTGTAAAAATTAATCTTCTCATTGTCACGGTTGTGTTGTTGTTGTCAGTCCACAGCAATAGTGTTATGGCGTTGCTTCTCATGTTCTGCGTCTCTGCTGTCTGCAGGAAGGGCCTTACAGGTGGAAGATGACCTGGTCATATCGTTCCAGCTGCTGCTTTGTACTCTGGAGTTGTGCATCAAGCGCTGCCCTCCAGAGCTTCTGCAGCCTCTTTACAGTAAGCTTCATTAGATATACTCGTTTAGCCTCTCTGTTTCCTTAATAAGCCTTTATTACTGAATAGAATATGTATTTATTGTCACTGCTATGTGGGGGCTGTGTGCATCATCTGTTGATCTTTTTTGCTACTTTAATGTAGGAGAGAATTATTCTCTCAAAGAATTTGTGATGAGGGGGGTTAGAGCAACAGGACGGTAGTCATTCAGCTTGGTTTTCTTTGGGATAGGGACGTTTTCAATGTTTTCTCTGAAAGGATACTTTGTTTATGAGTATCATTCAGACATCAAACAACTTCAGTGTTTTCTCCCCTTAGAATCAGCTATCAGCAAAGTTCAGAGCCCCCCAACACGGACATCTCGTCGCAACCAGAGCAAAGCCAAATCACGACCTGCAGAACCAGAGGTGGACCTGCAGCTTCTGAAAACCTTGTGCGACGAGAATGAATGCAACACAGAAGAGGTCTGAGCCCCCCTCTCTGTACACTTCCTACAGTCATATTCTAAACATATTTCAATCCCCTCTGCTCTGTGAGTATTTGGTTTCAATTGCCTTGTAATTGTCTTTGTAGGTGAAGAATGTATACCAGACGAGTTTCTCAGCCTTCCTGGACTCACTGGATCTATCCAAATCTCCAGATTTTCCTCAGGTAGGGAGGGATTTGTTTTTTTTTACTACATCTGCTCTTCTCCCACTGTATTAGTTATCCATTCCTGCTTGCTGTTGTCATTGGTGAATGTTTTAGTGTGCGACAGCTGTCAGGTGTTCTCTTTGCCGCTTAGACATGTTTGTTTTTAAATACACGGTGTCAGGAAAATGTGTACTCAAGCAGGGGACCATTTGTTAGTGTTTCAGGGTAGTATATGGCAGAGGCAGGTATGAAAACAAAAGAGACAGGATGCTACTGTTTGCTGACAACATCACACTCCTCTGAAGAAGAACACAGGACATATTTATTTAACTGTTCAATTTCCCCCTGTACTCTACAAGGGTCTCATATACCTTTATGTGTATGTCTCCCCTTATTGATCTCAGTTATGAGAGGCCTGGGTACATCGTAAACAAACACCACATCTGAGCTCTCTTAATCTATGTAGCAGTACAAGGAATAGTTTGCCTCCTGCAAATCCTACAAAGGGAAAACATCCTCTTACAGTAGTACAGGGTGCATTTCATTTTCACCTCAAATATAGAGCTGGTAACATAATGTACAATGCTAACGTACTCGTTCATAAAGGAACCATATTTTAATTTACATGTATATTTAAGCACCTTAGGTTTAATTAAATATAGAATTTAATGGTAGTATCAATGCATTGCAGATGTTTTATTAACAATGTGCAGAAGTAAGTGCAGTTAATGAAACAGGGATGCTCTTTACTTTTGTTATTTTACTTTGAGTAAGTTCATCCTTTAATTTCCACCACAGGTGTCTGACCTAAACCAACAGTATGAAGAGCACTACCTCAAGAGCCGAGACTTTGACGGACGGCTGTTTTTCGACGGGGATGAGACTGTTCTCATGCCTAAAGTGGAGATGTAATTTATTTTCTCTTCTAAGGTTTTGATTGTTTAAATGTCATGTTAAATATAGTGTTTAATAATCCCCACCTGAATTCAGATCACAGGTGGAGAGAACGCCAAAGAAGAACTTTCCAGATGAAGACGCTGGAATCATCCCTCCCCAGACTCCCATCAGGTGAGCACTTAGCAGTCACTAGCCGACTCTATATTGTTTATCCCAAGGTGAAGGACATGAGTAGTGAGAAGTGTTGGTTCTCAGCAGCATCTGCTTGAATGTTTGTACAGTTAAAAACAAACAGTATTGGCTGTTTAGCTATCAATGTGTGCATTTTGAAATGACTAATGTGAATATTTGAAAAAGTTTAGAGCTGAAAATCAAATAAAAAAACTACAGTGTAACATATCCCAATTCAAAATAACATCTTAAAACGTGCAGACATATCCACTAAATATATTTAGGAGAGTGGTCCTATACATTTCTTTTATTGTTCTATTTTGAATACTTTATTAATCCCTGAGGGGAATTCTTGTTTACACTCTGTTATTGGACAGACATGCTTCTCATACACACAGGCCCTAAATACACACACACATGCACAAACAGGACATGTGGACATGCATTAGAGGAGAGATGTCAGAGTAGGGCTACAAGGAGCACACCAGAGCTGTTGGGGGTTAGGTGCCTTGCTCAAGCGGACCTCGGCTGGCACATCTCCAGCTACCAGACCAACTCCCATATGTGGTCTGCCCCGGGACTTGAACTGGCGACCCTCTGGTTCCCAACCCAGTCCCTATAAACTGAGCTACTGCCGGCCCCTAAAGCAGGATCAACTACAAATTAACACAATTGTTAAGCTTACAAGATAATAAATTGTACAAATATGTATAGCATCATCTTTCAAATGTTTGTAGCACCCAAACATGGGAAACCAAACATTACAGATTGTTCTGGTTATTATGTCTTACAGCTCGGTCTGTTTTTTTTTTTTTCATCAGAGCTGCCATGACTTCCATTAAACAACTGAGAGGTGACCTCACCTGCAGTGGGGACCAGCCATCTACTAACCTTGCTACATATTTCAAAGTGGGTGAAGTCAACTTTTGGCTCAAATTAAAATGCTTCATGGAAGGGCTTCTTCGACCTTTTATTGAACTTGTCTTTTTTTCCCCCCCATGTCAACAGAATTGCACTGTGGACCCAACGCAGGGCGTGCTGAAGCGTTTGGAGGTACTTGGTCTGACATTCAGCCAGAGGTTTGGTCAGGCAGTCGGCCCGCGCTGTGTCGTACTCGGCAGGCAGGTATGAAATCCACCCAGGAAGATGATGAACAACGATGGCAATACGTGATAAACTGAAATTAATTGAATGACTTTCTTCTCTGACTTTTGCCCTTCAGAGATTTACCCTCGGTGTCAGACTGTATTACAAAATCATGGAGGCAATGCTGAAATCGGTACTTTTCCTTTTTTCCCCAATAATTGTACATTGTCTTGGTTTTTCCCCTTAGTGGATCAGGTTAATGCACTTCCCAGGGTAAATGGCAAAGATGTGTCTCAAAAAACAACAATTCATGTTCTGCATTCAGACATTTTTCTTTTACTCTTCAAACATTTGTTTACATAAACCATGTAGATAGGCCCCAACTTGCATGATTTGTAGTTTACATAGTGTCATGAGTCCCTAACATTCATGTTGTTTTTGTGTTCTTAAATTCACCACTTACTGGTATTTATTTATTTATTTATTTTGTAGGAAGAGAAACGACTGTCGGTGCAAAATTTCAGGTATGTGCTTTTTCAGGTTTTTTCATTTATCAATGGGAAATATGAACTTGTTTGTATTCACATATGTATTTTTTTTTTTAAACCTACTGTATTCTGTTTGATTTTCATTTCAGTAAACTCCTCAATGACTCTACATTTCACACCTCACTTGTGGCCTGTGCTCTGGAAGTAGTTATGGCGACGTATGGAGGTGTGTCCCACATTTTGTCTCATGTTACTTACACATGCAGTGGCATATTAAATCTGAGGCAGCTATTAGTATTAAGTTGTATTGGTATTTGTGTTGTTGATCTGATACAGGTTTTCAGTATGTTTTTTTTGCTTTTTGTGATCAGAGAGCAGTTTTAAGACGGGAGGATACAACCTTGATGGTTGTGAAGCGGCTGAAACAGACATGTGTTTCCCCTGGATACTGGATGTGGTCAACCTCCCAGCCTTTGACTTCTACAAAGTTATCGAGAGCTTCATCAAGGCCGACCCCACCCTGAGCAAAGATATTGTCAAGCATCTGGAGATCTGCGAGAACCTCATCATGGAGAGGATCGCATGGAGGACGGTCAGTTTAGTCTCCTATCATTTCTAATGTATGCCAGTTATTATGTCACTGCACACTGATTACATCATTACATACAACAAAGACAGATAGTGCTGTGAAATAAGCTTTATATAGCATTACATACACATTAGAAGAAAAACTTTCCTGTAGATTATTTGGACTACTTTTAAAATTCATTGCATTTCACACACATTAGAGTCCTGACAAAAATATCTGAATTGAAATAAATGCTTCTATGCATAGCACTGAACCTCAGACTGCTTCATGTGTTACCACTGCTGTGGGCTTAAGTGAACATATTGAACCCTTTCAATGAATGTAAATGATGTCTCAAACACACACCATGCTCTAACTTTGAAGAAATTTACACAGTATGTAAATTTTACGAGAGGTACATTATAGTGCTGTAGTTTCTGTAAGGTATGGTTACATCGTTCCCTTTTTTTTATTTTATTTTTTTTATTTATTTATTTATTTTTTTAAAGAACTGGGTCAAATGATCTGGGTCAAATGATCTGGGTCAATGTCTGCTACTGCCTCCACCTCCAAGCGCCTCTCTGTGCACCAGGCTGCTGGAAAAATAGTAGATGAGTGGGTTGAGGCAGCAGTTAGAGCTTGCTAGAGATAGCACCACAGGGTGCACAGCCCTGGTCACCTTTGCAAGACCACAGTGTGGCAGCAGCCCCACATGTGTGAGTGTGTATCCCAGGAGGTTGATATGATAAGGGACAAAGCAGAGCAGGAAGACACCCAGCACACGGTAAATAAGTCTGAGCGTGTGTTTTCGGCTGTGGCGCTTGCTGCGGGAGCGGTGTCTTGGCTGGCGGAGCACACTCAGCACTCGGCAGTAGCTGTAAAGAAGAACCACTGTTGGCAGCAGAAATGACCCACACACTAAGCAAAGAGCTACCAGGATGATGGTGCGGTGGCGGTGAGAGGACGGATCCAGCAGGCAGGGCTGATGTTGTTGAGCAGCTGCAGAGCGCAGCAGAGGCAGACCTATACTCAGGCCCAGCACCAGGCACCAGATTCCCCCACTCAGCAGCTGTGCAACAAGCTGTCTGCTATGCATAGTCACCAGCGGGTGCACTACAGCTAAGTAACGGTCCACAGCAATGCACACCAGGAAGAAGATGCCTCCATACAGGCTGATGTATTTGAGAATGAAGGTGAGGTAGCAGTAAGCTATTCCAGGAGTCCAGCTGAAGGGGTCTTTAGCCTTCTGGTTGTAGTAGTAGATTCTTAGAGGCAGAGAGATTACAAAGAACATATCAGCAGCAGACAGGCTGACCATGTAGATGGCGGTGCTGCTCATTGCGCAGGAAGACTGACGCAATCTGTGCAGAGCTAGGCTGTTAGTTGCTAACCCCAACAGGAAGATGACGCTGTAAGACACTTGATAGAAGGTGAAGCGGTAGCTGGTGTCTATCGTGCAGTTAGACAGAAGTGAGAATGGCGTTTCAGGCTCATCTGTAGTATTCCACAGCTCCATGTTCAAAAATGATTTTCTGCTCCAACACTTCAACTCACTTCAGAAGGTTCTGCTGGTGTAGTTAAACCTGTGACAAGTCAAAATTTAATAAACCCCTAAAGTCTGCTGTTTTATGGATGTAAATATACGGAGGCGACATGAACACACTACATGAGCTAACACGGGTAAATTAATATTTGATATGCAAGACGACAATCAGACGCATTCTGACAATAAAGTTTAACTGCCAATTCCTGCTCCCATAAAGTAAGCACACATTTGGTTTCATTACAGGCAGTGGGGAAAAATAAAGATCTGACTTTGTAATACCATCACCCTGCAGTAAATACTTAGCAATGCTCATAATATTTCATTGACATATTCATAGTTCATTTACATAAAATGATGGCAGTAGTTTTTAGTGCATAAGCAAATATTTGGTCAGATATCTTTTCGTCAGAGTCAGAAACGTCTGATAGTGAGCATTCTTTCTTTTATGTAAAACGTACCATCACGATTCAGAACTTCTTCGTCCGTAATATTTTTTCTTTTGACAATGCACCTGAAATTTAGTCTTTTGAAAAACTCCACATATTCAAGACACAAAATTAATCTCTACATGAATTTATTAAACACTGATCACCGTCCAATGTAAACTTTCAGAAAGTTTTCTTTCAATCTCAGAGAAAGCATTTGATGAAACTATATTATTTTCTATAACAAATCCTGGACTTCTTTTCTCT
Source organism: Labrus bergylta (assembly GCF_963930695.1). NCBI lineage: Eukaryota > Metazoa > Chordata > Actinopteri > Labriformes > Labridae > Labrus > Labrus bergylta. Next base: position 11,893,896 of record NC_089208.1, read on the forward strand.
TCTATAGTCCTACTCAAATTGAATCTCCTTTTTGCAGAAATACTGAGTCCTGTATCATAATTCAGATACGATGTCTGATGAGTCCGTTACTCTGGCATTGATCTGAATGCAATCCTGAGGAACTGATTGACAATCCATATATACTGTATATATTTTAAGTTGTAACAAAAACATTTGAATCAAACCTCTAATATCACGTAGTGTTTATACGAGCACAATCGTTTAAACACAGCAAATAGATAAACAACACTCACCAGTATCAGGATGTCATCGATTCAGTGACCCTTTGATGAAGACATTTATCCGGTCAGCTGGTGTTCGGCAGCAGGATCAGTGTTAGGATGCTGTGATGACACGCCTACCCCCACACACAGGTTAAATTCTCCCTCTCTCTCTTTCTCTTACCCTCTATCCTCTTCTACTCCCTCCCTCACTCCTCGTCTTCACACACCTTTGTTTTCAACCTCTTTGAAAATAAATACTGATACCTAGTTAGGGTTGAGTCTCCTTATCTGGTTTTTAACATTTACTTCGTCTGAATCGTGTCATCAGTTCAGAAATTATTGCACAGATTTTTTCATTACGTCTGATCCCTTTATGGCTGCCAGTTATAAACCTGCATGTGATTTGAGTTACCGGTAATTGTTAACTTTATTTGTTGGCCACTAACAAAGCACTGAAACTAGGGGTTGTAATTGGACATCGGTATATCTGTGTCCTTGTAGAAAACCTTTGTACAGGTGCTTTTGAGGAGGGACGATCGAGGGTATGCCTCAGGCTATGGCTGTTGGAGCCCAAGAGAGATCATAAAATAATTTTCTTTTATATGCAGACGTAAAGTTAAAGCCTCTTCACTCTGAGAATGTAAGTTGTGTAAAATGATTGTTTTGGCACCTTGAATGCACATCGTTTTTCTTTCTTTTCTTTCATATTGATCATATTAGATGTAAGGTTCAAAAGGCATGTAGTAAGACTTAGCTACACTGTTTAGCTCTGGTGAGACAATTTCAATTACCGGTAAGTAGGAATAAACAAAGGACACAAGTCTTTATCTAATGCAAATAAAATATACACCTCACAGTCATGTTATGAATGACGTGACAACCGAGAGAGAGTTGGTGGTGAGGGGTAAGAGTTTCACTTTTTATTCAATAAATCCTAATGGCACAAGCAAAATTATGTTCTATTGTCTGATATCCACATCATTTTTAATAATCACTAGTTTTAAAGCGGTATGTAGTATTAAATGATAAAAGGCTATATTTTTATGATTTCATTTTTGGATTAATCAGATGCCTTTTTTTAACAGACTCAATTATCCTTTTTAGTCAATCAATCTTTTTATTGTTATCTCAAGACATAGAGACCAGGTCCAGACCTTATTCTAATATTATTTGCAAATGTAAGTATGTGCTTTCTGGGTGGAATTATATTTGTTTGCCATAAATAAGAATAGCAAGTCCAAACGTGGTAAAGTCAGACATTTTCAATAGTCTTTTAGCTTACGCTTTCTGTTTCTATTCTGCATTATTTACCATTTCTTTTTCAGTAACCTCAACTGTGCTCTATTGAGTAAACGTACTTTTCTCTCCGGAGGCATGTTGTCGCTCGCCTGCTTTGTTTCACAACCCTTCCCATCATTGAGCAGTGAGGATGAGTGAACTGATCTCAGTGCAGACCCCTTAGGCTAAGCCTCGCAACAAGAATGCAGTAGCGCTCGGTCTTGCAGAACAGTTTTTTTTAACAAGAAAGAACAAATATTTCACTTGCATTCCAGCTGCTCTGTTTTCCATTTACACAGAGTTGAGCTTTAGATTTTCTTATGAGTAAGTGTGTTAACAAATCGACATATCTTCATTTTTTCTGTTCTTATAGAGTTTAACACCTACTTGATGAGGCACTGTTCATTTGTTGTTGGCCGTTGCTACAAAGCTGTCAAATATATACCATACCTGGAGTCTACATTTTAAAACAGATTGACTAATTCAATAAGTGTGTGGCAGTGGCCAACTACGACTTACAGGTCTTGACAAATCATTTGCTTGCACTCATAAACGGTGAAATAGGAATGACTAATACCTTACTATGTCAAATATTTCACAACACCCCAGTTTATCAAACAAGTAGAAAATCATTTTTATTAGCTTTCAGTAAAACAAATAAAAGCTGTTATAGAGCACACCGCTCTATAAAGTGCTTAAAAGCCTTAGTGAGGCCACAGTTGTTTTCAGATGGAACAATAAAGAACATAAAAAGAGTTTAATACTGGATGAGCGTTGCTACAGCAGTATTTTCCCTAAAGGAGAATCTGCTCGGGGGGGGGGGGGGGGAGTCTACATATACAACATCAGCTCATACTTATCTGCAGCACCATGTTCATGACTATGGAATAAACACCATCATTATTTTCACTTTGACATTACTATCTCGTATCTTTATAGAATTAATACTCCTTTTACATCCAAGATGTAAATTGCCGTCCTTTTTTAAGGGTACCTATGCTGCAAAACACAGTTTAAAAATGTCTTGTCGAAAACTTTTCCCTTCTTTATTGATTGGAGGGATCAGCCTCTTAAGTCCCAGTCTAAAGTCTTTGTGGCGCCCAGTAGACGAGAGTGTGACTCCTTAGTAACCATTGTGTTTGCGTGTTGTTATGATCTCCAAGGCCACTCTGCTTCCACCTGCGTCCTCCAATACAAATCAAGTATTACCAGCAATACTCACTGAATTATTCAAAACATTACTTAGTAGATGTTCAGACAGTCGACTCATTGTCAAACATTTTGGGTCTCTGGGACCTCAGGTTCAGGCTTTTGGGTGTAGCGCTTGGACTGCTCTGCGAGCTGTCTATTTGCAGCCTGTCGAATAGCCTGGCACCGTTGTACCACACTGTGGACTTGCGTCTGATGGAGCTCTGGATGGCCTCTGAGGTAAAGTAGTAAATAACTGGATCAAAACAGCAGTTGGTCACTGCTATGCACAAAGCGATTGGGTAGATGGTTCTAACCACATCTTCTGCATCACACCCCTTTAATATATTGGAGCGGACCAGGGCATAGAATATGAGATTGATATTGTAGGGAATGAAACAAAAGCAGAAGAGGAGCAGATGCACAATAATCATCCTCAGGATTTTGGTTTTGTTGAGGTTACCTCCACGGCTGATGGCTTGGGGTTTCCCTAAAGTCCGTAGCACCATGGCCGAGCAGAAGACATTGAGCAGCAGAGGAATGATGAAGCCAACAGTCTCGATAAACACCACCACCTTCGACAGCTCAGCCTTCCACTGCTTTTTGGAGTAGTTTTCAAAGCAGTAGTGTGCAGAGGAGTTGGCATTTATGGGTGAAGTGGTATCCAAAAGGAACCCAGTGGTTATGCCTCCAGAAAGAACCAACACCCACACTGTACAGCAGGCCAGTTTGGCATTCCTCTTTGTACGAATAATCTGGGACCTAAATGGGTGCACTATGGCCAAGAAACGGTCAACACTGATGCAGGTGAGGAAGAGGATGCTGCTATACATGTTGGTGTAGAAGAGGGCAACAGATATCTTGCAGAGCACACTTCCGAACAGCCATTCACCTTTAACAAAGTATGCAATCCGAAACGGCAGGCTGAGGACAAAGAGAGAGTCTGAAACAACAAGGTTCATCATGTATGTCGTGGTCTCATTCCGCAGCTTCAGTGTACAGGCAAAAATGTACACAGCCACCGTGTTGAAGATCAGTCCTATTACAAAGACCACACTGAAAACAGAGCTATACAGAGGGTACTTGAAGTCATCACTTTTGTTGCAATTCATGTGATTTTGGTTGACGCCCGTAAGGCCCATTTGTTGAGTGCTATTTAACATGTTTAGATCTGCATGAAAAGCTTCAAACATTTAAAAGAAATCCAAAAGTTATCCTCAGTCTGATGCATTAAAATCCAAGTTCAGTTTGTTCGACAAGCCTTGTGCTACAGGCAGGGAGCATTTACCTGTAGTAGTATCCAAACTCGCGCTGATGTTTCTGTAAGTGTAGCTGTCCTACAGTTTCAGTAATTCCAGAGTTAAGGGAGCTTTTGAGTCTCTTCCCTTTTTCTCTCACGGATGAATGTTGCAATGTTTATCCCTCGTAGAGAGGAGTCATGTGCCTCTGTTCAGCTGTGAGCCGCCGAGTAGTTCTTCGTTTCTCTCGCTCTCCTGTCTGTCCCTGCAGCAGCCTAAGCAGGCACAACTCTCCTTAAGCAGGTGTGAAGTTAGAGGCTCCACCACAAAGTTGAAACAGAGGGAGGGAGGAGCCTAAAACTGGACCAAAGTCCTCCTATTGCTGGCTCTTTTTTTTGCACTGAATGAGACCTTGAAACCCTGTGTGATGCGGTCCATCACATTTTTATTTTTTTTTTCAAACTCAAATCAGGGGGCTTTCTTAGTAATCGTTTTAGATGTGTTGAGATCAGCCTCCTAAAAGCAGTGTGTGTTTTCAGAAGGAGACTGAATTTTCTCCCTGCTAACACAGTATACGGCATAGCGTCATACCTACTCAATGCATTGCTTATAATGAAAACACTAAACCAGAGCAATAATGCACTGAAGCGTAGTTCAATATCAAGTGTACTTTTGAAATGCGTGCGTGTGGTGTCAGCCAGGCGTGGCATGCATGCCTGAAGAATGTTCTCACATCAAGTCTGTACCTGCAGTTTCTGTAAACTGCTGAGTAGTAAACCTCACCCACTTCCTCGAATGAGCTCGAGGCAGATTTTTTATTTTTTTGTCTGGTGGTTTGCATGTTGAAAGAGTGTAGTTAGCTGTGGTGTCTAGGTGCTACACATTTTAAACCAAATGATTATTTAGTCTCTGTTAAATGGGGCTTCTTTTATTATTATCATTTTTATCAGTTAGGTATATTCCAGGGTGTGTCCTTGGGTCAACATAAAGCAGGGACAAATGTGTTATCTGTCTTTAGTTACAGATTAGCCTTTGGGTTATTGTGTAAAATGTCATTATGAATGTTTTCCTGAACACGTTGATATTTATTAACTTCCAAACTTGCAACTTATTTATTTGGTAAGGTACACTACAGTGTAAACATCAAAATAAATTATGTTCCCTCATAACAGCCCTGATTCTGTCTGAGGGTTCTTCATGCCACAAAAAGCCGAGGTTGCATTATCTGATGGGTGAACAAACGATGGTTTCCTCTGGTTAGAGTGTGGGAATTGAAATGTCAGGTTTGTTTCACAGATCCAACACAATGCTTTCTAGAACTGCAATTTTCCAGTTTAAAACATACCAGTTAGTTAAATGTATGTTAATGTCTTTGCAGGGTTCCCCGCTGTTTGAGCTGCTGAAACAGGAGCATGATGGCGGAGCAGCAGAGCAGGTGGAGACTCCAGCCAGCTTTAGCCAACCATTGCAGCACAACCACACTGCAGCTGACCTGTAAGTCTGCCATCCCACAATCTAGTTGTCTTTTTATGAGTTGCTGGTCTAAGACTGTAAAACCGTTATTACTGTTGAAAAAGAACACTGAGTCATAAGTGCAGAGATTGCATCATAATATTTCATGACTATACTTCCTATGAGCCTTTCTGTCTGTAGCTTGAACCTCTTCTCTTACCTTATTGTAAACCTTCTGGTCATGGTATGATGGATTTAATCATTGTCTCTGCAGATATCTGTCTCCCACGCGGCCAGGTCTTCGTGTCCTGCCTCCTGAGTCCTCGGCCACAACCAGCTCTCAGGCGTCCTCTCAGCCTCCGACCCAGCCTGCTGGTCAGACTCCAAGACTCCCTAAGTCCAACTCCCTCAGCCTCTTTTATAAAAAATGTAAGTTCTCATTCAAGCACTCACACTTTGTTGGTGTAATTTACACATCGAGTTATTCTGGTTAACTTCTGTAAAATGTAAGACGCTGCCATGTTCCAAACTGTTATTCATTACACTCACCTTATTGGTCACAACTGATCTGCAGTTTGATATACGCTGGAAATATAACAAACATTCAGATGAATAATTACATGGTATACATTTGAAGATAGTTTTTTTTTTTTTTTTTTTTTTTTTTTTTTTCCTCCCCTTAGAACCCATATCATTTAGTTTTTCATTACAGTACCATGATTTCATGGTGCTTATCTCTTAGTCTGACACCTGATGGTTTCTTCCCTCCGTAGTGTACCGCCTGGCCTACTTGCGGCTGAAGATGCTCTGCTCCTACCTGCTGTCCTCTCACCCTGAACTGGAGCCCATCATATGGACCCTGTTCCAGCACACTCTGCAGCACGAGCACGAGCTGATGAGAGACCGCCACCTCGACCAGGTTACAAGAGAAAAAAGGCTGCTCTCTCTTTAATTTACTCATTCATTCTCCTGATCCCTCTCTAACTAATTCATGTGGTTGTTATAGCTGATGATGTCCGCCATGTACGCCATATGTAAAGTGAAGAGCGTTGATCTCCGCTTCAAGACCATCGTCACAGCGTACAAGAACATGCCCAACACCAATCAAGAGGTGATTCTGTTTGATATGAATACCTCTTTCATCTTCAAAGCAGTATTTTTGCCGATTCAAACTTTTAATGATGAACTAAGACATTTAAAGGATTTTTAATTTGTACAATCTTTGTGTCATATTGTTTATTGCAGACCTTTAAGCATGTGTTGATCTCTGAGGGCCATTATGACTCCATCATCGTCTTCTACAATCAAGTGTTCATGCAAAAGTTGAAAACCAACATCCTGCAGTATGCATCTACCAGGGTGAGGCACATAAAAAAAAAAAAAAAAAAATGTGAATGTGGTTAACAAATGCACGGATGGGTTAAAATATGTATTTTGATTCTCTCTCATTGCTGGTGCTTTGTTTCTGCAGCCACCCACCCTCTCTCCGATACCACAAATTCCACGCAGCCCTTATAAGTTCCCTAACTCGCCCCTGCGTGTGCCTGGAAGCAACAACGTGTACATCTCCCCTATGAAGAGCTCCCGCATGTCCCCGGGTATCATGACTCCTCGCTCCAGGTATTTTCATAGAATCATTTTTTTTTTTAAATATATATTTTGACCAAAATGGCCGTTCAGGGCTTCTTTAATTTAGAAGAAAATATCTGGTCATACATTTTTCTCATCCGTCTGTTTGTATTTGCAGAATGCTGGTATCAATCGGTGAATCTTTTGGGGTAGGCACTCTTGTTTTGTAGAATACCAGAAGGATCATCTCATTCTAACAACTGGAATGGTGATTATTATATCTAGATTCACTTCTTTTTTTTCTGTTTTCCTCCTCAGCTGTCCAACAGGTTCCAGAAGATCAATCAGATGGTAAACAGCAGCGATCGCTCCTTTAAGAGGACTCTGGACCTCGGCTCCACCCCGAAACCTCTGAAGAGGTTACGCTTCGACGTGGACGGACAAGATGAAGCTGATGGCAGGTTGGTCACCACTGGTGTTATGTTCTTTTAAACTGTACCCAACACAGCACTTTTTGAAGCATGTGTTTGTACATCAAAAAGAAGTTCACCTCATGTTTTTTCTTTGACAGCAAATCTGGAGGAGACTCGACGCTGATTCAGAAGCTCGCAGAAATGAGTAAGTCAACAGCATTTTAGATTCAGCTCTCTTTTTGCCTTTTTATATTAAAAGTTAGTCTCCCTCGTGTTTTGTATTTTTAAACCTTGTTTTGTTTCATTCAGGCTCCACTCGCAGTCGCATGCAGGAGCAGAAGATGAAGGAGGATGCAGAATCCAGGAAGGAGTGACTCTAAAAGCTACTGAGCTGACACGCACTGTTAGTCGCAACGTGAAACACGAGTTTCTGTGTACATTTAGAATTGAATTTTAGTTTTTATTTAACTTTGTCTACGAGGAGTGATATGTGAATATAGAGGACTTTCTCCTCTCTTTTGTTAATGCTATAACGGAGTGTTTTAACTGAATAATGATTGACAGTGAATGTCATTTCAATTTTGACTTTAGGTTTGGTTTGGTTTTAGGAGTGATGTTAACTTTGTGGGTGTTGTAAGATTTTTTTTTTTTTCACAATTGCAAAAATGTTGAATTGTCAAAAGCATTGTTCAGATATTGATTATCTTGAAAAAAAAATGGGTACGTCTATGTGCTATCAGGACCTTCAACATGTTGACCTTCTTTTTGAGCAGACTCGTGTCCATGTTTCCAAGGTTTGAATCATGATTAGACATTTGTGTTAAATCATGATTATTTCCCTCAGAAAGGATTAGCTGTCAGCCTCAGAGGGAAATCATTTTGTCTTTTTAATGCAGTGGTTTTACTTTTCAAGTGAGTGCGTGTTGGGGAATCTCCACACGATCTGAGGTTCATTTTTTGTCTGTGCCAAGCGATAGAAGCTACAAAACGATCAAACGTCCCTACAACAAAATCCTGCATGATTTACACTCAGCTTCACTCCTTGCATTTTGAATACCTTAAAGGATTCCTTGTTTGAAGTATTGGTTTCCATTAACTTAAGTTTTACTTGGAAAAAGCTAGACATCATATGCAAACACCCTTTATGTATCTCAACTAAAACAATATTTTTATATGTCTATCAGTCATATCTTTCAAATACCATGCTAGTAAACGTTACATTTTTTTTAATGATGTTTTTCAGAGCAAAGTGTGGGGGGCATAGCAACTGTAATGCAGCACATAAAGCAAATTCTTATTTGGACTTTACTTGCAAATCTGGATGGAGGAAAAAAAATCCTAGAAATGTCAATAATCTGACTTTTTAAATAAAATTGTGTTAATATTGTACTTTATTGACATAGTTGTTTGAAGGTGTAGTAAATATGTCTTTTAATTTTTTTGAATTGGTACTTTTTTGTAGTCTTTAAAACATTTAAATATTTTCAATTTTGGTTTTCAGTTGCCATGACTACCCTACCTAACAGTTTTAGTGAATAACAAGCATAGAATAGCCGTTGTTTAATTGATTATAGTGTTGTTTTTTATTTTCTGAGAGATCTATTTTTGTTGTTACACTAATGTGTGCAGGGTATGTTCCTTCTTGACATACGGTACTTCACAGAAAGACCTGTGGCCTGTGGTGAGAAACACTGTTTTTGCTTGTTGATTACGACAAGGAAACAAGTTAAAACCCAGTTCCTCTTTCTCAGGAATTGCATGCCGTAATTTTCTACTTGCTTGTACAGAGTCTGTTGTCGGTGGTCCCATTTCCCAGAAGCATAGATGGTAGGATTATCTCTAGATCTATTTAGGAATCCTTGGGCTACTTTTGAAGCTTTAATACAGTTCAAGATAATTTATTATTGGACCCATATACAAAATAGTATTTCACCCGTCATCATAAACCAATAAAAAAAAAAGACATTTTGAAAATAGATTTTGGAAATGTAAAGTTTTCAGTCTGTTTTTTTATTTCCTGTTTATTCAAATGTACTGATGTAAATACAAAGTATTTAACTCACAGGTTGCTCTTTTACTCCCTCTACTGTACAAAAGTATAATCACAGGACTCAGTCACCTCTTCATTCTCACATGTTACCTTTGAGTCAAATTACTGATATCTAATGACATGTAAATGGACTCTTATTAGATGTAATACTCAAGATAATAATCATCTCACATTTATCTATAGTTCTGAGATCCATGGATGTTGTTTTTAGTCATATTTTGAAAATCCAATTCTCTCTTTGGAGAGAAAGGAATCAAACGAGATGAACCTATCCCAACACTCCTCCTGCGGTTGATTATCTAATCTCTTGGAAAGTGGAGGACAGATATTCAGAGGGGTAGGGGTAGCTTAGTGGTGAGTGCGCAAGCCCCATGTACAGAGACTTTAGCCTTCCAAGCTTGCAGCCCGGGCTCGAATCCGACCTGTGGCTCGCTTCCCGCATGTTAAATTAGTATCAACTCGTCAAGTGTTTTTAATATATCTGACATTACCAAAATAGATACAAAGTCTTTGTCATGTTATTGTGTGGTCAGAAATCTTTGATAGAAAACCCACTATGATGATGAAGGCTTCCAGGTACATTCTCTGAACATTTCTTCCTCAAATTCAAAAAGATGTACAAAGAGGCATAAGTGAAGTAGGAGTATGAGACCTTAAATTTGTAATTTAATAATACTGCATTTAAGAAGATCTATAAAGTGACATTCCATCGCAGCGTACAGTTAAGGTGAAAACACCAGCTGAGACAAAACCGTCCAGAAGTTTCACATCAAAAAGAGAAATGTTTAATGTTATTATCTCTACTTGAAAGTAGAGTGGTGAGAATGATCACTGTATATTTTAAAATTGCCACTCCTTGTTTTTCCCACTGCTGTGAACTCCTTCCAGGCCCTCTGGGGCAAACAGTGACAGCTGCTGCCTGTTCAGTAACAGCTACCTTAATTGTGCCATTGCTGTTTCCAATACAGAGGCTAGAAGCAGAAACAGTTGGGTTTGGGGCCAGCCAAGCATGAACACTTGTAACCGGTTACGTTTTAATTGGCCATGCCCAATGGGGGATTCAAATGTGTTATTGAGTTTGTGGGCATTGATTCCGTGCAGTCAGCCGGTAGCACATGATCGTAGGACTCCAAAGTGCTCAGTTCTCTTCTTGGAGCATCTTGTGCAAAGATATCTCCCTTTCATCTCTGAAGCTTGAAATAAAAATAGTCGGATCAAAACATATTTCATGCTTCTCGAAAACATGGTTGTGTCTTCACTCTAGGACCACTGATCACAACTGTGCTGTGATTTATCAGGGATGGAGAACCTCACAGTAAGTAGAGTTTTATTCACATATAGTTGGTAGAATTTGGTGTTCATTGTGTCAAAGTTTAATTTAAGAATTATTGTGAGGCTATCACATTTGGCTTTTGCTAGAATTATTTTAGTCCTGTCTTCTCCGGAAAAAAAAACTTGGGAAGGCCTGGGAAAATGTCTTCAATTATGCACTCATTTGTAAAATGTGCCATGCTCGTGTATCTTTTAATTTCTCAGAAAATCTTAGCCATTTATTTAGAATTGAACTATGATGTTTTTCAGTAATACTTGGCAACATATCTTGTAAGAAAATTGGATTTGACATCTAATCATGCATCTACCTGTCTTTGTCCTGTCCTGTCCTTAGCCAGAACAATGGCGCGAGATTATGAACAGAAAAATGCGGTTCCCTCCGGAGCTCATCCGTGCCATTCAGGATGGGAAAATTAAGCTGCTGTGCGGACTGTTGAAGACCGGTGATGGCATTATCCGCCAGTTGGATGAGTCTGAGGATCGCCAGTGGAGAGAAGCTCTCAACCTTTCCATCCGCCTGGGCAATGAGGATGCAATGGATGCTCTCCTTCAGGGGGTTAAGTTTGACTTCCGGCAGATTCATGAGGCCCTGCTAGTTGCTGTAGACACCAACCAGCCCAAAGTGGTCAAGCGTCTGCTGGACCGTCTGGACCAGGAGAAAGGCAACAAAATGGATGTGCGATCCTTCTCTCAGGCCATCTTTGACCACTCTATTGACAACTCCCAGTTTGCCCCTGGTGTGACGCCTCTGACTTTAGCCTGCCAGAAAGACTTGTATGATATAGTCACAATGCTAACCCAAAAAGGCCATGTCATCCCATGGCCTCATAAGATTTCCTGTGCCTGTCTGGAGTGTCGTAATGGCCGACAGTACGACCTACTCAAATTCTCTTTATCTCGTATCAACACTTACCGTGGCATTGCTAGTCGGGCCTACCTCTCAGTCACCTCTGATGACTCCATGCTCAGTGCTTTTAGTCTCAGCAGAGAGCTGCGTAAGCTCTCACAAAAAGAACCAGAGTTCAAGGTGTGGGGAGAGTTGTACATATTACTAGTTATTGTTCATGTTGGGTGTCTTTGTTGTTACTAGATTCTTTTTGGTGCCTCTCTTCCACAGCCTCAATACCTGGCTCTGGAGGAGCTTTGTCAGGAGTTTGCCGTTGAGTTGCTGGGCATGTGTCGCAACCAGAGTGAGGTAACCACAATCCTGAACAGCTGTGGAGACCAAAGCCACAATTCCATGGATGAGCAGGCCTTTGAGAAAGGAATTCCTAACCTGTCTCGTTTCCGGCTTGCTGTGAACTACAACCAGAAGCAGGTAGGTAGACAATACTGTCAACCCATTGATGAGAACAAGAAAACCCTTCTGATGCCCAATCCTCTGTATTTGTAGTTTGTGGCACACCCAATCTGCCAGCAGGTGCTGTCATCTATTTGGTGTGGGAACCTGGCAGGATGGAGAGGTAGTAGGACAGCCTGGAAGCTTCTAGTCTCTGTGGGGATCTTCCTCACCATGCCCTTTCTCTGCCTTGTCTATTGGGTCGCACCCAAATCTAAGGTACCATTAAAAGAATTTGAGATCACTGAGTTCCAATTACTACAGTATAAAGGCCAAATGTGTGGTTTGACATGTAATTATTTTCTGTGGTTTCTAAAGATGGGAAAGATACTGAAGATTCCTGTTATCAAGTTTCTTCTTCACTCAGCCTCTTATCTATGGTTCCTCATCACCTTACTTGGAGAATCAATAATAATGGAGATGTATCGGGACAAATTTGCTTCCCGCCAACAGAACATCCTGCATAGCTCCTTCCACATGGTGTGGGTTGTTGGTAGGGTCACTTAGTCTTTAAATTTCTCTATGCAGTCAAATCAGAAACGTTTTTATTATAAATGGTTATAATACCATCTTTTTCATTAGGGCATGGATATCTTGTGTTGTATTTCAAATTGTGCCACACCTTGTAGGATTCTTTTGGTACGAGTGTAAAGAAGTGTGGATTGAGGGGCTTCGGAGTTACTTTCTGGACTGGTGGAACTGCCTGGACATGATGGTGCTCAGCATGTACTTAGCATCGTTTGCATTACGTGTGCTCATCATGCTTAAAGGACACTTTCTCTGCAATGACCAAAGTGGCGGGGAGGATTGTATCTACTTCACTCAAACAGGTTAGTCAATGATATCGAATTAATGATTGATAGAATTTGTAAAAGTTGTCAAACATCTAACTTGGTAATTGGTGTTGATGTTAAACTGCCTTGCAGTGCGTGACAACTGGCATCAGGAGGATCCCCAGCTGATTGCGGAGCTGCTGTTTGCAGTGACCAGCATGTTAAGTTTCACACGGCTTGCATACATCCTGCCAGCCCATGAATCTCTGGGAACTCTGCAGATCTCCATTGGGAAGATGATTGATGATATGATGAGGTTCGAGGACTTTTTGTTTCACCATTTGCTAATTTGTGGATTGGTCATTACCAAGGAGGGAAATCAGCTTACAGGACTAAGCCAGTGAAAATGTCGTCTTCTTTTATAGATTCATGTTTATATTAATGATCATTGGAACAGCCTTCCTCTGTGGGATCAACAACATCTATGTCCCTTATGTTGTCTCTCCACATCTTGGCAGGTACGGCATCTTCAGTTTCTTCAAGTGTTATTAGCCCATAAACCCAAAAAAGATCTAACCCAGTCTGATTAAAAACCTGACTCTATTGGATCCAAAATTTGGTTTCAGGTTTAAATGATAGTGTTGATCAGTGGTTTTTTTTTTACCTTTGACTTTAAATCATCTATTTCCAGAAAAGGAGTTTATCATGTTAGTAAAGAAAATGTATGAAAACAGTATCATGACATCTACCCCTCCACTGAAGGTTTAACGAGACGTTCCACTTCTTATTCTGGACCATGTTTGGGGTAGCCAACCAGGACTACGTGGACATGCCACAGTTTGTGATGGCGGAGTTTGTTGGGAGGATTCTGTATGGCATCTTCACACTCGTCATCGTCATCGTCCTGCTCAACATGCTGATTGCTATGATCACCAACTCCTTTCAGAAAATTGAGGTACAGAGAATTTGTATTTTCTAAGCTAAAACAAAAGTAGAAACAAAGGACTGGCACTGAAATCTCAACCTCGTTATTTCAGGATGATGCCGATGTTGAGTGGAAATTTGCCAGATCAAAGTTATACCTCAGTTACTTTAGAGAAGGTCTCACTATGCCTGTGCCTTTCAACATCATACCGTCGCCCAAAGCTGTCTTTTATATTTTAAGGTGAGCTCTGAAATTCAAAACACCTTTTTCCTGCAAAGACAACAATGTTTTATATCTAAAGTATATGAATTTTTGCTCTTTATTTTCTCTTACAGGGGTATCTTTAGACGAATCTGCTGCTGCTGCACTTGTAACTCTGAAGAGAAGTATCCCCCCTTGGCCTCTATGGTAAGTGTGTGTAAAGTCCTCACATGCAGAAGTTAGTTTGACATTGGTATGAAAAAATAATCTACATGTTTCTTTGTGTCTGAAGACCAATAATAAGGGATCTGAGCAGCAGGTGATTGAAGCTTTAGTGCAACGCTACATTGAGTCAGCTCGCAAGGAGTTCGAGGAGACCAAGAGGAAAGGTAACAATGGCACACAATGGCCAACGACCAAAGTGCCTAGAGAATATACTACTGCTAAGAATATTGTGGGATAAAAAGTTAAACCACAAACTTGGTGTAGAACGGGGAAACATAGGCTAGCAGACTACATTGAACAGAAAAGCTTAATAGATACCACAGTACAGTAATCAGGAATCACAGGTTCTGCAGGGTACATATAATATACAAGACTGGTTTGGTTGCAGCATGATTCAGGAAGCTAAAATGAAGTATATGGAAATTTGGTTTGGTTCAGTTTGGAGTGGAATGCAAATTTTTTTGTTTCTCCTAAGCTGATGAGTCATCAGTCAGTTTTCAGGGCTTCTTCAGTTCAGTGCAGTACGCTGTGGAGGAGCACCATGAAAGTTAATACATTTGAGTCCTTTAGAATACCAGGGGTTATGTAAACTTGGTGAAAACATGCTTCCAAAATATAAGAATGTGTATGAGTACTGCATGTTTCGAGCATCTCATTGTCAATAGGAAAGATAATTGAGAGGAAGCGTAGTTCAGGCAAACCAGTGGACTAAAGCAGGTCCCAGAAAAAGAAGGAAGCTGGTGCAGGATGTGCTGCCATCACCAAAGAACCTAAAACATTGATTAGACTGGGAACCATCATGCCCATTGTGGTCAGAGACATCAACTTTGAGGCATACTCTGTCAGGCTCTAAGATTAGTCCGTTGCAAGGACAGGACTTAATCAGATTTTTAAAAGCTTAGCAGCAGGTATTGATAATCGAAGACAACAGGTCATCTTGTGCTGAGGATTGGGAGATGCAGGTAGATTTGGGAGGAAAACTTGTTGTGCCACAGCAAATAGTTTTCACTAACCTGAGGCCTTACATAGTACTTTGGTCTGTTAGTCAGCAGATAGTTTATTTCATAAAACTGACAGTTCCATGGGAGGACTCTGTGGAGGAAGCATATGGAAGGAAAAAGCTTAGATATGCTTAGACTTGGGGGACAGAAGCTGAACAGCAAGGATGTATAGTCAGGGTTTGTCCGGGAGAAGTGGGGTGAAGAGGATTCATAGAACAATCAGCTATTTCATTACTGAGAGAACTGGGAAGCTGTGGGCAGGGTTTGTAAAAGATTGTAGGATAGATAAAGCAGCTAAAACCAGACAGTGGATTTGGATGATAAGAAATAATACCAGTTGGGGGCAAATTCAAAAGTAGGAGAGTCTCTCTGCTTTGGTTTACTCTCTTCTCTCACAAGAATAAGGAAGTAGGGGGAGGTAGAGCAACAGCCCGATCTGGCGGAGGTGAATGCTTCCACTGTCTATATTTACAGACTTTTCTCTGTGTTGCTCCATTTTCTCTTGTTTTCTTCTTGCCGTTCTTTTCATGTGTAATGTTGTCACCAGAAATAGATTCATTTCGGTTGTGAGGGCCAATAGGAGCCATGTTGTATGATCTGCCTTGTCACTTCCTGGTAGCTTGCATAAACAGAGCCTGTGTCTGTTGAAGCTGGCAATGCTGTTTAGGCTGTGATGGCCATGTGGTAAAATAGGTTGCCAGAGCTAACTGTCCAGCCTTCCCAAGGTGTTGAGGGTCGACTTGACCTGGCTCTTGCTGCCCATAGGTCTAAACGATTTAGTTATGGGGGCCAATAGGGGCCATGTGATAGGGTAAGAAGTATCGGCATTGTCACTACCTGGTAGCTCGTACAAATAGAGCCTGGGTCTGTTGAAGGTGATAATGCTGTTTTGGTTTCTGTGGCAACTAAGGGCCATGGGGTAGGTTATGTAATTTATCACTAGGGAATAGGGGCATAATTGGGATGATGGGTTTCTTCACTCAGCGCTTATCCTTTCATTGGGGCACAAGTATATTGTGTTTCCTTCAAAACTCCTGTTGACTCTCACCTCGACATGGCATGACACCCCTTACAATCGACAAAAAAGTTGTGCTTTTAAATGGTCTGAAGTACCGTATTTTAAGGAAGTGCAAGTAATGATGAAGCTTGGCTTTTTTGGGATTCCATATAAACATTTTATTTTTTGTTTATATTTTCATCACTAGGTGAAAAAGTATTTAAAAAAAATATAACAATGGCTATGTTTTTCTGAATGAACCAACTACAGGTTGCTACAATTCAAAATCACCAACACAGTATCTAAACCTTGATCCTTACGATTGCTCTTGCAATCTACTTCACTTTGAACTTTGGCTATTATCACTTTGGCATCAAATTGTGGAGTCAGTGTTAGCAGTGTAAGCTAGCAAATGTTGGGTATAGCAAACTACCAATATACCCTTTTCTGAACTTGAAAACTAGTTACACAAAAACACAAACATAATAACAATAAAACCCCAAGATCGCTTTAAACCAAAAGTTAATAGAGCAGAATTACAAAAGTTCCTGCATTCTGTGTTGTGATTGGAGCATTTTCTTCCCCTTAGATATCGGTAATCGGATCACTGAGCTGAGCAAAGCAGTCTCCAGGATGCACATTGATATGAAAGTGATCCAGCAGCTTCTGGTAGATGATGGACACACTGCAAGTGATGCCCTGGTCAAGGAGGGCTCCTCCGTACTGGGAAAATACATCATTGGTGCCAAGAACAATTTTGTAGGTTTTAACAGCAAACAGGATGAGAAAAATGCATCACTTAAAGTGACTGTGCACCATGGAGAGGAGGAGGTGGGTAAAGAAAAGGTTGACTCGGATAGAAAACAGGAGTCTGATGCTCAACAGAATCAGTTGAATGAATGTGTAGCAGAGGGGTCAAAGCCAGTAACAGACTGTGATGTGGTGAAAATGGAAGAAGGAAGAGCAGAAGCAGAGAAAGAAGACAAGGATGAAAGTGAGGAAAAGGAGCAGGTAGAAGCAGACAAAAATGAAAAAGGTGACAATGTAAAAGTGGAGGTGGTGATGAGGACAAGTTTAAATAATGTAGAGGATAAAGTGAATGAGGCTAAGCAGGATGAGGTAGAAAAAACAATGGAAGAAGAAACTCTGACAGGGACAAAGGCAGGACAAAAACACATGGAAATGACCCCTGAAGGACCTAAAAGCAGGAAAGTGAACTTTGAAAACCCAGACAAACAGAGAATAATGAACAAGTTTAAAGACTTAGAGCTGCAAGAAAAAAAAGTGGAGGCAAAAAGGATAATTGGTAGAAAGTTTGAGTATAATGCACCTGAGATGTCTGGTGCCAAGGAGGGCAAAGAAAAAGCTGGAACAAAGAAAACGATCCCTTCACCTACAGGCAGCAGTAGTTCACAGGACACAGGTTTCGGTTCCCAGGAAGGTGAGGAATCAATTGATGGGATACTAGTGAGACCGTGACATTGTCGATGTCCCTAATAAAGACATCCAATATGTTTGGTTAAAATGTTTTCTTGAAAGGTTTCAGCTTTATAATTTTGGCTATGTTAACAACAAGGCTTAGTGGTAGGGATGTTCTCAGTGTGTCCACTCAGAACTATTGTCCAAAGCAACAAATTGTAAGCAAATGTCAGATTGCTTCAAAATATCTGATAGATTTGAAGTCCTAAGTGAATTATTCTGTGTGACTACACAGACCTACCATTTTGACCTCATGAGCAGGGTCTAAGAAAATAAGTACCAGCAAATATAATGTAAGAATACTTGCAGGATGTTTCTTGTAATTAAATTGGCTGAGCACACATCTTTATTGTCAGGTTACTGTTGTGCTAGAACCATTTGTAGATTTTTTTTTTTTTTACAGATTTGAAAAAAATCTTGAAGCAAAATTTCCTGAATTTAAGGAATGTAGCCCTTTACATTCCTGTCCATAAAACAGCAAACAGTTCATTTATTATTTTTCTACTATAAGAAAGCATTTCTTGTAAATAATAGAACTTTAAGTGAATTGCTGTTTGCCTAAAAGCGAGGCTAGCTTTTTTCTTTGTTTACCGTTGGGCTAGCATAAGCTAACCTGCAGCCAGCTTTAGCTTCATAATAACTGTACAGACTTGGGGGGGTAACTATCTTCTCATTCATCTATCACCAGAAAGCAAATCATTGTATTTTGTAAAAAGTTTCAAGAATTTATTTACCCTAATCATTGATAGTGTGATAGTACTTTTAATTGAATCCATGCTAATTGTCAAAGATTGTAGCATGAAGCTTTCCAGCTAATTCTACTCACATCATGGGTGAATAATATAATGACTCACTTAAGCCAAACCTATAAGACCACAAAAAGTTATATAGTGGAGGTTCATTGGTCAGTCAATTAAGGCTGATTATATTGTTATATATTTTGCTGTCCCTTTACTTACTCTTCAACTTGTCAGTAACAAAGAGCCTAAGTTATTCTAACTTATACATAAAAATGCGCTTGATTCTCACAAAAAAGTTTCAAACTGGAGTTACTTTGTAACACTATTAAAACATTTACAAATTATTTTCTCTGTCTTTTTCATGTTCATATTTTAAGGTGTCGTTAAATCTGTGATGAAAGAGGCTGTGTTGCTTTAGTGTGTCTCTTCAGTAGGCAGCAGAGCCACACACCGCTACAGTGTGACAGTGCAGGTCTCAGCTTGCTTAACAAGTACTGCTCCCATGAGATCATGTAGATGAACACACCACATAATTAATTAACCACCTGGAGCATCTACCGTCTCAGGGCACAATGCTCGCAGACTCTTCCAGCCGATAAACACATTACTTATACAATTAAGTATTCATTTAAGTATTATTGAAAAAGAAAGAAACTGTAATAAGAATTGAGATTTAATTTATAGCATTGTAAAACAATTTAATAACCCACACACTTGTAAAATACAAACTTTAAGTTCATTTATGTTACCCAGATAATACAAAACTAACTATAAAAAGGGTAAATATCAGATCACTGTATTCTATAAATTCTATACAAAAATGCATAAAAACATGTTTAATGATAAAAATGCAGAAGATCAAATACAAACTGCAAAAATTTGTGAGTTGAAGACAGCAGCATGTGTAAAACTCTTGTTACATCTTAAATACAATACAAAAAACTGATTGTTTCCAAAAATAGATATATATATATTGGGGAAGCTGGAGGATAAGGGGGGAGTCTTTCTATCTGAGTGAAAAACACTTGAGTTAGGAGCCACACATCAGGCACTCGTCTTTGTTCGCCAAGGAGCACACCATGGCAGCAATGTTGCGCTCTTTGGTCTCCTCATCCTCACTCTTGGCTGTCTGGGCGTCCTTTAATTTCTCCTTGTTAAGGGTGAACTGGATGGGGTTGGCAGCAGGCTTCGTCCTCAGGTAGTACATTCCAGTTTTCAGGCCCTACAGAGTAAAAAAAAGACAGGCACTTTAAGACGTTTTACAAAGTACTACGACGCAGCATGCATCAAGCATGTGCTCCCTCAGTTACAACTTACCAGCTTCCAACCATAGAAATGCATGCTGGTTAGTTTGCCGTAGTTTGGCTCAGCAATATGAATGTTGAGGGACTGGCTCTGGTCAATGTAAGCGCCGCGATCTGCTGCCATCTTCAGGACAGTCTTCTGTGAGATTTCCCACACTGTTTTATACAGCTGCTTCAAATCCTCAGGGATCTGTTCAATTTCCTGTGGGCAGTCAGATGTGTATTAAAAAAATACATTTTAAAAAAGTTAAACATTGTTGGAATTGTACTTTATAGTGTATAATTTAATTCACTAAATTTATGTATGATCTTTTACCTGGATTGACCCGTTCTGAGCAATCAGCTGGTTCTTCATCTCATCACTCCACAGTCCTCTCTCTGTGAGGTCCTTCAGTAGGTGAGGATTTACAATCTATAGGGGAGGCAGAAAAGACACTTTTCAACATTTTGTCCATGGACACACCTCTTTGGAGTAAAAGCTCATGCACTGAGTACTGACCTGAAACTCTCCCGAGAGTACCCTGCGCGTGTAGATGTTGCTGGTGTAAGGCTCAATGGACTCATTGTTGCCCAGGATCTGGGCAGTGGAAGCTGTGGGCATTGGGGCCAGGAGCAGACTGTTCCTCACACCGTGCCTGAGGACACACAGAGGAAGGTGGATCACATATGTGCTATAATCTTTACATACAGTAGATAAGAGGTGCGAAAAATAAACACGGAACATATTCAGAAAGACTCACTTTGCAATTCTCTCTTTTAATGCTTTCCAGTCCAACAAGTCTGTTGGGGTTTTATTCCACATGTCATATTGAAGAATCTGGAAAATAGAATAACTTAGGATCTGCTGCACATATTAACCTAATACCCACGATGGATCAGCTATATCAACAAAACGACTCACTCCCTTGCTGACAGGAGAGCCAGCATATGTTTCATAAGGGCCGAGCGCCGCTGCTAGCTCACAGCTGGCCTCCAAAGCAGCGTAGTAGATTGTCTCAAAGATGTGAATGTTTAACAGCTGGGCCTCCGGGCTTTCAAATGGAAAACGCATGAGGATGAAGGCATCAGCTAGACCCTGCACGCCGATTCCAATGGGCCTGTGGCGCTTGTTAGACCTTTCAGCCTGTAAAACAGAACAGAGGAGCCATTCTTTAACACAGAACACATTAGACCAGGCTGCATGTTCGATAGAGAAACAGCACTACAAGGAAGCCCACCTCAGGCACTGGGTAGTAGTTGATGTCAATAATCTTGTTCAGGTTTTTGACGATGACTTTGGTGACAGATGCAAGCTTTTTGAAATCAAAGGTCCTATCTGAGGTCACATACATGTTGAGAGCAATGGATGCCAGGTTACACACCGCGACCTAGTTAATAAAAAAACATAAGAAAACAACACTTAAATATTACAAAAGCTAACTTTATATCAAATAAACAGCAAGTTATACCTTTTAGTTATTGTTGTTTATGCACGACCCCTCACCTCATCTTTACTTGTGTACTCGACAATCTCTGTGCACAGGTTGCTAGACTTGATGGTGCCCAGATTCTGCTGGTTGCTCTTCCTGTTGCATGCGTCCTTGTAGAGCATGTATGGTGTACCAGTTTCTGTCTGAGACTCAATGATGGCATGCCAAAGCTGCTGAGCCTTCACCACACGCTTAGCCCTGCCCTCATTCTCATATCTGAGGACAAAATGAGTTTGTGACAGGTTAGCTGCAATGAATGTGGTTTTTTTTCTCTTAAGAAATGAGTTTGATGTGCTGGTGTTACCGAGTATAGAGCTTCTCAAACTCCTCTCCCCAGCAGTCCTCTAACCCGGGACACTCACTGGGACACATCAGAGACCAGTCCTACAAAGGCATGAGTGGCATTAGCAGGAGCACCAAACTATAAAATACAGTTGATGACATTTAGAAATGTAATATTGGTAGCAGAGATTCCCTTCAATATTCACCTGATTGCTTTCCACTCGCTTCATAAAGAGGTCAGGGATCCACATGGCGAAGAACAGGTCCCTGGCCCTCTGCTCCTCTTTACCCGTGTTCTTCTTTAACTCCAAGAAGTCAAACACATCGAAATGCCATGGCTCAAGGTACACGGCGAAGGCCCCAGGTCTCTGAACAAACAAACCCAGGTAAAGAGTGTTTTGATTTACTACCAGAGGAGACTCTAGATCCAAAATCTTAAGCCCCATTACGATGTGTTTTAAATGTCATTCCTTACCTTGTTTCCTCCCTGGTCAACATAACGAGCTGTGTTGTTGTACACTCGAAGCATAGGGACCAACCCGTTGGAATTGCCGTTAGTCTGAAAAACAATAAGCAAGGTTAAGTTATACAGATATGAGAAAGTGTTCATTAAAGCTCCTTTATATGTGCTTTCAATCAATGTGATGCTGCTTTTTCTCACCCCGGCAATATAGCTGCCTGTTGATCTGATGCAGCTAACAGCCAGTCCAATTCCTCCAGCTGATTTGGAGATGAGGGCACACTGCTTCAGAGTGTCGTAAATACCATCGATGCTGTCGTCCTTCATGGATAACAAGAAACAACTGCAAAAAGCCAAAGCAAATTAGAAAAGAAAGGTTTAACGGTGGAATAGTTACATTGGTCAACTTTGCCTAAAAGCCTAAAAGTTACTGCATTATTACTGCATAAGTCCTTACCTGGACAGCTGCGGCCTGTTGGTACCGGAATTGAACAGAGTAGGGGAGGCATGAGTGAACCACTTCTCTGACAGCAAGTTGTAAGTCTCAATGGCTGCATCAATGTCACTTTCATGAATGCCGACTGCCACTCTCATCAGCATGTGCTGGGGCCTCTCAGCAGCTACAGTAAATGAAGGTAATTGGCAATTCATAATTGAAGTATATGCACTTAACATGACATGTCAGCATGTCTCTACCTCAATGTATTAGTGGTTGGTCAACACTCACCTTTGCCATTAATCTTTAACAAATACGACCGCTCCAGAGTCTATAACAGCAAAGTGATAAAATTAGATTTATAATCTTAACATCTGCCTGAGATGTTGAATTTTAAATGACATTAAGAAATACCTTAAAGCCAAAGAAGTTGTAAGAGAAGTCTCTGTCATAGATGATGGCTGAGTTGATGCGCTGCAGAAAGCAGAAAATGCAATATAATATCAAAAGGATATTTTTTGATCAATTTGAAAACATGGACATAAAAGGCACATTTAATGTAACTTACCGCCTTGTTTTCACAAACAATGTCGAGCAACTTCTTGGAGATCATAGGAGAGTGACGCTTGTTTAACGGATTCACGTAGTTGTACAGGTCTTCCATCACATCTGCAAACAGCAAACCAAAATGTTAAAATTGTAAGTGGCAGGGGTTTTAATAATGGCCATGTCCACTAATCTTTAATATATATATATCATTTAAATATTTTAGGGCTATTTTGTAGCAACTAAAAATGTACCACTTGGTTGTATTATAATGTCTTAAATAGTGAATTAAGTAAATGAATTGTGATTTAAAGTCATGTTTATAAATAGATGTATTACTTACCAGAAGAAAAAAAGGTATAATAGAGCATTGTGTATTCTTGAATGTACCTTAAATCTACAACTCACCACTGAACACTTTCTTTGTCTCCTTGTGCAGGTTGGACACAGCAATGCGTGCAGCCAAGATAGCATAGTCAGGATGTTTGGTTGTTAGGGTTGCAGCAGTCTCTGCAGCCAGAGTGTCCAGCTCCACAGTGGTCACTCCGCTGTACAGACCCTGGATCACCTTCATTGTGATCTGAGCCTACGAAAACAGAGAAAACTAATAGTTGACTATCACTGAGGTAGACTTTTGCAACCAGTGCAAAAACATGACTTCAGTTTCTTTTTTTTTTCTCCATACACTGATAATAAACTGTAATGTATTATTTATGGTGGTTTAAACTTACAGGGTCGACAAATTCACAATTGAGTCCATAACAAAGCTTCTGGATGCGAGATGTAATTTTATCAAAAGTAACCCCCTCCTGGCGTCCATCTGGAATACAAAGACACATTCAAAACCTTAATCCTATCAATCAATTATCAATTATCGACCAGGAATATCTCGGGTAAATTGAAAAATGATGTATAAACATTTCGCTGTTAATTGGGATCCTGGTGAATCAACCCGCGCACTAAACACCTGTCTAACGATTTATTATGATAACAAAAGGAAGGGCACCTTGCTTCTTCGCGCCATCAGCCTAAGAGATCATGATTGTTATAACTCCCTTCTCTCACATTTCTTAACTTTTAAATACGTGGTTGAATGATCAGCCCCCTTTTTCTTGCCTAATAACAGGAGGAAAGGTTTAAAGATTACATTTTAAGAGAACAAGCCGATAACAGCGAGCTATAAAAAAAAACAAAAAAAAAAAAAACTAGGGAGTCTCACCTTTTGCTGGTATTTCAAACCTATTCATAAATTATTGTTAAGTTTAAAAAAAAAGGCAGCAAACCTGTCAAATAGTTAAGACAATGACATGCGCTTGCATTTGTCCTTTCACAAGTCTTGTCTTTGTTAGAGGTCTCAACGGAAACGCACCAAACAAAGAAACATATAACATATGAGGAACTGAGCAAGACATTAAAGTGCGGCATTTATTCACAGTGTTACCATTTGAAGCAGTCACATTTTAATATTTTTCCGAGACTTGCGTATTACCCTGCAGAGTGTCAGCTAACCTTAATTTACAACAATATTGAAGTAAGCTACTTTACCTCGCTTAACAACATGCATGTTGGCAACAAAGCAGCTGGTTTCCTCAACGCAGGGGTTGGTGTTTTTTTTTTATTCTCTCCGCTCGTCACTTCAAACGTGTGAAATGACTAAAATGTAAAGTTGTTACAGCAGTAGAAACATCAGCAGACACAGTCAAATCTTAAATTGAGGGCGCCAACAAGCCACAATCCAGTTACACTACTTTGTGTCAACAGCTCAGCCAATCAGAGAAGACTCCAGCACCTGTCTTAACCAATCACTATCCAGCACTCAGCTGTTATTGCAGCTTCCGGAAAGAATCAAGCGGGATATTTAAAACAACCGGTTTGATATAACTATCTTTCTGCAGAAGCAGCAAGTTAATGTAAATGATCAGTGCAAAAATTACACTGACGGTATTGGAAATGATAGAAAACCCCGGTGTCCTCTGAAGATAAATAAAGGTTTGATCGATAAACGTCACAAACTTTTTTAAACAAGGTTTATCCATAGACTGTAAATAGGGTTTAACTCATTAATTTGTATGAACGGTATGAACACATTACATTTTGGATTGTACGTTAAAACTTAATATACTCAAATTACAATATCTTTAATAATATTCTATTGATGCTTTTTTTTTTTAATTGGGGAGACACATTCACAACATATAATTATCCATCTCTAGTAGATAATACCTTTAAAATTAGTTTCTCATTTAACAAACAAAAAGAATAAGTGACTGTTTAAGTAAAAAAATATCTACAGGCAATACATCAGGAAACAATTGAATATACAGTAACTAAGTTAGGTAGCCTATATTAACTTGTTATTGTTCTTCTCGCATACAAAAGCTGAGCATCTAAAGTTTGATCAATAAGCTATGACTCTGTTTACACAGTGTAATCAAAGATAAGATAATCCTTTATTTATCCCACAATGGGGAAATTTACAGTGTTACAGCAGCAAAGAGCAAAGATTGCAAACAAAAAGTGAACACAGTACAATTTAAATAAAAAAAAAAAAGGAAAATTAAGAATCTACAAAAAAATAGATTAAAACAAATTTAAAAATATTGAAAGCAATAGATTATCCTACACTTATTACAGCTCGCTATTTATCACAGTAGCCATAACAAGTGTTTTACAAAAAAAAATTTCAACACGTAACTTTGACCTAAATTACACCACGACTTTATTTTGAAAAGGAAAAGGCAAAGCCAGGCCGGATGTGACTTAAGTTACGTGCTAATGCTAGTGATGCTAATGGTAATGGACCCGGAAAGGTAAGGCAGCAACTCCGAAGATGGCCGGGGTGTTCGATGTGGAGGTTGATGGTGTGGAGCACGACCATGGACTGGGGCATCATGATGAACCGCAGCAGGTGAGAGTAAAAGGGACGCACTGATTTTCATTTGAAGGATTACAAAAAAAAAGATGCTGGTGAATTTAAAACAAGTGACTAACTCTAGTGTGTGTGTGTGTGTGTTGGCTTTAACTCGTGGGTTTAGCCTAGCGTCAGAAGCTAGCCACATTAAAAGCATTTGTTTTCAAACAGAGGGCGGAGAGTAAGATAACATGCATTGTCTGATTAATTTCATAGAGTGCATTTTTTTTTTTTTTACAATGGGGGCAGTGAGAAACGCCCTTATGAGAGACCAGCTGTGCTAACCTAGCTAACGCCAGCTTGCCAAGTAATGTTAAAATCTTGCATTAGCTTTAATTTGGTCGACGTGGCACCTGTGTTATTTTTTCTTTCTTTTTTACATGTATTTGAATATTCACGTAGGTGCAGTTCCAAGCAGCCGTCATTTGCACTGCTTGTAAGAGAAATGTCTGACACTGTGATTTATCGCAGCTTTAAAAAAAAAAAAAAAAAAAAAAAAACTATTACAGCTGATGTGGGCTGAGCAGGTTAAAGGTCGCGTATGGTCATTTCTGGGTTAAAGGGACAAGTGGTGTCAAGTCAGGGGAAGTGACGGAACCACTTCCGGTGGCCTTTCAAGCTTAAACACACACCTGATTGAGCGAATCGAGCAGGTGTGCACAGTAGGCCAGACTCTGCAGAATGAACAAACCAGGTGTTAAAAGCGAAATGTGGCTGATCTGATGTGTCCCTCATGTTTGGGTTATTATTGATGTAAGCTTTGGTTTGAAAAGAAGGCAGACGAGGTGACAAGGGGTTCAATTCATAACAATTCAATTAAAAAAAAACTTTATTTGTCCCCGGGGGGCACACAGAGCAGCAAATTAACAACAGTGCAAGTAAACAAAACATTTTAACCTAAATATAAAGTGTCAATTTTAACTTAAAGCTTGAACATAACTTACAAAATATAAAAGAGTAGATATTAAGTGGACAGTGATCGGACTAACAGATGTAACCATAACTATGTGCAGTAGTGACCAGATGTCAGTTGTCATCTCTTGTGTAAAAAGAAAAAAGAAAGAGGACAAATGTTTAATCAAAGATGTTTTTATTCCTCTGGGTAAAAAAAAAAAAATCAGTTTCAATCAAGCATGGAGAGACTCGCCTATCTCACACATATGTCAGCAGTAGGGCTGCATCTTACAATGTTTTTCAGTATACAAATGTGCATGCCTTTTTTATTAGGATTTATTGATATATGGAAAATACTATGAGCAAAACCTCATAGTATTTTCAAGGGCCCACAGTTGAGTCTTTACATTTTTTCAAATCTTGGATCCAAAAGTTCAAATCCCCCAACTTTTGTATTCATCTTATGTAAATATGCTGTAAAAATTGCATCTAAGAAGCTGTATCCTGCAAATGTTTTACATAATACTTGAAAAATATTCTGAATTATTGATGGGTTATTTGAATATTTGACATTTAATTTCTTTCGATCTGTGAGTTTCCACTCTAATGTATTGTTAAAGCAATAGGTTATAAATTGTAGGATTTATGATCAGAGGAGTTCATGTCCAACCTTCATTCATTTCCCTTTTTTAAAGATAGGATGCTCTGACACAAGAAAACATTGCATCCCTTTCTTGCTGCCAGCTTTTAACTTCACCCTCAGAACGGTTGTTAAACAAGCCGAACAACCTGGGAGTGACTGTAATGGCTAAACATACTTTGTGTGATTTAATAGTTTCTTAATCTACGTTATGCACATGCCTATGAGTTTTCACTCAGATTTGATGCATTTGCTTTCTTGCCACACAGGCACAGCTAAAGTCATTTGAATTCTAATCAATAATCCTTTTTAAAGACTGATTTGTTTGCAATTAAAGATGTAGGGGTTTAAAGACAACTGTGTGAGAGGTCATTCTTGAGTAGTTTGCTGTTACTACTTGTATAAAGTTACTACTAAATCTCATCTTGGTCGGGTTTGAAGAACGAATATTAAAATGTTGTCACTTTTTAATAAGGTTAATATACACACACTGTGCTCAGCAACCCTACAGTGGTGTTTCTTCAACATCGTTTGGTGTAATTATCCTTAAAATGTCGAAGCTAACATTTTGGCTTTTATATAATTATTTGTTTTTTCCTCTTTTTTTTTTTTTTTTTTTTTAAAAGTTCGATGTGTCCAAGCTTTCACCAGAAGAGAAGTGGAGGTTAGTATCTTTATAATACTTTTAACACTCTTGTCTAATTTTTAAATGTGTTCACTATAAAGCTTCAACTTGTACTAGGTTTGCCAGTGCACTGTACAATTCCCCAACTTCTGGGCAATTATGCAGCACACCTGTATTGTCACACCTAGCCTACTTTTATAAATTAACGAAAAATGTAGTTATGTGACATTAGCTGAGTGTGTTCCTCTTTTGTTCACAGGGTGGAGCACGCAAGAATGCATGCAAAACATAAAGGCCATGAGGCCATGCACGCAGAGATGGTGCTCATCCTCATAGTCACCCTTGTCGTCGCACAGCTAGTCCTTGTGCAGTGGAAACAGAGACATCCAAAGTCATACAATGTAAGACACACTGGCCAAACTGTTAGCAATGCAACCACATCATGAAAATATCTTGTTTGTTTTGGGTACAGATAAATTCAGCTGTGTGCTTAAGGTGTGTTTTTTACTGTGATGGGAAAGGGGGAATTAGAGACTATGAACACGCGCAGGCTTGTACTTTGCAAGTAACACTTTTATTTCATTCTCTACCGGTATGTGGCAGCACATGACTATATTAACGTTTCTGTATCCGTTGGGATGTTGCACTTTCCTTTTGGTCCCCATTTCTATGTTAATGTAATATCTTTAGCTTTTTTTTTTGTATATTTTTGTTGGATTTTGAATTGTATTTTTTTTTTAACTTTACACGCATTTTCTAACTTACACACTGTGCTGTCTTGTAGCTAGTGACTCTGTTCCAGATGTGGGTAGTTCCTCTCTACTTTACCACTAAACTTCACTGGTGGAGATTCCTGAGCACGTGGTTCATCTTTTCAGTCATCACAGCATACGTCTCCTACCGTGCCACTCGCAAGCCTCTGGCCTGCACCACACCGAGGTATGACCCCCGTTTGAACTTCACCATATCCTGTCACTTTACATTTATTTGGATTAATTCTTTTCTAATATTCACATATACTCAAACACACACACTCTCTCTCTTTGCATACTGTAGGTTGGTGTACAAGTGGTTCCTCCTCCTGTACAAGATCAGCTATGCCACAGGAATAGTTGGCTACGCTGTCGTTATGTTTACACTGTTTGGTATAAACTTGATATTCAGGTATGTATTGTCATGTCAACATCACTTCAGTTGTGCTAATGGAGCTCAACCATGAACACAAATATCCTTGTATTTTTTTATTTAACTGGTGCACATAAAACATTCCAATAAGTAGTTTATAGTCGACATGAGGAGTCTTCTGTGTCAGGATGCAATTTAAGATTTCCATCTCAAATGAAAGAAGAAAAAAAAAAACCTGATCTTTTTTCCTGGCCTCTGTCAAACATGTAGCTCTTTGCTGCCACTAGATGATGCTTTTATTTTTCTTTTATTATATCTGTTTTGGTTCTCACTCCAAAAAACACCTAAAAGTCATTAAATCCTAAATCACAGCAGCTTGATTTGTCTGTATTTGAAGTTGTGTGTAATACTGCTCTGTGTATTTTCTGGCAGCTGTTAATACAATCTGAATTTTGAAAAGGGAAACTTCACCTTTTTAAAGCATTGATTCAAAATGTAATAATAAATGTTCTCTGTATTCTGTATCTATTTACTTATAGTAAATGTTTTTCTTTGATAGTAACTTTTCTTCTACCTGAAAATGTAGATTAATAGTAGAAAAGAACAAAAAACAAAGACATGGCATTTTTTTGCCCCAGTTCAGTTGTGCTCAATTTGGGATTAGCTCAAAATCAACAGTCAGTGAATTCACTCAGGAATTCGAAGTCATCAAAGAGTTTACAGTTTATGCAGCCATTACTAAAGTCAGTTCATGTATTGGTGAGGAACCTCTGGAAATAAGATCAGCTGTGCTTACATTACTTTAGTGAGTCTTTATCATGATTCACTTTCTGATCCTCTTCCTACCTGAAAATACATCCTTACTTGAATACTTCTTTGAAGTTGAGGCAAACCTTTTTTTTTTCAGCCTTTGTAGGCTTGGAAATGTTTGTTAAAATGTTTTTGGTTTATGAATTGCGTTTTGGCTCAACATCTACTGACTAATATTTAAGGCAAGTTCACGTTGTTCTTCAAAATGCAGTAGATTATCCTGTAGTATTTGAAGGTAGACATGTGTTTCATGAGCTGATAGATGTTGAAGAAACACCAGCTGAGCCACCCTGCCTTCTCTGTCCAGGATAAAGCCGGAGGATGCAATGGACTTTGGTGTTTCACTCCTTTTCTACGGGCTGTACTACGGGGTTCTAGGGAGAGACTTTGCAGAGATGTGTGCAGACTTCATGGCTTCAACCGTTGGGGTAAGTAGACAGACTACAGACTCTGTATGTGTCTGTGCTGTTGGAGATAATAGCTGTGACTCAACTTCAACTCTTTTCTGTCTTTATTTCGTTTGTAGTACTACAGTGCATCTGGCATGCCAACAAAGCACCTCTCTGACGATATCTGTGCCGTGTGCGGTCAGCCTATCCTCGTAGATGTCAGTGAGGAGGGGATTATCGAAAACACATACAGATTATCATGCAACCATGTGTATCCTTCCTTTTGAGACTTCTACTGTACTCTCTTTCAGAAGAAGTGCAGCTTCATGGTGAGTATTTGCACTAGAGAATGTTTCGACGTAGGTGTGTTTAAGAACCATGTGGTGTACTCGTCACAGCCCAAAGGGGAATTGCCAGTTAAATTAACCTTTATGGCAGACTGTTGATGTTATGAAGATCTGTTTGTGAACCTGTTACTTCCTCCATTTTTGTGCTGTGTACATAACACACGGCACACACCACACATGTACCTTTTTAGTGTGAACTTCAGTCTGCTGGGTTTCTCTTTCAATTTGTTCTCGTGGGTTTTTATTGAAACACATTAAAGAGAAATCTTTTTGCAGATCATTACAATGACATGCATGAATGATAATTCAAGAACCCTGATTGGCTTAGATATTTCTCTTTTCACTTTCATAACATTTAGAGGCACACAAAACCTTTCACTGCACCAGTTTCTGCAGGTTTGATATATTTGAACTCTTCATTACGGAGTTGAAGTTACATAGTGTCGCTGCAACGTAACCTTTTTTTCTTTTTTTTTAATCTGTTGAATTCTGTTTACTAATACTTGTTATTTTGATAAGAAATGAATAATGCAAATACAAAATGTTAACACCTTTTAAGGTTTCCCTTGCCCCAAGGTCCTAATCATTAGCAAACACTAACGAAGTAACTGCTCTTATACTAATGAAAAATAACATCCTGTTAGTGTTTTGTTTGGATGGTCAACACTGATTCATCCATTTTACAGATCAGAACGTTGTCCTGACAAGCATCCCATTTAAAAAAAAAAAAAAAAACTACAGCAAACCAACATTCAATTAAATTGAAAACAAAAAGTAAAATCACAAACTATTATAACCTTGCCCTCGCCAACACTGAAGTAATGTTTAAAAAAAACAATATCTGCTAACATTTTCTTACTGGAGTTTGATTTTGCCCTTTTAAAACCCTCAAAATGTTAGGGTTGATATTATAATATATGCATATTATTATTAGATTTATATTGATGAATTAGAAGGCTCCTTTTGCCCTCATGAGATGATGTGGTTGTAACTTTGTGTACAAATAAGCTGATTTTTACTGTGACACATTGTTCGATAAATGAGCTGTTTATTGAACCAGATGATCCGCAGTGCAAACAAACCGTCTTTTTAAAGTAATAACATTTTGTGTTGATTTGAACTGCTGATGAAACACCGCTGTGTCGAGCCTTAACTCACACCCAGGTTCCACGAGTTCTGCATCAGAGGATGGTGCATCGTGGGAAAGAAGCAGATGTGCCCGTACTGCAAAGAGAAGGTGGATCTGAAGAGGATGTTCAGTAACCCGTATCCTTTCTATTCTGTCATTCTCACACATGTGAGCTCCACATGCTTTTTCTTTTCCCTTTTGTACATTATTTAGAAAATGTTTTATTTTCATGCAATATAAAAATGATATCGGAGATTAAATTGGTAAAGTGCATGACTATAAATCTGGCCATTTTAACTGATGACCTCAAAGCAACATAAACCCAGTCATGCCTGGTTACTGGAGACGGACGTTATCATGTAACAAAGTGGAAGTTTAGGTGCTTTTTATGTTCAGAGCCCTATGCAGACTATTTGGAACAACATTATTTATAGGTTGTATATCAAGTTCCTGTTCCTACTTGTGGTTAACCTTTTACACACTGATGCTCTTAATTACATAATCACCTTTTAAAGAAACAACCTCCTCTTGTTCTTATAACAGCAGTTAATAATGTTAGAAATGATTTTTATGAGCACCTTTTTTTCACTTATTTCAATTTTTTTATTAAACCGTTGTGTTTTCCTTGACCCATATGTTTGTAGCTGGGAGAGGCCACATGTCATGTATGGACAACTTTTAGACTGGCTTCGCTACCTGGTTGCCTGGCAGCCCGTCATTATTGGATTTGTTCAAGGCATCAACTACATCCTGGGTCTGGAGTGACCTGGGACTGGCAGCAATGGACACAAACGCCAAGCAACGCCATACGGAGTCGATATGCACTGGCTCAAAGGACTGAGGGCCTTACATTGAACTGAAACACCAACAAAAAAAAAAAGTGTCTATACTTTTGTACATATTTATAGGCACACATCTGTATTCACGGTTGATTTTAATTTTATTAGTATTTTGGATGTCTGCAACACAACATTGCTACACAATGTTACATCCTATTAATCTGTTTGTGTACTTTTTTGGCCTAGTAAAGCGGTTGTCAAAAATCATTAGAGAGGTGCTTTTTACTAATTTATGTCTTAAATGTTGTTGATACTTACTTAAAAGATCTTGCTGGAGTTTTTAATCCTCATGTCTGATGGCTGTCAAACATGAGTAATAAATATTGACTGAAACCTGAATAATTCTTCCAAAGTACATGACCACACAATCTGGAGACTTCCTCTGCGTCATCTAAAATGATCGCTCATAAAGCCGTTTGACCCACTTGACACCGATTCCACATTTTGAAGTGACACAAACGAGGGTTTCCTTATCGCTCACAGTCATGCGTCATGTGACTGGAGGCTTCCTCATGCAAAAGCAGGATTCCTCATACAGTACTAATAGAGATGGAACTTTCGAAGTTACTGGATTTGAAAATGACATCAGCGTTTTCAGAGATGTAATTTGTTTAAGTGCAGTGTTGTTCACTGAAATTACCACCGCAACAAAAAATCCCACCTTCAGTCGTATCTAGCCAGGGACATAGTAACTCTGCCGGATGTGATTTTTAAAAATGTATCTCTGCTTTATGTTGACAGCAGAAAAGTGAAAGTTAAATAAAAAAAAAAAATAAAAAAAATATCACAAAGCATGGGCAATAGAAGCAAAACTATCTGTATTGTTCAATACTGCCCGTCAACGGTGAGAGTTGCTCTGAAATAAGAGCAACCCAGAAAGCACAAACATTTGGTACTCATATTTCAAACTAATATGGAGCAGAACAAGGAGAGAAAACGGTTGTCTTTTAATTGAAACTCACTGAGAGTGTGGATGGCTGAGTCTTATTTTCCTATCATCTAACATCCCTCTGGCCTGATGTTTTGTGTAAGATGCTTGGTTAATTATCATATCTCATAACACCACCTGTCTTTACTCTGACCTCTCCATCAGCTCAAACAGGTAAGACTCCACGCTGTAGGACATGCCCGCATGATCCATTTGTGTTGTCAATGTTTTCGTTGTGATCAGATAATAAACATCACATGGCCCCGATAGT
Source organism: Labrus bergylta (assembly GCF_963930695.1). Lineage (NCBI taxonomy): Eukaryota > Metazoa > Chordata > Actinopteri > Labriformes > Labridae > Labrus > Labrus bergylta. Next base: position 11,927,725 of record NC_089208.1, read on the forward strand.
GAGTAGGTGTTTCATCCATGATTCCTCAAGAATTTGTTTCCAACCATCATTGGGTTTTGTTAGGACATAATTCTAAACCACTGGATTAGTCAGCAAGCTTTATTTATGTAACCATACAGTGTTCTCAATTTTACTTCGAAGATGAGTGCAGGAAATCCCCCTGTCCTTATATGTCCACACATTGTGTGTAAAGTAGAGGAAGTGCTTTTTGTATATATAATCCTAACCCGTAGTCAGCCGCACAAAGCTCTCGGAGGAAGAATCATCATGAAGCTGTCATCTGTTGTCCAAGGTAACCATACTTTCTTTTACCAGTGTTCTTTTCATGTTATCATGGCATCGCTTGTGAATGTTGACATTTCTCTCTGACAGCCTATATACCTCTCTATCTGCTGCTTGCAGATGGATTTCCAGGTACAGTATGTTTTGTGGATAACAAAGTTTCATTTTATCAATTCTCTATTTTTTTTTTTTTTACTTACCCAAATGTGATCTCCAGTTTCCAAGGATGAATGTCCAGAGATCATTGGGCCTGATCACGTTCAAATAAAAGCTCATCCAGGTAACAGTGTAGACATTACAAACTAGTTTTCTGAATTATACGGCTAATGAAATGTGTTTTTAGAGAAAAAGATTACTGCTTGTTATATTGTGCAACCTTTTTCAATGATTGTTGTACATATATATATATATATATATATAATGAAGCTATAAACAGTCTGATGGGTCTGGATATATTCTCCTCTACAGGTGACCCGCTGCTTCTTCACTGTGACGCGTTTGCAAACTGTGAAGTTGACATGGCCGTCATTTATTGGCTCGTAAACGGCACTTTCCCTGAAGAAGCTCCCAGCAGTGGCAGAATAGTAGAATCAGATGAGTGAGTAATATTCACAGTAGAGAATGAGGGAACTGCCATGCTGGAGTTATTATTTTTCAACTTTAAAATACTGTGTTCTGACATCCTGAAGCCGACCTGCATCTCAACACAAGTGACTATTTGTTTTTAGATCGACTTTAGAGGACGGCGCCATCCTCCAGAGGAGTTTGCTGTTGAAGAATGTCACATCAGAGGACCTCAAATCCACCTTCACCTGTGTTGTGACCAATGCTGCAGGGACAGCTTTAAAGAATACAACCTTAGCGACCAAAAGGAGTGGTTGTAGTGGAGGGAGAAAGAGAAAACACTAGAAGAATCTGTCAATAAATACCTGTACTAAAGCTTCTTCATATTGACAGGAGAATATCTATGTACAATATGATTGGAGTTATTTGCGTGTGAAAAATAAATAAATGAAAGTTTAAACAATTCATTCAAAAACTCAAGTGCCCAGTGCTTCAGTTCTTTCTCAGATATGCATTGGTAATCGTGTCATTTTTTTCAAAAACAAAACTATTTTTTTTTCCAAGGGTTCATTATTACAACACTGAACCCAACACTGTCAAGTACAGCACTGATGGAAGCTGTTATTCCAACTCTTTCATGTCATTAATCAGGAATGACAGACAACACAACTTTAAAGTAAAAAAAAACACTTAGCATTTATTTAACATTCTAAAAGCATCATGACGTTGTTTTAAAGTGCAGTTAAAAAAGCTCATTTTAAGACGTCAGTTGGTGAGTACAACAATGGACCAACTGAGAAATAAACCTTTATCTGTGTAGACGCCATCCATTTAATGATTCAACATTTTTGATTCACTTTTTTTTTTTTTTTTACAAAGTAGAGTATAAAAGAATATTTATGAATGACAGTTCAAAATATAGTTTGTAAACAAAACAAGATATGTGAGGACATGATTCCCACAGCCAGATCAATCAGTTAAAGCATTAGATAGATAGATACTTTATTGATCCCGAGGGAAATTCAAATTCAAATTCAGATTATTGCGATCACATTTTTTAATAATAGTAATTATATATCTCAGATTAAAAAAAAATAGAAGCATTCATCATAAACAACTTAAAACTGTTCAACCCATGACACACAATCAAACACACACTCACAACCTCAATTTCCTTTACACATCCCACATGCATGGTGTGTTTTGCTTAAAGGCTTCTTTAGTGCACATGTTTGTTATAAAGGACAAATGTTTCTCCATGGCGATAGGCTCACTTTTAAAAAGTGAGCCTTTGAAATTATTGGAAGTCTATTTGTAATAAATCGACACGGTGGTTATGGACTTAGATCAACTTGAGGCAGCCTCTGTGGCTGACATGCCCAGCTCCTCCAGGCAGCACTGTAAGTTGCTTGTCCTTCCAGGGTGATGATTTTCTCTGATCTTCTTTGTGATAAGGGCTGCCACATCTTCAATGACTGTTGGCCACTTCACAGGGGACGTGCAGAACGTCTGGAGAAGTTCCATGTTGGTCTTGGTTGCCATTCCAAACAGGAAGCGCATAAAAATGTCCAGTTTGCCATCTTTGCACTGCAGGCTTCTGTCCAACGCGCTCTTGTACAGCTCCATCATCTTGTGCCCCTTCAACAGCCCCCTGACCCTGTGTTTCAGTGGCTGCTCGAAAATGTTCTTCCCCTGGTTTCTGAAGGAGAGAAACACGTAAAGGGCAGCCAGATACTCCTGCATGGTGGGGTGGATGAAGCTGAGGACTTTCTCCGACAGCAACACAAATGGTTGTGTGATGTATTGTGTGCAAAGCCCGCTGTTAGTCACCGCCTCTTCATCACTGATTCCAACCTCCTTCCAGTCAGACTTTGTGATCTTGAACTGGCCTCGTTCCAACATGCTAAAGGCCAACTTCCCCAGTTTTAAGAGGAAGTCTCTCTCTCTTTCTGGGTCAAGATCTGGAGCTCTGAATATGCGATGCTGACGTGTGAGTGTTAGCAGCAGCTTTGTGTACATGTGGGTGATGCTTCGGGGCAGCTCTGCATGCGTCCCCCGCTTTGTAAAGATGCACTGGCATTCATCAGCCACAAGCGAGCAAAACAAGGGCAGGTGGCACATGATGCGGAGCGTTTTCAGAGAATCGATATATGCGATCACACGAGCTGCTTGATCTGGATCCTGAAATCTTTTCCGGAAGTACTCGTTCTTGTCAGGATCACGGAAACCTCGTAGCTCCATCTCGTCATAATGTGCATCCCAGGGAATGCAACACTTCACTAGCGGGCGAGAAGTGACGATGAAGAGGCCGCGGTAGAGAAGCCTCGCTCTGAGGAGGTTGACTACAATGACGTTCAGAGTGGTGGAATCCGTGTGGTCACAGAGAAGCTCGGTGTGCTGAAAGTCAAGGTTTCTGTTGTACTCGTCAAGTCCGTCAAAGACAAACATGATTTTGCAGTCCTCAGATCTATATTCCTCATCCCTCAGTTTTTTTGTCTCTGGGTAGACTGTTTGTATGATTTCCAACAGGGAGACGTTACAACCCTCGAACTGTTTGAGTTCTCTGAAAGTAAAAGGAAACAGGAAAGACACGTGTTGATGTGAACGCTCTTCAATCCAGTCCAGGATCAGTCGTCTCATCGCCGTAGACTTCCCTGACCCAGCCACTCCTGTGATAAACATAGACTTCAAGTTGGTCTGCTTCAGCTTCTCAGGGCTCAAAATATCCTTTGTAGAAAGCAGTTTCCCTTCTTCCCGGTTGCTGTCCAACTTCTCTATAGTCAAGACCTCATGTTCTATATTCGGACCATTGTCACACGTTGTGGTCATGTAGAGATTGGCAAAGTTGTCATCAAAGGACCTCCTCTCTCCCTGTGTGTTCAAATCCTCACATGCTTTGCCGTATTTCCTCTTCAGAGTCTCGCTTAAATCATGACGCACCTCATCTGAAAAAAAAAAAAGAGTAAACATTATTATCTTTGTCTGTTTGGTCCATAACCTGAAATCAAATAAACAGTAAAAAAAAAAAAAAAAAACATGGAGATGCAGGAGCTGACTTACTTCTGATGCACAAAGTCTGGAGATAATTAACCAACTTCTTAAACCCGATTTCCTGCAGAAGGGTTTTGGTGATCTGCATAGAGACCTCCAGGCTGTAACACTCGAGAAGCCGGTCCACGAGGTCCAACAAGTCCATGCTTTGTGGATGAGTGTTAAAAGACTGTGGGTAACGCTTCCACAGCATCCCCTTGAATTTCTGTATGTCACCTTTTGACAACTTCCCAAGGGTGTTACAAATAGCCTGATACCAGAAGAAGGATAAAAGTCACTGCTGTGGTTTTAGACCAGAGGATATTTTCTGCTTTAAACTTATAAAGAAAGACCAACCTTTAAAGTGAATGCCACTGTCAGAGAAGGATGCCTTATCTCATTTGGGTCTGTCATTAACTCAGGTGTGTCCGTGAGCTCCGAGGCAGCTTCCTCTTCGGCTTTATCCCTGGTGAGGCCGCTGTGGAGAATTTTAAGAATCTTTAGGGTCAGTCTAACATGTAATCAAACTCTGAAACATTTTAAATCAGCGTGAACTGGTTGTATTTCTTACCTTGGCTTTCTCTTCTCACAGTCGTCACTGTCAAAGGAGTAGCAGCTGGAAAATGAATCTGCTCTGTTCAGCTCGACCCTAAAACCAAGCAGCAGTAATGCTTCAATAATTATTTTAGGCACAACAAAAAGTATATACTTAGGTACAGAGGCCAGTTTAAGAAAGCAGGTTTAGTGCAAACTCATTTCAGAAAGGGAGGTCACTCAAACCTGAGGAAAAACCTCTTCAAGAAAGAGAGGTAACATACACCCTTTTCACACATACGGAAATCTCATGAAAAACTCCGGAGACTTGGCTACCCGGAGGGTCTTTAGGTGTGTGAACGCAAACAGCCACATTTTTTTCGCGCGGACTTTACCCGGAGTTTCTCCGGCCAGACCCCTAGTGTTTTTTCCGCAGAAAGTCCGAGTGAGCTGATGTCTGAACGCGGCCGAATATACTCCGGAGATTTCAATTTCAGCCAATAGAAAGATAATGACGTTTATATACGGTGACTGCCTAAAGTGTCTGCATGCGACCACTACGATCTCCGTGCACGTAATTAAACGGCTGGATTATGTTTTCTGTTCGTCAGTATGTCTATAGTCAGAAGACTGTAGAAGCGCTATACAAGCTCAAATCCATTTACCATTTACCATCTATGCTAAATGAGACAGTGAAGAGCAGGTTTTCTTCAATTAACCCCAAGTTTCCCTCCATCTCCCCCTCGGTATGTCTGCATAAGAATTTCTGGTTTGAGAGGGGTGCAGAACTACAACCTCTTTTTGAGCCCAGTGGCCATTGTGAATTGTAGTATTGGGGCTATATTCATGTTGGCTTTTTGATTGAGTTGATTGAACAAACTCAAATCAGCTTTGCTGGAACCTTAAACTCAGAGTTTTTCTATTTTTTCAATCAGTTTTCTAAACTGAGAGTTTGTTAAACCTTCTTTCCGAAACAGGCACCAGCTGTAAGCTACTCTATTTGTGTGTGTGTGTGTGTGTGTGTGTTTGTTTTACCCTGTGGAGCATCTGTCCTCGCCCTCCATGTTGTCTGAAGTCTCCTCACTTGTCATTGAACAGTAACTGAGAGCTGGAGGCGAGGCCTGGACCACATGATGCCTGAAACAAAAAGGATGACAGAATGACGCTATAATTACTTAGGGGCCCCCCCCCAAAAAAAAAAAAACAGCAGTAGCCAGATAAGATAATTAAAATCTTATAAAGGACTGATAAGTATTAATGTACAGACACAGGCTTGAAGTTACCCCTTTCTTTCCATGGCTTTGTGTGATTCTGAGAATTCTCATACTTCATGTTGAACATCAAGGCTTTTTGAATGACGCACTTTATTTTTTCCAACATAGATTGGACCATAAATATGGTACAAGACATAGACGGATACAGATAGCCCCCTCAAATCTGCCTCATATATTTCTGTAAGAAGATATTTAAAAAAACTAGAGAACCAGATTCTGTTTTTCCATGACATGCTTTTAGCACCCATTAAATGTAGTTGGTCAGTGGAATCAGTAGACTTGTTTTCATCAACAGAACATGACAACAGGCCAGATAAAGTAAGAGAGAAAAAGTTCTTCAATAAGTCCACTAGGGAGAACTACTGAGCTGCCGTCCCACCACTGTTTCTGCATTTGATTGTTGTTGTCCTGCCACAAATATTTCAGAATAATTCTATTAAACTACTTCACTGCAGTGACAGAGTGATCTCAGTACCAGTGGGTAGCTTCCATTGGACTTGGCCCCAGGTCCAGCGAAGGTCTCCTCTCAGGGATGTAGAAAAGATCCTCATCTTCTACATATTCATTCTCTCCTCTAGCAGACACTGCTTCTCCTATCGAGGAGGCTTCCACCTCCATTTCAGCGTCGTCCATCACACCGTAGAAATGGTCAGCCATTGACTAACATGACGGGTATTCACATCGTATTTTCCAGGGCTGATCCCTCAGGACGTTAAGCAGTCCATACCTGCAGAATAAACACACGCATATCAGTTCTCAAATTCTCTGTCCGGTTATTTTAAGAAGTACTTAACCAGATGTTCAGGTTTCTGCTGGTGGATTCTTCATCAGTCTGCGTCTTCACTGTGTTATGAAAGTGATGTACCAAACCAACGGTAACGATAACAAAACACTCTTAGCTTTCTGTACTTTGACTTTTGCAGTATGAAATACAAAAGCGGACTCAATTCAAAGTTCAATGTACAAATCTAAATAACTAGATCCAGTCACCATCAAACACAAAAGCTTAAACAAATGTGCTTCAATACAAGTTGAGGAACATTCAAATCAAAGGCTCAGTCTTCACATACCAGCAGCAAGTTCATCACCTTGCAAAGAAAGATACTAGACATCCGAACATTAGAAACCTTTTAATAAGAAAAAAGAACATTTATAAATTGTCTAATCACTCGGCTGTCTTTCGGGTTTGACATTTTATGCTTTTTAGCATCAATAATGTCTGCTGTCTGTGCTTAGGTTTGACAAGTTCAAGGTTTTAAGTTGATTTATGTACCCTTTTTTAAAATAAATGCAAGCAGTAACTACTTTATACAGCACACAAAATAGACCACAAATAATTAAGCAATTAAAGCAAGATCACAAACAACAACACAATCAATATTTAGCAAAGTAGTGTAAAGTCATACTCTTAGGTGCTAATAATTATTATTATTATTATTGAAACATAGGTTTACAAAGTGCTTTGACAGACAAAGAAAATGAGGAATATAACAGATTAAGCACCAATAGTCATTAATATTTACAGTCTACATGTCAAACAGAGACAGTAACCTACAAACTTAAAAAAAAAAAAAAAAAGAAGTAAATCACAAAATGCAAAAGCAAAAGATCAGCAGAATAAATGCATACGAAGGATTAAAGTAGAATCAACAGGTCTGACAAGGTAGTATAAGTTCAAGCAAAACAACTGAAGTGAATAAAAGAATAAAAGCAGTAACAATGACACTAAGACACAATAAGAGGACTTAAAGATGACATGACAGAAAATAAAAACACAACAAAAAGGTAGATTAATAAATAGGTAAATAAAAAGCAATAAAGGCGTTTAAGAGCACCACATCAGAAGAAGTACTAGAAATATGGATAATGCTTTTACTCATACCAAAGTGCAGATACTGATATGTGGAGATACTTTGCAGACTTAAAACACTCTGTTCCTGCATCACCACCATGTCTCTCTCATGTATAAACCATACACTGTAAATATTAGGTATAAACATGATAAAAACTGAAGCTGTCTATCAAGTAGTCTGACTGACGGGCCGCGTTCAGCTATGTTTACGTTAATGATTTGACATCTGCTGAGGCCTTCAGATGTCGTTCCACAAAACCACGAACAGAAGACAAATAAATAAAAGTCACGCCATAAATACAACACAGTATGACTTTCAAAACCGTCAAACATGTGAATGTAGCCACATCCAATACATTATTCCTACTTTGGGGCTGCTGTTTACTGCCAAAAACTAAATGTTAACTTACCACGGTCAGTGTAGGAATAACTTCCTGGGGAAGTTGTGACTGTCAGTCAGGTGAGCAGCGGAACCGTAGTGAATCATACTCTGCCCCCTAGAGGTCTGGAGGGGTGATAACATTCAGTCTACAGTGTCGCAGATAGCAATTTAAAGTGAGAATACCAAAATGAATAGCTGTTTGATAATAAGATCTACAACAAGCTAAATGTATATATGACTGTGCACTGCAGTACATGCCACAAATAAATAGTCGTAGGCCAAATTTAGCAAGGTTACAACCAAAACCTGAATGCAGAACCAAGTAAAGAGTCATTATCCTTTTTTTTTCCTCATTCCTTTCTATCTTATAAGGTGGGGAGTTACAACAAAGGTCCCTTTTTTGCAGGACAGCAGATCTCCTACATGCCCACAATGCACCTTCCAGGCTGAAAGTTTTGAATGTGTACATTAGTAGCTAAATTACATAATTTTAACTAACTTTCCCAGGCACCATGGAAGGCTTTGGTCTTTAAAACATTCTCACATGCAGCAGTCACTGTAAACATACACCATGATTGAAAGAAACAATGGGTTTTCCTTTTACATTTCTGAAAAGGTGATATATGTTTTTGTATTGTGTTTGTTTCAGGCAATTTGTTGCACTTATATAGCATCCCTTGGCAGGACATCTTGGTTTATAGCACTGCATTTATACAAGGCTGATACTGTATGTTATAAGTGTTTATGTGCTTGTAATTCCCTTCAAACTGCAAAAAAAATGATTCATAAAGTTAAAATATAATTACAGCTTTTTTATTCATTCCTATTTCATTATAGGTTAAACTCATTAACACTGATGGGTGAAATTCAGCCACATCATCAACTTCACATTATGAACTCCTGGTGCCTGCATTCATTTATGATTATTGATTATGTTGAATGTCAGAGCTGCTCTGTTGGGGTTTCTGCTGTATTGATCCCAACAACCTGCTTGTTTTATATTGTTTGCAGCCTTTTTTTTAAATGTCAGAAAAATTACGAGGGTCATGTATTTTCAAATGCTGTATTTTCTAAATCACATCCTGCTGTTTGTTTGATCTCATACTCTCTGTCAGTGAAACAGATGCTTTTATCTTGCTATTTTGCACATTTTAATAATGTATTTATGCTGCAGAATAATCAATTGTTATGCTGGGTGAAAGTGTATAGACCTTTTAAGAAATGTTTAGCTAGAAACATGAATTAATTACTTAAAAACAAACAATTAGATTAATTAACAAAAACACATTAAAGCCCCTAGGCTTATAACATTTCAAAAACCATGTTATTAATTATATTTAGGGTTGACATTCAGTTTAATGTAGTATATGGAGAACAGTGACTGAAATGAGTATTGACCGAAACACTGAAACTGTTTACCAGTAGGCTACTCCAATGGGCAACATGATAAAAGCGAGGCGCTGTAAGCATCCTTGTCTCGTTAGTGACCGCTACACTGAGCTTTGTGTGACGGAGGCGTGAGCAGCGACAAAGACGGCAGGAGAAAACACTGGCATGTATGAGGGGTGATTAGTGCCCAGGCAATTAGAGGTTAAGCAAAGGAACTACTGTAAGGCCTACCATTGTGTAAAATGGATTTATCAAAGGCTTCCCAGAGAGCACAAACCGGGATTTCAATGTTGAAATGATGTTGAAATCAAGGTGAAATTGGGTCGGTATGTTTTAAAATTAATGTTTCAGAAAACACAACTGAAAGAGTGCACTTTTGCTCGGAAATAATTTTGCAGTGTTAGATCTTATCTACATAAAGACCCTATGCAATTATTATTTTTTAGCTTTTTTCATTCAAACCTTATAAATATAGGCTCATTCATAGTTTGTGCTTGTGAACAAATTGTGATAGAGGTAGATTTCCCGCGGAAATTTGGTTGATAGACGTTTAATCAAAAAGTCATTGAAAAACATTCACTTTCAACCCAGTTTTGAACATCTTTCAATGGAAATATGCCGTTTACATGAATTTGTTCATGCATCCTTGGAAGTAAGGTGATAGACATCTAGAGGGCCATCGGCATGGACATGATAGCCCTGATAATTCAGTCTCCTCTTGCTCCTCTTCAGCTCCAACCTCTCGCCCAATAAGGTCACATCTGCCTTAAAAAAACAGCAACAAAAATATGGCATTGCCATAATTACAAATTTGTTATGAATGCTACAACAACATGACAAAAGCCTTCGACATCAAAGTTACTTTCTTAGGGCGTGTGTCCACAGACAGTTCTTTTTGTGCAGGAAAACACTAATAATCTCTGTGTCAGACCACATCCTTTTTATTTTTTATTTTTTTTATTTTTTATTGAGTACACAGATAAAACATACAACTTCAGGAGATGCTTTTTTAGTCACACTTGTCCATTTTCTCATGAAATCCTAACATGCCATTTTACCAAACAACTACACTTCCATATCCATACATGTATACACACACCCTTTCCTTCATACCTACATTAGATCGACATAAACTTACATACATGCATATAACCACACATATGACATCTTTTTTCAATCCTTTTTCCTTGATTGACTAACAACTTCTGCAAACATATTGGCAATTTGCTATAATAGACAAGTGCATTTAAAGTAAAATAAATAAATAAATACAATTAAATTTAAAATACAAATATTAAGAGGTGACTAAAGCCCAGGCATCACTGGGGCCCATTTTGCATCAAATCTATTTGTTTTCAGCTGTAATCTGGCTGTGATTTTTTCAGCCAGGATGCTGTTATTGTTTTCTTTGCTATTAATAGCAAAATTCTAAGCAAGGAAATCAAGTCTCTGTCCATCTTGGTATCAGGAGCTATACCTAAAATAAAGAGTGAAGGGTCTAAGATTAGATTGATGCCCAGAATCTGACTTGTTTCTTTTTGTACATTTTTCCAAAAATCTTCTGTCAGACCACTTTTAACCAGCTCTCATTGTTGCTAGGTAACGAAAGCAAACCTCTGCCTTACCTCAGTAATGTCCGTTAGATGTGTTTAAGATAGCTCAGTGTGCTTAATATTTGCTTTAATTCAAGGAAATATCACCAAGAAAACGTGAACACAATGTAAAGGAGGCATGTCCTGGCATCAGCAGCATTTCTACCTCTGGAAATTTTGGCCTGTAAAAGACAAATCAGACTAGCATCTCCTCCGCCATTGTTGTTGACAAAGCTGGTGTTGTTGGTCGGTGAGATAGAGGTGACGTTGACGAGTGCGGCGCTGTTCCAAAAGTTGAACTGCTTTCAATAGAGAGCGCTGGGAGCACTGAGAGCGTAGAGATGCCGTGGGCATTTTAGCGCTCAGGGCGTATAGAGCACTGAAAACGCTGAACATTGGTTTTGTATTGAAAACCATTGGACTGTGGACACAGGGCCGTAACAGTGATCCATTTGTTTCCTAAGTCAGTCAATGCTATTATTGTTTTCTTAATGGGAACATTCTGTACTAAAATATGTGGGCTATATCTACAAACATGAGGCCTACACAAAATGCTTCCCATGTTTTACATCCAACACAGCCAGATATAAATACTAATGACTTTTTTTAAAAATATGCACAGTTTCCTAAAAACAGAAAGTGGAACAACTTCTGTTCTGTTGTTTGCTGTTGACAAGTTGCTCGCTTGCGTTTGCAGATTGCGCTGATGGTGGTTAACTTGGAATCATCTGAACTTCCGCAGCAGAGATATCGTGACTTCAGCTGAAGGTTTGGTGAGTGATATAATTGTAATACAGAAAAAAATACCTGCGCTCCCTGCACACACACACACCAGATATGGATGGTGATGTTTACATGATCCTTAACAGTTTTTGTCAGCCAGCTCGACTGGGCTTCAACTTTTTGGTTGGATAATAGCTTTTGTGGAAGGTGCCACACGACTCAATAAATCAAAGAACTAAGCTACTGAAAAAGTAACTTCAGGAAATAGTAATGGTGCCACAGTAGAGTTAGTATAGGGCTACTTGCAGGACTCTAATTAACTGCCATTAAGACGCATCTCTTCCTCAGAGTTCTGCCTCTTTGTGGCACAAACCACCCCTCATACACCCACACACACACTCCGCACGGTGAGGGCTGTGACTCCATGTCTGTGTGTGAGGGAGGATGCTCAGAGCGAACCCAACCTTCCCAGACAGCAGTGTGAAGTGACAGTCCATGCGTTGTTCTCTCTGCTCTGGATGCTAACTGGGATGTATTTTGGAAGGGGGGGGTCGGGCAACAGTGACCCAGCAGCATCAGCGCCACTGAGCCTGACATGAATGACAAGTAAAGATCTCTTTCAAGCGAGCAAACAGCACAGGAATGTGCTTAAGTCTGCTGGGCAACACTAAGGCTCTTCAAAGAGACATTTTGGACCTAGCTCGGTTTGTTTGTAAACACCCAGCACAAAACAATCGAGGGAGATTAGATTTGCATTCTATTTTTTATTTTATTTTCTTCTTTCTTTTTTCTTTTTGTTGCTTTTAGAGGCGGGAGTGGGCTTTGCTGGGAGGGCTCTTGTCTTCTTTTGTGAGGCGTGAACAAGACAAACTTCTAACATGGCATTGGTTATGGAGCCTGTAAGCAAGTGGAGCTCAAGTCAAGTCGTGGACTGGATGAAAGGTAAGGGAGGCTTCAAGCACAATAACAGCAAAATGCATTGCATATTTTGCATTTAATGAAATGGGGAGTCGGAATGCATCTGAACTCGGATTCACTCGAGATGCAAAAAGAGAGAGAGAGAAAAAAAAAACACCTGCTGAGCCTCAGGGCTCTCTGCCTCATCGGCGCGACGCTTTAAAGGCTTTTAATTACAACAGAAAATCAATACATCGATTCCCAGGCAGGCAGTTACGACACACATACGACTTGTCCTTTCAAGACAATATGTTCTTTACATCCTTTACGTCTTTAAATATCGCTAAACAGGTTGAAAAGCTCCATTGTGTCCTCCGGTTATTGTTAACGCGAACGCCGCGGAGATCCAGGAATAAACCTGCACACTAAAAACGAGCCCTCTGTGAGGATATGGGGTCAGAGGTTGTGTTTGGGAATAACGGGTTCAAAGTTAAAAGAGGTAGGTTTGAATGTGTATTGTGTAAAAAAGAAAAAAGGAAAAAGCCTTCTTGGTGTACGATTTAAGAGCTTGTGCAGCCATCTGTGCGAATTGTCCATCCACATATGATGGCACAAGTCATTAAAAAGTCACAGCTGACTTGCAACAGCATCATGAAACCCTGGCTTACATAGGTTTTTTTTTTTTTTTAAACCTTATGGTGCACTGAATTAGAAAGTTATACCCACCTAGTTATTTATATTCAAGACACACATTTACACTAATTTAGTCTTGACGTAAACATTTTTTAATCTAAATTTCAGCATCTCTTCAAATTTTGGGAACATCCTGCAGAGAAAGGAGCTGGTCATACTCGTGCATTTAAAGCATCAAATGTGGCACTCAAAGGTCAACCTTAGAAAGAAAACTGATGTCATAAGGCCTGGACACATGGGCTATTTCCAGTTGGCAAGATTGAATATGAAGTTGTCAACATGAATTAAGTCTTATCACGCATTTGATTTGGTAGCTGTTGTTTCTGTGAGACGTTCTGTCTGCTCATTCAGTCCCCCTAAAGACCTGTATATCCCACACAAGCCTATCAGGAGACTTTCAGGGCAAAGATAACTCATTATTTTGTCTGTTTGCATTGCAAAGTAATTACCACGGTTAGTCTGCTGCTATCAAATACAAACCGTAAGGGGAAGTGTTCAGCTCAGGAGGGGGAATGCCTTCACAGTCTGCAATGTTTATCTGTTTGTTTGTAGTGCTGTAATTGTTTTTTGTATGTTGTTTCGTATAGAGCCGCATGCTCACATGACAGGCCAAAGCCCTTTAGAGATGCTCTGGACGAAACACACGTCTTTACTGCCTCAACAAACACGAACACACCCACAAACACACACATATCCTTACTCATAACTCTAAGCCTGAAGGCCCCTTTCTGCTGGCTCAGACATATTACGATGGCAAAGATCGAACCTCTCTGAGTCTCAGTCGTGTGTTACAAATTGTACCTGAATCCTGGAAACACGGGTTGTTTTTGACAGAAAATGCATGTGAACAGCTTCATGGAGGATTTATAAACACAAAGGAGACTCAGGGGTGACAGGATATGGAGAAAAAGCGAAGACAGAACGACCACAACAGTTCACAGGAGATCTGGGAAGATGTGTAAATAAGCTGAGAGCGCGAGTGAGAAAGGCAGGCAGCGAGAAGCGGAGATTGGATATGAGAGAGAGGGCTCTTCAGCGTCCCACATCTGACAAGTGGAGCAGAGACGATTCTGCGCCCAGAGCCCGGTAATGGTAATTTAAAGTGAGGGACAGAGTGGCACTGGGAGACACTGAGGGGGAGGAGAGGAGGAGGAAGGAGGAGGAGGGGGTTTTCATTCTTATTTTACATCCCTTCACTGCTCCTAAAGACTGGCACCGTTTTGCCGTTATAGAGTTCCATTATTAGCTTAACCCCTCTGTGATGTCACTAGAGGCCAAACAGGGGCGCCCTGTGACCTTCCAACATTCCCGCTCTCCAACCCCCCTATCCCCATCCTCGTCTTGGGTAGTGTTTTGTTTGCGTAAGACGCCCTTTCCCAGCTGTGACAAAGCTGCTTTAAAGAGGAGATTGTCAACACAAAAGAGAAAGAAATCCAGCTTTGATGAGGATTTTTTTTTTTTTTCATGGTAGCTGAGCAAACGCATGATTGTTGCATTTTGGAATTGTTTTATAAATTTGATTTTATTTTTTGAAGCACAGACCAAATGCTCAGGCTTAGTATAATCTCTGTTCTCTTCCTGACTTCATGCATTATCATAATTCATGTTTTAAAAAAAAAAGTATATCAGTTTCATATTTGTGCTCTTTCTTGCACACCAACCCTCACACACACACACACACACACACACACACACACACACACACACACACACACACACACACACACATCACTCACAGTGACCAATGACAGGTCAGATTAAGCATAAATCCTTTCTTACAACGCTAACAGTCTTAAACGTCTCTCTTACCTCACATTACCAGTGGATTATCGAGCTTGGAGATCAGGATGTGTCAGAGCTGCGCTTTTAATTTCTCTTCATCCTGCCTGATAATCTGAGCCGAGCATAAAATGGACAGGAACATTGATGCAGCGGAGATTACCTAGTGCAATCAGTGAAATAGACTCCAACCGAAAAGGGCTTTCTGGGAAATGATGCTATGAAATAAGATAAGGCATTTCGTTTTCAGAGGGGGGAATCATCAAACTTCAAGCATTCATACAAAAAGCATGTCAGTCTATATAGCTGTCTCATTCTTTGATGTGAGTCTCTACACTATAACGTCCCATTAAAATAGTGCTATATGATGTGAAATGTAAAATTCTGTGGGAGTTTTTGAATCAAAAAAAAAGCAGCAGTCACTTTGTGGAGCATGCCCTTTCTTTGCTTATTTCTTTATTGCTCCTGCAGTCAGAGAGAGATTCCCTGCCAAAAACCTTTTGCTTGATGGTTTCTATGGAAACATGGGAAATACTTCATTGACATAATGAGTCTCAATTAACTAAGTAAAGAGGCGGATTAGTTCAGCCTTTAAGTTTTATGCAAAACCGCTAAACTCCCTATGTTTCCTCTCCACCGCTTGGCTGCCAGCTGAACTCGGTCTGAATGCCTGATCAGGTTCAGACACAGCACTGAGGCACATGTACATGATTGGTCCACAGCAATGAAAAGGAGAGATGAGCAAAGGGTTGTCCGTGTTTGTTTGTGTTTGTGTGTGTGTGTGTGTGTGTGTGTGTGTGTGTGTGTGTGTGTGTGTGTGTGTGTGTGTGTGTGTGTGTGTGTCCTCTCCCACTCTCCCACTGAGAAGATGGAAACAGACCGGGTGTATAGAAAAGCCTCACAAAGGCTACTTTCTGTGTCTCTGATGGTAAAAGGATAGCAGGTTAGCATTCAGAGCACTTACTAGTGACATCCAGCTATATGTGTATCAATGAGTGGAAGCTGGATTGATACAAACAATACCTAGTCTATTAGATTTTTTTTAAAGAAATATCAGATTAACTGTCATTTTAAAAGAAGTAAACTGCCCAAAATGAAAAGTATTGAATGCTTAAATGATTAAATAAATGAATTTGCTGTGCTGCTTACCAGTCACCAGTCATTAGGCTACATTAAACCCCATTACTGTAAGTCTGTAAATGTTTGAGGTGTATGGATGAGGTGTGGATGGTTGATTATTAATTAATACATGTGAATGAAAATAAGTGGCTTTTTAGGTGTTTGTAACATGACACAATGCATGTGGTATGAACATTGTTTCATCTGTATAAGGAGAACATGGCGCCATTAGCACATAAAGAGTTCTAATGAAATAAACACGACCATGTGTGTAGAGTTTGTCTGGTGACACACAAAGAATCAGTTTAAAATCCATCGACGTCGTTTGTGATGCTCTTGTTGAAGATTGTATTCTTTTGCATGAGGTCCTGGTGTTTGTACACTATATTGATGTATATGTTAGCACAGTTCCTATAGTTTCAAACCTCAGCTTAGACAGTGCAAACCACCGACTCAGACGGGGGTTGCAGAATCAGTCAGTTTGTTTTACTCTGCTGCTCTTCATCAACTGCTTCACTGAGCGACTTCACACCTGCTGCTGCAGTGAGAGATGTAAAAGAAGCCAAGCGCAGACGCACGACATCCCTTTTTAGTTTTAAATGCACCTCAGGACTGTTGAGGAGGGGGGACCTGTCAGTTTTTCTTCTCTGACACACAGACTGTTTCACACTTTGGGACATAACAAAATACAACCTGTGCTCACACTTCAGAGATTTTACAGCACAGATTCTGGTGAGAAAAACAGCTCCATCAGAACACATTATGCAAATAGACGAAAAAATCGGGAAGTGTGATGCTACTAGGAAATAAGACTTTCACCTTGTTGTTGTGCTGTCCTAAAAGTTTTCCTGTCGTCCTTGTGTGGTTTTTCTCAGGCCTGGATGACTGCCTGCAGCAGTACATCAAAACCTTCGAGAAGGAGAAAGTAGGGGGGGACCAGCTGCTGCGGATCACCCACCAGGAGCTGGAGGATCTGGGAGTGTCCAGGATTGGCCACCAGGAGCTCATCCTGGAGGCTGTGGACTTATTGTGCGCTCTGGTCAGTCCACACTTCTCACTCTGTCTTCCCACAAAACCGTGTTTTCACTTCAAAAAGTCCCAGAGCACTAGTGTTAGATGAAACATTAATCCCACATTTTGGGCGTCCTCATCTTAGAAACTGATTAGATCCTCAACAAAATATTTACTGTAAACAAACTATAACACCCAATTATTTAGGTCCTGAAAAACGGACTCTTTAGATAATGATTTATTGAATGTATTTCTGTATAAAGTTATCTTAAACAAAGTCTCTTAATCAATCAAAGATGTTTTTAGAAATGAGTGAATATTTGGTGTTTTGTCGAAATTAACACAATATTTTCAAAGATATTAAAAGGGTTCAAACTTCACAACAGGGAAACTGATTGAATTTCACTAATTTTTCAAACATCACAGCAAGTCTATCAGAGTTAATAATCTGGCTGGGATTGCCTCTACAGGCGAGCCTCCGTGCTGTCATTAGTGCTGACGTGGATTAAAGACTCCTCTGGAACTGATTTCTGCTCCTTTCTCAGAAAAAAAACAAGTTTTGTGTGTGTCAGCACGGCGTACTGCGTCTCTGATGATTGAGTTAACATGCTGCAGAAAACAGTGGAAGGCTAATATTAATACAGCTGGTAACAAATCAGCAGCCTCAGATCTGTGTCACCAAGCGATTCAGGTCGGCAGGATCTGTGAGAGAAACCATTGTGTTGTAACTTCCAGTTCAGGACACACTTTTCCCCTGTGAAGCAGAGTAAATCCTTATACATTATGTACATACAATGTTAAAATGACTGAATACATACAACATCCTGAAAAAAAAAAAAAAAACGGTTTAGTATGGAGCTTTTTTCTCCAAGAGAATAGCATTTATCAGATTTTTCATATTATTCCACTTGTTGATAAATATTCCCCCTTTCCCCTAAGATTACCCAGTCCTTATACCACAACAGGAACATTTTTAAGCAGCAGCAGAAAACAAAAACGAAGAAAAGAAAAAGAGCACATGATGCAAATGTTGCAAATGTAGTTTTTCTTTTTCACAGAAAAAAATACATTGCAAACAGTGCACATAACGTTGAACATGTGATTGCACATTTTAAGCTCCTTATGTTATGCATATCAGTATTAGAAGTTTTTTTTTTTAAATATGGATGCGCATAAGCGGTTGGAGAGATAATTTTTTGCATTATCATGTACAAAATAGTAAATCTGGAAACCTTTTCTTTAATTATTCATTGCCCCGTTATATTTCTCTTATGTCGTGGTTTGTTAGTTGTGAAAGTTGACTATATATATCAAAAGGGGTTAAAACTAACAGTTCATATATTTATTGAAGAATCTGCAGCTTATTTGTCAATGGTCTTTTGTTAGATGAAATGTCAGAAAAAAGGGTGAAATGCCTGCTGTGATAAAAGCCTGATATGACGTCACTAAATATTTGATATGACAAAATGAAACAGAAAAAGACAGCCTATCCTCTTATTATATTTTATTATATGCTGAAATCAGCCACTATTTGGTATTTTTGTTTGAAACTTAACTTGAAAGATGAATGAATTTAAAATATCATTTTAAAGTGGTATTAAAGCTGAACATTTAGAAGATACTAAGAAGCAACAGGATGTATGAGAAGTAGACGTGATGAAGAGAGGGTGGCAAAGAGATGAAGATGTGTTGGAGAGAAACACAGACAGAGAGGATGGAGCTTTACTGGACCGAGGTCACAGATGCAATCTGAATCTAAAGTCCTCTCATCCCACACCGCCGCACGAGGGGTAGCGGGGGTTTCAGCCCCAAAGCTCCTTATGTAACTGGGATTTAGTCGAAAGTCTCTCCGGCGCTGCTGTATTAAATATGATTAGTGGCGCTACTGCCGTGCTTTCCCAAGAAAGTGTGACGTGACGACGCCCACAGGCCTCCACGTGCAGTTCTGTGTTCAGGATAATGAGTGTTGTTCTTTCTCTGCACATGCAAAGTAACAGCTGGAGGGGAGCAGGATGGGTGGATGGGTCACTGGTTTCAGTCCTCTTCACTCGTTTCTCATATGAGCAGCATCCTCTGTAGTGACACAAGGTTGGCTCTTCTGTCAGTGCTCTTTTATTTACAGAGAAGCACCACACCGCAGAAATTCTTGGAAGGCATTGCTTTAAAACAAACAGAGACAAACTGGTCAAACAAAATGAATTTACTCTCCTCTCTCCTCTCTCCTTTAGAATTACGGGCTGGAGACTGAGAATCTGAAGACGCTCTCGCACAAGCTCAACGCGTCTGCCAAGAACCTGCAGAACTTCATCACAGGCAGGCGGCGCAGCGGACATTATGACGGCCGAGCTACGCGCAAGCTGCCCAACGACTTTCTCACCTCCGTGGTCGACCTGATCGCTGCGGCCAAAAGCCTTTTGGCATGGCTGGACAGGTGAGAATTGCAAAAAGAAGTACCTATGCTTTTACAAGCATGTGTAGACAGATTTGTACACATGTAAACACAGACATAGCTGTTCACAATAGACGCATATGATGCCCCCAACTGAACAAAAAACTAACAGAGGATTTTTTTTTTTTTTTTATGCTAGTTTCCACAGAATCCATGAATTCAAGTTTTTTTGCCGGACGTTACATCTCCAAATTTTCATGATCATTTCTGACCTACAATGCTACAGTAGCAGAACTGGTTTTGTCAAATATGGCGTCAAATTTATGCCAAATTTTGATAAAAGTTTCCTAGGCCCTAAAGTGCAATCCTTTCCAACAAAAATGATAACCTTGCATTTTGGTCCAATTAAATATATATAAAAGTCTTTATAAAGGAATGAGTCAGTATTTTGAACTTGCATCACTCACTGGTTCCTGTAGTGTGTTTTCAGGGATTTCACTGTGTTTTTAGCACATATAGACCCGTTTTGTCTTTATGTCATGTCCATACCCAATGAGCTGACAAGAACAGATGAGTAAAGGCTTTATATAAGGAGACTTTGACAAGATGGCCAAAAAGGCACTGAGCAAGTCTATTTATATGTTGCTTTATCCCTTCCTTCTCTGTGGGATTCTGCCAATGTGTTTGCGTCTGCTAGTGTTTGTGTGTGTATTTGTGTGTGTGTGTGTGTGTGTGTGTGTGTGTGTGTGTGTGTGTGTGTGTGTTTGTGTGTGTGTGTGTCTTCGCTGAATACGGAAGTTCAAAGCAGACAGCATTCAAAAGAAATAGAGCGAATCACTGTATCATTTCCAAAAATCGTCATCTACATAATCCAACACATCGACACTTATTGAAATTCAGTATCAAATGTTTCATCTTCATGTTTGAAGACGTCGTAGTTGACAGAATTACACTCTGTAGTCTCTGACTCTGGAGGCATGCTTAATGTGGGAGAGAGTTGTGGAAATTAAAAATTGAATGTGAATTGTAGGCTGTGTGTATTTAACCTTCACACGGTCTTGGCTTATAATTCTCTGATGAGTGTCACTGTTTAATATCCTTATTTGTAGCTGCATTCATATTGTTTCGTATTTTATTTGTTATACTGTGTATGCAAGGAGCATTCAAGTAGTTCTCTAAAATCTGACTTTACACACACTAACTCTTCTATTTGTGTCTTGTAGTAGGTAGACATTGTGTGTTTAGACATGTTCCCACTTTTTTACCAATGATTTAGTCTCAGAGGAAGAATGATCTAATGGTTCATTCCAGGTGCTCCTTCTTTTTCAGATCTCCTTTTGCTGCGGTGGCAGATTACTCCGTGACCAGAAACAACGTCATCCAGCTGTGTCTTGAGCTCACTACAATCGTGCAACAGGTATATCCATTCAAAAACATTCTGTAGTCACCAAGGACAAATGTATACCTATGTCAAATACAGGACAAAAGAAAGTGTTTTAGTGATGCCAAGATAACGTATAATATGTCTTGGTTTTAAGTCATGTATGTACAATTCAGTTCTGCAAAGAGTATAATTGTTAAACTGTCATTAACATTAACAGATAACTTCTTAGGGCCAGCTCAATGCTGAGATGAAATCAAAGAAATGTCAGCCTTTATTATTCTAGTTTAATGAATTTAAACCATCAGTCATTATAAGAAGTATTTCAAGTGGATTTCATCATTTTGTGCTGACATTCAAGCACGACTTCTCACAGCCAAAGAAATACATGTCAGGATGTTTTTCAAACTAAATATGCAGCAACTTACCACAGCTCAGATTTTCACATTTTCTGTAGCCTGTCGATGCTGACAATCACAGTAAGCTCTGGATCACCCTGGATGACCAGAAAATAACAGCACTGAGTCGTTTCTAGGATCTCTCTCTCTCTCTCTCTCTCTCTCTCTCTCTACAGAGAATAATGTTTATGTGGAGTTAAGAGAAAAATGTAAGTGGGAAAAATTGAAGGTGGGAGTGAAAGAGGGCGATCAGGAGAGAAAAGAAGACCGAGCGAGGAAGACTGTCAGAGAGAAAGAGAGAGAGAGAGAGAGAGAGAAAGGGAGAAAGAGAGGGACATGCCTCCGCAGTGGTGATTCATTTGTTTTTTGTTTGTGCATGGCTGTGTGGGAGTGTTGGGGGTTATAGGTGCCAAGCTGCTCGGTTTTTGCTTATATCCACCTACAGCAGAAATGCCAATAATAACTCCATTTTGACACGTTCTCTTGAGGTAACAGTGCTCTCTGAATGTTCCCCAGGACTGCTCGGTGTATGAAACAGAAAACAAAATCTTGCATGTGGTGAGTTGTTGACTTTTTGAATCCTTCATCAACTTTCAGAGACGCTGAAATCTGCACACTCTTTCATGTTGTATTCATCCACAATATATGTGTCCCCTCATAGTGTAAAACCTTGTCCGGAGTGTGCGACCACATCATCTCCCTGTCGTCTGACCCCATGGTGTCCCAGGCTGCACATCTGGAGGTCGTGCAGCTCGCCAACATCAAATCAACAGAAGGACTGGTAAGACAAAATACTAAGCCAGACTTAAAGAGCAACTCTAATCGTTTGAATGTTTCTCATTAGTCATTCAGTTGTTGAGGATAAAATCAGTCATTCAAAGTAAAAAGATAAAACATTAAAAGCTTTTGGTATGGGTAAGTCATGTAAAAAATAAAATAACAGCAGATAATTATCATACGATAATCCATATTTTCAGTAGTTATTGCTCATACTAGGTTACATTCTCAATTAAAGATCAATATGGCCGAGCACATTTACTATAACTTCTAAGTATTACAACATTTCATGTAAATTATCCCTGAAGTTCTTGCAGTACTTAAATTGTGAATAAAACCCCAACAGTATCCAGATAGCTTGTAACCTGATAATAATAAGGATTTCTTTGTTATAATCAAATCTATGGAGATACTCATTCAGAGACATGTTGTGTCGCTGCTGTGAACCAAACTCCCAAAAATGATGCTGCTGGCTTTTCTTTACTCAACAGCGTCACTCTGCACATATCCTTCTTCTTCCTGGTAAACACAACAATCTGTGAGAAGCACACAAACCCAACAGCAAACCCCAACACATGACGCTCCTGCATATAAGCAGGCTCTCCGTGTCCTTCTATCTTTACACAGTTTATTGTAGTAGAAAAGAATGAAGGTGTTATGTTGTTTTCCAGGTTTGGGGAAATGAACACACGAGACAAGGCTTCTAAAAAGTAAAGTACAATGTTCATACTAATCATTTTACTGCTGCTGCTGCTGTTGCTGGTGATGGTGGTGGAAAACAACTCAGAGATGAAAACAGCATGACTCTGACAGCATATTGACTTCTTTCGGATTCAAATCGAGCATCAGCAAACTATCTTGCAGCATGTTTCTTGCTTATTGCAAAACGCAGCTGCCCCACACCTGGCTGTACTAATTCTTTCTACTTTAGTTCTTGGAGTTATATCACAGTTTTGATTCTTTCTTCTATGATTCAAACACCATGATGGCTTCTGTACCAGGCCTGTTACTTAAAGGGTTGGTTGACCTTTATTACATAGAAAAATAAATTAGCTCATTTACCCCGACAGGTGAACTCAGCCTGAACAATGTAGGCATAGTGACTTCTATTGATTGTGCTCACTCACTGCGTTGAGACAGTGTGCCATTCCTTCAGAAACAAGCCTTTCCATTATGTCTCATGTTAATGTTGTCAACACAAATAAGTTTTAGCGACTATCCAGAATATCTGGAGTTTGTATTTTTTCTTGAGAGATGTGGCTGCTTATTTTCTTTTCTTTAAACATTTCTTTAAACTGAAGCATGTGTATCATTTCATCTGTTGGACAAAGGAGAATGTTTAAGTATAGAATAAACACTATGTACAGCTACTATACTCTCCAGTAAATATGAGACTTCACTGCAGCTGTCCCAAAACTGGACTTCGCTGAGAATATGAGTCAGTTGACAAAAAGCAACATGAAAACAAAATGTTGCCCTGCTAGAAATGAGCAAAATACAAAATACTTAAATGTTAACAGTTCCAAGCAACAAATCACAGTCTCTGTTTCAGATCAGCCATCAGCCCTTTGTTGGACTCCATCTTTACACTGACCTACACTCAGGCACGAGCGCCCTGCTCGGGGCCACGATAAAAAGCCCCAACCCCCTTTCCTTCCTCCCCCCCTACACACACATGCCAGCAGGGGACATGGAAGTTCTCTCATCCGTTCAGTGAAACCTGAACACAACAGTGGGCCGAGTGGCCTATAAATAAACCTCTTACCCTCCACTTGAAGACTGGCATGCTGCTTCTGTGTATCTGTGTGTTTGTGTGTAAGAAAGCAAGTACTCATGCAATTGTTTTTGTTATGGTGTGTCTGGGTGAGAGACAGAGAGAGAGAGAGAGAGAGGGAGAGAGAGTGTGTGTGCTTGTTTTTGTCTTTGTGATACACTTTGGACCCATTTTAGTGAAAACTTTTCCTGCAACAAACCAACCCGATTTCCTTTCGATAAATAATCCTTCATGTTTGACTCTTGTGCTCGAGGGACGATATGAGTGGGAACTACCACGTGGCATAAAATCTGATTGTGCTTTGCTTGTTTTCCAAAAGTACATCTATTAGATATTCAAGAACCTTTCTGCAGGGTTTTTCACTTCTTTTTTTTCCTGAACATGCAAATCTAAGATCAGATTGAAAAACACAGACATCTTTCACTGCTTGTTAGGAAAGAGTGAGATTAATTGAAATTCCTTCCATTCGTACAATCCAAGCTGATTAAAACAAATATCTAGATTTGCAGATAAGCTATGACCCTGATCTGCTCTGCAAACAGCTGCGTGGCTGAGCTGAGTTGCATTGTTCTAAACGAGTGTGTTGTCAGAGTTTGCTGTGTAATGTTATAATTGATACCCCTGTTATCCTCCCACAGGGAATGTACATCAAATCAACTTATGATGGTTTGCATGTCATCACTGGGACAACAGAAGGAGTGAGTACAGGCCTTTTTTGTATTAACATATGCACATCCTAATATGTGTATTATGTAGAGTGAGGTTGTTGTATCACAGTGAGCAGCAGCTAATGACTCTTCTTCACTGTGTATCCATCAGTCCCTCGCTGACCGCTGTAAGAAAATCCATGCTGGAGATGAAGTCATTCAGGTCAATCATCAGACGGTGGTAAGACATCATTAATAGCCTGCTGGCTTATTTCCATGTCTTTTTCCTGTTTGCTGGCTGAATTTGCATATCATTTGTATTATTATTTTTGCTTTTTCCATGTGCAGATTGTTAATTCAAATGTCTGGTTAATTCCTATATGTTTTTTTTTTTAACTTAAGGAAACTCTGGCCTCAGAATGTGTTTTTATATACTGTCAATGTGTATGCAGTAATATCTGTGTTGCAGTATGCACAGTGAGACACTGCAGCTTTTCTGGACCCTTTTATTGTTGAAGTGTCGGCCTGCAGGTAGTTGATTAGATGGAAAACATGTTTTTTGATGTGATTTCTGTTGGTAGTATTCAAACATCATTAACGCACACATGTTTTTTTCTGCATTTGTATGACTGCGTCTCAGGATGTGTGCAGACTGTGCTTGATAGACGTGGTGCTCATATTTAAGCTAGTTGTGTTGTGCCTGTTAGAGCCGGACAACTCACTCACTCTGTCCTTCTCTCTCACCTTGAAATGCTTCATGTGAGATTAGTATAAATGAACTTGCTTTGCCATGCCTTATATTCCTCTTTTATTCTGCCTACAAATGGAACTTGTGGTCACTACAAAGCAGTCTTCTAAATAATATGTTGGAGCTTTAGTGCTAAAGAGCATTTTCATTATTGTTGATAGCTAGCAGCCAGAGAGGCTATAACAAAGCTTTGCAAGGATGCAAAGTCAAGTTGACAGAGTGAAGAGATGAGGCTATTATATGTCAACATTGTCCTTACATACATATGTCCTTGTCGTCTTTTAAGAATTACAAACACTATATTGACTATATAAACACACTTGTTTAAGGATTAGTCCTTCAAAAAATGGTGATAATTGCATGGCTGTGGAAAATGTCAGCAAATGCGTCATAGCACATCTACTGGAGCTTGAGGAAAAGTTTAACTTCCTTTGTTGTAAGTACCATAAGTGGTTTTTTTTTTAAATGTTGATTTATGTCTTAAACACTAAAAAGAGAAACCACAACAGAGAAGCAAAGAAAAATTGGATGGAGGACAACATGATAAGCAACCACAGTCCTTGGCTGGGCTGTAATTGGGGATTTGAACAATTAAAGCAGCAAAGTGAAACCCCTCGTAACCAAGGCTAGTTTATCCATCTTATTGTAACATTGGGGGTTTAGAGCTGAGCACATATCAGAACAAGTAAATGTTGATTCATTGTTTCTGCTAAGCTAAAACTGCAAAAACCTTTATTCTGCTAATGTGCACATAGAACTGTGTTAATTCAGTGAAAATAAAAGCACAAACTTCTCATTGTTCACAGTTTAAATATAGCCCCCCTTTTGTCTGAAATAATTGCTGCCTGTGTGTGCAACAGTAAGATGTATGATAATTACACAGCTCAGGTCAGGTTCATTTCAGTCACTCATCTCAACCAGTGGATGCAGATTTTTGTTTTTTTTTACAGAGAATAAGTACAAATACAGAGCTGAGTCTGTTTAAAAGACTCCTTCATCACACTTTTAAGCCATTAGTTTAAAGGCTAACAGAAATGAGAGCAGGGTGGTGTCTGTGCGTGCTCCTCGTGTGAAACAATACATAACCTATAGACCTGCTTCACAGACTATGTTGCCGCTTATAGCAGGAACAGGACAGTTGTAATTTATAACATTAGTGATGCACAACAACAGTGTTTGGATAAAAAAAAAACCTTAATGTAAAGAAACATAATTATGTTACTAATGACATATTTGCATTTTATACTGATGTTTGTAGTCAAAAGATTGAGAGTCATTCATTGCTTGTATACTATCTGGTAAAATGGTATAAAGTAAAACTATTTGTATTCACTGTAATTAATGAGTGTGTACTGTAGTGTGAAACAGCTACAGTATGCAGTCACAGAGGTCACTGGTGGATGCTGGGAGGTGGTGGTGGTGGTGGTGGAGGAATTGTTCCTGCTGCTGCAGTCGCCGAGTTAGATTGACAGCTTAAGTGGGTGATAGAAATATGTGAACTCAGTGTCTGCTGATGTCAAGCTAAACTGTCACTCATAATGACTGCCATGAAAAGATTACATAATGTTAATATGCTTAATTTGCTCTGGCCATATAATAAATTGCAATTTCATGATGGTTGATCCTGACGGATAATGAGGGATCATCAGCATGGATGGAACCTTTGGAGATATAAGGAGAAAAAGTGAACGTGTTGAGGTCAATTTTTCCTGCAAGATGATGAGAAACACAAGTAGAAAAGTAGTGTTCTGAACACTAGAGATAAAAAAGACCCAAGCCAAGAGAGAGTAGAACAAATGTCAGGGCTTAAAAAATAGTATTCAGGCAAGAAGAAGCGCTTGAAACAGTTCAAGGATCTATAATTAAGGCCACTGGGAGAAGGCCAGCACAGACCAAAGTTCACTGGGTTTGAGCGTCTGTTTCATCGAAAAGCAGATGTAAGAATGGCTGCTGAGGCAAAAGAGTTACATCAGCCAGAGAACAAATCCTTAGAGGCAAAATCTGCCTTGTGATGAACTTTTGAATATGATAACACATATAGAATCATCTAAGAACACCTGAAGTGAAGAAAAAAAACAGACAAATAGTCCAGTGCCTACAAGCAAAGGATCGAAAAGGCTGTAAAAAATTAACGACACTGTGTCCGAAATAAATAACCGCAGGCAGCAATGACAAATTGAATTTCTGGTGCAGGTCAATAAACAGGGAAGGCTTCATACCCATAAAAAAGATCCATGCAGGACAGTAAATTTTAACCCTGAAAAGGGTCTACCAGCATCTCCTGAAGGAGCAGAAACAAAATGAAGAAACCAGAGGCATTCTGTTTTATTAGAAACACCTTATAGACCTAAACATTTAATTCACAGAGAGCAGTAGATGGGTTAAAAAAAAAGGGGTGTTTCCCTGCTTTAAATAAACTTTTTTTTTGGCCACAGACACACAGACAAACAATCTCTTCATCACAGAACAAAGCAGGTTTTGGATTATAACAGTGTGTGTTTCTGCCTTGTCTGCCTTTCTAATGCACTCTTGCTTGTGAACATTTCTGTGTAACGGCTGTCAAGGTGAAAAATGACTTGGAAAGGAACATGGTGATTGCTAGGTCAGTGCCTGAAAAATGCCCGCTTTCTCAGGCTGCCTGGAATACGCGAGCTGTACTGAAAGTCAGTGCAGCCTTCCAAGCAATAGAGGATATTTTCTCCCCAAACTGGACCTGGCATATTTGGTTCAGTAGTCAGTGTTTCTCTGGGCAGGATGTTTTATGTGTCAAATGTCATCAAAACTGGGTTAAAGAGTATTTACAAGGCATGCAGCTGTTCACAAAGTACAACATGGGGGCTTAGCACACCACGACAGCGCCTGCAGATTAACATCACAGGAGGTGTACAAGATGCCCTTTGGTGATTTATCTGCACTCAACATTCCCAATTTAGAGCTGCAGTTTGTTCTGCAGTTTCAAACCGTCAGGATCCACGTTTTATTGGAACGAGGACCCAATCAGCACCTTGAGTTAAAAGCCTGCTTGAAGCGTGCTTCAATCGTTGTGCGAGAGAGGAAAAGATAAGATAAACTGCATGCAAGAATTTGATGCAGCGAGTTGATGACACCCATTATTTCTGGCATTTGGCATTTTGTCTGTTGACATTTTAGTTTTCCGGAGCCAGATTTTACTATATGTGGGTGACCATGCTGATAAATCCTTTTTGACTTTTGACAAAAGATCTTTCCACTTATTCATAAGCTCTCCAACTGTCAACAGTCATCCATTGCATTCCTCATTTTCAAGCCATATTAGACATGTTAGCATTATTTATTGCTGATCTGTCATGCATCATTTGTTACGGCTTACAAGCTTCACTCACTCAGTGCTCTTTGATTGCACTTTGGATGTTGATGTGTGATATGTGAGTGTTTTGTTTGTTTTTTGTGCTGTGCTGTCATTCATGCGCAACTGCTTTTTTACACAACTAATGTTCTAACGGATAATTCAAGATATTTTGCTTGAATTGAATATCTGCTGTAGAAAGTTTGAGGGTAGAAGTTACAGTGGAAAGAATTAAAAGGTGCTTGGCAACACCGAGCAGCAACCTCCGGTGTTGAAAAATTAAGCCTATGCGCAAGTGCAAAAACCTCCATCTGGGGCTGCAGTTAGGGTGAGACAGCAATTCCAGCATGGAGACTGCCATTGACGGGATTCCAAAGCCCCCTGCAGTAACCAGTGGTGATGTCACTCAGGCTTCGTCCAATATTATAAACAGTCTATGGGCAACATTTATCGATTCTGGTGTATTTATATGGAAGTGATACGATCTGGCAACGGTACAACAGTGGTCAGTTAGCCATGGTGGTAGCATTGATTACAAATTTAGCATAATGCTATTCAGTAGACTTCAAACTGAGTATAGATATGATGAACTCATGTTTTAATGTTGTCTGAAGTAATAAATCAAGTAAGCTTTAGTGTCATTATTTCATCTGTTTTTGTTGAATCCAATTATTTATTTAACAACCAGTTTTGTTGCCCCCTACTGGCCGTTAGAAATAATGCAGGCATGAGACATTTCTGTGGGCTTCGCTTTCCAAACCGAGAGGCTACAACATTCTTAATACACACTAAGTTTGATAACTAACTAGACATTTATGCTGACACGTTCAAAGTAGTAATGAGTCATATGGTTGCCTGTAACTCAAGGTTACCCTCACCACGCTTTCATCGTTTGATAGGTGGGTTGGCAGTTGAAGAACTTGGTGAACTTGTTGCGTGGGGACCCTGCAGGTGTCACCCTGACGCTGAAGAAACGCCCGCAAAGCACGCTCACCTCCACCCCTGCTCTTCTCAAGAACATGAGATGGAAACCGTTGGCTCTGCAAGTATGATGGATACTGCCTTTGTTCGCCACTGAGATTATGCATGTTTGTGTTTGTCCACATATTTATATTTGTATTGTAGCGTAATGCAATTTAACTGTTACATTTTAATCTCTGTGCCTCCTTGCTTGTGCTAAAAATAATAATGCATAGACTTTGGCTACTATTAACCAAAATCCCACATCAGACTATGAATAGCCCAAAAATATGAGATGAGTAGGATGGAGGTAGGATGCGATGTAATACAAGAGCCATAAGCCAAAAACTTGCTTTTCTACAGCTATGAGCCGTTGATGCTATATGTGTTTGACCCATATTTTGCAGGCATCGTTTAAATGGCGTCCGCCTCGTTTTCATACCACAATTTTCTACTTATTGTTTGAAGGTTTTTCAACAACATTCATTCACATACTGACACTTCAGCCCTCAGTGGCATCTGTTGTCCTACTTCGGCCAAGCCAATTACAATATTAGGATCCTGTGCTGGAGCCAGAATGGGTGGAAATAAGAGGGATGAGTATTAATGTTTCTCGGCCATTCTTTGAGTTCCTGGCCAGAGAAAATGTTTTCTCCCCCCAGAGGCCCTGAAAAGCATTCCTGCCCCCCCTTCACATCACATCCTCGTACTTCTTCTTCTCTTCCACCTAAATCAAATTCTGTATCCTGCTGGCATTTCTTTTTAGGCCGAAAATGGAAAAAAATAAAGCTTTAATTTTTCTTGTTCTGAGATGTGACTAAAATTAAGACGTCATTCTGTTAAGTTAAAAGAGGTTGTGAAGTCGAAGCCCCGCAGTAACTCTGACACACATAATGGTCTTAGGATGGAGTTCTTCACCCGATTATAAATCTGTGATATTAGTCAGCTGTGAGTTATGCAACATATTTGCATAGTTTAGGCAGTGACAAATTAGTATTCTGTTGTTGCGAGAATTTCTCTTCTCACTTATTAAATAAGCTCTCAAGCTCTTCTGGAAGTCCATGTTTTATCTCCTCAAAACAGGCATCTTTTGATTGGATGATTTTGCAGCCAACTGATTTGATTGTAAATGTGACAAGATAGGAATTAAAAACACATTTTGTACGTATTTTTTTAACAAAATGTGTCATAAAAAAAGAAGTAATCTCTCTCCATGTAAAGAACATGCAGGCTATCCTGCAGGTTTTTCCTCGACATGAATGAGAGGAAAAACTAGACCGTGCACTCACCTGCGCGCACTTCTTAGAACTGGAGCATCAGAAACGTGCAGCGTGCTGCTCATTTCACGCCCGAGATGCTGTGTAGCTCATTCTGAGCCGAACGAATGTTCCCCGACTGACTGACAATTGCTGCAAAACTTCAAATTTTCAACATGTCAATTCCTATAACTGTTCCCCTCTCTCTCTCTTTCTTTCTCCCTGTCCGCCTGTCCCTCTCTCTTTTGCACACGCTGACACATACACACATACACACACATTCACTCATACACAGCCAATCTTCCCTCAGAGCCCCAGCAGCAGTGTGGCCACCCCCACCAGCACTTTAAGCACACCATCCAGGAGGAGTAGCTGTGCCCTGCAGGACCTCTACATCCCCCCTCCTCCTGCTGAACCCTACACCCCAAGGTAAACGCATGAGCCTTGCTCACACTAACACAAAACTCCTGCAAAGCTCCTGAGGTATTCGGGGTGGGCCTTATGTGTGAACGCAAACTACTGAATTTTTCACTCTTACTTTATCTGGAGTTTCTCCTGCCAGACCCCTCATATTTTTTTTTTATGCAAGCAGTCTTCTTGAGCTGATGTGAGAACGCAGCAAGATAAAATCAGGAGAATTCCCTTCGAGTGAGTGGGAGGGGGTGGTGACGTTCTCTTCTCCGCATTCGGCGTAGGACAGTAGACTGTATACATGTGACCGTGTGATATCGGTGCATGTAATGAAACTGCTGCATTATGTTTTCTGTTTGCCAGTATGTTCTCCTCTTTTTTGCTACATAGCATTGATATGAAGCCAATATTCTCCTTAAAGCGGATTCTGTTGCTTCGCCCACTTGCTTTGTTCTTTTTGCGGCACGTTTGCCTCAGTAGACCCCCTGTCCCCCCTCACATCTGACTGGGATAGTCTCTCGCTGTGAGGTGCCATGGTCAGGAGAATTTTAGGAGCAGTCCACCTGAAATTGTCCTGAAGTTTTCAGGGGGGCGTATGTGAAAACCGCTACACAGTTACACATTTAACACAAATTCACCTGTACTGTAACTTTACCAAATATTAAGCGATACCATACAGTATAGAGATTTTCACCACTTAAAGCACTGAGAGCAATGTTTTTACATGTGATGATGAACATGGGAAAAGGACAAGCATACTCATTCCTGCCAGAGGCTTCATGAAGCACCAATGATTGACCTTTTGTGATGGTGACACAAATAGAAGTGTAGCACTGTAACCACAAAGACAATGGAGAAGACAACCGCAACCAAGGCTAGCAAACAATGAAAGATTTAGAATATTGTAAAATGTAAAAGGTCTGTTTCACAACAGTTTGACAAGGAGATAAATGCATTCATCATGTCTGTCAAGTAGCCTAGATGCACATGGTGAATGTATTTAGGTGTGTAAGACTAAACGTGAACCGAATCGAATTTTCATATTTAATTATTTATGTTCACCACTTTGATATAGAATGAAATATCTCAGCAACTATGAACTGGATTACCATAGAACTTTGTCCAAACATTTATAATCATTAGAATATAAATACTGTTCACTTGGATTAATCCTTGAGACCAAAAGGTGACAACATCAATCTGTTAAAAACAAGGCCAACAGGTGTATTTTTGCTCCTCAGTAAAAAAAAATGCTAAAACTACTCATGAAGAACAAATACACAAGAAAGCTACTCAATTACAGTAACTTGAGTAAATGTAATTCATTACTTTTCACCCCTGCCTACCATCATCCCTTACTGTACGTTGTGTCTAATCCTAATTAAAAGATAGCATGCTAACAAGCTAATCTAAGATAGCATCTGTGGTCAATATTATACCTGCCTGTTATCAGTTTATTTTAGGTGTCACTGTGAGCATGTGAGAGTGCAGATGTTGGCTTTAAGAACTTGATGGTGGACTCTTTTAGTACAGTTAGACTGTCCAAGGAGAGATCCAAACAGCATGGCTCAGGCATGGGTCATATACTGCTGCTTTTTTCAGATGGGAGAATAAGCTCGCCTATATTTACCAAGAGCCAGATGTAGGTTTTAGCACAAATAGACAGTGAAGATGGATTGTAATGTTCTTTAAAAATGTTTATTTTGGGGCTTTTTAGGCCTTTATTAGACAGAGAAGTGGATAGATTCATAGGTGGGGAGAGAGTGGGGCATCACAGATCGGATTTAAACCCTGGCCGCACACTTGGGACTGTATCCTCTGTACATGGAGCACTCGAAAACCACTACCGCCCCAGTCATGTTGACACAGGAATAACACACTTGTAAATACAGATTTTATGTCTGCATGGGAAGAGTATGTCAACCTTTTTTAAAACTCAATACTGCCAGAAATTAGTTTATAATTTCAATCCAAATTTAGTTTGAATGAAATCGATGATGAAGCCTGATCAAACATTGGATTATTTACATTCATCAACAAGCGCAAACTCCAATATAAAGAGAAATGGCTAGTGGCAGCAGCTTCACAGCAGAGCTGCAGCTTACTCACAGCCTTTTTTTTTTTTAAAGGCATTTTCTCTCATATTAGTCAAGCCGTCATTGACATTTTAATTTTGCTACCACAGAGACGACAAGGGAAATCTACCCAGTGATGATTCTCAATCCGATGTCCATGTCGCCGAGGGATCTGAGTCACCAAACTCCTACCTGGATCAGGAGTGTCGTGGGCGATTTCCTCTGGTGGAGGAAGACACAATACTGTACTGCTACGAGTATGACCAGAACCAGGAGGTGTCATCAGTTCGCAGGGGCAGCACCCCCACCCCCACCTATGGTATGACCTGAATCTCTTCTGAAGACTCGCTGCTGAAATTATTAGAGCCACGAGCCAATGTGACATGTGTACGCTCTAGAGACTATTTTTTTTTTTTTAGACGTCTGCGTCTCTCTGGCATGTGTGTGTGTGTTTATGAGAATGTGTGTGTAGGCAGCTGTGTAATATTGACATTCACTGTTCCTCCTTCCTCCAGGCAGGCTCAGGCCCATCTCCATGCCAGTGGAATACAACTGGGTGGGAGACAATGAAGACCTGGCCAAGATGAAGAGAGAGAGCAGGAGAGGTGAGTGGGAGGCCGTGGGAGGGAGAAAAAAAAAAGAAAGGGAGGCAGAGAAAGGAGGGAGACAGAGAGGGACAGAGCGAGAAGAGGTGAGTGGGCTGATATCTTATAATATTCTCACCCTCTCAGATCTCCAAGCCAGGAAGTAGAAGGATGAGCTGGCCTGTCAAAACTGATAACATGCTGGATATCAGTTCCTACCTCCATCTCTCTGCATATGTTCATAATCTAGCTCTGCTCCTGTTCTCCCCTCATCCTTTTCTTCTCGCTCTCAGCTGCGCCGTTTCTCTCTGTTTGGATATAAAAAGTACACTGTTGCTTTGGCAACAGTAGAAATACACCCAGAGATTTTCACATTTTGTTGGGGACTGTCAGAATAGGTGGTAAATGGAGTGTGAGTAGGCTGATTTGCTTTATTTCAGTCTCAAAGAAAGAGTTGAGTGATGTGTTTGTTTCCTCTGGGGACGATGGTGATATGTTGCTCCTTTGGGCTTTTTTCTTTTTTTTTTCCAGAAAAAGTGATGGAGCTATATTTATCTACAAGAGGCAGTTTTTGGAAGTTTGAGGGCCTCCTGCCTGACAACAGTCTTTTTTTTACTGATTATTAATGCCTTTCAAATAGGAAGTCTTTTGAAAAATCAGCATTCACTGATCTCAGAGAGTCATCATGAAATCACAGACAGCTGACTGATCCAACTGGAGATCACACAAAGTTTGATCACGAACCATTTTAGCAACTAATATATGATGATTCATTAACAAAGATAGATGAGAATTATGACTTTGTTCATTATTCAGACGCATTTTGGGGAATTCTGTCAATTATTTTGCATTAACTTTGTATAAAATGGATGATGCGTCTTCTTCCGTTGTACAGAAATAATCCCTAAGTGCCGCCCACGACAGGCGCTGATATTTTGCGCTTGTGCTTCATTTGGGGCATTTGACTCTACCATGGTTTTGACATCCAGACCTTTCTACCAACTGAAAAAAAAAACACATTTCATACGCCGTTAAAACAGCAACTCAGTACAGACTCTTGTTTAGGTCTTAAGCAGACACTCACAGTAACAGTAAAGTTCAATGTCTGTTTTTTAAGTGTTCTCTTGCTCAATTCCTTTTCCTACTCTGTCAATCGAATACACACAGACGCCTAATTTATCAACAAAGCTGTGAATCATGGCATTTGACTACTTTTTATAGAATCAAATAACTAATTAAAACTTACCTTCTAAGAAAAATGAAGACTTGGACATGTACCAGCATAATGATAACCATTTTTTTAAAGGCAGAAACCATGTTTGAGAAAAAGTTATTAAGCTGATTTTCTAGTTTGACCTCTTAACATGGAGTAGCAGGGCTTTAAGAGATATACTGCAGCCAGTCAGCAGGGGGGCTGGGCTTCACTTTTGGGGTCCTGTCATGTCATCTAGCTTTTTATTCAGTCATTTTATAGATACATTTAAGTAATGGTCTTTAAATTCAGAACGTGTGTGCGGTACTGAGTTTCCCTCTGTTGTGACCCAGCAGAGAATTCCCTGCTGCGCTTCGCGAGTGAAGATAAAGCCCCGGGGGATGACTTCTTGCTGGGACGCAGCCTGAGTCAGAACAGGAGGAAGACAGAGCGAGGAGCCAGCCCCACCCATTACACGCTCGTCCCTGCCCTGCAGATGGAAGTGTCCCTGTCTACATCCAGCTCAGACTCTGCCTCCCTCTACCATGTCAGTCACATATGTATCTTAAAATTGACATTATCCCCTGTAAAATAAAATAAAAATAAAAAGCCAAATAGCACACAAAAAAAGGATCCCCGGCATGTAGTTATTCTTCTATATTTTTTTTTGCAGGTGTTTGAAAGATCCTCGCTGCTATCAAGGTCAAAGAAGAAAAGTAAAGGTAGGAGCAGAGTGCTCATGTTCACTCAAACCAAAACATGAGCAGATGTTATACAAGGCGTGTGTTATTTAACCCCTTCACCGGTTCTGCTCCCCTGCTGACACCTGCAGCTGGAAGTCCCCTGCCTTTAATCAGCAAGCGTCGGATTTCCTGCAGGGACCTGGGTCAGGGGGACTGCGAGGGCTGGCTGTGGAAAAAGAAGGATGCTAAAACGTATTTCTCACAGAAGTGGAAGAAGTACTGGTTCATCCTAAAAGACACATGCCTGTATTGGTACATGAATGAGGAGGTGAGCATGTGGATTTTTTTTAATTCTCAACATTTCGCCCATACAAGATGTAGCACTTTCACTGTGCTCTTGCTCTCCACAGGATGAGAAGGCAGAGGGCTTCGTCAGCCTACCAGAGTTTAAGATTGATCGTGCCACTGAATGCAGAAGGAAGTAGTGAGTACTGATTTTCAACCGGACACAAAAATCAACCAACAACAACCCAGTGTGTGTATCTTACCTGTAACATATGAGGTGAACACATTTCAGTCCTTATAAAACTGTTTTTTGATGTATCACAAATCCCGAAAGTATTTTTGTTTTAAGCCTAACGGTAGTCTATAGATGTGTAAATAAATAAAAAAAACATTTAGAAACATAGATCATCAGGAGGTCGCAGTACTATCGTCAAGCTTTTAAAGATCCAATCACAAAGAAGATCCACCCCTCTTTATGTTGGATTCAAGCCTCTCTGCTTTGAGCTGAATATAGATGCTATTTTTAGAGACTGAAGGTGAACTTGTTCTTTTCATATTCGTTTGCTTCCTACAAACAGACAGGAAGTAATGTAACTAGACTTTGTGATATCTAGAGAAGCTTACCTAGAAGTCCATTCAGTTTTGGCGGTGGGTCAGATCAGGATCATCACTGGTTTCTTGAAACCAATCCTGCACAGACAATGTGTATATGGATTTACACAGTTCTTATAATCAACTATATATAAACTACTTTATGCAGCCAAATTATGAAAATATCATTTAGCACATTTGATATGCAAAAGTCTAACTTATAGGCTTGATGCAAGCAAATTCTCGGTTTTAAAAACTCATTATGAGGGTGTTGTGTTTCATCATTATGGCTTACCTTCATGTATCCCTCCTAATCCTGCCACTCAACTTCTGTCTCAACGTCTCCGTGCAGGATTGTTCACATGCACACATGCACACACGCACAGACCCACACCCACACCCACACACACACACACACACACACACACACACACACACACACACACACACACACACACACACACACACACACAAACACACACACACACACACACACACACACACACACACACACAGTAAACTGACTCAGACTTTCAAACAGCTCCCAGAATTAGTTTATCTTTTAATGCAAGGTCTTGCTGTTTTTTTTTTTTTCTGTGTTAGTATGAATTACTGTATGTGTGATTGGTGCCAGTTTATCTTGACAGTCCCCGGTATTCACATGTTAATGTGGGCTTTGCAGCCCTGCTCCTGTGCCTACATATGATTAAATATACCCTCGGTTCCCTTTCAGTGCTTTCAAGGCTTGTCATCCGAAGATAAAGACCTTCTACTTTGCGGCGGAAAACGTAGACGACATGTCCCGGTGAGTTAATGAGGCTGTGATAAGTTATGCTGTAAACTCCCACATGTGCAGCCACATTTAAACACCCACTGGCCGGAAATTGAACCCTCCCCTACTGGACTGCCAACTCTCTTTACAGCAGAGAAGTTATGTAAAGAGATTGCTCAAACACACACACACACACACACACACACACACACAACCCCAATATGTTGTAATGGATGTCGAACTGCTGTGCGTCATGACTGTGACTCTCCCACACAGGTGGCTGAGTCGTCTCAGTATGGCTGTGGCAGGATACTCGGAGCAGGAGAAAATTTGCCATGACCAAGGTGAGATTAGTCACACACTCTGACGATGTTCACGCGAAGGAGACTCTATTGTAGGTCTCTCCTGTCCAAATGTGTACAGCTCTTAAACACAGGGACAATCACCATGTTAAATCTAGAAATCGTGTATAACTGTTTCAGTAATGATGAATGCATTGATAGTTATTTTCCCTTGTCTTTACTAACCCTGGTTTGAATATGCTATCACATGATTTGCCTCCAGCTCTGTCTTATACATGCAGAAAACAGGGAGCTGAAGGCTGCAGGCTCTGTGACTTTAATACACAACAAGCACATGACATTTCATTATACCTTATGTAGCGTTTTAATATGTCTCAAGAAATTGTGTGTTCTTGAAATAATGATTGACACATGATGAGCTTTCTGTCCAAATAGCTGTGGAAATTTAAAATCAAGGCAGATCTCTCTCAAATTATGTGATTTGAGTCAATAACCAAGAAAACCCAAGTCCTGGAGGAAAGAATTCAGTACATTTTGAGATCAGTGGTAGAGGATTCCTTTTTACACCTCTCCTTGGTTTCACCTGCACTTCACATCTGATTCAACAGCTCTGCTTCGAGCTGAATATAAATGCTAGTTTATGAAGGCGTGCTTGATATTGAAACATTCTGCTGTTCTTTGGCATCCTTAAACGGACAGGAAATAATGTAACTAACCTACTTAGAAACTGCAGAAAAGTGGGCGGTGGGTGTGATCAGGTTTGTCATTGGTTTGATGAAGAGGGGGCTTCATCCTGCACAGACAAGTTTCTAAATTGGACCCATAACACCTCCAGAAAACTTACCAGGAAGTTCTCACTTATGAGATTCATCCTTCTTCACACTCAGCCTCAACAGCAGTCAGACGCGGACTTCACACCTACACCACACCAACGCTGCAGCTACACCTTTCTGAACACTTAGTCATACACAGAGCTGATCTTTGTGACCTGATGTAGCAGGGAAAAAGCAAAATCTGTCATAAAATGTACATGAATATATGTCTTCTTTAAGCTCTAAAGTCGCATAATCCATGATGAGCCTCGGCCAATCCACTTTACATCCAGGTCGGGAATATTCTAAAGCACAGTGCAACTGTATTTTATCCACATGGTTATGTAAAATCTCTCCTTTCTGCAGCAATTTAAAGAGTTTTATTTTTTATTTTTTTTGCTGTAGAATGAATAACATGACACAGTCTGTTCATTCATGACAGATTACTGGAGTGAGAGTGATCATGAGGACATGGAGATGCCATCAATGCCCAAACAGGACAGTCCACCACCACCTTACGACACCTTTCCCAGAGCGTCCTCAGTGAGTCTGACAGTTTTAAAAGATACATTTCCCCTCAAGGGGAAAATGTTCTCCTTTTTTACTAACTAACCATCTGTTTGTGTTTAGGTGAGTCCCTACCTGGAACCCAAACGGGGCCATCTCTCCTCCTCAGACACTTTCCAGTCCCGCTCTTCCCATGAGGAGTTCCACTCTGAGCCTCTGGACGGCATCGGCAGCAACAACGGTGTGTCCCCTGGGCAGAAGTCGAGCGTCCACAGAAACTCCTGGCAGGACCAGATGGAGAGCAACGCCAGGATGCACTACCTGCAGACATTTCCCATGGAGGGCAGCCTGATCTCCGAGGACAGGGACCAGCTAGCGATGGAGTACCGCAGACAGTCCACCCTGCCGGCACAGCGAAGCCTGCTGCAGGAGCAGTACAGAGCCCTGCCTCTGCCGCTCAGGGCCAGCATCGACTCAGATGCAGGAGGAAAGCAGCGCAGTTTTACGCTACCCAGAGACAGTGGGCTTCACGCCATCCTGTCTGCCACCAACAACACGTCGGATCAGAGAGAGCCACGACACTACCAACTGGAGCGACCCAGGGACACAGGTCAGAATCTGAGCATTACATGTTTTTACCTGAACAACAGACAGCCCTGTCAGACTGGAGGGGGGAGTCTCAGGAAGCAGTAAATGACGTAAAAAGAATGACAGAAGTAGCCAGTGCATCAGTGCTACTTGTAGTTTGACCAAAAGTCCCAAGACCGATTTCAAATACTACAACACTTACAGGTTGTACTGGTACAAGTACAAATTCAACTCAGATCCAAGAAAAAAAGACACCAACCAGCACTCTCACCAAAATCTGTACTACAGCTGCCCTGATGTGATATGCACTTTGCATGCAGTCTGCTAACTATTGGGATATACTAGATCATCAAAAGAATTGCGCCTTGAACTTTGAAACGCTTTTGTATATCAGTGAGTATCAGTAGCCCATCAGCCTGTGCTTTCTCTGAGGCTCAGCTGATGTGACATCTCTTCAGCTCTGCAAAGGATTATGGGTCAGAATGGCTAGAGAGCATGTTGACTTGCATACTGCAAAATGAGAACATAATGATATGTTTGACATACAATTAATGGGACATACTACATATTTTTCTGGCATGCTCAGCTGTAATGAAGTATGGACATATGTGTGCACCTCCTATACAAAGAAGGACAAAGAGTCAGAATCATTTTCTTATCATTCATGGAAAACATTTAAATTTCCCTTGTATACAAATAAACCTAATCAGTTCAAACTGTGCTAGAGGATTAATATTGGGAACCGATGCAGAAAGCATGAGTTGAGATAAAGGAATAACACATTAGACTTTATCAATTAATCTTTTCTAATTCTCTTGTCCACTGTTACACACAGATCAGCCTTTCCATCTGCAGAGTGTTGAGCAAGTGTGCGTATTTGTCGTCGGTTATTTAGTTAAAGCTGCTAACATGCAGCCAGAGCCAGCAAATGTCAGAGGTTGAATATGTGCTATTATTGCTTTATTGGATTGGATTTGCAGCCAGCCCATTTTCAGCCCCTCTGAGACCTCCGGGGCAGTTGTCTAAGTGAGATGAAATTTAGTGTCTTATTTGATCGTGATCTATGTTGGCAGTCCACTCTCTCTCTCTCTCACACACTCACGCTCAGTCTTTCTCTCTCCCTTCTTGTCTCTCTCTTGCACAATCGAGATGTCACTGTGCCTCTCGGCAATATATGAATGGTGAAGTAAGGAGGAATCCTTTCAGCCCATATTAGTGTTGAATCCTGAGCAGGAAAAAAAAAAACACGCCCAAGGGTCCTTTCTCCTTGTCCTCATTTATCTACTGCTCCACCGTTGACTCTTTCCACCACTGCCTGTAAATACAAGAAAGGAGCACAAAACAGGCGGCAAATAAAGCATGATACATTTCAAAGCTCGGCCCCAAAGCTTCAGCATGAACCACCCCACTTCCAAAACACAAAGTAAAGGGACGGCTAACAGAGTCAGAGGCTAGTACTAGTGTTGGGGTAGACAGTATTAGTGCAGTATTAGATTTATGCCAACAGAGGGCAGTGTGTGTAAATAAGAGACAAGATGGGTCCAGGCAATTTATTAGAAAATGTATGTGCTGTGCACAAAATGTTGTAGATCCAATTTTCCCTAAAGACTGTAGCATGATGAAGAGATGTACCAGGGACATGAATGATGTACTAAATGTAATACATGCATCATGTGAGCCTTTCATAAAATCTGTATATTTACTCTCTGAGTAAAGGGAGAGGACATACTGTATATGACCATGGTTTAGTAGAAAAATTGAGGTATCTAAGGAGAACTAATATGAAAAGGAAATATTAGGGATGGGAATAAGACTAAAGACATTAATGAAGCTTCGAGAAGTAAAACAGAGTATAAAGTGGATATATAATGTGTGAAAGCATTATTAAAACTGTACTTAACTTACAATTAAACTACCGTACATTTGATGTCTCTATATATTAAGATTCCTTTTTTGCACCTGTCTAATCTAGCAGGGTCTTTGTACGTATACAAACATTTTAATTTACTGACAGTTTTTGTTATTTTTTGCTTCTGTTTTCAGCATCAAGACTTAAAACTAAATGTTTTATTCCCACCTTTTTTTTTATCTGAAAAGCCCACCCATCAAACAATGATGGACAGTGACTAAGTGGATTTAATCAAATACTGTAAATAACTCTATGTATTGGTATGTTACTTCACCACGTAAATATTTCAAAAGCTTATCAAATAAGGAATATTAACCAGGCCAGCAAGGGGGCTCCTGGTTTGAATTCCCGTCGGACAGGACCTCTCTGTTTGGAGTTTGCATGTTCTCCTCCAGCATGCGTGGGTTCTCTCTGGGTACTCCGGCTTCCTCCCACAGTCCAAAGACATGCTTGTTAGGTTAATTGGCGACTCTACATTGCCCGTAGGTGTGAGTGTGAGTGTGGCTGGATGTCTGTCTCTCTGTATGTCAGCCCTGTGATTGACTGGTGTACCCCGCCTCTCGCCCAATGACAGCTGGGAACACCTCTAGCCCCCTGCGACCTGGAACGGGAAAAGTGATATAGATAATGGATGGATGGATTAACCAGGCCACAGTACATACAGTGAGACCTGAAGTGATGGATTGATTCATTAATTAAAACAACAGACAATTAAAACTGTTGTAATGACTCATTAATCAAATTAAGAAAACATGTGATGATCCCAGCATACACAACATTCTCAAATTAGAATCAACTGAATGATTCTGAAATGACACTTAACGCTTTTTAGAATATTTTATTTTGCTTTTTTCAATTAAAAAAAAACAAACAAACAAAACAAAACAAAAAAAAGCACAATAATTAATAACAATGACAAGTACGAAACAAAAACAATATTCACCACTGCAGGAGGGCTGCAACAGTTTCAACACTCTTTGTAGAATAAAAAAATATGTTCCTATTTTTACCATACAGAACATTAATTAATCAAATATTCAAAGCAGGACTTTAACTTGCAACAGAGTGTTTCTGCACTGTGTTTAAACCACTTTCACTTAGCGTTAAGTATACCGGATACATGTCCACCACTTTATGCAACACATAGACAGAGCTTCATCTCAGTCTTTGCATGTCGCCTGAACACACTTAAACCCTGGCACTGTCATCAGGAAACAAATTCATCCGCAAAAACTCAACAGCAACATTTCTTTCCAGGAAAATGTCTGTCAGGATAATCCGCTGCCCTTGCTGTCAGATTTATTTTTGAGTCACTTCGCCAGCCACTTGTTTGCTCGGCTGTCTGCCATTTCCTGCTGGGCAGGTAGCAAACAGTCAGTTTGTGTGAATGTGTGGGCAGAGAGAGGCTGCCTTTAGGATCTTATAATGGTTAAGTGAAACATTCACTGCTAAGATGATTTTGCTGAAGTTCCTGTCTATGAAATGTGTTTGTTCAGCATAGAACAGGCAAAAAAAAAAAATAGCAGGCTCTTTTCTCCTTAATGATAATGTTGGTGCACTTTATGGTGAATTCTGTTGGTTTCCTTCTATCCAGGCCTTGGGCGGGACTGCAGGATGCAGGCGGACTCTCTGGGAGATTTGTACCGGGCTCTGGAGCAGACCAGTCTGTCCACCTCGGCTGACCATAGATCGGCCAGTCGCCTGGAGTACAAGCGCTCATTTGTCCGTAGAGTTAACGACCCCTTGCTGAATGACAAGCTTCATCGCCTCAGGGTCCTCCATAGCTCACTCAAGGTACAACCGCCATGTACAGCATAGCTCATAAATGTAACCCCAGAATGTATTGATCATGAACTGATTACTGATGTCAACCCTTTGTCCTTACAGAATGTCCCTCTGCAAGACACACACCGCTCACTGGGTTATTTAGGGTGAAGATCAGTGTGCTGATTCAACCTAACGTATTGCCTCTGCTTGTGCCTCACACAGCCGGCATCCCTCTGCTGGAGATAAAAGGCACCGAAAAAACCTTTCACAAAAAGCTTTCCCTGCTCGGCTCTACATCTCCTTTCCTTTAACTACTCTTCACCCTTGGTCAGCATGGAGGAGCACAAAGACTTGTTGCCCCTCTGCTCATGATCTCTCTATATATAAATATATATAAA
The DNA here is from genome assembly GCF_963930695.1 of Labrus bergylta. NCBI lineage: Eukaryota > Metazoa > Chordata > Actinopteri > Labriformes > Labridae > Labrus > Labrus bergylta. The sequence continues at coordinate 11,971,377 of NC_089208.1, forward strand.
TATAATAAATGAGGGCTGTTACAGAAGGCAAAAAAGAGATCTAGGCTGACAAAATATCTTGCAAAGTCACAGGGTTTATGACAGGGTTTAGGCGCTTTGCGTTTGTGTCCAAAACTTGTTGGAGAGCTTTGTAAATCATCGCTCGCATGCATGGCCACCTCCCCTCCCTTCTGTCGAATTGTGTTGAACATTATGCTGCAGTTGTGTACAAATACTCAGTAAGCAGAAGCTATTTTGGATGTACACAACATGTTGACATGCATGTATGTATGATCTAAGGGTATGTTTGTTCCATGAGTGTACAGGAAGTTAAGCATTTATATACATATTTAATATTAAACTACAACAGTGACTACACAATGTTTTGGGGTACTTGTACAAATTGTAAATCAAGTGCTGTGCCTCAGTGATTGTGAATGTACATTGTACTTTTCCAAGACAGATGAGAGGTAATACAGAAAGCAAGCTATCCCTTGAAACAGGAGCACACAAAAAAATAGAACGCTTGGCAATAAAAATGAGTATTGTACATTTTGAAGGAGTGATCAGAATAGATGTCTATTTTTGTATGCATGCCGTCTACCTAATTGATTGTAAATCAGTTTTGTATTTCTGAGTGTGTTTGGTCTGGAGAATACTGTCGTTGACCCTCCTTCCTGCCACCACAACTTTGTGTTTTAAAGACTTATTTTGCAATTTGACCCAGAGAGTTAAAGATTTTTTTAGTGTTGGCTACAAGAAGAGAAATATCTGTATTTATTAAGTGTTTAATGTACAAGCATGCTTTGTATAACTAAAACACATTACCATGCCATTTGAAAATTGACTGACATTGCACAAGTGTGCCACATTGTAGCTCCATGACTTTTTTTATGAATAAAGTATGGCATGGGCACACATAGGAGCCATTGTTAATCGTTTTTCCTCATTATCACATTTATCAGAGGTATTTTTAGAAAACTAATCAAGCATTTAGAAGTATTTTCAACTTCTGCACAGACACAGATAAAATTCACTCTTTGTTGTCTGACTTTGTCAGAGGTAAGTATGGAGTTTACAATATCCTCACTTAAGTAAAAGTATGTAAAAAGTAAGCGGGAAAAGAAGACTGCTGAAATTGATTATTTTAAATTATTTACCACGAGTTAAGACCAAAGGGAGATTTTGTCCATTTTCTGGTTTGTCTCTGAGACGATCCAGAGACATCAAAATGATTTGTGTCACAGTGAGCCCTGTGTGAGAGCTCTTACATCTTACAGTTGTCTCATTCCAAGATCTCAGCTAATAGAAAAATGTCAAAGGCAAGTGCGAGCTCAGTCCCTGTGGAAGACGTGATCAGGCCAGCTGCTGTCACTATAAAATAATGTTCATAGAATTGCAGCCCTACTCAGTGGGTCAGTCTTGAGCAAATAAAAATTCAAAGATTGATTATATTGGCACAAAGGTGCACTGACCCACCTGGGAGAGTTCCTGGGTATGCCAGATTACCAGTCCAGTCCTGTATCTCATTTTCCATCTCACCCTTAGGTCTCTGGTGACAATTACTTTTCTTCCCACACCCAGGTCAAACAAGATGGCTATTTTCATTTTGAAGTTCTTAATCTGGAGGAGTTTGATTAACTTATTGCCTGTCTACTGAGATAAACCCATTTTAAGACTTTTCCTTTTCTCTATCATTTTAATCATATATAAAACCTTCCTGACTTCAGGTTACTGTAAGGAACTGCTGTTGCGTTCAACTTTTAAGTTTCTTATTATATTGCATATTTGTGGCTTTTTATATCTATATATTCTTTAAATTTATTAAATAAAAAGCACAATATGAAATACAATGAGACATGTCTTATTTGTTTATGAACGTTTTAACATTAGAAATGAATGTGAACATAATAGAATGAATTGAAAATGACCGGAAGCTATTTGAAGAACATAATTTGACATCTGATAATAAAAATAGACAGTATATAAAGAACATGTGTTAAAACAAGGTTTGTCTCATTAATCAAAGTATGGATAAAGTGTATAACTTAATTTGAGGATAAAAGGTCACATGACCTTGAAGCTTTTAAAAAAGCTTAACAAAAGTGCAAGAAGTGCAAAAACATGAGGAGGGAGGTTGAGACAACATTTCAAATATGGCGACTGCCATCAGTGGGCTTCAAAATTCACCTTCAGTGTCACGTTACTGAGGCATCGTCTATGTTTATTTGCAGTTTATTATCTTTACAAAAATCTGTATTTGAAATATAGGAAGCACAAATATGTAACATACCAAGGTGTGTGTCTCACTTGTGCATGTTAAGGATTAAGATTGGCTAATCATCAGTAATAAATATTGCACAATTATGTCTCCATGAAACAGTTATTTATTGATGGCCCCTTAGTCAGTCTCTGGTAGGTAAGGGCAAGTGCCAGGAATTGAGGTAACCGTCCTCCTAACATCTTTCAGGGAGACCGAGTAGCCCAAACGAACGTCGCTGGCTGCAGCGGGAAAGCCTGTCCAATGTCCAACTTAAAACCAAATCTATGCTGTGATGGAGAGGTGACCTTTCTTTTCATAGGGAAGAAGAGGGATTCCTTGCTGTCAGTCTGATTTTCTCTGCTGTCTCTGACAATGAAAAGAATACATTTTGCAGGACTGAAAAGAAGCTCCCTGGCCAAATCTACAACCGACTGTAACCAAGATCCCACCTTCCATGAGGTGCAAAAATCAAGTACTCTCCGTCAGGGAATCGAACCCTGACAGGCGGGGATACTCACCACCAACAGTACTGTGTTGTTCCCTTATAGTGGTTATGGTTGTGCCAAAACATGTAGGCTATATTCAAATTATTTTGCAACATCAAAAACATTAAAAACATAGGTTAGGCTAAAACACATTCAAATAAACATTTTGTGTCACTTTGTTCCATCACTGTTTACGGTTTTACACAAAAAATCTACAAAGCACAGCATTATGAAAATCCATATATTTTCAACAAACAAGAGTTAGACTATACAATTTTCAGAATAACATATATATCCGATTTGTTAAGTTATTACTCAAAGTCCAATTCAACTGAGACATGTCAACCATTGAGGCTACAATCAGTGATGTCAACCCAGTTGTCAGTTACATAGCATAAGAGACAAAATTTCATATTTATTGTAGTTAATAGCAAAGGTAATAATTGGGTATTAGCCTTAGCAAAGTAAATTAAAATATAGAAAATATTCTGATACATTCCATACGTTGTACAGTCTGACATGGCCAGGATCTACAGGAGTACAGGAAAAGTCATGTATTTCTTGGATTTAGGGAGCACCATGAAGGCCTCCCCGTTCTTCATCTCATCCACCACCAGTTCCAGGAGGCACTCTGCTACCTCTGACACACTGGAATTAAAATGTAGTCACTTCAAATGTTAAGAGGTTAAACTGATCATACCAGGTCATGATGAGGAACTTCATCACATCATCTACTTTAGAGAACATTCAGTTTGTGTGCTTGATAATGTAGTAAATGGAAGTCTAAACAACTTGCTAAGGTTTCACGATTTAAATTAAATGTCTACAGGTGAGACTAATGAAACAGGTGAATAATAATAATAATAATAATAAGAAGAAGAAGAAGAAGAAGAAGAATAATACATTTTATTTATAAAAACTCAAAGACAAAGTACATTCGTCAAGAAGGTGAAGACAATGAGGGAAATCAAAACTGGAGGAAAAAAACACACGGGCAGAAGGAAAGACAAGAAACACTGGGGACAAGAACTACAAAACTAATCAGGAAACACTGAAGACAACACAGAGAACTCAAGAATGTAACAAGAACAACGAGAAACACAAGGATAAGAAATGACAAAACAAAAGAGGAAACACTAAAGACTAAACTAGGAAACATTAAGATAAAGAAATACACAAGGGAAACAAGCAGCACTACCAAAGACAGAAAATGACAACCAAGCAACAAAACAAGGAATTACCTAACTAAACAAGCGTAATCCATGACAAATGGGGCACTTTATTTAAAAAAACAACAGAAGTAAAACTGACCTTAACGTTTCCATTTTTTCTGCCATTTTTTTGGTTGCATCAGCCAAGAGGGAAAATTTCCCGAGTCTGGCTGGAATGTTGGAGAAAAGGTCAGTTTGGACGAAACCTGGGCAGAGGACGTTGATACGTATACCGTAACCCAATGCAGAGGAGGCAGCCTGGTAAACAGCATACAAATATGCAATTAATTACAGTATAGTTCATTGTTGGACAATTTCCTATAGCATTATATTCAAGGATAGAGTGGCCATCCCTTGCTAGTCTCACCCTGACTGTACAGGTGTTAATCAGTGGTAAAATATCACCATCTGTCGATCTGTCCTAACGACCAGAGGAACAATCAGGTTGTCTTGAGTGTTTGGAAATGCATTAGTTATGAGTTTCATTCAATCAGCGCACCTCTGTGAGCAAGTAAGATAGCTAATAAGCTTATCTAATGTTATGAATATAAGTTTTACAAGCAAGACCTCAAATCATCAGCCGCCATCCACAGAGAGGGAATCCGCAGCATCTTCAGCCAGTGAAATTCTACAAGTCTGCAATTCACTTAGCAGACGCTTTTATCCAAAGCGACGTACATCAGAGAGTAAGTACAACACTAATCCATTCATACACCGCCACCGAAGCAGCGTGAGCAATGCAGGGTTAAATGTCTTGCCCAAGGACACATCGGACATGTTGCTCAGCTGGGGATCGAACCCCGACCTTCCGGTTGAGAGGCGACGACTCTACCAACTGAATCACAGCCGCCCGAAATGAGGCCAGTTTGTTATTCCCGGTTAGTGAACGTGCTTGAGACTATGAGGTGACCTTTGATGACCTGGCTAGCGTTTGCAGCGGTCAGCATGATAGACTTAACTATGGTCAGCTTGCACGCAATGCAAATCCATTACGCTTTAGATAGAGTCTGAAACATCTCACTCAGTACTGTTCAGAAAGATGCTGCAGCCCAACTCAGGGTAGCCAGTCATGGGGCTGTACTTGTCAGCCAGGTAACCAAGAAACTCGATGCTTATCATAAGATCATCATAACAGACACACAAAAGCTCATCTGTGGGCATAGAACGTGTATGTTGCTGCTGACTGTTGTGATAGGTAGCAGTAAAAAAAAGAAGGAGATGATAGTAGATTAGACAATTCTGATCTTTCACACAACATGAAAATTTCCTTTTGTAACCAAAATGACCAAATCAATGCACGAGGTAAATTGATTCTGAAATGACAGTTTCTAATATTGGCTGTCATGTGATCACCAGCTAGTGTGCAACATTTCTTTACGTTTACTTGAAAATAAATCTGATTGCTGGTTACGATATTCCCCGCTAATTCTTACACACAGATCTCAGAGATATTCATCTGTCTAGTCTTAAAACAAGGGTACTTACCGCAATGGCTCGAGTGAAACCCACCACACCATGCTTTGAGGCTGTATAGACAGGACAGCTCGGTAGAGGACCTAGACCTGCAAAATATGGTTTCATGAATCAGCTGAGTTGTTACTGTGTTGATACAGTTACATGTTCTTTAAGGATCTGTACTTATAACTGCAGAATTCAAACCCTTTCTTTTCAGATTCTTTCAAATGATTTTTAAAACAAGTTTGCACCCAGTGAAGTTTCTGTTAATTTTATCAACACAATCCACTGTGAATCCTATCTTACATTCAAGAGAAGTGAACTCGTCAAGTGTTGTTTTCAGGAAGATTTAAACACATGTTTGCTTTACCTGCCATGGAGGCTGTGTTGATGATGACACCACCCTGACCTCCGTTCAACTTGCTCATGTGCTCCAGAGCCAGGTACGTTCCCCTGATAACACCCATCTACAACCCAGGAAAGTCAGGTTTGATTAATGTTGAAAGCAGGAAGGTCTTTTCTTGTTAATGAACACTTTGGTGGCATTTCTTTGTCAGTTTGTCTTGTGTCATGAAACAGAGGAAGTCAAACGCAATGTAAAACCTGATGAATGTAGATTTCTTAAATGATTTCCTCTCGCATTAACTGCTGATACGAAAGCAACATTGAGTTTCCTCTTCTGCAGTTGAGCAAGCAGTACTTCACACACTGCAAATTTAATGTGTTACATAATCTCCTCGTTGAAGTGGTGTAACTGAATACATGTAATTCACATAGTTTGTTTCTTACCAGGTTGATTGAGACAGTTTTCTCCCAAGTACTCTCATTCAAGATGCCAGCATTGTTGCACATGATGTCTATTCCTCCAAAGGTTTCTCTTGTTGTCTGTAAGGCAGCTTGAAAAAAAAAAAAAACGTTAGTGATTAACTGGTCTTTCTACAGTACTTACTTAATTAGTCAGTTAATCGATTACTTAAGCAACAGAAAATCAATCTGTAAAATCTTTAATATCCCATAAATCAATTAAATAGTTTTTTTTACAGCATTTTCTTTTATTTTCTCCACTTCCAGCTTCTCTAGTGAGGTTGTTCATTTCCCCTCTTCTGATAGTAATCTGATTATGATTGGTTTTTAGACTGCTTATTGTAGAAAACATGGTGTAAACAGATGTCAAATTTTGGATTATTAATTATTATAACTAATAATCTGTAAATCATTCAATCTAGGGTGTGTCGTCAACTTTTAATAGAGTATTTAATTTCAGTTGAGCCCTTCAAAAGTGCAGCATTGCTACTGATGTCACACCAGGCTTTATGAGAAGACCATGCCAAGATTGAATCTCTGGTTTGCCTTATTGATAATGTGCCTTGTTTCCCTACTCTTCACTGTGGCTTATAGTAGAGCCAACAGATTCTAAAAGAGTCCACCTATCAGGTCATAGATGGGCTTGAAGGAGGAGGTCATTATCATGTCCTCAGTCTTTGCCATAGACTGTAAGGAGTGGATGTAGCCTCTCTAACCCTTACCACCCATTTCAAAATTGAAGCCAGTTCTGATGTGCTTCCAACCTGCAATATTTTTAAAGGCCAGTAGGGGGAGATTGTGCTGGTTTCTAGATAAGTTTGTTTGAGGAAGTGAAATGAGGACAGAGGTTACTTCTCAGTTAATTTATTGCCTCAATAGAACTTGAAACATCTGTCTCAATTTCTTGACTTAAGTCTTTTTCCATACAGCCAGGTGTACATTTTCAGAAATAATGCTCCCATTTAGAGTGACAGGAAAGCAGGTCATGATTTTGATTGTGAATACCTGTGATTGACACCCAAGTTTACAGCACAGTACTGTCCTGTTGTTCAAAATGGTCACTTCAGGTTTCACAAAAAAAAAGAAAAGAAAATCACAAGTCCAATGGCAAAGAGACTAACTAGTTCCAAACAAGCAAAGAGGCATATCGCTGAAAAAGATCAGTAAAAAAAGTTTGAATTGTTGGCCTTAGCATTTCTTAGAGAAACCTTGACTCTCTATAGTTACCTGATCAGTTTTAAAGGCCTAACTTATTTTCATTCACAAAGTTGTAACCTCCTTAACAACCCTGTTTTATTACTAACAAATCACAAAGTGTGTTCTAAATAAACAACCTTAAAACCCCTGACTGAACTTTAATGGCAATGTAAATGTATAAAGACCTCAGGGTGTGTTTGATCTTTTACTTGTATTGACATGAAGTTTAAGTCCAGCACATAATTTTCTCACACTTTGGACTGAACTGATACCATATACTACAAAACTAATCTATGGCACACAATGTTCCTGTGTGTGTGTGTGTGTGTGTGTGTGTGTGTGTGTGTGTGTGTGTGTGTGTCTGTGTTTACCTTTGGTCTGTTCCTCTGATTCTATATCACATGTGAGGAATAAAGTCTTCTCCTGTCCATACTGTTTTTTAAGAGCCTCCAGTAAACTCTTTCCAGCAGTTTCATTGAAGTCAAGGAGGGCTACCTGCAACAAAGACGAGCAATAACTTAAACAATTGTTGCAAGTTTATTAGTCACATCAAGCTCAAACTAATGCAGTCTAAAACACGATTCCTGTCATGGATCATACTGTGATCTTTGAGGTTCTAATTATTTTTGTTTTGTTTAAATGGTGTCAGAGACATCTTGTCTAAGCTTTATGATGATATTGGATGACGAAGCTGCTTTCCTTGTGGTTTAGCGTTTAATTTGCTCTCTGGTATATTTCAGAGTATTGTTTCTATTATTGTCTATGTATCTCTCATTAGATATCATTTAATTTTTCTGTTTGTTAATTCTTCTTTACGTCTCTTCTTTTTCTCACGGCACTGATGCTCCACTGTGTGATGGATACCCAATGAAGCAAGCTGGCAGGAAATACTTTCAAAGATGAGTCATAATCGTGTTGTATATCCTCCGTTACATACTACCTGAACTTCTAGCAAAGTAGAGGGAAACTCTTGCACTGCAGCCACTCCACAAATGGAGGTCTGTGCTGTTAGAGAAGGTCTTTAGATTGTTACATGCAATACAGTGGACTCCTTCTCTCAGACTGAGTATACAATATCTCAATTACAGACTGTTTGGATTGTGCTTGTGTGTCCGGAGTTGTGCTTTTGGGTCTGTACTCTCGTGCTGAGTCATAGCAACACAATTAGTTAGTCATCAATCTGCTTCCCATATGCTAACTTCTTCAAAGAACCACTCCTTTGCTTTCTGTTGAAAACTCCACAGTCTGATAAAGTTATGGTTAGTTTTTTTGAAATCACTTGATTTCCACACTTCTGAGTATATGCTCAGTAGCATATACTCAGAAGTAAACTGAATGGTATGTGGCATATAGAAGCTCTAAACTCCAGTAAAAAAAAACAGTGCAAAATGAGATCAGATGTCTTACACAACACTCTCCTAAAAGGGTTTTTTGACATGTTTACACATTCTTTTAGTCCAAATATTTTTTTTTTAAATACGACTTAAAATACAGACCAAAGAAGAGTTTTACTTTCAGGAAAATATGGGTGTGTAAAAAAAAAAAAAAAGAAGACATCTAGCATATTTGTCTTAGTAGAGTAAAAGTACAAAACAGAGTAAAACAAGAAGAATGTAGGCTGCCAGTGCCTCGCATAAATTTCACTGCATTACTAGAGTGAATAAACTTTTAATTATTACCCAGAGATTCACAATAAACTAGTGGTATCCTTGGTGTCAAACAAATAAGTGAGCTTTTCCCCTAAGGAAAAAACTTTACCTTGGCACCGTTTTGCAGTAGTATCTCCGTCATTGCCTTTCCTATCCCCATGGCTGCTCCTGTCACCACCGCTACTTTACCATCTAACGCCATTTCAGCTGTTCGGTCAGAGGAGAGAAACACAGATGTTGGAGATCCCTGCAGAAATGACAACAACAGAGAAATCGGCAGGGATTTTGTAGAAACTACTTGGCACCGCCCATCTGGAGACAAATACTGAGCGTGTCACAACATGCTGTGCTAGGACGGCATATTCTAAGATTATATGAATAGGGTTTTATAGAAATTTGTGAAGATTTATTTTTGCTACAAGAGACACACGCCCCACAGGCATAACACAAATGACTTTTAATACTACTAACTTTATACACTTTAACATGCCATGGCACGTTAGTGTTTCATATTATTCCTATTTTTACTGTTTCAGTCTGCTTTCAGGAAATTCCTCTTCAATTCTGCATAATGTGCAAGGAGTTTGGAAATAATTTAAGCATTAAAAAGTTGCACGAGCAGAAAAAACACTCACTTTTAAATCACACATTCTCATGTATGGCCACTAGATGGAGATATAGTGCTGTGGTTACTGGATGACTCATTTAGGGAGTTTTATGTGTATATATATATATATAAATGCGCTGAGGAAGCTAAATTATGTGGTGTGGTTGTTATTTAGAAATAAAATGATAAAGTGCTTCAAATTTACAATACTAGGTTTACTTGAAGGTCTTTATAGAATCACCAAATCAGTGCTTAACTGCTTATCCAAATTTTGTAAAGCCTTTGAAGTAGGACGAGTTTAAATATTAATCAACACCATCGCTTAAGGCAATAAAGTAAACCAAGCACAAACATTACATTTGCATTTTAAGAGGCAGTATATAGTAGCAAACCTTTAATGAGGAACTCAACTGGAAACTCTTAGGTTTCTAACCCAAGGCCCTATACTGAGCCAATGCTGCTCCATACACAGTGAAAATGTGTGTGCTTATACTGTATGTGAATTCACCTGTATTCACTAACCTGTTCGCTTAGGTCAAACACCTTACACCTGCTCTCAGTCCCACTTCTGATCTATGTTTTACTCTGCTTATTTTTGTTCCTGTTCATAACAGGATTTAATCATGTCAGTCCATAAAGTACTCGTTTGTTCCTGTTTTCATTAGGCTGTATGTATTTTGTTGATGTAAAGGACTTTGTGACCTCTGTCCATGATCTTTGATTACTTACTTTTGCCACACAAACATAAACAAAGTGTTTTTAGGTGATCAATAAAAACATTAAAAGTGATCTAGCCTGTTAGTGATAATCTAGCACAGGCAAAAACATCAGTATTTTCCCTGTCTTTTATGCAGGGCTTACAGTTAATGATATTCACTAAACTTGTTCACTATTTGAGTCACAGTTGCAGAATTCACACTAGGTTTTTTTCTGGTGCTTGTGTGTAGCTTAAAGGGTTTTGATAGAAGACTGTGCATGTTGTATTAAGTTGTAGAGACCGCTGACAGAAATGCTTTGGGATATTGAGAGTTACACAACAAGACACAGACTTTTGTTAAGTTTAGCAAGAAGTACAATTGCCTCAATTGATTGATAAATACAGAAGTTTTTTTGTTGTTGTGGCTGTCCTGTTGGAAAACACACTCTTAAATGTAGTTAAGGTGGTGTAAATCTCCACACACAGACATTTAATTTCACTTGAAAATATGCAGTGACACTTTAAAAAAATCTTTATTAAGTCCCTAATTGATTACCTTAATAGCTTAAAGGGATCCACACAAAACAGCAGCAATAAAGCAATATATATATATATACCGCCACAAAAAACAGTGAAAAAACATCAAATGTTAATCTTGCATTAGAAAACACAAGTTGAAAAAGGAAATGAAGTTAAAATACTGTGTTTGAAAAAAAGACTACAAAAAACTAACAGTGACATCTGTAGCTCACAACAATAACTAAATGTAAAGTGACAAAAACGATACAATTGATATGTGACAAGAAAATGTGTTTAATTCCCTAGTGAGAACTGAGGCCAGTCTGTCCTAAAGTACCACTAGGTGGTGTGTTAGAGTTGCCACAATATTTCAAGTTGCCTATTTGACTGGGTCCATTACATCATACAGAGGTTTCTCAGATACAAGAAGTTATAACAGATGGACACTGAAAGAGAGAGTTCTATTTGACTCGTGTGCACACCCTCACTGCTAATAAATATGTTTTAAACTTTTTTTAAACTTTTTTTCTTTCTTAAAAGGACATATATTGATCACTTCTTATGTTCGGCATGTTGTTGCCTTATGATGATGTCATAATCTCCCTCCTGAAAAAGTCAGAAAAGAAAAGCACATCACTTATTCAGGGGGTGAGTTGTCAAAAAACACAATATATGATGCATAAAGACTGACAACACTATGGCTCCCAAAGATATACATATTTATTTGCTATATGCGTTTAAGAACACAGCGATATTAGCCCTGGTTAGAAATGTTGTGTTCTTTAATGCATATAGCATAACCTCCTCCCAACTGCTTGTCATATCAAATAACTTTTATACTTGTCATTCAAATAGATAGAATGCTTCTTTAATCTGAAAGGGACATTTCAGTTCTACTGAATCACACACATAATCATACCATTATGTAAAAGTTGAAAACATAAATCATATTTACTGGCCAAAGTAAAAACAAAATATAAAACATAAGATATGACCCTGAAACTCAAAGTCAAAATGTTCAAAATCTTTTTAGCTTCTTCTAAATGTACATGTCACACTGAGAAGTACATGGTTTCTATTTTAAAATATAATAATAAAAAGACAAAGCAGGTGTTTAAAATTTTGTGTTTAACTTGAGATAACTTTTGACTTTTTATTGAAAATAAGAAAAAAGATAAAGAAACAATAAGATTGCCCAAATACAAGAGTTTAAAAATCCTTTCTACTTTTATAATCCACCTTTTTTCCCTCAACACTGAGAGTGACCATTTTCCTTGACTAGAGCTTCATCATATAAAAAGATTCTCACATAAAAAAGGGCAGTAAGAGAAGGGGGGGGCAAACTAAACAAACAATCAATGGACATCTTAAAAAAAAACACAGACTCGTTCAAGATGAAGTTCATCTTTCCGTTACTGACAGTATAATGTTTAATTGTCCCTGTGGGTTACATTTTACAGGTGGTCAAGCAGTGTAAGAAACCCCATGTAAATATATAGGCTATTAATCCAAAAGCCTTTTATTGAGATATGTAATTTAATTACATGAATGGTTATGAAAAACTTCTTCCCTTTCAACTCTATGCACTCACAAACCAAAGCCACAAAGGCCCCCCCAAGCTAGTCTTGCTTATGAGGCAAATCCACCATTTAGAAGCTTTCAGCTGTGATTTGCTGACCAGCTGCTGACTTGTGTTTTCATCCTGGTGGCCCATTGCCATTTCACTGGCGATTACACTGCTAAAGAGCTCCAGAGAGCCGGACAATGCCCGAGAGCTTTACATGTCACCAGTGTCATCGGCCGCAGAGAATAGAATGTCGCCATTGAACCAATTATCAGCCTGTTTACAGTGAGGGGCCAGGGTGAGGGTGTGTGTGGGTATGTCTACATGTCAATACCTACAGAGTCTGAATACAAAGGCTTTCGTTCGGGTGTGTATAGCGATTATGTGGTTTAAGGGTGTGTGACAGAAACTTAGACATGAGAGAAGTGTTTCAAGCTTGTTACACCTCAGTGGCCATACATTCAGACATGTATGTGTGACTCTGAGAATGAGTGGCATTTATACAAACAAACTACACAACAGAAAGGTGTTTTCTGTCAGCATTTTCAAAACCGCTGTTTTGCTACTGAAGTGCTTTTTCTACAGTCACACACAGATTCATGTGTGTTATAAGGTAAATACATTAAGGTTAGCCTATGTGTAAATGAAATCCTGTCTATTAGGATAGCCTGTTTCCTTTGGAAGCAAGAAATCCAGCTTTAAAATTACGAGCACACAGCTACTACTGCAATACCTTTGTTTGACAAACTTCCAAAATTATACCTGCTCCCAACAGTATTCCTTTGGGCCTATAAAATAACATATAAGGAGTCATTCCACTTGTTGTTTCCCAAACAGAACAGCACAACGTGGCCTGAACAGGACAGAAGAGAGAAAGACATATTAGATTAAAAGAGGCTAAACAAAGGGATCGGTGCATATAATCACCTCAAGTCTTGTATCATGGTTTGTTGTTATGATAGCAGGCACCATTAAATGAGAAACTACACAGAAAGTGGCAATATTGTTTTCAAAGGCATTCAAATTTTAAAATGAAAATACTTTGAACCCTTTAGTCATTCACGTTTTAAGCAGACACCTCTTCATTGCGCTATTATTGGGAGTCAGGTCTGGTCCAAAACATCTAAAATATTAATAAAATGCTGGTGTGAAAAACCTTGCCAAATGATTACCATTAATTCCAAATTTCTTAACGATCTGTTCACTTTGACCAAATAACTTATGTATCTTGAAGTCCAACTTCAGAAGGACTTTTCAAACAACTTTGGCTACAGACACAGCCACGCACATCGGAGAACAACACAGAGATCATGACAGCTACTTTGTGGCTTATATTGTGTAATTTTAGTCAGATACAGACATGAAACTCTGGATTTCTCCAATGAAGGCTGTCAGCGTTGTGTACCTGCGTGCTTGTGGTCGTGCATGAAGTGTACCGTGCAGAAGCACACCTCTCCAAAGTGTACCAAAGCAAAGGAAGTGTACTGTGCCTGAGCACAACACGGAGCGGTCTCACTGTTTCAAACGAACTGGACTTTAGCGTTGAAGCGTGCTTGGGCACGGTACGGATGGCCAGTGTGACCGTGCCCTAGAAGAGGTGTAAAAACCTTTGCTCTGGCGTACCTCAGGGATCTTTGCTCGACCCACTTCTCTTCTGAGCAAATATAGTTTAGCATTGTTCAATAATCAAATTCAGTTCAGTAATCTTTCTTGTTTAGAAAGTCTGACCAACATATCTAGAAATGGGAGAAAGGACTTTCTACTGTACAAGTTTAAAAGAAAGCACTGTGACCTTTTGTTTCATTTTGGGTGATTTGAAAGTATTTTGTTGGGGCACTGTCTTTTTATGAGGGGAGTTAATCACTTTAGAATGTGTCTTAATTTTTATTCTGTCCTTTAAATAATGTATTGCTGCAACCATGCACTCACATTATTTTTTTCTTTTACAATTAAATAGAAAAATAGATATTTGCTAATTGTTTAAAAACAACATTTAATGGAATGGCTTTTACCCAGTACAGATATTCACAACCGATCATTGTGTCTTGTTACATTATATCGCAGCGGAAATCTGACATTTCACTGTTTGCTTTCCCACATGTGACTCAAATGTAAGTACAGCCAGAGTGTGTACAGCAGCAAGAGGAGAGTGGCTGGTCCTGTCTTGTCCAACACACCCCATTTAACCGAGGGATTTTGCATATTAAGAGTGGGATTTCGAGGATTTCAGTGTTGATGTGGCTTGAAGATGCTCTTTTTCACAGACTTTGGTATCGAACTTCATTAAGTTACATTAAATCAAGTATAATGTATGCATAAACACTCAGTTGTCATAAAAACCTGAACTCAAAATGAAATAAATCTTTCCTGATGTTTTACATTCTGAACAAATTATTTTTTTGGCGGGGGCCATGCGTTTCCTAATGATAAAGTCACCCAGACAAATGGGCCAGTTTTAGTGTAATATTTCTTCTGTTCTTTTTCAATATATTTGTCTAGTAGTGCAATACATTTATTTTATTCTTCTGGCTGAAGTCAATTACTGTCTATGTCATATTTTTCATAAAGTTCAGACGTGTTTCTTGTGTGTTTTCTTTGTGTTACTGTGAATGAATGAATGTTGTGCACAATAAAGCCTTTCTCATTTTTTCTATTATATTCTATTTAAAAAATAAGTTGCACAGCTATTGTATACCACTACTGAAGGTTGCCTAATTGTTTATATGACTCATGAGTAAGCGCCCAGTCATCAGATAAGCACTGATCCAAGGAGGAGTTGTAAAAAGTGTGTGTAAGTGTGAATTCATGACGGTTTAATGTCAAACCCCTTTTTCCTTTTACCTTGATTCACAAAATACTACTTATTGAACAGTGACACGCCCGTCATTGCAACATTCAAATAGCAACCAATAGGCCTACTGCTCCCTTCAAAACAATGCAGCCATTTACAGAGGCACTAACGTAGAGTAGCCTACACTATGTGATCAGTAGGCCTCCTGACTGACAGCATATTAGAGGCTTTAGTCATAAACACACATGATGCTGCAGTGTGTCTACTTCAGGAGCTGCTGAAAAGGCTATTTATGAAAAAAAAAAAACTTCAGGGAAGCTTCTCCATTGTTTGACAGCAATGGCATCTTAAATAAGTTTACACTATGTTTATATAAGCTTGTTTCTTTTCCAGAAGTCATGACCTTTGTTCTCAGTTATGTACATTAGGCTGCATTTAAGCCCACACATACAAATTACATTCACTTAAAATCCGGCTCGTATGCCTATTATATAATCAACCACACACAATAAAAAGGGCCCTTTAATGTTTGAATGTAACTACATAAACATCACGCATACCGGGCACTTAAAGTAATGGCCTCTTCACATATACACAACCCTAAAACACGGTAGGCTATGTTATGGTTAAAGTTCAACGCTCGAGGGAAAGCAAGCTGAAGTTCTCTGGAAACCGGGACTGAGAGCGTGAATGCACACGTGCGTTTTCTGTAGGGACACGTGTGTGTAGGAACAGTGTTGAGGTGTTAAGGTGCAGTTTCCCATCTTCTTCAAGTTTTATATATCAGGGTACCAGGAAATACACGCGTGGGGGACATACACATATCACGACATTAAAAGGATGTTGTAAAATCGGATAGTTACAGTGAGACCCTGTTTCTTTGAGGGATTGTTATTTAGGTAAGTAACGATGAATTGCGGAATCGACTAAAGGAGACCGACGTCACACAAAGCTACGTGGTGCATTCAAATACGTCGGAAAGGTCTACATTACACGTTGGGATAAGTTCAGTTAACAAGTAGGGTAGGATATATCATGCCAAAGAAATGTAATGCCTAACCCAAAACATTTCTGGGAATTCAGAGATGACAATTCTGTTTCATGTTCAAAAATCATCTTTCTCAAGGCAATGCTTTACACTTATGTATATAAAAAGCCATTAATTACGTTTTTGCAGTATGTTTAAGTAGGCCTAAAAGCCTAGTTCTATGTTAACCCGACCTATCTTTATTCAGCTTTGATGTCATTGTTGAGTTGTATGTTAATATCTGTCTCTTCAATTAGAAATGTGTTACATTAAGAGAAAAACAAAAAGGAGAGGAATTGTCCAGGTAATTGTCCAATAATGTTGATTTTGAGCATCTTGTGAATTAAGATAGACATGTCTGTGACAAATAGATTAATCTGAATGTTCAAGTAAAACCAATATCCACCATCCAGCCTTAAATCTCTTCCTATGTTAATAGGCTATCAGTAGCCCACTGATAAAATTCACACTATTCTGAGTCAACATGACTTTTAAAGTGTATGTATCTTGGAAGCACTTAAATTAAATGAGGTTGTTTGTGTCAAAAGTCAAAGTCAGAGATATTTAGGTTTGATATAATCTTGTTGAAACATGTTACAATGATACAATGATGTTAAGTTATGTAAGCCTTTGATCAACTCCTCAAAAGAAGACAAGGACAGTTGTAATATAATCAAATCCCACCTTAGAGGAGATCAACTTTATCTGCAACTATTAGCATTTTGGTTTTCTTGAACTAAAGAAGCTGTGACATGTGAGAGGTGAAAATGCAATCTTTGGTCAATATTTTATTTTGTAGCTTACATATTTGTAGGAATGGGGACATGTGTTTAAATTGTATCTTTAATTATATGGACTACATTCTACTGCCCCAAAACCAATGGGAAGGGTTTGTCAAAACCTGCTACAATACAAAATTCAGTTGTTTGATTTTTTTTTAACAAACTAGATTAAGTTTAATCTTTAAAAAAAAAAAAAAAAAAGAAAAGCCTCATTCTTATGCAATTTACTAAAGGCACTACAAACAACCGGAAAAGTGGCTCTTCATGACTCCTTAAATTGGAATAAAAGAGGTTTTACTACGATGAAGCACTTGAAAGCACCATTTCAACCTGGCCCTAAAAGCGCGCTCCCGCTTTAACGTGGCTACTCCCCCTTTACGGCAAGCGTGCGCGTACCCGGCTATCGCGTGGTGGGGATCATCCATATTGCTGCTTGTGGTGGAGTTAAGGTGGTAATCCAGAAAGGCCCTTGGACACGTTTCTTTATTTTTATACATGTTTTAATCCAACACGGACTACTCTGCGTCTTAGACTGAAGCTCTTTTGGTCTAGGAGCGACAGACTCCGCGGAACAGCTTCATATTTTCCTGAAATTGAAGCCGAATTCGGGCCGGGGGAGGACTGGTAATCCTGAGGGGGGAAGAAAGACGGTGGTGGGAAATGGCCACTCAGGTGGAGACACTCCTGCCCGGCAACCCGCTTGCGAAAGCGGAGGAGCACGGTAAAGTGATCCGCGGTGAGCCGGAGGAGGAGGAGGGCGGTCAGGGCGACGGGGCCAAGCGGCAGGCGGGCATACCCGACCACGGGAGCAGCAGCAGCGGCAGCGGCGGCGGCCATGGGCAGGGAGGGCTCTCCGGCACGGAGGAGCAAACCTCCAAGGAAGCGGCGGAAGAAGGCAAAGAAGGCTGTGACAACGACGACAAACAAAACGAGGATGGTGTTAAAGGCAGAAAGGAGTTTACTGAAGCCCCTCCGCCCAAGGTGAACCCGTGGACAAGGAAAATGAACGCGGTGACCGTGGTCAGCGTGAATGGACAAGCACACCACGGTTTGTACCCCTCCCTACATGTTGATTTACAGGCTGTCAATGTTGTGTTTGCTATCTGTACGTCCAGGTGTGGTCACATGAGACTGCTAAACAGCTGTCACATGGCTCTGGTTACATTTTTTAACAAAAAAAGGGCCAAGTAGGTGCATAAAGGAGCCCCGTCTGTGGTCGCCCTCTTGTTACTACCTTTCAAGCTGGTTATATTTGGAGTGAAAGCCCCCGACTTCATCCTCCTCCTAGAGAAGGCTATTATTGGAGTTCAGGGTTGCAAAGTGGACATGGGTGGTCGATTGCAGACGGATTTTTAGTTGTACATCCCTTAATTAAGATTCTTTACAGCTTTCTTTTAGCAATAATGACATTTTTTTTTTTTTACTCTGCACGGAAACTCAACTTTTCACACATTTCACACAGTCACTCGTTTTTTTTAAATTTTTTTTTTTTTTTACTTTACCTCTGATTTATCTTGTAATGAGATTATATTTTTTTTATGTATCGTTAGTTAGTCACGATTAGAAGAAGTTTAATTTAATATAGCTGTTAATTTGCTTGAGCGTTTTCGTGTGTTGTGTTGTGTTACAGCGCAAAGTTGATGCGTCTGTGTCACTTTGTCGCACTGGACGGATTTGATGCTGCTCCTCCTGCGTTTATGAGGATATCACGGTCATTACAGCACTGCCATTTGCATGCATGCTGTGGAGACATTTTTAACATTTTTTGGGAAGTCCGGGGCACTCATTTGTCCGTATGTTTAACCCCATGTCCTCCCTGCCAGTGTTTATTAATCCACTACCACCCAGTCTTTTTAAAATCCTCCTTTACACGCTGGATGTCTTAATAGTTAAAAAAGTGGTTATTACATCTCCAGTGTTTATTCTTTCGGCATACAGCCACGCCACACATTAGTGACACATACCTCTCATTAAAACAGTTTGAAGAAAAAGCCATGAGCATTACCGGCTGCTAAGCTTGCTAACAATAGCACACACACACACACACGGACTCCTCTTTGGCCTAGCACGTCCGTCCAAGCCACCTCCCAGTCGGTTGTTAGCCTAGCTCCCCATGACGTTACTCTACACTTCTGGTCAAATTGAGTGGACCATGTCAACTTTTAAATAAAGAAATGTAGTCTCCTAAACCGGCAAAACGCTTAAATGTTTCACCGTGTGCTCGTTTAATCTCCAAAAGGAGCAGGTTTGTTATGAGACATCACGTGTTCACTCCACGTGTTCTCCTGGAGAAAAGGCATGGGCGCTGCTGGCTAGCTAGTTAGCTTTTTTTTTTTTTTTTTTTAAAGCAGTGTAGGTTTAGCTACCCATGCACCTTTGGATCGGTGCGAAAGAAGACTTCACGATGTAATTTGGGGGTTACACATATGACGCAATCTGACCCGGTGTTCGTGTTGTGTGGGTGTGTGTGTGTGTGTGTGTGTGTTGTCGTCAGGGCAAACCTGGCTGCTTGTTCACACAGTTAGCACGTAAGCTAACAGGCGAGCTGGTGAGAGTAATGATGGCTTCTGTATGATATTACTCATTTTCGCGATGAAAGAACCCGAAATGTTATGTTGTAATAAACACATGGGACTAGTTTCAATGGTAGGACTGTTAAATACATTAACAATCAACTATTATACAGCTTGGATTGACTTATTAGTGCTGCACATGAAGATGTTCTGCTGTGTGTTTAACCAACGTGGTTTCCTGCCTCTCAGCCAGGTGTGTCTCCTCCTGCACACAGCCTGTGTTTTAGTATTTGCACAGCCAGGTCATTGTTGTTCCGACCAACGACCAACCTTTTTGTTGTTGTTGGTTTGTTTGCTTGCTGTGTTGAGGGGTGTGTAAATATTGTTGTCTCTAGATTTAGGGTACAGCTTGTACGCTGAATCAGGAGCAGTCTGTGTGCTTTGGATGGGTGAGCTCTAAAAGCTGTCACATCAGCAAAGAGCCATATGTTGAGATAACAATGCAGTAGTGGCTCATTACGATTCATTGCAGTTAAAGACTAAATACGTTTGTTGATTGAGAGTTTCCAAAATGTATGTTTTTCTTTTTCTTGTCCCCCTAATACAAAGCCACTTAATTTTTGAAGTTCTATGTTAGATGCAAGGAAATGTTTTATTTTTTTTAATTTTTAAGTTTGACTTTTGAGTTTTTGGTTGGTTCTTCTTTGAAGTACTAGTATTTGTTGTTTGAAAATAATTATCTGCATTCACAATATTCTTTTGCACAGGTAAACAGCTCTCTAATCAGACATGTGTACTCTGCATGTCCTTGAACAAGATCCTCGACTTCTGTCCTAGAGAAAGGCAGCACATTAATTCTGTTGCATTGGCAGCTTGGATCACAGGAGAAATATGTTACTGTGTACGACATAATTTGTTGGGTGGATTCCGATTAAGCAGCGCTTCTACACCATTGCCTCAGCCCTGCTAATACAGACTGGTAGTCACACTGGGTTTACTGATATTTTTAAAGGAAAAACTAATTTAGGTGAGAAAAAAATTCTATATTTCTTTGTAAATGAGAGCTAAACACACTTTTTTTTTCTTGTTGTAAAGCCACTATGCTAGCCATTGATTTTGGTTTACATTAAAGCTGTTGTCCATGATCTCACAATTAACGAAGGTTAAATTATCATTAATACCCATCACATGTAATAGCACAGAGAGATAATCAGCTGACTCATGGTGAGCATTTAACACTAGGATAGCGTGACGTGCGCGTTAACTCTTTGAGACCCTAAATGTTACATTTGAATCTCCACCAATAGGTAGACACTCTTCAGCTGTTTTCACTTATGCACTCCTAAAAATATCTAGACAATTTGAGGAGGAGTGCTCCTGAAATTTCTCAGACGCGGCTGTTCACATAAACAACAAAAGTGTGGAAAAGACCATACCAGAGAACAGGAAATGTAATGCAGCCATTTAATTATATGCATGGAGATCGAAGCTGTATCGTGCATACACTATGCACGGTGCACCAGTCACAGATATAAGCATCACCGCCCCCTCCCACTGGCTTGAGGTGAATTCTCTGGAGAATATCCTGCTATTAGGGGTCTTGCACGAAAAACTCCTGGTGAAGACTGAGTGAAAATGTGGCTGTTTGTTTTCACACATACAACTGCTTCTAGAAATATCTTGAGTTTTTCAGGAGTTTTCCGTAAGTATAAATCCCTAATAAGCCGTTTTCACATATGCACTCCGGATAATAGCTAGATATTTACAGGAGGACCGCTTCGGAGATTCTCCCGACCTGACGCGTTCAGACGTCAGCTCACTCGGACTTTCTGCGGAAAAAAAATACTAGGGGTCTGGCTGGAGAAACTAGTAAAGTCCGTGCGAAAAATGCAGCTGTTTGCGTTCACACATAGCACCTTGGAGTAGTCAAATCTCTGGAGTTTTTCAGGAGATTTCTGTATGTGTGAAAATGGTTTTGGTTGGACTTTGTGGAGTTAGGATTTCAGTCGGACTAACATTTTAACATACTTTTTGAAAAAGCCTGTTTTAGTCTGTAATGTAATCATTTTGACTTATTACCACAGCCTGCATTTGACCATTACCCATAGTCAGTTCACACAAAAAGTTGATCTGACTATGTGCAGAAGCATGGTCCGACATTTAATGTAAGGCATTTAGCTGAGTCACTACTGTGTGAAAGGTCACGTGACATTGTTTGTGCAGTGGGGAGAAGGTGATCTCTTGTCTACAAAATGTTTGTTTAGTATGTTTTCCTCAATGTAGGAAGTTTGCTGTAATGACGCCTCTGAAGTCTGGGTAATTTATGATTCTGACTTCTTTTTTATGTGTAAAAGTGAAACAAAAGTGAGTTCAGCAAGACCTTCTGAGCATTTTAAATGCTTTTATTTAAAGTCCCAGACTAAAGGGCTCAGGTTCTCTGAACAGTTCAATGTTTTTGTAAAGTAAGTGTGTTTTTTGCCCCCAAAGAGAGTTAAAGGTGAATTGGCAATTAAAACCTTGCTGTGCTGTTGTAGGCTTAACTGTATGTTCTTTAACTTTAAAAAGTTGGTGCAAGGTCTAATATGTGGCCAAGGAGAATGTACAACTAAACAGTTGATCAGACCGTCCAGTGCACAAAATAAAGTGCCGCCACTTTGGAGAAGCTGGAGAGTTTTCTCTTGCTGCTAACAGAACATAAAGCTGCTTTCTTACTGAATTTAGTTCAACATCCATAAATATGGGGACCAGTGGCCATGTGTTGCTACAGTACATTTGATGGTGAGATGAAACTGAAAAGCCAAACCAGTAGTTGTTGATGCATTTGTAAAGTATTTTAGTTGCCGTTATAAAAACTAAGATGTGGTTCGACAATTTTCCATGCTCATGGAGCTGTAATTATCATGGTTGTAATAATCTACTAAACTGTCACAATCCCTGCAGTGTAAACGATAGAATGAGCTTAATTACATTTTGACAAAATTAAAGTCAGCTTGCTTTTCCAGATAAACCCTGCTTTGTTTTGGTTCAAGTCATCTGAAGTATCATCTCACTATAACAGGTCGTCCTGTTGATTTGAATGGGTCAGTCAGGTATAATTCTTTGTTCATTACTTCTATTAATAATTAAATAACTACTCTCATGTTAAAGCATGATATAATCTATGATGTTGTCTTTCTGCATGTTTTGGATGGTACCTGGGTGTAACACACTTTCTCTCCTGGACTACACTGCAGTAAACATGACATTGCAATTAATTGAACAGCCCTAAACCCAACCTGTGATAGATTGCCACAGTGTTTATCTGACTGGTCCAGGTAGCAGTTTTCAAAGAATTTTTTTTGCGAATGCTGAATTTGTTTTGAATCTGCAAGACCACTAGTTTTTTTTTATTTACTCATTTTCACTTGATGTGACACAACAGCAACACGTTTTGAATATTTGGTTCCAAAGTAAGTACTTTCTACCTTTTTTAAGTAATGAGTTGTATTTGTAAATGTCATCTGCTCCAACCAATAAGTTTCATTGAAACAGCTGAACTCCTGTCAGTCTGAAATTTGTAGAGCTCCTTCTTGCTATGCTGCTGTTCAGCACACATGCTTTCAGTTTGTTGATATTGTATGACTCTACTGTAATGTTTGCTGAGTGAGTGCATGTGCTGTTTCCCTGAAGGCACAACTCCAAGGGCTCTCCAGCCTCAGCATTGAGTACCAGAGCTCTTGTAAACAGTGCAGGAGACAAGATGGCTTTAAAATACTATCATGACATGGACACATTTTATTAAGAACCCCTTACACATGATTTTTTTTTTTTTTTTACAGGAGGTATGTGTCCTTACTCCGAGACAATGAACTCATAACATTGAGAGATAAAGAAGTTGTCTATAAAGTTTCTCAATTTGAGTTTTAGGAAGCATTTCTCAGTCTGTTTAAGTAAAGGGGCTTTACTTAACGACTAACTAATTTTTTTAAGTTGTGAGAAATGCAACCTTACATGCATTGTTGTCTTGTAGCTTATGTGAGACCCCCTTGGGTCAAGTAATCAGGAACAACTGGCCGGTTAGCCAAATGAATAGATGTAAATAGCGGTTCGGCTAGATGCATTAGCATTTCTTTAGCATGTTTTGTGACCTTAATTCACACTTGCAAATGCAGCCTTTCTCACTTCTAAACTTGGGATAGAAAGTACAAGTTGAAAAGGACATTTCCAGCTCATGTAACAAGACTTCTCCAGATTCAAGATATTTGTTGTCACTTGAATGTCGGTACAAACATGGACGATATTTTCGGATCTGCACAATGGTAAATATGAAATGTAAGGACTTGAAATTTCTAATAAAAATAATAAGCTGCAAAACATAAATATATCACTATAAATTTAGAAAGACAAAAAAATGTAAATCAGAAAATCTATAGGAATATAAAGAAGAGATTGATACTACAGAGGCAAGTATTGCACACAGGGTTGAATTGCAACTTTTGTATTTGAGTTTTCATTTATTAAATGTCCTGTGGTTTGATGGAAGAAGCTGTTCCCTTTAATCTTCTGGTGTGTGCTTTGAGGAATCTGTACCTCCGACCTGAAGGCAACAGTGTGAATTGTGGGTGGGGGTGGGGGTGGGGGGTGGGGGGTGGGGGCCTTGATGACTCTCAGACTTCCTGTGGACAGCTTCTGCAGACTGGGCAGCTCCCGACCTTTTCATTGCCTTAAAAAACATGCTGGAGCAGCTCCCATACCAGGTGGTGAAGCAACCTGTCAAGAGGCTCTATGGTGTTCTGGTAGAAGTCTCCAGGGATTTGGGGTCTCAGGCCAAATTTCTTTAGGTGTTTGAGGCTGTACAGTCTCTGTTGAGCCCTGTTAACAACCACAGCGGTGTAGTTAGCCCATATCAGGTCCTTGTGAATGTTCACTTCTAGATATTTGAATGTGTCCACTATCTCTACTGCTGTCACATCGATAGTGACTGTGGGAGTGAGTGCCTCCCCTCCTGTAATCTACAGTGACCTCCATGGTCTTGGAGACATTCAGGGAGAGGTGGTAATCCTGGCTCCACTGTTCTAGGGAGGTCACATCCTCTCTTCAGGCATCTCGTTGGCATAGGAGATCAGCACCACAACTGCTATGTCATCCATAAACTTCACAGTGGCGTTTGAAGCCTGTGTCATGGATGTGGAATACAAGAGGGGACTGAGGACACAGCTCTGGGGTGCTCTTGTGCTGGTCAGCATTGAAGACGTTCTGCTGTCCACTCTCACCACTTGAAGGTGGTCTGTTGGGAAGGGAAGGATCCAGACACACAATTTTGTGTTCAGTCCGAGATTCTGAAGATTGCTGTCAAGCTTTCGGCTCGTTTACAAATTACAACTGCATTTATTGGAAGGTTATAAAAAATAAATGGTTGGTAACACACCATACCTTCATATAAACACAGATGTGTCATTTTTGTATTCATAATTTGTGACTTAATCTTGACTTATTGGAGAAAAACAAATCTAATTTGTTATAAGCACCTTTATATTTGAACTTCTATTTATTTATTCTATCTTATCTCCTATTTTGGGTTCCCATTATATTCATATCTAGATTTTTTTAAATTTTAATAAGGGTTAATATATGCTTCAAACTGCATTAGTATTTTAAGCCATTTATGAAAGTATTCTATATTGTCTATAAATGTTAAATAGTGAATGTTTTTGCGTCACAACACTTTTAAGACTTTTGGAAGCTCTAAATGAAGTTGTGAATTTGGAGCGGAGGACACTGTATTTTGTGATTATTTGGAAGATGTTCGGCCCTCTTGCTGTCGATGCTTCTGGGAGGGGGTTGCTGTTTCATAATTAGCATGGACACATTACACGTTGGCCACAGTTGTCCCTCCTGTGTGACTCTGGTTCTCTTTGTTGTAGCCGTAAAGAAGCAGCCCCCCCCCCCCCCCCCCCACACACACACACACACCCCCTACCCCCAGTCGTCAGACACCTCAGGGCTATTTGTAGTCTGGTTTTATGATGCGTCAGGACCCAGCAAAGGTCATGAACCTGGAGGGAGTGCTGCATGTGTGGAACTACAGTTGTAGGATATACTATTACCCCCTCTGCTGCTGCTTCTGAATTGAATTGTTTTTTACTGTCATCTCGAGTTGGCTAGCATGATACGAGTCAAATATATACATATACATTAAACTAAACCACACATTTCAACAGCATTTATTCTTAACCTGCTTTACACCTAACTTTAGGGCAGATATAAGCCGTTTTCACATATGCACTCCGGTTAATATCTAGATATTTATAGGAGGCCTTCTCCGGAGATTCTCCCGAACTAGCCGTTCACATATGCTCCTCACAGCGGGGGACTTTCCCTGTCAGAGGGGAGGGGGCGCAGGAGGATTGCGGAAGTAGCGGCCGAAGCAACAGAGTCCGCTACACGACGTTATAATGAGAATATTTGCCTTTATATCAATGCTATGTGTAATCCAATGGAATGACAACATCAACAAAAGAGAGGAGAACAACATACTGACGAACAGAAAACATAATGCAGCCGTTTAATTACGTACATGGAGATCGTAGTGGTCGCAAGCAGACACTTTAGCCGGTCACTGTGTATAAATGTCATTCTCTCTTCATTGGCTCAAATGGAAACCTCTGGAGTATATGCTGCCGCGTTCAGACATCAGCTCACTCGGATATTCTGCGGATAAAATACTAGGGGTCTGGCCGGATAAACTCCAGGTAAAGTCTGCGCGAAAAATGCGGCTGTTTGCGTTCACACACCTAAAAGCCTAAAAGCCTCTGTGTAGCCAAATCTCTGGAGTTTTTCAGGAGATTTCTGTATGTGTGAAAAGGGTTTAAGTAACTGTTAAGCTAGTTTGCAGCCTATTGTACTCACTCTACTCCACCTATACATCTGTGCCACACACACCCTCACATGTGCACACACACACTCTCTTGTTTCAGAGTCTCAGATGAGCTCTTGTCTTGAAGTCGTCCACCTCGAGCTGCTTTATCTGTATCAGGTTGTGTCTGGACACTGCGATAGCGACAAGACCCTCTGTTGGGTGTGGACTGAGAGTGTCAAGGATGGGTCCAGTTTGTGGTGTACAAAAAATATTTCTGAGCTCCTGCAGCTGAGAGAAGAATTTTAACAACTTTTAATGTGGTTTATATATGTCATTACTTCTACTACTCAGAGTTAAACTACTTCTTTTCCAGTTCCACCACTGCCTCTCAGGGTTTGTAGGTTTAATGACTGGCACGCTGAATGAAGCATTGGATGAGTCAGAAGCTGCAGATTGTTAGCTGCTTGGCTTCCTTCCGCAAAAAAACAAAACAAAAAACACCTTACAGTTTAATCCTTGCTGCTCTGCTTCTAAAATTACCCCAGACCAGTTGTTCCATCCTGAACAGCAAAAATCTGCAGTGTCACCTTTTACCATTTCTTACAAGGTTAAAGTGTAGCTGGCTCTTATTTCACTGTGCTTAAACACAAGCAACTCCACAGGGCCTTTGCAGAAGACAGTCTGCACATTTTCCCGCTTGTGTTGGCTGTGATCGACCTTCAAAGTTATGCTTAAACTGTAGCAAAGTTGTTTTAGTAGTATCTTTATGTTGTTCGTTCAGTACTTTTTTGTTAAAAATAAATCTTTATTTCATGGATTTTAAGTTTCACTCTTGTTTGTAATCCTTCTAAAATGTCTCTATAATGGGCTGTAGTGTCAGTTTTTGTAGGTGAGTACATTTTGATCATAAAATAAGACAAGTTGTGTTATTGGTTGAGGTCCCAGAAGATCTGGTCACCATAATTGTAGGGGACGAAGGATTTTAGTCAGCTAGTGCACAAAAGTTCAAGACTTGCAGAATTGGATGCCTTGCTTAGTACAGTAGCACTGATTTTATCTTAATTTAGAGAGACCGTTAAGTGGAGGATCCGGAACGAAAAAGAAAAGAGGACAGTCATAGCTTGGTCTTGAAACAACAAAAATCAGAAAAAAAGACAAGAGTTGACTTCAGGCCTAGTAATGATTTTGCCTCATCTCTATTTAAAATCAGATTTACTTCATATTTATGAAGATATTAAAGGGATACTTCACCCATTTGCATTAAGCATTGTATCAGTAGTAAACTGGTAGTATTTTTGAATGGTTGTGCATCCAGCCCTCATTTCCCCTGGAAAGTTCTGTATTTCTAAGTCTGAAAAGGAGCTTCCAGTGACGCAAATATCGTCATATTGCGTCACTGGAAGCTGTTGCGGTTAGCGGTGTGAAACTACAACGCTAGTTCCTTACATTTTTGACCACTGAAGCTACAGACCTATCACAGATCAGTGGGTGAGAACTCACTCCCAGAATCGAAACTTAATGTCTGCCATATTGCTTGGAAGTTATGCTAACGGTCTTGTATTTTGGCTCCCGCGGTCACCGGCCGCCAGGGCCGTCGCTAGCCGCCAGGGCCACCGCAACACAAGACCGGCCTGGACACAGACATGGAGTCTGTTTTCTGCCAGTAATTTCCTAGATCAGTTTTGGAAGAAATCTCTGAATCAGTTGAGGAAATGTGTTGAAGTAAATATGTCTGTAAATGTTTTTATCTATTTCTATATTTCTACTGCTATATTGTGTATTTTAGAGAAACTGTAACGATCGAATTTCCCTCTGGGATTAATAAAGTATTTCTGATTCTGATATAGAGGACCTTAGTGGGAGTGGCCTGTGGTGCTGTGCATTCTGGGATTTGGTGTCTTTCATCCACATGAGCCAAAAAGACACTTTCTGCCTTTTCTCGGCCAAGAAGGCACCAACTTCAAAATTTATTTCACATTTCTACTACATATATGACCCAATGTCAATACAGATTCATGTTTCAACGGGTGAAATATCCCTTTAATTACTGGATACAAAGCTGAAGAGTTTAATGTCAATGCCATTGTTAGGTGAGATCTGTAATGTCCAGGTCACTCTGTTGTTAAATTACCTGGTGTGTGTGTCTGTCTGTGTGTGTGTGGGGCTTTGTGCTTATTGTCACTGCAGCTCAGCATGCGCAGGGAGACGCCTCCTGGCTCTCTGCTGTCTGAGCTTCTTACTCTGCATGAGGTGATGTCACCACTCTGATCATGTGACGCAGAGGAGAGTCTTTGACGTGTGTGTCTCTGGCAGGCGGGTGCTCTGCCAGTTCTGACCGTTTCCTCCATATTTGGTTGTTGCAGACTGGCTTCCCTCCTCTGATGTAACTATGCTCTGCATGCAGGACCATCAGACTGCAAGCTGCGTTAGACATTATTGATTTAGATTCACACTGAAATTACTGGTGATTTTCTTTGTCCAATTTGTGCTTCCCCCTACTGAGAACTAACCAAAGAAGCCTTTACTATTAATATGCAAGACAATTGCATTTTATTTGCAAAGCACCTTTTATAGAGGAAAACTCGATCCTATTTACTATAAAGGTACGAAGATTAACAAAGTAAAAAGAAAAGTATGAAAATCACAGGTCTAAAATTTGAAAGATGTAGAAATATCCTTTCACAAATCCACAACACTCAGGGATAGGGATGGGTACGACTAATCGAGTACTCTTTGAAGATATTATTTGAGTAACGTTAAATTTCTCCCCCTAACCTAATAACCCCCCCCCACCCCGAGTGTGCATTGTTATAGGCTCTCGTGATTTGCCAGGCTGTTCCACAACAGTACAGGGTTAATTTAGACACAGTGAGGCACAATCACAATGATGATAAAATACATGTGGGGGCTGAAAAAAAAAAATCCCTTCAACCAACAAAATGCCCAGCATCTGGCTGAGGCCTCGCTCTGTCCCGACTGTGTTTATCTAAGCCTGCAGTGTCGACGTGGCACAAGGTTTATTTATAGTGTTCACCAGCGATACCCTATGGGCTTATTAGCAGGTATTGTCACTGTTGTGCGTTTGTGCGTGCGTGCGTGCGTGCGTGCGTGTGCTTGTGCTGCACCACCCATGGGAATTCGTCTATGGACTCCACCTGAGGGGTGTACGTGGTGAGTTCTTCAGAAGAATTTAGTTTGTGGGGTGTGGTGAAACTGAGGGAAGCAAGCAAATGGATAGAGAGAGGATCTCTGACAAACTGCTGCCTCTTTTTAATTGAAAATAAAACAACAGTTAAACTTTTTTGAACGTGAAATCTGATCACATAAAGAGCCAACAAAACTGACTAGAAGTAGCAGATTTATACAGACAGAGGGGGAGATAATGGTTCATGTAAGCTGGCGGGGGTTAGTTGTGACTAAAGTTAATGGTAGCCTCTGGCAGTCAGGTGTGCGCGACGGGCTGCAACAACATGCTCAGAGTGCTCTGAGCAGAGATCAGTGAATAAACTCAGAGGAGAGTAGACAGTTAAAAAAGGGAGGAACTGAGAGGAGAGAGGGTGATTATGAATTTGAGTGAATGGAGTCACTACATCAGGTATTCTTGATTATACCTGAGTAGTGTGTTTGCAGGGTAAACTTAAAATCAGAGAGAAGCAGGTAAATGATGAATGCTGTGTTTTCCCTTTTCAGACAATCCTGTCACTGTTAATGTCAGCATTTTTAATCTAATGTGTGAAGAGTGATTGTAACAGTAAGACAAGTTATATTAGATCAGTAACATTTCTGTGAGAAGTTAGACAAGCTTTTTTTCTCCACCAGGTCACGAGCATCTTAAATCTTACTTAATTCAATTTCTAATTTCAGACAACTGCATGTTTGAAATGTACTTACAACATTTGATCTAGTAAGTAAGAAGTTTACAAAGTAGCTATACTCAATATTTCCATAATGTCTGATATATGTTTATTTATTTTTATAATATGCTGTCAGTTCCTCAAAGCAAAACACAAAATGAGCATTCAAAATTGCATTGTGATTGGCTGTACGTCATTGAAAGAGAGAGAGAGATCAATGCCTCTATTGCCTCTTCTAGTAGCCATACTTCTCAGTAGTAAACAGACATCGTACACACCTGAAACGGCCTTGAGTTTTAGAGAATATAACACTCTTATCTGCCTGTTGTACAGTTGAGCACATAACGCTCCGATAACTCCCAGCGGCTACTCCTACCTCTCAGGTCAGACTGTTCTCAGGGTGCTTTCAAACAGCCATTTACCATCTTAAACTACAAAACTCAACCAAGTAATGATCTGAGTAATGAGACTAAAACGTAAAGAGCATTTACTGTGATTGATGTTTAACTAATCTCAGATATGGTTACTAAATCAACAATAAACAAATAAGAGAGATAACTAAAAGGTGATCCTTGGGGGTATAATTTACTGTGGTGATTATTTCAAATGTTTGAAATGGATTTGTTGTAGTTGTTGATGTTTGAATTTATTTTATACATTTGAATAAATTTATTTACTTGATCAAAGTTGAACCAAGATAACAGTAGAATTTGGGAGAAGGGGAGCAGCCTCTACTTTTTTTTCCAGGAACAGAAATCTGAACTGTATTTCATTGCTTGAAATGCTTGTATGATTCACAAGACCTTTTTAAGCATAGAGCTGTATTCATTAGCTGTTGAGATAGAGTGAGAGGAGAATTTTGTAAAATGTACAAAATAGCAAGTTAGAAATGCCAAAAGATAATGGCTACATCAGAAAGGTAAATTGGAAAAAAATCATTGCCATCAGTGCTGCAGAAAATGTAAAGCCCTACAGAAGTATATTTCAATAAGAGAAGAACTTGTTTGAGTGCACCAATGACTGTGTGACCGCCAGAGAAGCAGCAGCTAATGGTTTGGCAGGAGTCCCGGCCCTGGGAGGTTCTCCTCTGACCTTCACAATCATCTCAAATCATCTGATACACACCCAACACTGAGCGGCCCACTGAGCGTCTGTAAGTGGTACCTAAGTACTCTGGGTGGAGGCATTATGGTACATACACTCAGCTGATCAGTAGAACACAGAAGCCCTACAAAACTGCTTTATCCCCCCCTCTAACAACCACTATTTGTCAGACGGCTGCATTTAGCTCACTGACTACAAACAATTATTTTTCAGTCCAATAGTCTTATGAAACAGAAACCAGTCTGTTTTGATGGCTCATGGTCTTTGAAGTTATACTTTAGATTAATAGAAGTGATTTTAAGTAATCTTCAGCCAAACTGATTGTGTGAACCCACAAGAAATTTAAACTATTTTACTGAAAATACAATAATGTGGTTTGTTAAATGTTTGAGGCTGACCCCAGACTAGAAATTGACCATCAGAGTTTATTGGATCCTACAAGCTAGCTGCTTACCGAGGCTTTGCTTAGCCAAAGTGATCATTTTAGCTAATATAGGCATGCTAACCGGCTTTCATTTTGCTGATGTAGTTATGTTAAAATGTTGAACTTTGTACTTTTACATCCGAGTTGAGTTAGTTAGAATACTCTCAGATATCTAATTGAATAGAAACCCAACGTTCAGTTATAGGAAGTGACCATAAACATTTGCTTTAGTACATCTCAGATTTACGTCGCTTTGGATAAAAGTGTCTGCTAAGTGAATTGTAGAATAGTACTGAATTAAAAGTAGTGTGTCAGTTTAATTTAGAGGAATATTATATAAATATTGGCTGGATGACAGTTCTGACTTCAGCAAAGCACTAAGCTGAAGCAGCCAGTTCGCTAACTTAATGTTCACTTTTTCAACAGTTACTCTGTTTGTAATCTGCTTCAGGTCGGACACAGCACAACACTGGTTGTTTGATGAGCTCGACTTGCAAAGCAAACGGAGGTCTTATTGAGCTGATGGTATTAGCAAGGGTAACTCAAAGTAGCGCATCACTATTATTGATAGTCACATGCCGGAAAAGGGAAGTCATTGCAAAGCAAAATGTGGTCATCAACTTACAGTATGTTTTGTACTGTTCAGGCCACCTGCCAATGTCGCATGAGCTCAATTATTTTACTCACAAAATTGGATTTCTACCTTCATTATGTGAGTGTCTGGTGCTAATTTTGGACCCTGGTACCAGCCCATCGCAAAAAATCTAATACTTATTCTTGTTTTACAGATGAAATTATGAGAAATAAGAGTAATTTTTGTTTGACTGTGTCTGATTTTTTTTTTTTTTTTTTTTTTTTTAATCAGATGAAAAAGAGAGAGACATAAGACAGGGCTCAACATTATAACTGGCCCGCTGGCCCGGTTGAATGATTGACAGCGTCCAGTCCAGCTGATTGCACGTTCAGCTGGCCTGCTCAGGCCAGTTAAAATACTGCCTGAAAGAAAATAGACTCTTAAGACGTTCTCAATTTCATAGCGTTATCCTGTCATACCGGTGTTTTGTCAGTAATTATTTTAAAAACATAACCGCGCTAATAACTGCTACAGCATCAACGTATCAAGCGCTCGTGCGCACGCTTGTGTGTCACAGTTGAAAGGCAGCTGAGGCTTCACTGCTGTCCCTCCCGCGAGCGTGCTCGCTACAATCAAATTGTAAACTCGCACACAGATCTTAGCGCAGGTTTTCTCTAATAAAAAAAAAAAAAAAAAAACAGCAGATCCCGTCAAAAGCCGGGATCACACAAGTCAATCAGCATTCAAAGGCAAAAAATAACCGGAAGAGTTGAGTGACGGCAGGGCATGAGCTGGAACACGCTGCAGCTAAATTTCCCCTTAAAGTTAAAGACTAGATCCTGGTAAATATAAAAGTTATTCACAAAGCATCTTAGCCCTTAAGAGAGCTCCTAAAGTCAAGATCTAAGGATGAAGAGTTTCTCACAGAGAAGGAGAAAGGTGATCATAACAATTCCAGCTCTATCACAGCCTCATATTAATATCAATCAGATTAAGTTGACCAGCATGTTGAATAAACATGAGCACATAAATATAAGAAAAATACAAAATATTTGATATAATTAGAGCTCAATTAATTCAATAAAAGTTGTAATTTAATCTTGGATCAGAATGGTTCAAGATTAAAATGGTGACTGTTATTTTTATTAAAAGTAACGTTCCTGGGCCAGCGGTTACAATGGTCGGGCCAGTGATCGCTGAAGACTAGTGGCCTGGAGGGCCATTGGCAAATTTAACTTAATGTCAACCCCCTCATAAGAGAAACAAGACTGAGTTGAGAAAACTATGCTACAGGCGTCACGATGACGAGGCAGAATAACTCTCCAGTAAGTGTTTCATCAGTTGACACGACCTTTACACTAAGAATCGGAGGAATTCAGCGATATAAAGGAGACTATTGAAGCATTTCAACACTCTCTAAATATGTGACGGTCACAACATTTAGCTCCCTTCAGCTTGTGTATTTGACATGCTCTGTTATGCACTCTAAGCAGCAGTGTAACTTGCACACTACTGTTCAAACTAAGCAGATAAGAATGAATAAATGCCGAAGGAATTCTTGCTTATTCCTTCTCTTAAATTAGCACAAAGTTGTTGCACAAGTTTCTACGTCAGGCTGCTTAGAGGAGACTTTCATTCTGTTCTGTGAGATTTCTGTTCACATGGTCCACATGTGGCAGAATTCTTGCTACAGCCTGATCCTCCACCTGTCTTTAATACTTGTTGCCAAGTAGATATATAGTTGACATGAGCAGATATTTACCTCCTCCAAGAAGTCTAATTTTATCTTTATTTTTTAGACTTCACATCAAAATACCCTTATTAATGCTTACAGTTAACTAAAGACTTCTTCTGAAGAAAAAGTCCCATCTGATAGTTTATGTTACTTTTAGAGCAGTCTGCGGTCGGCTGCCATGATTGTGGGAGGGGAAGTGGGAATTCCTATTTGAAGTCCCCTTTGTACTTCATATAACCAGGGCCTTTCTTACTATTTAAATGAATGTTGTAGGCTTGTTCTAGCAGTCTTGACTATTTGGTGTGACCACTGGTCACCTCCACCATACTTTTGGTAATTGTTACTGTCACATGATAGTTTACCTCAAACTAGTTGAATCTTTAGTAGGGCACTTTTTAATTAAGGTAATGGATTTACTTGCATACCTGCAAATGTATAATTTTTAATCTAAATCACAGGCTGATGTTTTGGAACAACTTTGAATGGAAGTTAGGAAGTACTTGGATTGAAGGTCCAGGGCACCAAATCTTGTCCTTAATAATGGCGTCATGTTGGACATCTTAAACTGAAGTGATTAAAAATGGAAAGGTCAAGGTAAAATTGCTACAACAAAAAGACAAACTGCAATGAATCATTGGTATCACTGCTTGAAACGTATACCAACTTACCTAGTTAGAACAGCTGATACCAAAACATGCTGTGGGAAGAAGTTGCTCTGTTAAACCGAGGGTCGGCAACATTTTCTATCAAGAGAGCCATTTTTGCCCGCACCTCCCCCAAAAAACATGTCACTGAAGTTAATGCAGCTTATCTTAGCCTGTTCACATGATTAATAATTGAAATGAGCATACATTAATATCTTTTACCACAAAATGTGACAACTCTCCAGTGGGTGATTTTCCTCCGTCACACTGCGTTCTGTCTATCTATCTGTCATACACACAGGAATGTGGAGGGACAGACGCGTATTGGCCCGCTAATGAATCAGCAGCACTAACGATATCCATGAAGGGAAGTGTTGTACATCATATTAAAACAACTTTTAAAGGAAAGTCGCTACAGTGGCTAACTTCAGACCCTTTATTGATAGCACTCAATAGTTTTCAGGGTCTGAGGTAGCACCCTTCAGATCTGCGTGCCCAAAGCAACTGCCTATATCATCTTTGTCTTGAGTCAGCGCTGGATGTCCATTTATGGTTTTGAGGTCTGAGATCTGGTGCTTTGATATTGTAATGTATGTTTCTTACCTGAATTTAAGGTTTGTAAATGGCTTTCCATGCCTTAAGATTTCCTGAGCTACCACAAAACTTCTGCAGAAGTTTAATGGAGAATTAATCAGTTTCTTAAAGGTACATTTGCTCTGCTCTGCTTTCAGCAACAGCAAGAAATCACTCTCTTTTCCTCATCCCTAGCGGGATCCTTTTCATACCAGGCAGCACAATGGAAAGGTGCAGTTTCTCGCCGTGCCACTGAAGCAGGATATTGCGCATGTAAAAATAGTCTGACACAAAAAAAAAAAAAAAAAAGCTTTACTTTTCTTTTTTAACAATGCCACAAGGAGCCACTGGAGAGGGGAAAAGGGGGCTAATGCCACTCCAGAGCCAGGGGTTGCTGTCCCCCTGCTATATTACCTTAATACATGTTGAACAAACACAATTTTAATACGGGACAACTGACCCTCATTGTACTATGGGCTCAGGTTTCAGATTGTTGGCATTTCATACTGTGAATCACTGTAATTTCTAGCTTCCCAGAAATCATGCCTTTTCCGTTGAAAATCCCTGGAGGACACATGACTGTGACACAGTTTAGCAAACGAGATAAAGCAAAGGTCAAATTTGTGGTGTCAGGAAGCTTTAGTTGAGTCTCTACTAAACATATTTCTACACGTTGTGATCCAAAAATGAGTCAACAGTTGGAGAATATGTTTAGAAGTAATTTAAGGGAATGTCAATAAATTACGTGTCCTTACGAAAAAGGACACTAAAGAAAGCGGCCTGACACCGTGCATTTAAAAACAGTAGGAACAAGAGTTTAAAATTAGTGCTACAAGAGCTACAAACACATCTTATAACACGAGTCCCATCCACTGTATTGGAACTAGGTGAAGTTTGTTTCATTATAAATGAATGAATACATAAAATAACCTTTTAATATATTGTCTATGTCAAATTAGTCAATAAATTACAATACATTCAAATTAAATCTAAATGGGAATTCCAATCATTTTAAGTTAAATTCTGCTCATGTTAAAATTTCATAATCTTTTTTATGGCTTCAGACGGAGCTGCAGTACTATTACCTCTAATGATGTCACTTGAGTCAGCGAGTTTATACCTGAAGGCTACAATTTTTATTTGGGCCCTTGCCCTTCATCAGAAATGATGTCTGATGAAGGGCGCGAGAGCCCGAAACATGTGGTGATAATTG
Organism: Labrus bergylta; assembly: GCF_963930695.1. Lineage (NCBI taxonomy): Eukaryota > Metazoa > Chordata > Actinopteri > Labriformes > Labridae > Labrus > Labrus bergylta. Next base: position 12,007,879 of record NC_089208.1, read on the forward strand.
GAGCAGCTTCTGGTGTGTGGACTTAGTCTCTCTGTCTTTGGATGTTTTTGTCCAGCACCAAGTACTGAACTTTTCAGATGTGCCTGCTGTTGGATATTTTTGTACAATTGTGATTTGAACTAGGGATGATCCCAGCTGACAAATTCCTAGTTAATCAAACAAAAAAACAAATGTGGTTAAATCACTGGTCTTCAGATAAGTAGACACTTGGAAACCAGTCAAAATGGAGCACAATGTTTTGTGTGTAAACTATATAATTTGCTTTGCCGAGTGTGGCTAATGCTAGCGGTGCAAACACTGTCGAGCTTCGGTCCTTCCTACAGCAAACAGTTATATATGTCTTTATTTAAACTTGAAAATTAAGGTCAAATGTACATGCTGGTGCTAAATGTGATAAAGCCTACCTGAATTTCTGTCTCCATTTACTCGATCAAAATACTGTACAGCCAAACCATGCTGCAGCCAGTCTGTGGCTACAGTCGCAGTAACATTGGACCAGTGTTGTTGGTCAAAATATTAATAATTTGTTTAACAGATTACCAATTACGGTGCCAGCTAGTGGGGGTGATGAAGAAGTTGACTTAACACGCACGTCCCTAGTTTTGAACAAAATGTTTTCAAATCATGGCGACCAATGCTAAACACCGTGGTTAAACTTACCAAAAGAGATACCATCTTTTCACTGGAATAGTTTCAGAGTCAAAGTGTCTGCTAAGAATTTGACATTGCTTCATTGCAATGTTGTCACTCGTGAGCTAAATCCCTGAATCAGTTTGTCAATGAATCCAGCTAAAGAAGTACTTAGATTCAATAACTTTCTTGTGTTTTTAAATTACCAACCTGCACATAATGCTGGTACAGAAAAAGTCTCTGCACACATTTGAGCTAAGCTGATCACAATTATTACCCGATTGATTGTGTGTTGATATGCTTTGACTTTCTATCCAGAGAAAACTTTGAGATTCTGAACTATTTAACCACACGTCAGTACATTTTCACTTTACTTCTCTCTTCTTCTGCTGCATATCATTTACCATATTTTCATCTATTTTCATCTTATATTATGCTGGTTAAATCCAGTCAGGAAATGTAGGTTCTGCATTCAGCTGAGTTGAACGATCCTAGTCCATTCCTAGCCTTTAATATTTCTGATTTCTTCTCTCTGAGTTTAGCCTCAGGGATGTGAAGTTTTGTTGTACCTCCACATAAGCTTCTGAACAACCGTGACATGTTAACACACTGCAGCTGAGGTTCTCTCTGGATAGACGGTGTGTGTGTGTGTGTGTGTGTGTGTGTGTGTGTGTGTGTGTGTGTTGTGGAAACAACAAACACATCAAAACTGGTTTTGAAATGAGAAGGTTCTCAGAGGGCTACTGTGTTTAACAGGAATGGCAGTGAAGCCAATACATGCAGATTAAGATGGATTTGTTTGGGGCTAGAGTGTTTGACAGAAGGTTTGTAGGACGCAAAAATAATCTGTTTTTTCTGTAACTATAAATAAAGTCAGTTTCATGGAGACGAAGCAATGTCTTACATTTTCCCGTTTTGTTTGATCTAAGCACTATATCTCTTAACATTCATTTTATAATCATACAGCTTTTCATCAAGTTTTTGCATCATCAGTGACTTGACAATCATCCAATATAAAATGATTGTGGAATTACTTCTCAGTCCACAACTTTAAAGATTAGCTGATTGAGAATAATTAGCATTCGGATAAATGGTGCAGTAATTCTTTATGCTGGCCCTTTAAAAGAATGATCAGCTCACATCCTATTTGTAACCAGATTTTCTTCTTCTTGTCCTGTATGACAGTTTACCTGTAAAATGTTTGTTTTCATATTTAACATTAACAATAAACATAAACCCATCTGTGTTAAAGCGCAGAGCTGCCCCTCTTGTTGTCTGTGAAATAGTTGGCCAACGGATTGTATTCTCCTCTCTCTTCCTGTTTCTGGCCTCGTCCCTTGACATGATCGTCTTTAAGGAGCTTACTGAGATTTTCTCTTTGGTGTAAACGGCTCGCTTGAGTCCATGTGAGCTGCTTTCACTCCCTCATAGTCTATTGTGGCGACGGCAGCCAAAGACGGAAACAGGCCGGATCTGTGAGTTCAGGACACGAGACAAATCAGCACAATTAAATCAGTTTAGATGCTCTGTTGTTGGGAAGATTCTTGACTAGGTATGACCAGGGCTGATCAATTAACGTAATCTGTTCAATAATAGGGATTATTTCTTGTATTTCACTAGAAATTATGTATTTTTAGGAACTGAATTAGCTTGATTTGATCCCAGTGGTCATGTTGTTTATTAAGTTCTCCCTCGAGGCAAGACTCGGCTTTTAAAACACAATGTTGTACACAGCGAGGTATTTCTCTGCAGCTGTATAAGACACTAAACTTTGTAAGAGAAGCAACAACTCTGAAACATGTAAAACAAATGAATCTGTACGAGTGAATATGCATGTTCGAATGAAGTTGGCTTTAATTTAAGGGATGGTGATGGACCTAAATGAAAAGGAACCATTTATTTAATTATTTCTTATGGCCTTTAGATCTATTGAGTTGTTGAGTGATTGGTTTCATAGTAAGTGTGTTGTTGTTGGCCTTGTTTTTCTTATTTAATAGTATTCTTTTAGTTTTTTTAGTCTTGAAAGATAAAATGCTAGATTAATGAGAATTCAGTGGCTAAACACGACACAAAAGGCTTCTCCAACACTTGGTGTGTTTTCATACTTATTATAATATCTTAAGGTTTGGGATGATTTGTCTGACTAAAGCTGATTTCAAGATATCCTCCTGAGTTTAGGGCTCTGTGATTGGCTTTAACACTACTACCTAACATTGATAAGATTGAATATTGTTCAATAAATCACTCCTTTTCTTACTGAAATGATTTTATCCCATCAGGCTGACTCTTATTCACTTTCTCCTCATGACTGTCATCTTCTGCTGGGTGGCTGCTTTTATGCGTCTCTGTGATCCCTGCTGGCCGTTTTCCTTTTAATGCTGTTTTCTTTTCTGGTTTATGGCACATTGAAGGTTGAGATGCTCACCTGCCATCTTAAATCATAATTTCTTTTATTTTTCCCAACAGCCTTTTTTTTCTTTTTTTTTTCATAAAGTATAGGTCCAGCAAATGTCCAATGTTCTATTCCAGTGTTCACTTGAAGTCATTGCTGTTAAAGGATCATTCTTACATTAATGCAGAGCTGATTGTAACGTCGCCCTTCTCATTTTCTTTCCTCAGAGTCGACCGGACCTGCCAAAGTAGTCAGAGCAGGGAACCCACCCAAAGCCAGACGCGGAGGAAAGGTAACTGTGTGTGTGTGTGTGTGTGTGTGTGTGTGTGTGTGTGTGTGTGTGTGCGCCTGTATTAGAAAATAATGTGTATATTGTGTAGTAAGATGATATAGCCTAAAATATTTCACTTTTATTTGAATATTTTCAATGATAAACAAAGTGTACATCCAGCATATAGATGTATGACGACGTTTTTATTTTCATTTTTTTTATGAAAGTTTAGCAGGAATCCCACAGGAAGTTAAATACCTTTACAAGTGACTTAATTCACTAATCAACTGTCCCAGACAAACATTCTGAATTAAAGCATTGTATGAAAACATGGGTAGTCTCGGCAGAGAGAAGAACAATGTGTGCTTCATAACGCACACCAGATGCACGCCATGTCAGACACATGCCAAGAGCCGCATATCAGTCTTTGCCACACAGAGCTCGGCAACTGTGAGTACTCGTTCATGAGCTGCTGATTGATCCACTCAGTTCCCTGTTCACCAAAAGTATCAGCGCATTCAGGCACAACACTCTTTATTATACACTATGCTCATTCATTTCTTTCTGTATGATGTAAAGGAAAACATTTTTTTTTCCCAAATATGATATAATGATTACTGGGCTTAATTAACAGTTAAATCATAACAACAAATATCTTTATTTTTAACAAAGGCATCAAAAAAGAACAGGCAGGTCATAAGTTAACCAGATTTAAGAAGCGCTATAGACATCAATACAGTTTAGGAAATGTAGTAAATAATATTAACAATTCACCATCTTGGCTATTTGAACAGTTTAAGATTTAGTGAGTTATTCAAGAGCTGCTCAATTCCTATTAACTCAAGTCATGAATTCAGAAAACACCTTTTCTGTATGTCATTATTGACCGTAAGCTCAGAGCCAAATCAAACAGTGTGTTTTTATTAGGTCAGAGCTTCTTCAGCACTCGGATAAATACAAACACTGACTGAATATCCCTCCACTGTGAGGCGTCAGGAGCTGCAGAAACCTCCCTTCATAAGTTCCGGCAATGTAAACATGAATTCCTGGTCACATTTGTAGAGACCAAAGTCCTCATGAGAGCGACGCTAGCTGTGCAAACGTGCTCAGTGTTTGTTTACATTCGGGAAGATGAGTCATGCTTTCGACCTCTCAATTATACTGCTGATATTTTAACAAAGACAATTTAATGAAACATTTGAGCTTGTGGATCTAATAGGATGTTTGGTTTTGTAGTTTTTTTCCTCCCCCACACATTAACACAATGAACTTTGAGCAGAAAACAAGGAGTTTATTACACTAACCACTCCTTTAAAGTTGAATTGGATTATGAACAACCCTCTCTAACATCTCAGGTTTCGCATAACTTTGATACTCCTGCTTACCCAGCTTTGTGTCTTTTCATTTCTTCCTCAGGTTGGGGATTTCGGTGACACCAACAGCTGGCCAACTCCGGGGGAAATTGCGACTAAGGACATGCAGGTTGGTGTAAACGTAAGTCTGAAAAGTCACAGGTTGCTCAATGTGCAGAGGACACAGATGTGACGAGGATGGTGTCCGTTTGTCAAAACTTTTGTTGGGAACTTTGGCCGCAGGATTATGTTTGCGTCTCGATGCCTGTATCCACTTTTGTCTTCTTAAAGGCTCAATTTTAAGGATCATCAGCTCATAGAAACATTAGTTCTGGGGTTTCTCACCCTGTCTTTAGTGTGGCAAGGCACACTGCAGCTTTTGCACACTGGGCATTATTTAGTTGATTGCTAGCAGACAGATGGGACAAGGAAGCACCTAAAAGCAATACAATATTGATGTAGAGGGAAGAATTGTTTCCACCTCTGGAATTGGCTGGAATGATTGTGTTTTTTTTCTCGAGCAGTTACAGATTGTTCTTCTCATGCAAGAAAACAAGGTCTGTGTTCTGACTCTGATCATAAGTGCATAACTCCCAAAATACTGAGCTGTTGATGAGTTTTAGTTTGCATTCACACCTCTCCTCACACCTCACATGTGTTGTTAGATCAGGAGGCAGCAGTTATGGGAGAATTGAATTTAATGGATCTCAAAATGGATGGAAATGTACAATGTGTTTGACAAATTAACTTTAAAGGCACACATTCAGTGATGTGTATATACAAGTGCGATCTCACCGTGGTAGACGGTTAGTTGGTTGGCATTAAACTCTATTTTTTTTTTTTGGTATGTAAATGTGATTGTTTGCAGTAGCCTGTGTGTAACAGTCAGAATAATTGAAATGCTAATTGAGGGTGTGGAATAGGTTGTTGTTTATAAAACAGAATCACTGAACTGTCAAGTGACTAATGATCATAATCACCTACCAATTAAAGGATCAGTTCAGTATGTCCTGTTTCATTGTGCTGTAATGGATGCGTGTCATTTTCTAATAATAGTTACATATATTGTGGTTGTAATTATTACACAGAAGCATATCATCCACACAGAGCAGTCTGCTCCTGCTGGTTGCTTATTGTATTGGCAGGACTACATGGAGTTTTAGTTCTGATTTACTATGGTGGCAGGACTTCTAGGACAGTGTTCAGAGACAACAATAACAACATGTCTTTAAATCAATGCTAACTTTTTATGGAAATGTGTAAAAAGAATGTCATTTGAGAGAAGAATTATGTAGACATGAAACAAAGTGCTTCACTGCTGTAGACAGTTTTTTGTTAATTATTTTTGACATTTAAGGAACTTCATTTTGTATAATCTCCTTTGAACTTTGGCTAAAATTGTTGTTCAATTAATGAATTGACTGAGGATTCTCATCAGCATGAGTCATGCAACAATGGCCATTATGTGCTACCTCCAGTCTCAGTAGTTTGAGGTTTTGCTGATCTGTATATAGGGTGCTCTAGCTCTACTCTGGTCTAGAACCGCTGCTCAGGTGTCGAAACACCCAACATACTGACCCCCTCCCCTACATATTTACTCGTCCTACAGCTGTTGCGCTGCATGGGGATGTGTCTCATTTGTGTCGTCTTACAGTAGCAGCAGTCGTCAATCACTCCTCGGAGACGTTTTCTATTACTGATCTCTTGGTGATAGTGTGTCGGCGGAAGAGAAACCCTGCTGACCCCTCCTATTTTAGGCAGCCAGGTCTGAGCAACCAGGAGAGAGTGTGTCCCAGAGTGCAGGGAAATGTGGGTCACCTCGTCAGGGCCAGGAATAACTGGCAGAATTCATAGGTAGGAGCGGGTGGAGTTTGGAGATGGTTGCCAAGGCCTGGGATGGGATGTCCTTTTAGGGATCCCCTTCAATGACCCCACCTCCCCCCCCCCCCCCCCCCCCCCCCCCCCCCGATCTGTGCTGCTGCTATTCTTAGTGGGCTTGAGTTCACCGTACATCACATAACATTTACAGCTGTAAATCAGCCACTCAGTACCTACAAGTTATATAAGCTGGGAAACAGACTCTGAGAACTGATTAAGGAGGGTTTTTTTAAAATCCAGGGGTTTAACTTTAACCAGAAGTTTCATGCAGTGAACTGTCCTGTAGTCTATGTTTTACAGTTTTAAAATTCAAACAGTAGATGAAAAAACACACTCACCCTCAGTTATGTGTGTGGGTTAGAATTACATTCTAGTACAGTTTGTATCTGATGTGAGGGTTATGTTATAAATGTGCGCTTGTGGCTTTTCTCCTATGGGTGATTGATAAAGAGTTTAGTAGCCTCATTTCATAACTATTTCTTCAGTGACACCAGAGTGACAGATAACCCGTGTCTTGAAAGCATACAAATGAAATGGCATGAAAAGACAGCATTTGTTTGTCCTGAAACAGTGAGTAGGCAGAAGGTTTATCAACTGGATGATTATCATTCACTTTTATGCTCAACACGTTCAATGTGAGGAATTGAGGAAGTGTTCTTTGTTACATTATGTAAGGTTGAACAAAACAATCTATGTACTGTAATCTTCAAAGTAGGAAAGTTAGAGCTGCATTAATAAGTCACATATATTTATTTATCAATTTTTAGAAGTCTGAACCGGAACCATAATGACATTATAGTCTTTATCATTTTATTATATCATAGCAACGTCTTAAGATTTTAAGCTTATAATGTCAAAATTGAATCATTTTCAGTGTGGAGGAAAATGTATATGTTGGAGGATTAAATCTGTTTTTAGATTCACTTTTGAAAGTACAAACCAAGAGAGGCAAAGGGCACTAAAAATAACCACACTTGACATTTCATACACAAAATAAATCATTAATTAAAGATAGTTTAAATAACAGCCAGCAAAGAAAATAATCACGAGTGTTACTATAAAAAAACCATAAATCACAGCCTCATTTCTATTGTTGATGTCAGTTAACTAACCCTTTGAAATAAATACTTTTTTCATTTATTACTTTTATGTAAAAAAAACACATTCTGGTTCTACCTCATGTATATGAGGATTAAAAGTCTTACACAAATTAAAGGCACAATTTTTGTTTACATATATTCTATAAAAATAGAAGAGCTCACTCTGAGCTGTCATTCTCTTTCTTTGATGAAATGAAGATTTGTACTTTGTCACCTCTTCTGTCTCGGTCCTCTCCACACACATGCAAAGTGCTTTATTAAACAGTGAAGTTTGTAAAGTGGCAGCATGGTTTAAGTTTGTAAAAGTAACACATGTTCACCTATTGAACACAGGCTTCCTGCCAAAAAGCATCACATAGCTGTGCTCAGCAACACGGAACAAGCCCTATCATCCCATTTTCTTGACTCACTTGTATCCGGATAGGAAAGATTGTCATTGTGTTTGTGAGTTGCTGCTGTCATGTTTAGCATTCTTATTTTTGGTTGTGAAAGCAACTGTAACCGGAGCTTCCAGGGTTCCTCCCTGTGGTGAACAGCAATGAATCAGCATCCCTCAGCAGCATCACTGTCGACATTTTCTCAGCCGTTAGCCCACACGTTTAATGATTCAGGGGGGAAGATTCACCACTCACACCTGAGCTTTAAACAGTCGTCTACCTTAATGGTTCATTTCACACTTCTCTATCCCTGCTAGAAATAGTCGACTCATATTCCCATCTGTCCAGAAAGCAAAGCAATGAAGCGGAAAAATGTATTTCATTCTGGATGTAATGACACATCATTAGCCCGTTAGCCACTGAGTTGAAATGGGATGTAGTTTTTAAAACCCACAGGGAGCTTTTTAGTGTGTTGGATAGCAAAGAAAGAAACATAATGCCCTCATAATGTAAAGCAGAGAAGCAACCCACAGAAGTGCTTCTAAAGAGGCAATAATAAAGTAGTTACACTCTCCCCTCGCACAAAGCAGACATATTAGAACTGCAGGGGTGTAGAAAGACTCATTGATGACTTGGTAAGGTGCCGGGACTTTGAACATTCACCTCAGGGCCTGAAAAGTCCCCAAACATGGGGGTGTTAAGATTAGAAACTAGCTTCGTATTTGTACCCCTATGTGTGCTTTTTCTACATACTGTATGAATGCTTGTGTTGGTGTGTGTGTGTGTACATCATGGTCCACCTCATTGTCCTCTCTAAACTGCTGTTCCCTCCTCCCTCTGTTCAGATCGAGGCATTGACACGGACCGTGTCCTGCCCGCCGACTGTCAGGCAGGTCAGAGACTCATGGAGATTCACTGTAAGTCCAACCTGCAGCCTCTGAAACCTGCAGCCTGCCTGCCTAATAATCGTACCTGTAACAAGTTAATTACCTCCAAATTCAACACCACATAATGAAAGCAGCATCTAGCCATATCTTTAAGTCAGTTCATGTCTTTGTGTGACAGAAAACACAGTAAAGCCTGGCCCAGTGAACATTGAGGAGGCGCTGATAATTTTATTTTCCTCCCAGAAATGTGACTGCAGTTAGGCTAGCATGCTAACTGTCAAACTGCTTAGTCATCTCCTTCACATTCATACAAGTGTAGTTTATTTAGAACTGTGAGAGAGGGAAAACAAAATCAAGACAAATCTATAAAATATAAAAGGGGAACATCAAATTCCAGACAGCACTGATGCACATGTCGCTGTGAATATCAAACTTCATACCGTCATATCCATATAAGAAGAACCATATGTTGCATCACCATTTAAAATAAAGCCAACTCCAAATAAAAACACAAAGAATAAAAATAAATCATCTTATTTGAATGTTTGCTGAAATGAAATGTCAGTGTTAGCAACTCTAGCTAGCAATAGCTGCCTCGGTAGCATTAGCTAGCTCTCTCTCATGGGTCTAGATTAAGTTACAGCAACTGTACAAACTGTCAAAATCAGAGCAGCTGCTTGTTATGTAACCTCAGCAGTCGCTATGACATACAGGGAGTTGAGTCATGACGCAAAGTAATGTACAGGGTGCATAACTTAAAAAGTAGAGCTAATGTAACAAAACCCTGAAGCCTGCTGTCAAACTCTTCACTGCAAAACAATATTGGTTGCGGAACGACTAACGAAGGTTTATGGATATGAAAAAAGGGAAATCAGATAAAATAGTTTGGAACAAGAAGATACAAACTACTTTTATAAATGATAAAAAATACTTCTGTGCAGAACATACCTAAACATACAGTTCAGTGATTTAAAGGTTGTGTGGGTTTGCTTCTTAAGATCTGACCATTTTGACATAAAAAGAAATGATGTAATCTAGTTCTGCAGAAACATGAAGGGTGACCAAAGAAGCTAGATTCAAAATTCAATCTTTGCAAAAAACAATTGAAATCAGATTTTATTTTCATAGGGAGTTTTCTTTATTGGCGTGATCGACTCTCCTTCCAGTCTTTAGAAGAAATGATTGAAAAGCATTGAATCAAAAGTCCTTAATCATGTCAATACACACATCCATCAGTGTAAACCCTGAAAGTCACCAAAATGAATAATTGCGATGATTAGAAACATGGCAGCCTGGGATTAATACAGCATCTTACTTCAATAATATTTAAAGTTTGTCTCTCCAATTTGTAAAATCAACTCTCCATCAGTCCAGTCACAATCATTCTGAAGCTGGTTTGTTACATAACGGTTATAACTCAGAACCTTGAACAGAACTGCTTGTGCCTCCTTTGTTGTTTGATTGATTTTGTGAGACTAACTCTGTAAACAAATGAGCACAGTGCACGTTTTGAAGTGGTGCCTTTGAGTTTAGTGTGATTACATTAGTTTGTGAATGACACCATACAGGCTGAGCATGTCAGGATGTTTGAGTATGTGGACATAAAGGTTTGGGGCTTGAAATGTGTGCTATCTCTTACTCCACGTGAGTCGAATGCTTTGCATGACTTTTATGCAAACCCCCTCAGGGGTGTCAAAACTCACAGACGTGTGTGACTGATAGCCGAGCTGTCGTAGTGCAGATGAACTGCCGAACTCTGTTTGATTTGAATTAAAGCGGGATATCAGCTCTGTGAGCAGAGATAACCAGCGAAGGATATTCTCTTTCTGTTACTGTTTGTTAGCTCAGGCTGGGCTGGGCGACAGTCGGTAGCACTCGTGTTGCTATGCTGCAGGTGAACCTTCTAATGAGAACTAAAGAGGAGATAATGAAAAATGGAAACCACATGCAAACTCTGCTTTGTTCTGGACTTTTTTTTTTATTGTGGCCCTCAGGAGGTAGAATTTGCAATTTCAACTTGAGTTGATAAAATGCTTTCCATGAACTACAGTTTCATACAGGATGTATTAGTACACACTGTATACACTCAGCCTTTTCCTCCTGGTACAAACTCTGTTTAAAAAAAAAAATCTGATTCACTCATTGGATTTTTCATACAGATAATGGTTGCATATTTTTCTGTTTGGAGTGTAAATGTACTAACAGAACATTGATATTTTTCACTGATATAAAGTGCATGGCATAGAAACATCCAGGAAGTGTAAAAGCCACTCTTGCGAAGCCCCTCCCCTCCCAGAGTTACTGTTGCTATGCAGAATAAAGAAACAGAAATTCCTAGCTCTTGATTTCACAGAGAGAGACATGATCAGCTTTTTATTTAAAGCTGGTTGAAATTTAAAAAAATTGATGGTTGCTTTAATAAATTGGGGAGTTAGTAAATGTAGCTAATGCTTAATTTATTATGATTTACCTACTAATGAAGTAAACAGGATGCTAAAGTGGGGCTAACATCCAGATTTGTAAGAGGAAAAAGTCAGTTTGTGACAAAAGTACAGATAGCAGCCTTTTAAACCTTTTGGACTCTATTATCTCTAGCTAAGTGAAGTATTTCTTTTGACTTCTCTCTATATCTGACACTTTGCTAGCTCAGGAGCTTGAAAGAACTAGCCTCTAGCTTGTCCTCTGCTAGCATTGCTAAACTAGAATAAGAAATTACATGTTAGGGGGAGGGGTTTACAACGGTCTATGACTGTAATCTATGTCTATTCAAAGAATAAAAAAAGTGTTTTAGTTTTAAGCTAACATTCCAGTTGGCCAAATGGCATTTTGTGTAATAGCATTTCAGTATCCCCAGTTTCTGCAGATTTCATTTTTAAAAAGTGTTACCACTAATAGCTTTGTGCATTGTCTCCTTTAATCCCTCTCTTCTTTGAATGTGTTTTAAGATCTGACTATTTACACAGCACCACTCTAAATGTCTATCTGTCTCAACCTGTTTCACCTGCAGGGCCCAAAGAAGGTGACAACGGCCAAGAAGGAGTCAAAGGAGAAAAGAGAGAGCATCGAAGAGAGCAAGGAGAACCTGAAGGCCAAGTCAGATGACTCTGGAGAGGAGAAGAACGGAGATGACGACTCCCAGAAAAACGGGCCCAAGAAAAAAGGTGAATATGGATCCTACGCTTGCCATGTTTTGGAACGTCCATCAATGGCACACAAACAGCATTTGCTCATACCAACACTCATACAGGGTCCATTGTTTTATACTTATTCCTCCTGTTTTCACATCTATATGAAGTTTCCATGTTGAGTCAAAGGATTTCTGTTTAAAACATAAACGTAAGGGGTTGACGTATATAATTCA